>NC_047152.1:7404437-8101104 GCF_009819705.1 Hippoglossus hippoglossus | reverse complement strand
GAAAATAACTGATCTCAGAGAACCAAGACTTTCCCCAAAACGAGCACCACGATGATGGCCACACATTCATTCATATTTTATCAATCTTTTCTGTGTTACAGGGGGAAGATCAGCTCGGATTAGAGTTCGGCAGCTGATGGAGCATTTAAAAAGGAAATCTGGCCAAAAAACAGTGCAGAGATGTACAGATGTTTTTGGGTAATACTGGAAAACAAATCAAATTTGCACTGACGAATCTATAACAGACCAGCCTGTCACGTCAATCAATTAATATTGACTGCTGGATATTGATTTTTCTTTTCAAACAATTTCTAATGGGTGAAACATTCTTTCATTGTAGAGCTGTGTGCAACGCATTGATTCTCCCAGCGCTGCTTTATTCAGTGTTTTATTGGATTTAATCACAGGGTCCATTTGTTGTGGAGAGGAGGAGACCTAACCCGGAGAGAATGACTGCAGTGAGGACAATGGTGGTGAATCCAACGCTATTTCACAACATCTTCAAACGCTGTCTTTTGATATCACTTTGACGGAAAGACCCCTGTTGGCAGAAATTGTGTAATTAAGTTAAATACCACCCAGAATGTATACAAAAGCACAAATAGCTCAATTCTGACTCTGTTATCTTTCTAAACTGAACATGTACTTCTTTGATACAATATTATATGAGAAGATCATCCAACAAAAAGCCTTTGACTTATTATTTGGGTATTATAAATTTCAAATAAAGAGACACTCAGCTCATTCCTTGGCTTTCACACTCAACACATTTTAAAAATATTGAATCGCTGCCAGATCAAACAAGATGCAGGGCCAAACAAAAAACTAGCCTCAACAATAATCTTGTTCAAATTTGCTTCCTTTCTAAGTATTGAAACCCAGGGATTGGGGGGTGTGGGTGGGGTGGAAGTGAGGACTTGAGTTGTCGAGGAGGAACAAACGAACATAAAGGAACAATAGAAGGAAGTGCAGAGCCAGTGACAACACCCATAGACAGGATTGGGAGAATAGATCCATAGAGCAGAGTATCTCCTTTCGCCGTACAACAACATCAATTATTAATATTTTCACTGGAACTCAACTGGGTGAAATGAAAACCTTCATAATAAAAATGCAGATAAAGGGCGTTCGTTCTATCTAGAAATTGATTTGGAGTTTGTATTCACAACTTTTTTGCTTTTGCATTTCATTGTCATAAAGGAAAAGGTTATTTCAGTTCATTTTTGCTGCATTAATATAACACAAAAAGCCAATCCCTGTATATAATCACTACTAGGGGTGTAGTATGTATCAAGCATTGTGGTAATAAGCTTTTAGTTTCAAACTTTATCCTCCACTTAGTCTCGTGTCACCTAAGGCTGAGCACGGTGCCAAGAAACATGTCTACAATCCCCCTAACCCTTCACCCCCCGCACGACTTCAACCCGTGACCGGCTGTCTGACTGAAATAACATTATGACACACTGACTGACGTGCAACAGTGTAATAGTTTCATTGTGCAGGCACGGGTGCACATAACAAGCGTGCATGAGATAAATGGATAGCCCAGAGTGATCACACAGCAGCTTCTATAATTCCCATTTCCTCCTGATTCTTTGCCAAAATAGGGGGCTATTCACTCTCTGGCATATATCTATTGAATTTAGCAGCTCAATACACTGAACAGAAAGGAGAACAGTGCAGCATGGGATGGATCTCAAACCTCAGGGAACCAGGCTCTACTCATTTGCAGTCTGAACCATGGGAGTGTTCCTGTCGTCAGGTTTCATCGATGTGTGTCTGCAGCTCTGCACAACACTGGTTGTTGGTTCTCTGACTAAACTCTGTGTTTTCTTGTTGGATTCCGGTCTCTGCATTTTATCTCTGATTGGCCGCGGCAGGCTCTGTCCCTGGTTCTGCTCTGTAGAGCTCGCTGAGTGAGCCTGGCTTCCACTGCAGTATTGGATTGTGGGTCAGAGTATGCAGGCAAGGCCAGTGGAGTGAGGCAGATGAGGGAGAGAGAGGGAGAGAGAGGGAGAGAGAGGGAGGGGGTAGTCATATCAAAAGGCTTCGGAGTAGTTTTTTTGTTCCGAGCCTGTTCATTGGATGATGGCGGGCACTGCTTAGTATTTACCCATGGCCCAGTTATTTGCTAATCCCCCCCCCCCCCCCCCCCAATTGGCCTTCAGTGCACCCTCCCGCCCCCTCAAACTACCTCCTTCCCCTCAGCCTCGCTGCTAAAAAACAACAGCGATCTAATCTGGCTCTCTCCTTCCTACTGCCAAGGCCCACGGGAGCGATGCAACACACGGCGGTCTGGGACTTGATTAGAAGTCCCCCAGTGCACTGATGTGTCGCCTGTCGTCTCCCCACAACTGGTTCCGGGTTCACATCCAAGAGTAGAGACAGAAACAGAGGGTGGGTGGGGGAGGGAGGGAGGAGAAAAAAAAGGAGAGCAGCTCTTGACCAAAGGCTGAAACGTGTTTGATGCACCCGTGCACGCCTCATCTCTGCTGCAGGCCTGCATAGACTGTCCGCAGCCACTGTAGTATACACGCTGTGCTCTCTTGCTTGGGCAACAACAGCCACTGCCGTTAAACTGCCATGAAGAGAATCTGCAATGTTAATTAAAAATGAGGGCTATTAATTAAAGACCTGCTTCTCTCTGGGTGCTGCTGGTTACTTTTTCGGACGCCCCTCACCCTGAGACCCTGGTGCCGTCATGCATGGTGGATGTGTGCACAGCCAAAACATTTACCAACTCCAAAGAGGCGCGACCGGCCCATGTGCAGTGGTTGTGTTTTGGTTACACTCAACCTGCTGCACACCGGCAGCCATCAGAGGCAGATACGGGCCTTATCGTGCCTGCTGCTGTTTGGGTGCCTGCTTGTTGCTGAGGTGGGATGGATGGGATTCAAGGGTATTTGCTGACACCCCCAATTTTCAAAGTCCCCTGGTTGAATTTAAAGATTGGGAGGGGGGGGCAAGTGGGCTTTAATCTATCCCATCTGTTGCCCTGGGTCTGCCAACCTTACCCCACCACCCCACCCCCTAAAAACACCACCATTCTGTCTGTGTCTGTCTGTGTCTGGTACAGTTATGCTAATCCTGCAGCTTATACAGCCCTCAAAGCTTAGAGGCCACCATTATTGACCATGATGCATTTATACCAAAGCCCGGCAGCCTCCCTCCTCCTCCTCTGTACCCTAACTTTCCTGAATATGTGATGAAAACACAAATGACATAGTGACCAAAGTGGTTTTTGCTATCACACCACGGGGGGTGTAATCTCAGATTATTTATGAACAAGCAAAAGTTTGGTTTTAGGCCGTGTCTGAATTTAGTCTTTGTTTATAACAACATCACTTCCTTGTTGAATATCGTAGCAGCCTTGATGGTTACATACTGGCTTGACAGGCTGATTTCCACTACACGCCCACCCACTCCATTGGAGGCCTGTGGTTGTCTGGTATGATAAGGTTTCACCTGTTCTGTGAGACCTGGCGATGACAAACTATGACCTCTTCTCTTTAGGATGAGATGAGCAATTTATCAGGAAGCAGACGAAGAGACAAATGTTCTGGCAACTACTCAAATTTCAAAATTCCAGTCTCTTAATTGTGAGATTTCATTATTTTCTTAGGTTATAGTAAAGAGAATATTATGAGGTTTTAGAGTTTGGACCAGACAAAACAAACCTGGAATCAGTATATGTCACGGACGTGTGGATCGTTACGCTGCAAATGTATACGGCTCTTATCCTATGTATGTTTTCACAATGTCAGGGTTGTTTGTACCGGTTTTGTTTTTTTGCAAAGTAAGTATTAAGATGAACCTGAGAAAAAAGCAATAATCCTAAAGTGTATTTGTATAACCTTTATCAAAGTGAGAGGTTTACAAAGTTCTTTCGAAAGATAAACTGAAAAATAGACCCAAAATAAGAAGGACTACACTTCTGCTGCCCTTCACCTTGTGTTCTGGGATGTCTCTTAAAATAAATGAATCATAGAACTGCCTCTTGTTCTGATGTGGACATAAACATTAGATAGAGCAGCTATAGTCACACATTTATCATCCCAGCTACGACACAAGATAAAAACAAAAATACTAGTAATTCGTACTTATATTCATGAAAATGAAAAAAGAAAACTATCTAGCAAAAACAGATGAGTCCATACTGTGAGCAGCATTTATTGCACACTCTAGACTTATTGTCTGTGCTTGTCAAGGAGAACACTTGGTGTTAATCATAGGCTGTCACTCTGAGTTACCATCTCAAGGCTGCACCTTTTGTTTTCTAAAACATCCCCTAATTTCTCCCTTTTGCCAAACCAGAAGGTCGACTGAACACTGTCCTATTGTATCTCCTCGCTTCGCTTCTACCTCCGTTCAGACCTCAAACCAAGGTACTGAGAGGAACAGACATTGATTTTTTTCATCTAATAGAGTACAAGGCTGGCTGTATTAGAGACCAAATGGCCTCCCAGCCCGCCTCCATTCCACCAATCATTGGCCTGTTTCTAGCTGCAGTCAGTGTCATCTCCTCTCGTGGAATAATGGATATCTCATGAAACATCTCACAATGTGCACCGAATGAAAAATATTATTGAATCAAAAGCGGTGTGGTGCTTTTACATCCTTCAGCCCTGCCAATTACTTCCTTACTTTACAGTTTGGATTGCATTTCTCCCATTGTGCAAATACCGAGCACACGTCTTCCCCTCGCCCATTTTTACTCTTACGCAGTGATCACCTGGTAGTTTTACAAATGATTTTAGAATTTTATATTTAACTCCTTTCACCCATTTACAATACCGTATGTTTACCTCCAAACAGGATGCTGCATGACAACCCAAAAAGACCATGATGCACTTGCAGCGGTTATGCATCTATATAATGTGGGCCACTGGGCTCTGGTTAACACATACGTTAACATCACATGTATGTTTTCACACATAATTAATGTATAAATGTAGTTTTAAGTCTCTGAATTTCTAGTAATCTACAAATATGCTGCTTTTCTGTTATTTCTATACAACCTGTCTTTTTAGATTGTTGGTCACGAAAATAAAAACACCACATTATTATCTGGAAACACTCCCGAGACATTAATTAATACCGAAGGGCATTTTCTGATATTTTATAGGCCAAATGATTTATCAAGGGAATAATAGTCCAATTAAAAGAGTAAGGCACCAATTTAGCTTTGCTCCCCTTGTTGTTGGACGATCAATGATCAATTTAATACCTGGCAACACACTTAAATGAATGATGCCAATGTGTTAATGCAGCCTACGGTGCATTAAGGATATATCTTGCACCCTCTCCGCACTGTTACAGCCAATGTTTTCCTTGCTTTTGAAACATCTCTGCTGCGATTTGCCCGTGAGCGAAGAAAATTCCTCTGCACATAAGTTATTCTGATTGATCCTGGTCCTCTTCAACCAACCTCGCCATTAAAAGATGATGAGATGCCGGGGCTGACAGCAGACTGCACCAAATTGTGTTGGTTCCAATCTACGCTGACAAACAGATGCGAAGGCATCAAGCACGAGTTTGTAATCTCAAGCCAATAACTTCACTTTTTGTTGAGCCGCTGATGTGACCGCAGAGCTGACATCTCGAAGAGCCCCCCCCTCCCTATACTCCCCGGGGCGGCTGGACGGAGACGGCACGGCTGTCCAACAGTGGGACTGTCAACGCCACAGCACGGGGCGTACGAGACACAGCTTCGGGGTTTGGGACAAGCAGAGCAAAAGAGCATTCCTTTTTATGCTATGGTCTAATTCTTCATCCTCTTTACACCCCCAAACCTCCAGCTCACCTGGGACAACAGTGAAAACATTATTGCAGGTTACTTGATAAAGACTTGGGGTAAATAAAAGCCCCAAACGAAAGGCACGACATAAGAATACCTGTGATAACACCACAGGTAGTGTGTGTGTGCCGGCTTGTGCCGTGTTTGGAAGCATTTCCACTCCAGACTTTGGAGCAGCAGGCGTACGCCCACACACCGATTAGTCACAGGGGACAGGGAGCGAAACGATGACCCAAGCTCAGCTGCAAACAGGTTAAACACGCGGCAGTTGGAATAAAATGAATGATAATTCAAAAAGGACGTTAGCCGTGGTAATGGGCAAGTCGAGGGAAGGGAATGATGGGACGGCAGCGATGTTCGAGGAGCCGAGAGAGAGAGAAAGCAAAGGGAATGGTGCAGGGTCAGAGAGACGACTAACAAGCTCCTGCAGGCTATTAGACCGCCTGCTTCCCCTCATCATCATTACGAGTCTCATCCCAGGGAACAGGCAGTGGGGTGTCTCTGCTTTGCATTCATGGAGCGGCAGCGTGGACCGAGTGCTTTGACTCCTGTCTCTTTACAGTCATTACGCCAACTAAGTCTGACGGCAGCCTGAATTTATTTTGCAACGCGCTGCGATTTGGATTTATTGGATGTTTACATGGCACGCTTGCATTTAAGTACCCATTAATCGTCCTAGTACTGACTGATTATTGAGCGAGTGTGTCAATCCGCTGCCAGTCAGCGGAGTCGTTAAACCACTCTGGACTCGTTTGCATGTCATATCCACAGGCCATGGTATTTCTGCAGTGAGGAATCTACCGTGTGGATGAGTTACATCTTTACGTTTTGCTGATTATAATGATTCCTACGTCACAGCATGAAAGCTCAATTCTTCAGAAGGCGCTTCATGAGATCCACTCTCTTTCTCTCTCCTGTCACCTTCCCTTCCAAGTGCTTCTCCTCCTCTCCCCCTCCTCTTCTCTTGTGGAAGGCCACATCGACAATCACCGTCCTTGCTTTTTGTCGTTTTATTAAAGTGGGAATTTTAAAAAACACTCTCTTAAAGGCAAGTGGTTTTTGCAAATCAGTACACGGCCACTCAGCATGCAGTAATGAGCCCTGGGTATTCAGACAGTTATCGTTGTGGGATGCTGATATGAACGTAAGGGAGGGGACCTGCAACAATAACACAGAAATGATTATACATTATTAAGAATAATGTGTTGACACAGGCCTCGGCGCCCACACACTCAGATGAGGAAACCAGGCTGCACACGACCACTTCTTCTCTCACACGCTGCCAAAGCCGGAGCCCTGGTGTTGAACTCCTATCACCTAAATTACCCCTCTTGTAAAATACCTTCCCTGTCTTCCCACACATTCCACCGCTGCCTCCCAGCATGCACCGCTCCTCCATCTCTGTGCAGCCCTGCCACTATCTTATCACGCTCAAGGTCTCCCAGAAGCCTGGCCTCAGCCCAGAGTCTTGAGCAGGGGGCACAACTTGGCAGACGGGGACTGCGGTATGTTTGGCAGTGTTTTTCCAGGCCTTTGTACACAGAGTGATTAAACAGGGAGCCAGGGGGGGGGCTCTCACTGCTCTATCTGTGTGTGATGAGCTCCTGCAGGCGAGGAGATGGAGGAGACGGATAAGTGTGTGATTGATGGACACCACGTTAGTGTCTGGTCCAGGCCCAATGAACCTGATGTGAGGGGGGGGGGGGATCAGAAAGGTTGCACGGACAAGCGGTTACGTGAACAGACCCAGAGAATTTATGAGAGGCACATTTTACCCATTTGGCATAAACGAGTTTACTAATCAGCCACTTACCAGCCACGGAGGTCAGGAGAATCGTCAGGCAGAAGCCGAATTTGGCGAGTGATTTCACGGTGATCCGGCCCGCAGCCATGACAGTAGACATCGGGCTGTGGGTCCGTGAGCTGCACAGGGTCCGGGTTTCCTCGCTTCTCCTCCGGTCAGCACTTTGATTTCTGCTCGATACCGTGATCTGCTCCTTCACGCGTGGAACAGCGCATTGAGAGCTGCTGCGCGAAAAGGGGGAAACGGCGCCGCTGCGTTGTTGTTGTCGTCGGGTCAAGCGGGTTCGTTTAACTAGCACTAACTAACCCGAACTAAAGTGAACTCAGCCGTGCTACCCGCTGCAGCCGGCGGAGACCAGCGGGGAGATTGACCGAGCGGCTAACTTGTTTCTCGGATCTGCCTCTTGCAGCGAGCCAGCGAGCAACGTCCATGTCTGCGTGCTAACATGCTAGCAGCCCCCGGGGGCGAGCGTCTGGAGCTGGGAAACTTGGGCAAAGAGGCGGAATATCCCAGAAATAACCAACGCGCCGCTGATCTATCTAAACACGCGACATTCTCAGATGCACACTTTCATTAAAAAGATCCGATCCCTCGACAGAAAAGACAGGAAGTCACCATTTAAACCTTAGCCAATTAGCTCGGTCAGGACCGCCACCGAAGCTAACGGCGTTAGCCGGATAGCTAGCCTGTGAGTTTGTCGCGTCCCATCACATTTCACGATCCGCAGGAGAAATGGTTCTCAGGAGGACCGCGCCTACGGTGAGATGCGGTGCTGGTTCCCCGAGGATGGAGCGCATTAGTCCGGGGAGGAGACGACGGGTCCTCGGCTGGGTCTCGTAGCTCCGCTGGGTAGGCAGACAGACAGGCAGGGCGGCGGGGAACGCCTCGTTTCCAGGCTTGTCTGGACCGCTCGTCTCCGGTGTCGGGTTGCTGAGCTGCTGGGGGGGTGGGGGGCGCTGCTGCACCGTCTGCAGGGGTGTCACAGCGCCACCGTGCCGCAGACTGTGCACACAACACCCCGCAGGAAAAAACATGTAGTTGAAAAACATGTAGTTGTGATCGTGCACTGAAGTGAGTCTGAAGGAGTAACGCGTGTTTGTGAAGAAGAAATGTGTGTATTCAGTAAAAAACACAAGGTATGGACTATATCCCTTAAATCCATTCATCCATCCATCCATCATATGTCTGCAACATGGATAAATATAGAAGTCCTTTAAGGCTAGTGTATTATTAATCATTAATAATTATCTATTAATTATAATTAAATATGATGAACTGTTCCAGACTCTCGAGTAAAAGGAGACAGAGCTTTAGAAATAAGAAAGAAAGACCCAGGGAGACCCAGGGAGACCCTGCCTGAGGAAACACCTTAAAGGAAACCAGCCTCAGGCTGGTTTCCTTTAAGTCAAAGCTAAAACTTACTTTTATCAAACTAATTCCCTGAAAGATATTTCTATTATTATCATCATCATCATCATCATCATCATTATTATTATTATTAGTAGTAGTACCTTTATTTGTATAGCAATTACACACTTACACAGTTACAAAGTGCATCACAGAATAACATTTATATATATTTGTACACTACAACTTTATTGTACCTGAGTATAATGACAGTAAAGATCTTTAAATCTTGAATCTTGAAAAGATAAAATTAAGACAGACGAGTACTAATTAGTAGTAGTACTTTAAATTACTCACATAAACACTGAATATTTATAATTTAAGATTCTTCTGTTGTTGCCATGTTGGCTCCCGCAGAGTCCCTGTAATTCACTAAAGTGGACACAGGAGGGCGACATTTCCTCTCCTCTGCGCCGTCTGCTCCACGCGCCCTAGCAACTGCAGCATCAGCACGAGACACGTCACAGCGTCAAGTTACCATCAGTAACCCGGATGAGACCGGAAATGGACTGATTTACACTTAATAATAAAATAAAAAATACCTGGCGAGAAAAAATACAGGGAAGCAATAGACCCAGAAGTAACATTAGAATAAATACAGTAGTGATAAGATAAAGAAATAGTATGAAACTAGCATTTACAATTATATAATCATATTGTTTCAGGAGCTTTTATTTGTCATGTGCAAGTAAACACAGGGAAAGGGACAAGTTACATAGTTATTGCACTGTGCGTGTATTAGTAAAAATATTATCTTTATAATAAGAAGAATAAAAACAAATGAGAATACTTTGTATGGTGCCACGTTTTACTGTGACTTTAGGATGAATGTAATCATACTTACACAAGATCTCACTGTTTATTAGCTCCGTCGTGATTATTATCAGTGAATCAATCAATGGGAACTCAATTAAACTCTAACCCTCCTCGTTGTGTCTCTACATGGTCCTAGATGCACAGTGTAAACACATGATCTGGACTATAAATCTTTAAACAATAAATGTGGATCATCTGGGAGCCTCGTTTCCAGTGGAATTTGAATCTCTGGGCTTACAGACACTTGGATGACACCACATAAACAACATGGAGGCATTTTCTGTTTTATTTCTGTTGTTTTACTTCAGTTACTTCAATTGCATTGGAATTGGCTGCAACGCCGTTTACCCCTGAGAGTCCAGAGGTGTGACACTTCACCCCCCCACCCCCCACCTCCATCTACACAGTGGTGAGGAGATGATGAGTGGATTCTCAGTTTGGTGTGAACTCTCCCTCTGGAAGGAGCGGGTGTTTTACTCTGAAAGCGCCCAGCAGCAGTGTGCCTGCTCAGCCCTCGTGGCTTCACACTGGTCCTCCTCCCGTCGTGTCAGCCGAGGCCAGCATCACCTCCTCTCCATGTCCGTGTTGTTTCCCTCCGTTACCTTCCTCTCCTTTGCCTCTGCAGCTCCGCCGGCTCTTCGTCTTCCTCTCCGCTCGTAGAAGAACCCACGTTTCTTCTGTTTCTCCCGGAGCACCGCGCGCACCGCCGTGCGCCTCGGTCCGTCGCGGCGTTGCGCATCAGCCGGGGAGAGAAAAACATCCATCCACGACGACGAGGAGGAGGAGGAGGAGGAGGCGAGGTGCGAGCACAGCGACGCCCATTTTGACACCTCCTGAGTCGGGGACCACGTCTCGCTGTCCTCACCATGTCCTGCCCGGTTGTGATTCTCTCCAACGAAGGCTCCCCTCGCTTGTAGCCGCCTCTCCTGGTCCCTTCTCGCCCGCCTTGCCCGGCAGCATCTTCGGCAAACACCCACGGGGGCCGGGGGGCTGCTGTGGAGCTCCGCGCTCCCTGGATGAGCAGGTCTCTTTTCTGCAGGTGAGCGCGCTCCTCCTCTCATTTCACACATTTAAACCCAACCTGCATCACTGTGCACGGTGCTCGTGTGTCATGCGAGGTTGTGGGTCCATGCATTGTTGTGATAAAGCTGCTGTTGCATGCTCTGCTATAGTAAACACGTCTGGCCTAGATTCTGCAGCACAGCAGGCTGCTGCTGGGAGATGTGACTCACACGGAGCCATCCTCATTACTCACCAGTGTTATTGTGCAATTCATAACCAGGTTTTATTATAAACAAGTGCAGTTTCATGTGATCTCCTTCCTTTTCATTTATATTCCATTGCATTCAAAAGGCTCTGATTGAATTTGGCAGTCAAATGTGCAAAAGCAAGTGAATAAACAAAAGCTGAAATAATCTATCATCAATATAAATATCTATCATTTAAATTGCCAAGAATTCACTTGTTCCAAATCTCAAATGTGAATATTTTCTGTTTTTCTCTCTCTCTGCTCTAATATCTTAAATGTCACATTATTATTTATTTTAAGTGTAAAGACAGATTTTAGTTTAATCTTAGGTAGATCAATTAGTTAATAATATTATCATGTTGTTGTTATTACCTCCTCACTGTGCTTGTGCAATGCAGAAGCATTATATTGATATATGTTGGACTTTTGTTATATGGCTATTGATGAAAATCATATTGCAATAGTTATTTTGTTGAGTGTTGGTTGGACGTCCTTTTAGGCTTTATTGGGAAACACCAAATCGATGGATGGATGAAAGTGTTTATTTACATCCTGTGTTAACTGATTAGTGTGTGTGTGTGTGTGTGTGAGTGTGGGAGCCGCCACTTTTACCCCGAGCAGATCAATAAAGTCGGCCTCACAGTGTGAACTCACCTGTTTCACAGTGACACCGAGATACTGCCAAGTAAAGTCTCTGCATATCATTACTGTGAATCCATGTAGAGAAATACATCAGCAGGCTGAGCCACAGCCGCACACAGCCGCACACAGCCACACACAGCCGCACACAGCCACACACAGCCGCACACAGCCACACACAGCCGCACACAGCCACACACAGCCGCACACAGCCACACACAGCGTTACTGTCCGCCTGCAGTGCGGTGTAGCAGACTGCTGATTCGTGGGCACAGTCTGAAACAGGAAAATCAGCCGTCAAAATAAAGAGAGGAGGGGCGTTTAGACTGCTGATCGCCCAAACCCATGTGTACTTACTAACACACACTCACACACACAAGCGCAGTCAATGGAGATCAGTCAGCAGCGTTCCCTAGCAACAGTGATGTGCGCTGGTCAAGGCCCCTGCCAAATTTAGCTCTGCCAGTCGGTGCTGTGTGTTTGTATGTGTGCACACATGCTGCATCTGCAGGATTGTGTTAATAGGACTGGCTGGCTTTTCAGTTCCCATTGAGACAACACCCACAGTGAAAATACATATATTAGAGCTTTCTGTCTCCTGCAAGGGGATTTACATCCATCCATGGAACCTGTAGGTTGTGTGTGCGTGTTTATAATATTCATTTCTCCTCATTGTTGTTGCATCTCCTGTAACAGCATCATAGAAATGGTGACTATTGATAGACATAGATAGACATAGATAGATAGATAGATAGATAGATAGATAGATAGATAGATAGCAGAATTTAATGTCGTGCATTTGTTAGATTCTCATGTTTATTCCTTTCCAATGCGAAGCTGTAATTTGCGATGAGAATGTGCTGACGCTGCCACAGGTGGACCCGAGCACCGAGGCAGAACCTGCTGCTGCAGCAGTGCATCGGGGTCATTTGGTCAGAATCAGGCACCTGCCCTCAGTGATCCCAACCCCACCCCTCCACCCCCGCCATCCCTGTAAGCTGCTCTAATGCCATTAACCCAGGGGGCTGTGTGGGACTTAGACGGGGGCATATCCGCTCTGCCCAGGATGGATTAACATCAATCTGGCAACACACCCGCGCATAGACACAAATGCAAATGCACACAAACCTAGACAGAGCAAGACGTCCATGAGCTTATCCCACAGGCCAACTGTGTGTCTGTTGATTTGTTGATGTGTTTACCATGTGCTGACTTGTTTACATCTAAAGACCCAACTCATTAAGACACCTCTCTCTCTCTCCTCTTCCTCCTCAGACAGCATCAGTGGCCTTAACCCACCACACCTACCTGTGGTCCTCCTCCGTGCCCTGTGGCGTCCCCCCGCCCTCCCTGCCCGAGCTCGCAGCTCCTCATTCTCCTCTCGGTCTCCCGCCACCGAGTCCAGCTGTGGCCCTCGCAGGGCGCGCTCGCTGGCTCTCACCTGACAGGTCCCTGGCCTCAGGACGACAGCCAGGACCAACACGCTCCCTACATGAGGGACAAAGCGACGCAGGTGAGAATTTACATCTTTCAATTTGTATCTGGTTAATATTTAGAAAATTTTACAGCAACCGTTTCTCTTGTTGTTGAGATAAAGCAGCGTCTGCTTCTTTTACCAATGTCTGTGAAAAATGTACTGGTATATAAATAAGGAATGATAGTGGTCCAGGAGTAGAGCCCTGAGGCATGCCACGTGTTGATGGTGCTTTGTGAATATGGCAGCTCATCTTTCTATCAAATATATGTTGTAACTGTAAAAAAAAAGAAAGCTGTGTGAAAATCAATTTTTGTGTTTTGAAATGTTGTCCACCCCCGGTTCAGACAAAGTCGTACTGGACGCTCGCCGGATGTATTGTATGTGTGTTTATGCTGCAGACGATCAATGCACAGAGACAGAGAGAGGTTGCAGACGCTTGCATCATCGCTTCGTTGCCTCTTGACTGTCAATCAGTGACGGACTTTAAACCGAACCCATGTCAAACAGACGTTCACTCTTTATAACGTCGCCTCAGGTCATATCTGCTGTTCTACTTCTAACACTGAAGTTTTACCCTCACACACACCTCTGTTGTAATCGTTCTTAACTGCACTAAAGCTTCTTTACTGCTGCTGTTAAGTACTGTCAACAGTGCCACTGTGATTATAACAGCAGCCTCAGAGCTGCTCCTCTACAGGGCAGTGTTTCCCAAACATTTTAGCTTTAGATGGAGCGATCACAGGTTACGACCCCAGCGTGGACATGACTCATCAGCAGTTTTCCTTTTCACGTTCAACGTTTCATTTGAAGGATGCCTTTCCAGATTCAGTGTTTGTGTCTTGAAGCAAGAAAATAGTAGAACTATCTTTTTCACATGTTTAAAGGACATAAATAAATCAAGTTCCAAGCTGAAATTAGATCATTTTCCAGCCCCTGTTAATTATCTTTAGGACCCTTGGGTTTGGAGTCGTTGAAGTCACAGTATGAAGATGTTTTAGGTTGTTAGGACTGGTCCTGTTGTGCGTTTATTAATCCAAGTCTGTTTTTCTTTTGGTTGAGTCTCATGATTTGGCTGTTTAATGCTTGTGTGTTTCACATTTTGTTCTAACCAGTGTGTGTGTGTCTCAGACCCCCAGGGCCTGGGCAGATGAGAGGAGGAGGGGCTCTCACAAACGCTCGGCCTCCTGTGGGAGCACCGACCAGCTCAAGGAGGTCAGTGTTTTATTCTGCTCTTTGGGCCAAATAAACAACCAAGTGGAGAGAAGCACTCTCCGATGTGTGTGTGTGTGTTTTTATTTTTTGATACTGTCCTCATTACACTGCAGTTTTCATAGATTTTCTTGGAGGGGGTCGTTAAATAAATAGCGGAGCATTGTGTGTGTGTCTTCACTTATTGCATGGCCATTAATACTGCATGTTTATACTGTGTCTGCATTACAGCGTCTCTCTCTGTCTGAACATCTACAGATTGCCAAATTGCGTCAGCAGCTCCAGCGCAGCAAACGCAGCAGCCGCCATCGGAGGGATAAAGACCGCAAGTCCCCGTTCAATGGCAGCCACACTATCATCCAGTCCCAGGTGTGTGCAGGAGAGATTGTGTGCGTGTGTTTATTAAGCAAATGATCCCAAGTTTCTTGCTTCTGTAACGTTGCTCCTACAAGTGCAGCTGTAACTTCTCCTCTGTGGGCTGAGCAGTAAACACAGAAACATGGAGCGTGAGACATCTCCGGCTCACTGCAGCTGGATGAAAGTCAGGTGCTCAGTGCGCCACAGCTGTGAACTGGTGCAGGATCTGTATTAAACCCAGTGTTTATGTGTTCTGCAGTCGCCTATGCCCAAGACCATCCTGATACCCATCCCTATATCCAAGTCATCGGCCCCTCGCTTCCGCAACAGCGTGGAGGGCCTCAACCAGGAGATAGAACGCATCATCATCCGAGACACCCCCGAGAAGGAAGAGACCATCGTTGTGAGTTCCCCTAAGATTTCACTGTTTAGGCTCATTTATAAATGAGGCCTAAGGATTCACACACCATCACTGGTCGGGGATTAAGCCTCAGAGCAACGTTGTTATTGTGACCTCATTTGTGTGTGTGTGTGTGTGTGTGTGTGTGTGTGTGTGTACAGCCACAGGACGTTCCAGATGGGCACCGTGCACCCCCACCTGTCCCCCCGCAGCAGCGCAGCAGCAGCACGCGCAGCATCGACACACAGACACCCTCAGGGGGCGGCCTGAGCGGTAACCATAGCAACTGCAGCAGCCGCCCCGACTCCATCTCGCCCTCCTACCTCACCGTCCTCAACGACACGAGTGGAGGCAGCCCCTACGAGGAGAAAGGTGATGAAGCGCACAGACGTGCACACATCTCAGCGTGTGCACATTGCCCACACTCATGCACGTGATTTTACTTTGCTGTCCGCAGAGCTGGGACCCTACTCGCCGCTGCCGAAGTACGCTGCCTCTCCCAGACCCAACAACAGCTACATGTTCAAGAGGGAACCTCCAGAGGGCTGCGAGAAGGTCAAAGTGTTCGAGGAGTCCATGTGAGTGGGATGACAAATCATGCACTGTTAGATCTCACAGGATGTCAGCAGGCCCCAGACGAAGGGGTCAGACGTGTCTTGCCCTGGGCTTGATGTTTTATTTTAGAATAGTCATTTTGTGTTGTCTCTCTGAGAGTTCATCTGCAGTACATCTTTTCTAATGTAACTCACTTAACCACCATGTACTGTCATGTTTCCAGGCCCAAACTTCTGCAGGACATCCCAACCTTCCTGTGTCCCGACCGCAACAAGGTCAACTTCATCCCCAACAGCGGCTCTGCCTTCTGCCTTGTCAGCATCCTCAAGCCCTTACTCCCCGCCCCGGAGCTCAGCTTTCGCCCCGGGGTGGGCCTGCGAAGCCTGTCCCCGGCCCTCGTGCCTCTGTCCACCCAGCCCTGCCTCCTGGAGGAGCCCGAGAGCTTCTGACCAGGTTCTCAAGTCGCCACAAAACAAGCACCCCCCCACCCCCCCCTTCCCAACGAAATCAGAAAACATTTGAAATTAGGAAACAACCCTTCTGCTCCAAAAAATGCCTTCAGCATGCCAGCTACGCTCTCTCTGATGTCCTGATCTTGTTGAAAAGTGCTTCCCACTGCCTCTCCTCCTCAGACAACTACGACTCGAGAGCCCTGCAGCGCCGTGCAGGCGTTTGCAGCCAACATTTCATCGCTTTCTTCTACCTTTAGTGCGGGTTATGTTCCTGTTTTTTGGGAGGAAAAGGGTAAAAAAGGACAGACTCTTTTTTTTCATCGTATTATACCATGGCGCCTTTCCACGGACATATCTCTTTTTCTATATGTAGTTATTTCTCTTGATATGAAATATGCCTTCCATTACGAAAAACAAAAAGGCTGCTGGTTTCCTTGGCGACCAAGAGATTGACAACAGAGGCTAATTCTGGTGCTGCCTGATATATCGTAGCAAAACCTGAAGGGTCGTGAAAAGGAGAAGTAAAGAAAACGTGCCTGATTTTTTTAGACCGCTCAGTTTCTCCAAACCAGCTTAGTGCTGCGATCGTGTTCACTCATGATCTTTGCACTACGGTGGCCATAGATACACACAGAAGAACAGGGCCAGTCTTAAAAAATACAAGCGAGGAGGTGCAGAATCCACGCTACCTTTAAACCATCTGTTTTGTACTTGAATCAGCCTGAGACAGAGAGAGGAACTGGTTCAAGCTGATGCCTTTGCTTCACTAACTGGTAGCAGCGAGCTGGGCCCCCCTGCTGGCCGCTGTGTGTATCTATGGGAAACACAGGCCAGGGCTATGATGTGTGCAGCGTGTTCGACCTGTGTCTGCTTCCCAGGCGCCAGCCTTTGCTCGCAGTGTCCTTTTTTTTTTTACTCCAGCACCATCACGACCACCCTCCTTCTGTTCCTCCTCTCTCTCTCTTCTCTTTTCTTTCCCTCACTGTCACTGTAAAGCTGATTTCCTTCTGTCCTGCTCAAACTGTGTTGTTGTGAAGCATGTCCAGAGGGGCCTGGTCCCGCCGCTGCAGGACAGGCCTCCTCTGGCTCTGCGGGGCCCTGAGCACGGAGAGGTCATGACCCCAAGTGCGACACTGAGCTACACTTGGTGGCTGCAGTGTCGTGACACGGGACCCAGACCTCTCCATGTCTGGGCCCGTCCTCCTGTATTACCACTTGACTGTGCCTGCCACGGTGGGGATAGGAATGTACTGGATCTGTAAATATAGAGGCACACTGTGTTTGTATTATCAGCTGACAAAGATATGTATCTGAATGAGTCGATTATTGTACCATATAATACCCCTCACCCCCAAACCTCGCCCCTCCCGTCCCCCTGCTGAGTACTGTGAATTACTACGTCTCATTATTGTGAATGATTATGTATTTATTTATCAGACCGGAGTGTAATTGGGTCTTCAGAGAATTTTAATCAAGAATAGGTCACATCGTCCATCTCAGGTTGTAGTGAATAGGACACGAAAAGAGAAGATGTACTTAACTCCTCAGCGCACACTAACAAGTCTACACGACCGCACCAGAGCGAACCAACAGCTGCTGTGTCTGTAGCCGCACACGGCGGAGATCCTGGATGATGTAAACCTGTAGCAGTAGTCAAGAGGTGTCATTCGTTTCAGCCAGTCGCTTCAAGAAATGGTTGTTTAATGAGGAGTCCTGTTCCAAAATGAGATATCCACTTGCTGAGAAACAATCACACCCACAGCGACACGGTTCAACATGTTTACAAGAAAATCTAAGTAGCTTGAAAGAACAGATTCACAAACGTGGAAATACTGATTGATTTACAACTTTTCTTTTTCTTTTCAAAGTGGATAAGCGGCATTTTGGAATGAGGCTCGACGCAAGAAAACTCAACACTATGATTCTCTGTTTGCTTGTCCAGTTTATTGGAAAACAGAACTGCCAAGTTTTCATCTGTTTAACTCCTCCAGTCAAAATAAAAAGGCATAGTTGAATTAAATGAAGCATCTGTGATTGACTTGAGAAATACATTCATGTGGTTTTTGAAAGTGTGAAAATCAACCGTACAAAGTATAACACACGAGCTGACATCAGTTAAAGCTTGTGTAGAAAAGCAGATACTTCTGTGCAGATTGTATACAAAGAAATCCTTCCCATAATGCACTCTGATCGCACAATCACTCAGGGTTTGACATCTCAACCTCTTTAGTTTTCCACTTTATCAATAACATACATTTTAGGAGGTTAAATAAAAGATAAACATTCATAAATGTTGATTTCCCGACAAACAAATTGAATAATTCTGAATTTCATCCACAACAGGTAAGGACATATTTCATGAGGTGGTAACAACTCTCCAGTGTTCATCCTGTTTCAATATATTTCCAAAATCCATCTGTGCAAATACAACACACAGCTCATAATATTAAGTATTTTACAGTGGTTTTGTTTTTTTACAGTGTTACTTTAGTGATATAATCTGAAAATAAATACATTTAGCTGCATCTTAGGTCCTGTTATTTTTAGGTTTGCATTTCAACCCACTTAAAATAATTACATCCCTTAATCCAACGTTAAAACTTCCTTCAAGAGAAACTGAAATAAATGTTGCAACTCATCACACATTCTTCTTGGCCTTGGACTGTTGTGATTGTGAAATTTAGACGACCGACGGGACAGGAAATGATTTCGTTTCAAGCGTTCAGCCCAACAGAATCAGGGATGAGGGTAAGAAAGGGTCATGAACCGGGGGCCTGAAAAAGACCTTCCAGTATCATGAAGCTGATTAGTAGATTAACAGTATCAGATAAAAAACCGTTTGAATTACTTATTTCATGATATAAAAACATAGTAATGACCAAAACAACTACTGCGCCAACTCTGGATCCAAATGAAATCAAAAATGCAAGATGGCCGCAGCTTTATCTGGGATATTTGGGCTTAATTTCCTCACAATTGAGCTCATTTCATATTAAACACTCCACTGTAGAGGTTGCATGTAATTCAGATCTAGAATACCTGAACCAAGCCGCCTGATAACCAGCATCATGATACTTGAGGGTCACTGTTCTTTTCGTGTGCAAATTCAGTCTAGTGACAGACACAGGGTCCCGTCTTATCTCGTGGTGACAATCATGGTGACAATCATGTGCTCCTACATGTAACTACATTACAGATTAAATAGACTTTTATATCCTGGGTCCCTTGTGATGTGTACACACGGCAAACTGACCCACACCCAAACAACGCAAACATGAACGAAAGACGGAGAAGCACACAATGCTGTCCAAAATAAACCTGTAACCCAAACATTCACTCTGCTCCACAGACACTGCAAAAGCTAATAGTGAAAAGTAACACAAACCGCACAAGGTTTGCTGTGTGCACAGGAGTCAGTGGCTCCTTGTGTAGTGCTAACAGTCTTTTCCAGCTGAGGAGGATGTTCAACAACAGCATCTGTCTCCACTGACAGTTTGTTTTCTCCAGTGTCGAAAATCATCCTCCAGTGTAACATCAACAAGAGTATTTGCAGTTGTGTAGTTGCGTAGACTGTTTATCTCCTTGTAACAGAAATGCATGTGTGTTTCACTGTTAGTGTGAGATCATTTACTTGGGTGTTGTCATGAAATCGCAGTAATCCTTGGACGAAAATCATACACTGTAACACACGCACACACACACACAAACAGACACACACGCACACACAAACAGAGAGAGAGCTTCAGGCATTGAGCAGCTCATCTGCAGAGCGTCCAATGGCGTCTGGGTTGGAAAGAGGGTCCAGGTCTGCGAACAGGTTGAACCAGGCAGACATGTCTTTGGATCCACCTGAAGCTGCTGCACGCACACGCACACACACACACACACACACACACACACACACACACACACACACACACACACACACACACACACACACAGAGAGATCATTAGAGGGAAGAAGGGTTTGTTTGTCCTTAACACTGTTTCACAGCAAAGTGAGATGATTGTTCAGGGAAACCTTAGTGATCTTGTGACAAGGTAACCATCAGGACAACAAGTAGAGACAAGAACACACACTGAGAAGGATCTTACCATCAGCGACTGAACTTGGAGCCAACTGAGCTGATTGGTTCTGATTCGGAGACGCCTGCAGGGGCGGAGCTTTAAACATAGGTGGGGTTGACCAGCCTAATAAGACAAAGCAGGGTTGGAGAAATGATTAAAGACCCTGGTATTCTTTATGCCACAACGCAGCTGTATCACAAAGACTAACCAGTCAGTGTTGTGCAGTGAGCACCTTACTCCAGCAGAGTGCAGTGTGACTAACCTGTGGCACTCAGACTGTGATCCAGCAGCTGGGAGGGCAGGAAGCCTGCGGGACTGGGCGGACACGCTGCTTGCCCACTGCCTGTTGGTGCCGTCCCTGCAGGAGGGACAGTAGGAGGGTCAAACATCCCGAAAGCATCCTGCCACTCTTTGCTGAACTCATCGCTGGCCCCTGGGCCCGGGCTGAGGAGATCATTGAGGAAAGCCATGTCACCCCTCTCACTGTCCTCCTCGTCTGGTCTCAGCCCCATCCCTGCAGGGTAGGACAGACCGCCCGAGAGCAGACTACCACCTTGAGAGGAAAAGGTGGAGAGAGAAGAAGCTTTATAAGATCATACACAGCTGATTCTGGAAAGGCCGAACATGTCAATTTGTTACAAAGCAGCAGACGCAGAGGAGAAGGTAAAGTTTGACCTTGAAAAAGAGAAAAGTACAGTGAAGTGACATTTATGTTGAGTAAAGCCTTTTCAAAGCCAACGGGATTAATGATCACTCTCATAATATCCAGAGGAGACTTAGAAGTGCAGCAGATGTTCAAGTGTTCTTCCTGAATGACAAAGGTGAAAGGAAAAGAAAGCCTCTTGCAGCAACCAGGACGACTGAATCAAGACATCAAGAGCAGGACAGTTAAACTCCAACCAAGCCAAGTCAAAGGGGAAGAGGAGAACCAGTGAGGCAGCTTGAAGTTAGAATTCACAGGTGGAGGAAGCGGTAGACAGGCAGCTGGTTTACCGGAGGCAGGCAGCTCAGAGAGGCTGGACTGGAGGCTTCCAAAGCCCCAGAGTTCACTCTGATCTCCAGCCTGAGGAGGAGGCAGGAGCTGGGGTGGGGCACTTGTTGGGGTCGGGAGCTGTGGTAGTGTTAGACCACCGGCCATTAGCATCAGGTCGTCATCAGGGCGCGCTGGCGTTCCGCTGAGATCATGCACACCTGAAGTGGGTGTGGAGGCATTTTGGTGCACTGAGATCAAAGTATCATAAAGCCAAACGGTATCCGATCCAAAGTCAGCAACAGGAATCGCAATGTACACATTCAAACTATTTACACAAGCTCGTGCATTAACAATGCTGTTTCTATCAAATGTTCTTAACACACACTTACCATAGTCAGTGGTTTGGCCGTCTCCATCATAGCTGTGAGCAGTGTCTGGGAGAGAAGGCACATTAAAAATAAAAGAATAAAACTCTTGATTCATCCAGACCAACGGATCTAAATTAAGTCTAGACATCATAAAACAATAGAGGAAGAAAAAGAAGCAGCTTGCAGGGTTGCGTGCCGTCATAGCCTACAACAATGAAATGTTTGGAGGGCAGTACATACCTATGTCAGAGGCACTTCCTAATGGCTTGTCGTCATCCAAGGATACCAGACTGGGGAATTAGAAAAGGACAAAAAATGAAAAAGTGCCTTATCTCATCAAGCTTTCTATATTTAGAGATACAGTAACCTCTCTTTGATGCTGAGCTGCTGTTAAGAGGCACACGTTTTGATCTTCTAAAGCCCTATACTATTACATAAGTAACTGCTGTCAGCACACACACAAACACACATGCAGCACACACACAAACACACAAACACACATGAACCACACGCACACACACACACACACACAGAGAATAAACAAGGGCATGCCATTAGCCTCATATTTGAGGAAATAGCAATAGCTGAGGTGATGACACAGACTATATTTGATTTGTTAATAGCTTACACAGGATAAAAGATTTTTCTGATAACGTGAAACAACATTTTCACTTAAAAAGAAACCAACATGTGTGTTAATTGTGTTCTCACTTGTCTGTGTTGCTCTGCAGAGTCTTCTCCTTTTTATCCAACTGTTTCTCCATCTCCGTTATCTGCTCCAGTGGATCCCGCAGGTCCTGTTGGACGACGTATTTAAGAAAAAGCTTCAGCTTCAAGAAGTTCATCCACCACAGTCACAGAACACCTCAGAGTCACTTCTTTAGTTTGATGTACCTTGAGTGTGGTGAACTGGTATGGTACGTGTCCTTGAAAGGCCTCGTGGATTGCAGACATGGCGTGGGCTGTCTTCTCCCAGAAATGCAGCAGAGTGGTCTGACATGACAGGACAGCAGGATCAACACAGGCAACCAGCAGCTAAACACATAAACAGGCTTGGACCACACTTCATCTTTCAACTATTACTATTCATGAACTTACCTGGTAGGTACAGAGGGAGTGGGAGAGCATGTTGCAGCGGCTTGCTCCCAGCATGTCCACCTTCTGACACACATCATTCTTCAGCTTCTCAAACTGGCTCTTCGACCCTCTGACCTGGGCTTGGACCTGACAACAGAAAGACAAAACACAAGATAATACATCACTGAGAGTGATTACACATCAGAAATCTTCAGTTGAAGTGGCCTTCCACCGACCTTGCGGAACTTTTCCAGCTGTTTGTAGGTGTCTGGGTCCAGTTCTTGGGATATGTCTTTCATCCAGAGCAGAGCTCCTCTGTACTCTGTGCGAGATTTCTCCATACGAGTGACAGTCAGCAGCGTGTCTGCGATGGCGCGTCTCCGGAACGTCTCCACTTCCTGGTACAAACGTTGCAGTGGTGGGCAAAGTGCCATCCTTTGAAAAAAAAATTAAAATAAGGTTGAGTACTTGAAAGTTTAAGATTATTTGAAATGGATTGCATATCCATTTGGTTAGCACATAATCACTGCTGCTGCTGACCTCTGCTTGGCGGAGGTGCACAGGGCCTTGCTGGTGACATCCATCATGTTGCCGGCCTTGGTCCGATCATGTTCGCCCTGGAAGCGCAGAAACAGGCCGAGCTCGTTCTCCTCCTGAGACAAGCCTGTCGTGCAAGGAAATGTCAAGGATTTTATAAATCACCAAAATCCAAGTGTACGTCCAAGTGTAAAGATCTTTGTTCATAGGATATGAATGAATCTGGGACAGGGAAGATGATTATTATCATCAATAACCATTAGTTATTAGTTGTGTCACTCACGTGTGATCCTGTGCTGGTACCTCTCGATCACCTTCAGCAGCTCTGTGCACGTGGACTGAACCGAACGGAAGAACTGCAGAGACAAACCAAATCAGAATTACACACAAAAAATAATAAAAGAAAATAATAAAAGAGGTTCGTCTTGAGACCTGTCAGACTTTGTTATTAAGTGAGAACATAAAGAGGAGGAAGTACGAGAGTTACTGATTAACTCTTGTATCAACACTACCTACTTTCAGCCTGTGTGCATCAGCAGAGTCTGTGTCACATCTCTGACTGCTCCTACACAACACACCTTCCTTAATGTTTATTAGTGACATGAGCATAACTCGTCAAGCTCATCTTCATGTAGTGGCTCGGTCTGTGTCACAGCAATATGGTGGTCACTACATATATAGGAACCCATCACTACTTTTACTTTTGTCTCTAATTGTGAGGTTCCTTGTCTCATCATCATCACAGGTGAAAATGAAGGATATAAATAAAATATGCAATGCAGTTAACTTCACTTTCAATACGATAAAAATTTGTAATACAAATATTGACTAAATCTAATCTGATGTTTCATCCAAGAAGCCGACAGGTTGCAAAGTAAAAGCTGCTGACATGAAATTTGAAAATGCACTGAAGCAAAGCTGTGGTAAAAGCCAGATTAAAATCAGGACGGCTGTGAAGCTGCCGTCCAGAAACGGCTCCAAATCTAATTTGTCCCGGTGATTTTAGTGCTCGGCTGGGTCACAGAAAGCTTGAGGTCAAGATGACATTGAAGAAGACAGATCTCCTTACAATTTTCTATTCCTCTTTCAATGCTGTCCCGTTTTCTCATTCTGTGTCGGTCTCACAGGGACATGGAATCATGGGACAGTGAGAGCAGGAGGACATAAGAGGCCTGATCTTGTTCCACAGCAAACAAAAGCCTCTCAGTACATCTCAGTGAAACATTATCCCGTCCCCGTCACACTGGACCAAACAGCTAAATGCCAGCCAGGTGTCTGCCTGTCCACTATCATTTGTTGCACCGGCGAGGAAGGACTGGAGAGGCGGAGGGACACGCTGTACCCTGCCGACATCATTTTCACAGCTGTCATGTGGCGGAGAGACATCTCATGTCTAATCACACTGGTAAGAAAACGACTCTGCAAACAATGGGCACCTTGTGACAACACACTGAAACTGGCATTCTGAGCTACAAACAGTGGAGCTAAGTGCGCTACTTTCCAAAGTAGCGCAGAGCCGAGTGTTTCTGACAATAACAAACCTAAAACTCCTCCTGTCCTACCTCCAGCTTGGAGTCCAGGTCAGCGTCGGACGCCACCACATACTCGTCCTCCTTCTTGCCCGTGGCTTTGATGAGGACCTGCTTTGTCTTCCAGAACTTCTTCTGCATGCGCGCCATCACCGAGCTGTCGCTCAGCATATCCCCTGCAAACCTGGAACACAGAGCAGCGGTTCAGTGGGCAGCCGTGTTTCTACATGGCCGTGAAGTTCTGCTTGAAACAACAGTCGTTTTATATCATAACAACAGTACCACTGCTGTTAAAACATACCCTTCCATCCTTGGATATTGGCCCTTTCTGTTCTGAAAGAGAAAAAGAAGAGATATTCAGGCAGAGGATTAAATGACCAAGTTCAAGTCTTCATCTGAGGGGCTGCAGACTTGATGCAAATGCATTTGTATTGCACATTATCATACACAGGCCATTTAATATGCTTTACGGACATAAAGGAAGCATTAAGGTTGAGATTACAAGCATAAAAAAGGGTTAATGTCTTTTCAAAAGTATAGACGGTATAAAAAGACTAATTATAAAGCAGATGATTAAATGAAAGTGCAGGACTGGGTGATTAATTGAAGGTACTGGCAAACCGAGCGGTTTAAACTGCTGATGTCCATCGGGAGCTGGTTCCAGGAGTAGGCAGTCGTGGCTAAATGCAATTACACCCGGTTTAATTTTAACTCTAGGCACCACTACATAGACCTGTCCGGCCTTTATACGTCTTACATGTCAGAAATATAGACTAGTTTAGACACAAAATCTCTCCTCTTAGATGAGCTTGATGCCAAAATGCAGATGTAGTTGCAGCTCTGAAGTTCAGATTCCCATCCAAGCCATGAATGTAAATTAGAGTGAGTCAAACTATCAATGATTAAGACGCCATTACTTCACCTCTGATGGGTTTTTTCCTGTTAGATTTTGCTGAGACGAAACAAACCATCAGCACCAACCGAGAGCTGTGAGCTGACAGCTGTTCCTCCACTTGGTAATAACCGAGCTATAGCCTGTTATCCCGGGTTATCTGCGGCTGGATCACGTAGCTGCAGGCTAAAGAACGGGCTAATCTAATATGGTTCCTGGGGATCTGACGTCCACCTGGAGACATGGGTGGGGGGGGGGGGGCACTGGGGACAGCTGTCTGTGGAGCAGGTGTCCACTTACAGCAGAAAACACACAAGACAGACAGGAAATACAAAGCGTCGTTGGTCCCAGTTGTGCAAATAGACAGAGACGAGGTGTGGAAATAGAAAAATAAACAGGAAAAAGGAAAACCTGCTGGAAAAAGTAGCTTGTTTGCTAGCAGCAGTTTAGCCGTTAGCTGTCAGTGTCGTGGCCGAACGAGCGAACCCCCCGTCCCCGTTTTTAAACTCATCCACCACGCAGCCGGCTCATTTCGTTTCTTGTGGTTTGATATTTAACGCAAAGCTGCGTTTGAGCTGTACCTTGTGTGCGGTTCAGGCGCAGCTCGGTGACGCTCCTCTCCCGACGGACACCATCATCCTCTGACTCACTGCAACAGGATATGCTAAGTGGCCGCGGCGCCGGCCGGACACACGGGGGCGCTGTTGGGAAGGTCCGCCAAAGATCGTCTCGAGTGGCGATGCGTGCAGACGTTTAGTAAGTGACCAACTTTTGAATGAACAAATTGAAACTACCTCCAACTTTTATGTGGTTAACTTCAGTCAGATCTGCAAACTGCATGAACTCTGCTTGTGAGATGTGGACGTGCAGTAAAACCTGTTGCTCTTTGCTCTTAATTAAATTCATGCAAACTCAGTTCATAATGGGATCCAGCTCTGTCATTAAACAATATAGGATAATGAAATAAGTGTTATATTCTGTGTTTATTCATTATAAAATACATATAGTCACTCATTACATTACTCGCTAATTCTGTTTTTGTGTTGGCTTAAAATGATTCTAACTTGAGGAAAAACAAATGATTACACTCACTGGGCACTTTATTAAGAAAACCTTACTGATAATGAAAAGTCCCTTCGCTTCCACAACAGCCTCATGATGTTAAAACTTTCCTTTGACACAACTTCATCACATCATTTCTGCAGATTCTTCTGCACCTTCATGCTGAGAAGTTCACTAATTGCTGTTCGTCAAACACTTTGCATGAATCATGCTGGATATCAGGAGATCAGCACTTTATGAAATTCTCTAAATGAGCCTGTGTGGAACCAGCAGTCTTGCCAAGTTTTGCTCCTTTGTCCAATCTGTTTAATGTGAACATTAGCTGAAGCTCCTCATGTGTATCTACTGGATTTTAAGCATTGCACTACTGCCACATGCCAATGATAATCGCATGAATGAGTAGATGTACAGAAATATAATGAAATGCAACGATGAGTCCAGGTGACAACATTTTAGGAGAATACATAAATTTATAGTTTTCTTGAGTTACAGGGAAACAAAGAAGCCCCACAATGAAATATGTGTAAAAACTGAATGGGGTAAAAACAACCAGGACAGTGAAGAACAAAGTTTGTACAATTCAAAGTTCTGCCACGCTGATTGTGAATGTGTGCATGTCTGTCCATTCTGTACATCTGTGGTGATGGAGTCTCTGCAGTCCTCGTCTACGCCCCCGCGTCTGTCTGACAGGCTGCGTATTTGTAGGTGTACAACTTGTTATCTGCTCCTCCACTCAACATCAGCTAAAAGACAGAAAAGAGAAAACATCGGTTTCATGTGTGAAGTTCAAGCGAGGCATCGGAATCTTTGAAGAGAACTACTGGTGTGTCTTACCCCGCTTTCTGTCCAGTCCACACAGAACACTTTGTCCTCATGGGCTGCCAGATCGTACAGAGGCGCCTTACAGCTGGAAGATAACACGGCAACAATGGGGTGTTAAATGTATTCACTGGATTCCTCTGACCAAGAAGATTATTGCAGAAGAGAGCCAAATTTTATTCTGACAAAGACAGGAAGCTTGTTCCAGACACTGGCAGACAGCTCTTTATGTGCAGAGTGAACAGGATGTCCTGCTCGACATAAGCAACCTTTCATTCAGTAACAGTGCTGATAATAATTCAAGCTTATGCTCTCATTGAAAATGGTCTTGATGTAGCAGAAGTACAAAAGAGGGGAACATGTTTCCAACTTCTGATTAAAACAAGTTCAACAAAGGCTCCAGTGAATTATTCGCTGCACAAACCTTCTGGTGTCCCACAGTTTGACGAGGTTGTCCAGGGAGCCAGAGACCAGCTGGTGCTCATGTGTAGGCGCCCACTTCACGGCAGTGACCCAGCCAGTATGGGAGGTGAGCGACATCAGCACCAGCGATCCGTCTGGACAAGAGAGGAGACATTTATAGCAAAGCTGCTGAAACATGTTTTTTTATTTATAGATTTTTACGACATGCAGAGAAAATTATCTTTGACATTAAAATATCTGTAGGGTTGTGAGCACAGTGGTACCTTTGGTGCGGGGGTCCCACAATCGGATGTGTCTGTCAGCGCTCCCCGAGGCCAGTCGTCGGCACAGGGGGGAGTAGGAGATGCAGTTAAACACTTTACTGCCCGTCTGTGGAAAGGACAAAAATGTCAGTTTATCAAACGTAACGTAAGAGAGCCTGGCGTCATTTCTGCCTTTGCATTGTCATCGTGTGTTTCTCAGTTGGTCTCACCAATGTTGTCTTTAGTCCTCCAGTCTCGATATCCCACACACGGATGGTGTGATCCCAGGATGCACTGCAAACTTCCTCACTGTCGCACCAGAGGACGGAGGACACTGCCTCATTGTGGCCAGACAGCGTCATCAGGGGAGTCTGTGTCAGTGTGACAACATAAAAACCTCAAACTCTGACATCCCTTCACATGTAGCATCCGACATATTCAGTTTATCGTTCTGCCCTCACCCTGGTCAGGCCGAGCTGTTGAGTCTTCTGCTTCTTCCTCGGTCTGTCAGCAGGTTCTTCAACCTCGTCTGCCTCATCTGTGGGCACTGACAGCAGAAGAAAAAGTGGTCACTTGACATTTGCTTCTTGCTCAGTGATGCTCAAGACTCCTTCGATCACTTGTGGTACCTACCTGCTGACCAAATCTTCAGCATTTTGTCCCAGGAGCCACTGCAAAACTGAAAGGAAGCAGCACAGACATTAGATACATGAATTATTGCCTGATTTTGACTTGTATCATTTTTCTTTCCTGTTCTTTCCAGCTTTACCTTTGAGGCAGTCGGGTCTGTGGCGACAGTGTCAACGCTCGCTGTGTGTCCCCGACAGCAGTGTCTGGCTTTCACCTTGTTCTTCTCCGAGTTCCACTCCCACATCAGGATGGTTTGGTCCATAGAGGCCGTCAGAAGCAGAGAGGTCAAGCCATCTGCCAAGAGAACACCCACAGAGAACCTTTAAGAAAAACTTATGACACATCACAGCAGAGTGAAGGTCTATACTTTTGTCCCGCTCACCTCTTTTAACCCAGGTTACATCTTTCACTACATCTGTGTGTCCTGCCAGTGTCGTCATCGCTTTGCCTTCCAGAGACCAGATCCTGGCTGTCTTGTCGTATGACCCTGTTAGAATCCTGCATAAACACAAGTGGCCACAGCAAAGATAATGGGACTTCTGCATTTCAAATTCACAATCAAACATTTCCAACACATACAGTAAACTACACTTTGTGCTGCTTTGACAGTGATGCCTCTCATCTCACCATTCAGCATCTGCATGGAGGGAGCTAATCCAGTCGTCGTGCATTATACACTCCTCAGGTTCTGGGGCTGTGATCCGCTCCACATACTCGATCTCCACCACTTCTTCCTGAAACATAGACACACAATAATCATTATTATGCTGCTGATTTGTACATTTGTGTTCAAACACAGCACATCTGCTCGTATTAGGGCGCTGAGGCTGGTCCTACCGTTGATATGCCTTCTGTGTCCATGTGAAAGGACAGCGACGACCGCAGGAACTGACTCCTGACCAGGAAGTCGAAGTCCACTTTGTTGTGGGAGGCTGTGGAAATAGAAACACATTTATATTCAACATATTACTCCCTCAAAAGGATAAGAGGTAGATACAGGTTGGATGAAAAAGGATGATCATATAGTGAGTGGAAGTCATGATTGTTTAATAAACTAATTCAGCTTTTGGAGCCTGTGCTGCAGAATAAAGTCTGTTTTTACCATCTTTAGCCAACAGCAGCTGGTTGATAACGTTGCTGAGGTCTCCCACTTCAGAGGCAGCAGGGATGGAGAAGGGAACATCATCTACAGCAAATCTACACACACACACACACACACAAGAGACCAGAGGTTGTGTCAATCAAATACACTCCTAACATTTGCATTTAGTGGAATCATTTGTCAATTAGCACAGGAAGCTAGGCTAGGGTTGCATAATTTAGCTCAGTGAATAAACAAGCTAAAAACATTAGCGTGTGACTGCATGTGGACAGTGGTCAGAAGCTACGTTACAGCTAGTTAGCCAGCATGCTAACACCCTCCAGTTATTCGGCTTAAGGGACTCGGAGCTCACCTCTGGTCCTTTGTGAAGAACCTCGCCTGTAACTGCGACATGTTTCTGCCTCGTGTGTTTCTCTGATAAACCAGTGACTCGTGTGTTTCTCAGTCTGATTCTGCTCCTTGGACACACTCCTTCCTGTCGAGCAGCTCAGCCATGTGCTACTGAGCCAGGCGCCGCAGCAGAGCACAGATACAGTGCACCGACCGGATCGGCGCTCCTCCAGTGATGTCTGCCGATCACAACTTCACATTTTAAAGAAGCAAAACTGAATTTATTGGTATTTTATTAAGTTTTAAACTAACAAGGGGTTTTCTTAAGTGTTTGGTGCAAACATGTGATGTAGAAAAATGGGCTGAAAGTGCTGTAGTACGAGGAGATGGATACAGGGAATGTTCTTAATTAATGTATCTTGCATTTAAATTGTATTTACATCAGAAAAATGTATGAATTTTCTTTATTTTCACCAAGACAATTTGTATCTATGTCCCATAGATTGATAGATATGCTTAATTTTAGCAGCCCACGTTCATATTTAAGATTAAAACCTATTCAGTGTATTGTATTTATTAATTCTTATTCATTAAGGGATAACAGAATTGTTTTGGTAACTTAGGAAACTGTCTCTCCAATTCATAACTGACTTCATTAGCTGCCAATTAAAATTAGACTAAATCTTAAGATTCCTTCAATAAAATCAAACCACCTCAAATATCAGGGTTTTTTTTAACTTAATGGTGACCAGGAATTTGACATCAGGGCCCCAGGGCTCTGGAATTCCTTGGCTGAGATGAGACTTGCAGTCACTTAATGTATTGTTCAATCATTGCGAAAGTGGCCTTTTAGTGGCTGATTAAGTGATTTTAATGGATGTTGTATTGAATACTTTCTCATTTTTATTCCCATGAATTTAGATAACAGCCATAGAAAGTTATTAGAGGAAACTACACGTTGACAAATTATGAAATTTCACTTGAGATCTAATTATAAACGACAACATTGTATTCAATCAAACCACAAAATTAGAGCAAAGTGTTTTATTTCCCCAGGGCAGATGTCCACAGTCTTAGACAATAAAAACATTTGTCACCAGAAAACTGAGTAATGTCGTCAGCATGTTGCTTTGCACTGAATTGGAAAAATCATGTCTGATACAGATGTGTTCACAAATGAAAACAGACATAAAACAGAACAAACTTACAAACTTATTCATCATCTTAAAAAAAAAAAAAATAGATTTACATTTTTCTCACTTTATGACTGGACACTGGGATTTACTCCACGTTTCACTCAGTTATAAAAAGTTGACCCAATTATCTTATATAGTCTTTCTGATGTTAAGAAACAAAATTGATTCAAAATGATATAAATGAATTACACAACTAAAATGGCATAAAAACTAACAGAATATATATACACAGACATGGACTTAATTGTTGTTTTCAGTCATCGTCTTCCTCCTCAGCCTTCTTTTTCTTCTTCTTTTTCTTCTTTTCTGTCGACTGGAAAGAGAGAAAAGATGGATGGGTTAAAAAAATATACTGAATAAAAACAGTTGAAAACTTCTATATCTTTAAGGAACCATCTTTAAAAACATTATTTCACCTCTGGTATTGCTACCTCCTCCTCTGGTTCCTCTACGGACGTTTCTGCTTTCTTGTCCTTCTTTTTCTTCTTTTTCTTGGGAGTCTCCTCCGCTGCTGCCGACGTTTCTGCTTCTTCTTCTAAAAATTCAAAACACCTTTTAGAATCGTGGCCCAGTGCTGATATTGAGACAGAGGATTAGCTTCACTCTTATTATTAACCCACCTTCTGCTACTGGCTCCTTTTTGGCCTTTTTGGATTTGGCCGCAGGCGTTTTAGGCTCTTCAGCCTCCTCCTCCTCTACCTCCTCAAACTTCCTCTTCTTTGAGGTGGAGGGAATAGTAGAATCGCCAGATGGATCATAAATTCTTACTTCACTGTGGAGAGAATAATATGTGTATTAAGCAATTTCACATGTGGAAATACAGGATTTAACCTAAGAAGAAGAGCCCTTTGTGACTATTTACCTCTTGTGCTGGTATTTGTCGGCCTGTGCCATCGCTTTGCCCGTTCCGCTGATTCTTCGGATCTGAAAAGAAATTGTGGAGGAGACAAGATCAGACGAGGCGCAGAGAACCATCAACATCAAGAGGTGGACTAAAACACTAGTTTGTCTTTAAATCAGATCCAACGACAGATACAACTCAATGTTGGTCTTGTCCTTTTAAGTGAAAGTAAGAATGTGACATATGGTCCTAAAATGGTAAATATATTTTTGTTATACTTACTCCCTTATCCTCCAGCTGCCGCAGTCTGGCCTCCAGCTTGGCACGGTTCTCTATTCCCATTTCTGCGTTCGTGTCCTCTCCCAGGGCATCATAACGAATAGCCAGTGATGCTTTAGCCGCCAGCATTCTGGAGATCTGGTCAGAAAACAAGAGTTTATTTCCTCACCATCAAACAGGAGTCACAAGCCGTTGTTTAGTCTCTGTAACTTTTTCTTTAACTCACCTTGCCCTTGTTCTTGGCAGTGGTCTGGCCCACTAGAGAGGCATGGTAAATGAGACCGTACTTGGGTGTGTCTTTGCGGGTCTTCAGGGCTCTAAACAGAGCCTTCTCTGCTCCGAGGATCTGCACCGTGGAGGCCGGATGCTTTGCCAAATTCAGGAGGGAACCTTGGTAACAAAGCAACAAGACAGACGTGTAAAACTGATGTTCTCACTAGTACCTGCACACAGATCCTTCTAAGGCAAGCTCAGATGAGGTAGTGACTTAAAAGCATCAGTTGTTTTCAGGAAAGTTGACTTTATGTCATCATCATCACTGCTTGCTTGCTTCTCATGCAGGCGTTTCTCAATCACTTACCAGCATGTGAGATGAGACGGGCACCAACCAGCTCACCCACCATTACAGTCAAGTTGGGGGCGATCGCCGTCATTCGGTTCTTGAGGTAGTCGTACAGCTGAGTGCGATAATCTGAAATGTCTATCACCTGAGGGGAGACAAATTAGGAAAGATCCATATTACAACTGCCAGCAGATAAACAATCAGATCAGTGGTACAGGCCTATCCAGTAGTGAAGAGTGGGAGCTGTGGCATGTGACTGTTCAGATGAGGTAGTGACTGAAAACCCACATGATTGTTTCAGGACAAGACGGATGTCGTCATCATCACAACAGTCGCTTGAGCTTAACACGTAATGATAGGAAACGGACACACACCTGGTCACAAAGGTGCCTAATGTTGCCGATGTCTTGTTCTGACACTTCTGTTCCCATGGAGATCTCAGCAGCCAGTTTGACCTCGGCCTCGATTTCCTCAGGGAGAAGGTCTGACAGGTCAGAGCCGGCCACGTTGGTACGATCACCTGCAGACACACCAAAACATTTTAATTGCTTATCAATAATATTGGCAATTTTAAGTTTGCGCATTAAACTGCTCTGGAAAACCAAATTTACACATATACAGTTTGGTCAAGTCAAATGGGTTGCATGCCTCACAAAGTTATGGAAGTTTGAAACTATATCAACTTAGAACCACCTTGAATAGCAACGATATGTCATGTTAGTAATAGTAAAGTTAATTTTACCAATTTTGCGGACAGCTTTGCAGTAAACCAAGTTGTCTGTGATGACCTTTCCCAGCTCGGGGAAGTGCCAGCCGTACCACTCTCTACAACGCATGATGTAGTTGTTGAGCTCTTTATCCAGGTCATCCAGAAGAGCTGAAGACACATAAAAAAATATTCTTAGACATCATTGCAGGTGAAACTAAGACCAAACAGTTACATAACTGTAAAAATCAATGTGAAAACCATCATTAGTAGCAGACGATCAAATCTTTACTGAAAATACAACTTACAAATGGCCTGAACAATCATAGTATCCACTTTGTCCGGACTGAACTTCAGCTTGTAGCGTGATAAACTAGAAACACACAAAAAAAATATTAGTTCACATATTGACAATTTACAGTTCTAAATTACAGGGGAAGCCAGTTGCCTCAGCGGTAGTGACGAATGCTGACAAGAATCTACATGTTTTTTTCAGACAGCAAGGGTAATCACAGGCAGCAGTTGAGTTCACATAACATTGTATCGAGTTACCAACCTGTGAGCCAACCCCAGAGACATGGCACTGATCTCCCTGGGAGGAAGTCCAGTGACGAGAGCCTCGATCTGGCTCCTGATGCATCTCATCAGCTCGGCCACAGCAGGGTTGTGGACACAGCTCAGGTCCATCTTGTCCTGTAAACCAGAGCCTGTTAGAGACTCAACTCCTGCAAGTAATGCTTCATTTCTGAATGAAATGCAAACGTCAGGTCACTTACTTTTATAACTCCACCAAGTTTTGCATCGCTGATCGCCAGCTGCTCGTGCGCGTCCTTGGCCACGACCTTCTTCAGCACTTTCTTCAAACTCTTGCCCATTTTTCCCTCAACAAGGGCAGTGACAGCTGAGAGGGGGAGGTTAAAAACACTGCATCACATACACTGTGACAACTCCATAAACCAGTTCAAAACACCACATCAAAACACCACATCACTCATGTGAAGGTTTGAGTACTGTACAAAGACATTAAGTGACATTACCTGCCAAGGCCTCGGTTGTGTCCTGAAACTTCTCAAAGTGCTTCAGCTTCACACTGGCAGGGGCAAAAACAATAAAATAGGTAAGTCATACTTCGATTTGCACACATGGCCTATCAATGACAACTAGATGGTTGCATTGTGAATAAACCAATGCTACTACTCACATTTTATTCGCCTTTTCAGGAGTATCAAACTCCTTGTGCAGGTTGTCGATCTCCTGCAGTTTGGATTCATCGAGGACCTGGAAAATAACACTTTAAATTAGCTGTCATGGTTTTTTAAGTCTGATCTGGTCACAAATCAACATTACTAAGTGCAAATCTTCAAACTTAGGGCTAATGTCAATCTCACTGTTATTCTGTATTCTTTAATCAGCTACTTTATCAACAACAAGTACACTTTGTGTGAAAATATTGTTCTGGGAGCAGTAGAGTCACTGAAGTTACCCTCAGTGTGCACACGTGGTGGCAAGGCCCACGTGAAAGCTAGCTTAATGCTAACCAGTGCGTTAGCAAAAACGAGAAATCAAGCAAAATAACGTATATCAGCACATCCACACACTACAACACACTTTACAAGACTATTTTATCCAGTTTGCTCATCAACAATGCTACGAACACGTGAGTGTGCATGAGGTTGCTAGCGGCGAGGCTAAGTCGAGCTAGCTCAAGCAGCTACTGTGTGAAAAAAACGTTTTAACTGTGAGGAAATAAAACACAAACCTTGAAGATCGCGTAGCCAGCGGCTGTTTCGAATAACACGAGCATCTTGGCAGCGGCTCGGTTATTTTTCGCGAACTTTTAACTTGGTCTCTCTGCGCAGGACGCGTCCACGTTCCCCGCTCTCCACGCTCCCTCTCCGTCTGAAGCACACGCGGCGAGACAGGGCAGCAGGAAGCTGCTGGGTTGCCAGGTCTCTTCAACCCGCATCCCCCGGAAGCAGCCGTAGCCGTGTGATAATTGATATATGTGCTTAATAAAGACGCTCAACACACTTTGATTTAGTTTCAGCAATAGACAATATTTTGTTAGTGCTGTTTCTCTTTTTAAAATAATTGTAATTATCAAATGTATGTTTAATTTCTTTAAAAAAAAGCACACACATGTTTTAAAGCAATGCAGGGTCGGTTTGTGAGATTTGAAAAAGCTGCCACTTGGTTTGTGACACTTTATGCTTTCATAAATATTTAAGTTTGAATTTAACCTTTTAAAAAAGCCATTAGGCGACCAATTGCAGATTCAACACGGGGTTTTCTCTTAATCTGGCAACCTAGATATACAATCTCGCGAGAAGTTGCAGGAAACACACCGGCTTTTAAAAGTAACGCATTAATGATAAATACAGTCAACACAAAGTTGTAGTTGAGAATTTGATGTGCAATTTACACAAAGATATCACGATAGCTGTCATTAATATTTATTTATTTTGGGTTTGGTTCCGTCTTCTATCTTCTTCCTGTTCTCGCGGAAGTGACGTATGCAGAAGAGCAAAACAAGCACATGTGGGACATGCGTGGTGAGAAACTGAGAAACCCACAGAAACTTCACCGACACACCGGGAAGGAAAAAGCTTCGAGGGATGAACGAAAACGGACATTATCCTCCCCCGGACTTCGGCATTCCCCAGCCGAACTCCTTCCAGCAGCTGCCCCGCTCCAGCAGCTTCCAAGCCGGCATGTGGAGCTGGAGCGAGACGCCCACTGAGAGCTCCTCCTGGGGCGAGCAGGCGGGCTGGCATCCCGGGGCGTCGGGCCATGCACACGGTCGACCTCCCCGTCCATACGGTGCGTTTCACATACAGGACACTACATGCTGATGTTGTTGGAAAAGGACTAGTTCTGCAATCCAGCTGAAAACATCCAGGAAGTGTTTCTGTCAGGATGTTTTTGATGTGTGATCTTGATCACTGTTTTTATTCAGTTTATCTGTTCACCAAAACCACAGCCAGTCGTAGTGTCTGTAATATAAGGCTGTAGTTTTAATGTGACAGCTGTTTAACTTTAAGATAAGATGAGGATAAGATAATTCTCCATTAGTCCCACTATGAGGAAATGTACCATGTTACAGGAGCAAAAGGGACAGTACAAATATCTATTTTATTTGATTTATCTTTATCTCCAGGACAAAATGTTGGCCGTGAATGGCATCAAGGTGGACATCACGGTGGGAGACAGAATCAAGGACCTGCCAACAGTCAGGGGCAAAAGGTCAGATCATGAAATTCTGGCCATGTCTTTGGTAGGATGTCGTCTTACAGCTGCAGTGAACTCTGGTGTTGAACTGTTCTGTCTTTAACCCACAGCAGAGAAATAAGAAAGAACCAGAGTTTTCCCATTTCTGTGACACCTGTGAACGAGGCTTCAAAAACCAGGACAAGTATGATGAACACATGTCGCAACATGTCAAGGTACTGTGACAACTTAAACTGTGTTTCTGCTTAATTCATTTTGCTTACACTAATGAATATACACATTTTCAAATATATATATATATATATACAATACCGGAGTGTTACAGTTTCAGGACCTGAAAATCCAGCCTGAGGTATTGCAGGAATCCCCTACTCATATTTTCTTATGTTCCATGTAGTGTTCTGTGCCCGACTGCAGCTTTACAGCTCACGAGAAAATTGTCAGCATCCACTGGAGAAATGTAAGTGAAACAACATTGTGTTGATGCTGCATCTCAATCTAAAACTCTGTTGCTAATATCCATGTTTCATATTGTGACTACAGAACCATGCACCAGGAACAAAAAGAATCAAACTGGACACAGCAGAGGAGATTGCTAAATGGAAAGAGGAGAGGCGCAAGTCAGTATTATTGACTTTGATGACATCACATGAGTATCCAGGATAAATGTGATATAAATACATTTGAACATCATCTAAATTAATATTTCCAGAAACTATCCAACACTCCAGAATATTGAAAAGAAGAAAAAGGTGATGGTGGCACGGGAGGAGACAGGAGGCGTTCTAGAGACGGCTCAGTTTGGGTAAGTGCCCAAATTTGAAATGTAAATGTATGACATCTTCCTTAGTTTTCATTGCAAGCAAAAACAAGAATTAATTTGAGTTTGTTTACCTGGGCCCAACTCATATTATTTAATCAAGACATTAATATTTGATCCACAGACGAATGAGAGGCAGAGGACGAGGTCGTGGTCGTGGTCGGGGTCAGGGTCGAGGTCGTGGCTGGGGTAACAGAGGGTTCCAGGAGCAACAACCACAAGGCCCACCCCCACCAAACAGCAGAGCTACAGAGAGACCTCCACCAATCTCACAGCCTGGCAGGGACGGGGATCCTCTGGGGGCACTGGCCAGCAGTGACCATGGTGAGAAACTCGTGTGGTGGAGACATGCAAGACGATATTCTGTCGGAAAGGCTGGCTTTTAATTAGTCAGCTTACCTATATTGTCAAACCCACCATTTTATTTTGGGTACAGTCTTCATCGTGAGTTTAATTGAAGCTGCTGTTGGTTTGATATTGAAAAGGAGAATTGAGTCCCGGCAGTATTTAGACAGTTACACTTTTTATTTTTCTGACTCAGACTGAGCTTCAACGCGTTCAACTTGAAATAGAATCTAAATTTAAGACTTTCAAAACGGTCCCAAAATAAAGAAAAGAACAGGCCTTAAAACTGTCTGATAGACTTTCTTTTCATTGTTCCTCCAGATTCTGACAGAGAGGATCCAGCAGCTGAATCCAGGACTGGCAGCCTGGTTGTGGCCCCTAAACGGATGAGCTCAGCTCTGGGCTCCTTGGTGGCAAACTACGGCTCCTCGAGTGACAGTGAAAGTGATGAAGAACCAGAGTGTGAGTGTTCATCTTGTCCACAGCAGTGATGTGTGACAGTGACAATCATTGCATGTCAGTGTGTGGTGGTATGTGACAGTGGAACACCGGTGGCAAACCCTGTCTGTGTGTTGTAGGCCAGTAGAACAGCTGCAACATATGACTGAAGTATTAAAAATGAAATTCAAATCATAAAAGTTTAGAAATAGTGACACAAAATATACCAAGGACACAAATTTGACCGCTTAGGTGTATAATACACAGTGAGAAATATCACGTTACAATAAAAAACACTTCAAGTCTCCATCACTTACTTCTAATGTTCCTTTCTCTTGTGTTTCAGCTGCCCCTATTCAGAAAGCCAAAGACCTTCTACAAGAAAACCAGCTTCTTCTAAACACATTAACACCAGGACACCAGTTCCAGGACAGAGGGCCCCATACAAGCATGGAGGTTACGTCACAAACGAACTCTGCCTTCCTGCCGGACTCTGCTCTGTACACACCTAACGGCCACAGAGGAAGGGGAGGAAGAGGGGGCAGAGGAGGAAGAGGAGGAAGAAGGGGAAGGGGCGGTAGACACCATGATGCACTGCAGAAGCGTCGTTCTACTCTACTTGAGATGGTAAGGATACAATCTGAGATTATACAAGCATATTTCCCCCAATTTGACATTAAGAAATACACTTTATACTTGAATATGCCTCATCTGAGCCTCCATAAGCTTCTCTGTTTTCTTACACTCTCTTTAGTTACTCGCTCCAGATATCCGCCATGAGAGAAACGTCCTCCTGCAGTGCGTGCGCTACGTTGTTCGCAACCACTTCTTCGGCCTGGAGAGCACAGCAGCTGGAGAGCGTCAGATCACAAAGGCATCAGATGAAGTCCGGGCCGTGTCCCAGTCTGCCTCTCTGAGGGGTGGGGAGAGAATCCCTGATGTTGACAATCAGGAGGGTTTAGAAACAAGTAAATGTGTTGTAGTCGACCCGTATTTGCCGCAGAACGGTCCGGACCAGGATTTACTCACCGACCGGGTTCTCTCAGAACAATCGGATGATCCTCGTTTGGACTCGGCAGCAACTAGTGAGCAGACTGGAGGAAGTCTCATCCAAAATAATGTCAGCAACGGCCACAGCCTCAGTTTGAAAATCACAGATAAAATCACATCTGCTGCCAATATGTATGATGATGAAATATGGGAGAGCCCTGGTGCTGTTTTGTGAAATACTTTCAAATTACTGTAGAACATAAAAAACATAAATAATTTGTGTCATTTAAAGTTTATGTTCATATGCTTCTGTCCACAGAAATTATTTTGTATTATTTCATGTGACATGATGTTGGTATGACTTATATTTTTCAACATACTGTGTACTTAACAGAGACTCTTTTCTTTATAAATAATTCACTTGTCAAATTTGTCCTGATTATGTTTTTGAACTTAAATCTTTATATACTGTTATTTTCATCATTTTGTGCAATTAATAAATCCTTATTATTCTATTTACATTTATTTGCTATATTATAAGAAAATGTATTATTGCCATGTATTATTGATTATCCATGTAGGGTATGATGGTTTTCAACAGCTGAGTCCCTGACGAATAAGCGGGGATAAGCATAAAAACGGCTTGTTTTCAGACTACATATTTGTATTATTAATAATAATGATTAATAGTGATACACAGTGTTGTAATCAATGCCAGCAACAACATAAATCCCTCTTTAATAAAGTGGAAACCATGATTTAGTGTGCAGCGGCGGCAGATGCTCCGTCCACCTGGACTGCGCAGGGTTGTAAAACGAGCGTAGCAGCCGTTGCTTGGCAACCACCTGCGCTGCCATCGACTTCAACGTATGAGGAGCAACAGGAAAGTTGAGCATCGGTATGTCGACGAAAACAAGTTCATATTCACTTCACTGGCAGGAAATATTACTTTACTGACATTGTACGTGTCCAAGTGAATCGTAGATGTTAAATTGTACAATGTCCGGAGGCAGTGTTCGAGTTGAGCCGCCGTTTGTTGACTTCAGCGATGTTTACGTCGCGCAGGTTTACAAGACAACGCTCACGGCCACAAACATCGGGAAAAGTTCCTCATTGAGAAGCCTGTCATGAAGGTACGTGTCTGCATCTCATGGGTTTTTAACAACTTTACTTAGTTTACGATCAAAAAAACAAAAAAAAACGACTCACAGGTAGCTAAATTAGAAATTTGCTTAATTGCTAGTTAGCCAAAAAGTTGCAAGGTGAGTCACGGTAAGCTAGCAACATTTGTCTTTGTTGTTAAGTATCTATCTATCTATTTATCTATCTATTTATCTATCTATCTATCTATCCATGTATCTATGTATCTATCTATTTATCTATCTATCTATCTATTTATCTATCTATCTTATGCATTATGCATTAAAGTGATAATCCTGAGTAACAGTTGTGCCCTCTCTGTGTCCCAGGATAAAACCTGATACCTCAAAATACCTTATGCCCTCCCCCCTTCAAGTAGAGTTTATGAACAAGTTCTCTAAAGTATGATGCTTTGCTGTCTTACAGGCGGATTCACTCTCCTGTCTGTGGCTTGGGCCTCTATATTATGGGACGTCCTGTGTGAATCAATCAATCATCAATCAATTTGTGCTGCCACAAATCTGCACAACTTTTGTGGGGCACAAAGTCAGCTGCCGCTAAACATCTGTAACACCAAAGGCAGCTGCCTCCAAACTGTGTGGCATCAAAGCCAACTACCGTTACATGTCAGTGTCACTTTCTGTTGACACCAGAAGTACGAGCTACCGCTGCCACGATTTGAGTTTGCCCTTACTAGTAAAACGAACGTAGCAGCCTGAGCTGCCATTGACTTCAACGTTTGAGAAGCAACAGGAAAGTTGAGCATACTGATGTTTGTCAACGAAAACGAGTTAATATTCACTTCACTGGCAGGACATATTATTATACTGACATTTTACGTGTCCAAGTGAATCGTAGATGTTAAATTGTACAATGTCTGGAGGCAGTGTTCGAGTTGAGCCGCCGTTTGTTGACTTCAGCGATGTTTGCGTCGGGGGGGTTTACAAGACAACGCTCACGGCCACAAACATCGGGAAAGGTCGGAAAAAGATCATCATTGAGAAGCCCGCCATGAAGGTAAGTGTCTGCGTCTGATGTTTCAAACTAGTGTCTTTTATTATCCTGTAAAGTTTTCCCTTTAATTCACTCACTGTTCATCGACTTTGCTAACATTTGGCCTGTGTGTGTTCATCTTATCATGTCTCCCCCTCCGCTCCTTTTTTAAATCCTTCTTTTTCCTGAAGTTGTTCAAGTTCACAGCAGCGGGTACATCCGTGACTGTGGCTCCTGGTCAGTCTGTCAGTGGCCTGCTGCAGTTCACTCCAGAGAAAGAGGAGGTGGTCAGAGACTGCCTTCTGATCCATATAGATGATGTGGAGACCATTGAAGTCCCATTGCTTGGGTAAGCTGTCTAGACATACTGTGTATCACATATGTTTGTATCTAGGACCAAACATGCAGTCCACGAGATAGTGAATCATATTTTGTTGTCTATTTTCACGTCACCTCAGTTCCACTGTATCCACACCTCTAGGTTTCCCAGGACTTGCTCCCTCCTGACGGACTCGGTGTTAGACTTTGGTTGTGTTGCTGCCAGCAGTCAGATAATCAGCAAACACCATCCTATAACCAATCAAGGATCACAACCAGGTAAAGAGTCATCGTAACTTTTGCCATGAATTGGAACTTAAATGTCCAAAAATGCCAGAATGGAGATTAGTTTTACACTGTGTGTGTTTGTGTGTGTGTGTGTGTGTGTGTGTGTGTGTGTGTGTGTGTGTGTGTGTGTATCGTAGGTGTGTTCCAAGTGCAGTACAGTGCAGACCCTTCAATCAAACTGTCACCCCTCAGTGGAGTCATTGCAGCGGGCGCCACCCAGTGGTTAAAAGTTGAACTACGCACAGACAGACCCGTGCAAATTGATGAGAAGGCTCTGTAAGACACTAAGATCTGTGAACTGTAAAGTACATAAACAGAAAGGACACAAAAATAACATGTCACTATTGTAAATTTTTTGAAGATTAGTTCATAATATTTGCTGTATATATGTATATGTTTGTACTAATTGGAGTATTAACTATCCTGAGTAACAGTTGTTTACTCTCTGTGTCCCAGGATAAAACTCCAGAGTTTCTCTGCTGTAACTCTTACTATCAGGGCTGAAGTGGTGGATCAGCGGCTGGAGGTCTGTGACCTGAAGGTAATCCAGTGGAAATATGAGATACTCCATTGATCTTTGATATTAATGATTACCTTATGCCCTCCCCCCTTCAAGTAGAGTTTATGAACAAGTTCTCTAAAGTATGATGCTTTGCTGTCTTACAGGGGGATTCACTCTCCTGTCTGTGGTTTGGGCCTCTATATTATGGGACGTCCTGTGTGAAGAATGTGTTTCTGAGAAACAATGGCCCCCAGGCCTGTGACTGGATCTGCCTGCTTCAGGATACTGCTGCTGGGACTGAAGTGGTGAGTGTTAGAGTCAGTGCTGCCACAAATCTGCACAACTTTTACAGGTTGAAATCAAGTAAAAAAGTTTTTAGTCATTCACAACAGGAAAACTATCTATATTAATATTTTGATGTAAAGATGATCCTTTATTAGTCCCCCAATGGGGTAAACATGCAATATAAAGACAAGGTAATATAATATAATATAATATAAAATATAAATAATACATGTAAATAGATTACATACGGTGTAAAAGGATTGCACATTACATATTGAATTGCACAGACAGAACTGTTTATTGCACAGCTGTTAAGGTCGTGAAAAAGCAAAGCATTTGATTTGCAATAGTTTGCAGACATCCTGGAATAAAACAAGTCATTGACAGTGAAGTCTTTGTAGGGAACCGACCTCCGAAAGAGCACAGACACCTCCCTGTGTGAGAGAGAGGAGCAGTGCTACCCAGCGGCGCAGGATTTCTCTCAAGTCTTGGTGTGTGCACCTCAGCAGGGTCGACTGGGACCTTATGACACAACCACTGTGGCCGTGAGCTTCAGTCCGTTTCGTATCAGGTAAATGGAATTAAATATCTAATCATTTACTATCTTATGTGGCATTACGAAAAAAAAAAAAAGTTTTCTCCCCGTCGGGGAATTGAACCCCGGTCTCCCGCGTGACAGGCGGGGATACTGACCACTATACTAACGAGGAGGTGGTGAAATGTAGCATGGAGCTTTACGTATATAAAGTAATCACACGCTGTTTCTTTCAGGCCGACAAGAGTGGAGCACAATCGCTCAGACAGACGACAGGACTATTGTCTTTTCCTGTTATTTGACTCAGTGGGGAGGAGACATGGCTTCACTCACCACAGTGGTACACACACACACACACACACACTCATTCATACAGCACAGTCCAGCTCACGACTGCTTTTGTACATTTCAGTTAACATCACCAATATTTTTAATTAGCTATTTAAGTTGTCACACTGATATCTTGATCTGTCTTTATTTGATCTTTTTCCCTTTTTTGTAACCTTTTCTTTGTTTCTCTCTAGGTAACAATAGTGTGGAATTGGCAGTGACGGGCTCTGGGCTGCCTGTCTCTCTGGTACCCAGTCCTTCTCAAAGGATTGATTTCCCACCTTGTATGATGGGCCAAAATATGGATCTGCTGTGTGTGCTGCAGAACCTCTGCCCTGAACTTCCCGTCCACTTCCACTTCCGCAAGTTACCACATTTCATCACTGAACCTTTCAGGGGCACCATAGGCCCTGGGCAGAGTCAGGTAGGAGAGTGATTCATTGGATTATGTATTTCTAAATGCAAGCAGAGCAATGAATGTGGAAACTTGTTTCTCTCCGTTGATTTCCCCAGGATGTAGTTTTGTCTTTCACTGCGCGGCAGCAGGGGAGCTTCCAGCTGTGCCAGATGCTGGATGTCTTAGGTCATGTTCACCAGAGCAGTGACAACACGGCTGTTACTGAACTTAAGCTTCGTAGCTTCCACACAGTGGCTCTACAGCTGTCTGCTATCTGCTGCAGTGAGACTCTGCCAAAACCTAATCCTGGTGAATACTAGTTTAGTCTTAAATTAATTCAATTGTGTTTTGTGGGACTCTGTCACAAAATACATTTAAAAAGTTACGCTAAAAAAGAGCAGATATAATATATACTGAAACGATGTTTGTTTCTTTGATCAGTAAGTGGGTGTAGTTATTTAGCTGGCTAACATCCTGTTTAATTTGTTTATCTTGCCACATTCACCTTGATGTTCTGACTGGCCGCTTTGCAGACATCATTCCAGCAGTGACTAAAACAACTCGGTCACCACCTTGCGCTCAGCCTAGTGATCTGGCTTTCTGTCATATGAGGGCACACGCTGATGTCCTCAGCACCAACAAAACACGAGATTCCAGGGAGACGAGTCAAAACGCAGAGGAGGAGGAGTCCCCGGCCTTTCCAAGCCGCAGGGCATCTGACATGAGGCCGGCCTCTTCAAACAGACAGCACAGGTAGAGATGAAAGACACACACACTTTCTGATGCCAACCTGGTTCATCATCTGGAGGCTGTCTCTGCATGAACAACCTTTGGAGCTGATGTGTACAGCTCATGAGTGGACCTGAGAGCAATTCTTGCATTATGTTACTCGTTGAAAACACTTCAGACTACATTTTCATTGCTTTTATTTTGTTGGTATGGGGTTAAAAACATTTGTAAGTTTCTTTTTTCTTCATTTTTGTGTCTTTGCACTTCAGGGCTGATGAATCCTTTCATCGTTATGCGGACACCAAGTATGTTCTCACTGAGATGGAGCAGAGACAGCGAAATCAACAGATTTACACAGACCTCATCAAACAGCTCATGCAAACACGGCGGGCGAGAATAAAGAAGAGGTAGGTGTTGTTGCAGTTTTTATTTCCTGTATCTACTTTTCAACAGTTAATAGCATCTAACTCGAATATGTGGTTAGATGAACCATTGAAATTGGATATTTGTCTTTTTTTAGCGATGCTAGACAGCAGGAAAAAATGTTACAGGAGGTGGACATCGGGATTGTACCTGCTCAAGGACTTGTTCCCCCAAAACTTCGTATCTGGGACATTGAGAGCAGTGACATCTCAAAAACCAAGCTGAAGAATGCTTGTGCTTTCCCACAAACCAAATGCAGCTGCCCAGGAAAAAAGACATCCATCCCCCTGCAGTTCAAAAGTCAGGTGAGGTCAAAGGAAGCAAACTCATTTTAGTTAACAGACAAGTCCACCTTTCCACAAGGTAAGATTTCTTTGCAAATGCCAAACCTTTCTTTTTTCGTTTGCATTCACTCTAGGCCTCAGAAGTAATGAGTGCAGTTCCCTCTAACAGCCAGGAGGTGGCAGACTGCAGCAGGACTCTGACAGCTCAGGAATTCTACCAAGTTGTCATAGGTTGGAGATTCAGTTTAAAGTGCTTGAGTCCCTGTCTCTAAGAAAAACTTGAGAACAAATGATGTGTATCAGTGTATTTTTGTGTCTTGTTCTTTATCTTTACTCTGTCTCTATAAGGAATGTAATCTGCGAATATGAAAACATCAACACTTAGTCGTCATGGTGATTTATTTTACGAAAAGATAAGTGTAGAAGAATTATTTTCAGGTCAAAACCACAGGTTAAAATCTCTCTTTTTTCTCATTAGGTCCATCGTTTCTGGACTTTGGCGAAGTGTGTGTGCAGTCGATGTGTGTTCAGAAGCTGGAGCTGACCAATCATCTATCAGTGTACGTCTGGGTGCAGCTGGAGATGGACTGTCTGGAGCTGCAGGGCTCCTCACCCCTCTCCCACGTCCTGCCCCCCTGCTCACACAACACCTTACCGCTGACATTTCAGAGCAACAAGCTGGGACACTTTTACAGGTTGGAGGAGGAAGCAGCTCAATATACTCTCATTTCATGAAAATCATTGATTTCTGCTCCAATGCATTATAGGTAGATTATAGATGTATATTTCTTTATTCCAGACCTGTGTCCTACACTGTAAACCAGCAGCACCCCGGTCAGATACTAGTCCAGGCTCAGGTCGTCCCCTTGGCTCTGGAACTGTCCACCAACCTGCTAGTGCTCCATTCCGCCCCCACCTTACTTGCCCAGTCAGGATATAGAAGTTCAGTTACACTTCGAAACCATGGAAACCATGCCGCAGAATTCACATGGAGACCAATAGTCAGAGAGAATGGCGTCCTGTTCTCTATTCGACCAGCTACAGGTACGACAAGTTCCACTCTGTGTTACTGTATATTCTTTTCTAAATGAAATACAGTTTTCAGCAACAGAGAATATTGGGATGAAGAAAATTCAAAATATAAAAAATTGTGTGTAACTACCTAGCATTTTTCAAGGGAGGTTTTTTATCATCCTTTTATTCCTCTCCTTTTCATTTGTTTATACCTAAGGAGCTATATTGTGAACAAGCATTTGCCCGTATGTTTTAGAACTGATATGACAATTATGTATTTCATCCTCTTTAGGTACAGTGGAGCCATTCAGAGAATTGGACTGTGACGTGGTGTGGCATCCCTCCTTCGCTTCCCCTGCAGAAGGAGACTTTGACCTGTGTGTCCACGAGGGCAACACACAACGCCTATACTGTGTTGCCAAGGTCTGTCCTTAGAACTGGAAAGATAACGTTCTATAAGTTACTCCTATTTACTATTGTAGGTTTTGAATAACACTATAACGGAGGTATGCACACTCCAAGCTCTCTTTTAAGTATTCACTTTCCTGGCTGTTCCAAAATTGCTTTGTGTGCTGTCACATGTTTTGTAAAATGACAGAACAATAACATATGGCGGTAATATAAATGTATGCCATTCTCTCAGGTTGGATCCACTAGTGTCCAACTGGCAGAAACACAGGTGATGTTTGGATCAGTGCCTCTCAACATGCCTTCTATCAGAACTGCCATCTTACACAACACTGGACAGAGCCATGCCTACTATCAGGTGCACACACACACACACACACACACACACACACACCAACACACAAAGGTACTTGTTTATGACAGTTGTGAAATAACAAGTATCTCCCTCTGTCTGTATGAGGCAGGTGCTAGATGTGTGCCCTCTGCCAGGCCTGGTTGTGAGTCCATATGAGGGCGTGGTGCCAAGCCGGGGGCAAGCCGTGCTCAAGATCCACTTCAGCCCTGATTCTGTCTTCAGGTTCGACACCAGAGTGGAGGTGAGAGAGAGATGCAAAGATGTGAAGACTCTTTATCATGCCTCCACACCCCCAACGGGTTGTCCCTCCGTGTCATTCTTGTGAACACAATATCTCAAGAATCCCACCAGGGAATTTCTCGTTTTCATATTACGACGGTGTTTATTTGTGTGTCTGTGTGTGTAACAAAGAGAGCACCTGATATTAGGCATGTTTATGTATTACAGATTGAACTGAGGGGCATGAAGTCCATTGAGTTGAGGGTGGGCGGATCAGTGGAGCCTCCAAATCTTGACATTAGTGTGGTGAGTGTCTGTGTGTTGATATATTATTTATACTTTGTCTGTATCAGCAGATGATATACTCAGGCAATTTTTCAAAACTACACAAATTAATTTAAAATTAAAAAGAAAATGATGAAAGTATTTCAGTCTTATCAGATATTGTCAAAATAATGTATCAAGAGGGAATTTGACCTGTTGATATTGAGGTTGAGCATGTTTGATGTCATAGACTTTTTAATACCATGAGGCCACTTTGGTTTACCTTTGGAATCCCTATGTTTTTTCCTCATCTAATTATATCACCGCCTCCCTCCCTCTTTTTAGTCCCATTTCCAGTTCCATGGCGTCCATGCTGGTTCTCGGCGGGCGATACCTTTCACTCTGACAAACTGCTCATCAGCCGCAGCCCGGGTCACCTTCAACCTGTCACCATATGCAGACTTCTCTCTCCAGCTCCCTCAGCCCTCACACAGTATGCATTTACTCACTCAGTCCAGCATTTCACACAGGATCAGATTTAATATGTGGGGTGTGTGGGTAATATGTTCTTATGAAGAGGGTTTGGTTAATGAAACACAGTATTGTATTATTGCATGACTGTCCCTGTGGGGTGTGACTAGAGTAGAAGATAAGAAATAGTTTTGTGACATTAAAGTGCATATTGTCTTGTGTTTACTGAATTTTGCTTGATTGCTTCTGTTCATTTTTACAAGCAGAGAAGGGGCCAGGTGTGAGTGTTATGGAAGTGCAGGGCTACCAGACGAAGGACTGCTCCCTTATCTTCTCACCCACACAGGTGATGTCTTGATATAAAATCTTCCAGAATAGGTATAGTAGATAGATTTAAGATGGATAAGATCTGTTTAAATGCACACTTAGCCTTCACAAGTTGCTCCTAAAGCCGTCCCCCATGAGCAATTGTCCAATCATACCTTAAAAACCATGAGCCAATGTGAACCAGATGGTTAATTTGAAATTGCAGCCCTTTGGCAAGATGTTTAAAAAGCAATGAAGTGATTTGGCTAACTACAGCTGATAGAATCTGTCTGCAACTGTTAGGACGGACGTTACTGATGCTTTGTTCACCTCTACCTGAAATCAAGCATTTTTTTTCCCTCCAAAAACTATCTCTGGGGTTTTTAAAAAACAATTTAAAAGGTGTTTGTACTGTCACAAGATTAAAACTGTGTATTTGTTATTTCCGCTAACACTCTGTTTTTCAGTCATTGCATTTTTTATATACTAAACCCGTGACATTCAAAATTCATTGGCTACCCTGGCCCCCCCTAGCAGCGTGGGCAGGGAGAGACGGCTAAATTCGGTTCAGGTGGCGTATTGTGATGACAAGTACAAATATGACATTGGATCTCAAACAGGTGGTAATCTGAGAGTAGCAGGTGGTCGAGATGCTGTTGTGAACTTTAATTTCATTGGTGCATCGCCGCAGCATCAACCAAAAGCAGAGCATGAACTAGTGGATAGACACTTATGGAAATGTCTTCCTGTAGGCAGCCAGTTACGACTTCGACCTGCCGGTGATGGTCAATGGAGTGAGGTGGCCCATTGGTCCTCTGTCTCCCTTCCCTACTCCGTCCTCCGCATCCTCCTTCTCCTCTCTGTCAGCTGTCAGCTGGAAGCACATGGTCCAGCCACACAGCCGCTCTGTCACCACGGCGACACAACGGTCACCGTGCATACAGGCCACAGGTGGGGCTCATTCATGTGGAGTTGGAGTTGAGTGTTTGTTAGTGATACTGTATCGTATTCTGCTGGAATGAAACACAGTCACAGCTCAAATGTTGTTACATTGTATATGTACAGAACACATTTCACACATGGCATTAGGTTTGTGCAGTTACATAATGTTTTTGCTTCCCTTGCTGTTTTTTTCAAATGTTTTTAGTGCTGTGTGCTCCACTGGAAATGTCCCCGTCAAGTTTACAGCTCCACGTGGAGCCTTGGGCACCACAGTGTGAAGTTTATACTAAGGTACTATCAACTTCAGCTTTCTTACTGGGTTTCTTTCATTCATTTTCACATTTGTTCTTTTCACCTTCTCTCATTAACCATTAAGTACGGCTGCAATCAACAATTATTTTCTATTATCGATTAATTTCTTGATCAATTAATTATTTTTCCCACATTTTTGCTGTTATCTGTTATATTTATAATTCTATAATGATTTTCTTCTTTTTCTGATTGTGTTATATCCCTCTGCCCCGCTCTAGACAGTGGAGCTGAAAGCAGTGAGTGAAGAGAGTGTGATTTGGTGTGGTGTCATCAGTAAGCAGTTGCACTGGTGGTTTGACTGCAGTGCAATAGCAGCACCAACAGAGGACAGAACAGAGTGTGAGCTATGTACAGTGACTCCATCATCTGGCCGTCTGGGGCCCAGCCAGTCCATCTGCGTTGCGGTCAGCATCAGGCCTGAGGCGATCAGAACAGGTGAGAAATGGTTAGACTCACACATTATGATGGATCACTTCGTCTCCTGCTGCCCTCTCCTGTCTCACACCTGCTTAATTGGATCAAAATATCGTTTTTTTTTCCTTTCACACACATGCTGACCCCTTTTCCCACACACTCGTCAGAGGCAAAACTGGATAATAAACAACATATGTCACAGCTTCATTGAGTGTGCCATGATCATTGTTGAATACCCATTGGTAACACCACCTCAAGACCAGATGCAAATGTGTTAAAGGACTTTTGCATGACGGTGGGTTACACATGTATTTAAAGAACTGGAGTTACATTCAGGTAACATCTTTCTTTTTATATTTTCTCTCCTAGCGTCTGGCAGATTAATCAAACTGTCCCTCCCTCTGTACTTGGGATATAAGGATGGAGAGAGGATGGAAGAAGAGAAGGAACATCAGCCCTACCGAGAGCTGGCCATCACTATTACTGTCCAGCGTCCCAGTATCACCTTCCACCCCCCTCAAATCCTGCTCCGCCCAGTACCCCTGGAAAGCAATGCAACGGCCAAACTCACCCTAGTGGCTGTGGGATATCCAAGGTTAGTTCACACACACAGTTGCCTCCTAAGATCTGATCCACTTACAGTTTTATTAATACCTACGTTTTCATAATTTGGATTGTGACACATAGAGAACAAGCACAGATGTAGTTGTCAGCTTTTTGGGTAAGCTGACAACAATTATAGATTTATATTGTATTTACCTTCTCAGAGTGTGTGGCAGTTTACCAGCTGTGACAAGCCATTGGAGCTACAGTAAATGAATGCAGAGGGGGAAAAGAGACAGTGATTATCTCACTACATTATTCATTTCAGTGGGATTTTTATCAATCAGGCCAGGACTCATTAACTGGCAGGTCTCTACTCGTGTTGGATTTTGCTTCCATTATAAGCCAACAAGCTAATCCCCATTCCTATGCGGCTCCATTGTTGTTCGGCTTTCAGAGTGGACAGAAATCTGGCAGTAATTTTACAGTTCTGGCAGCATTTTCTGACCCACATCCCGATGACTGAAATCAGAACGCTGCATGCATAAAGATCTTTCGTCTTCTCAAGAAAACATATCTAGGGTTCTGTTTACACACTCAAGAAAAGAACCAACAAGCAGTATGCAAAAGGTGGTACAAACACAGTAATATCTACTTTTTGTTTCTATGTTTGAAGTGGGACCAGGATATCAGCTGAAGTGGATAAGATGGACACGGAGGATGGGACAAAGATGCCGCCTGTTTCTGTCATGTTTCCTGAGGGTAACTGCCTCCTTGTCCAAAAACAGGACCAGGTAAAGTCCTTGTACTCAGACCAGCATAAATCCTTGAAGTGGAGAAATGTATTTACTTCTAAAGATGTATTTGGTTTCAATTTCACTTAAAAAGTTGCTTCCTCTAGTTTCCATATCTTGTTACAATTGTGCATTTCCGAGGCAATAGTCTGAGGATTGTGCTATAAGATCCGTTATGTTTCTGTAGCAGTGCGAGTGAAACCCAATCTGTCACTGAATCCACCCCGTGATCAAATGACCAAAACTGGAAAAAGTAGATATGTGTGACAGAAATTCACCCACTTCTCTATTGTCTCTGTATAGAGCCATCCAATAGGTTTGGGAAGCCAGGAAGCCAATGTGACCTGTCTGATTTGCAGTGTGTCCTGCTCTTCTGCCGTTCCTCTTTCCCTCTGCACAAATATCACATTCACTGAACAGCACTTCAACAACAGGTAGCTATTTAATAACACCGCTCCTCACATCTTTTTCTCTTGTCTCTTTGTGCCACTATCTGGCTGTCAGGGGTTGAGCAAATGAGTACATGAGGAGGGCTTCTGGTTTTTCATTCCATCAAAGTTTGGCTCTGACCATTTAGTTTGAAAACACATTAGTTTCTTGGTTTCTAACACAGCCATTATCTGGGTTTGGTCCTGAAAATGTCAAGTGAGATGAATGATAACGATTTGGGGCCTCACTAGAAAACCTTCAGTCCTGTCCTTGTCATGTCCCTTCACATCTACATCATGCCTGAGAAAAGACTTGATATAAATACTTAAAATTACAAATGAATAGTACCAACTCCTTTTCCCCCTTAACTCTGCCTCTCTCCCAACAGGTTTAAGGTTAAGTTGAGCGCAATCGCTGACAACTGTGTCTTGACAGTCTGGCCCTACATGGCCCTGCACCGCTCGGAGCAACAGATAGTTGTCAAGACTGGTAACTGTATAATATCCACAGACACACATACCTGCACCATGTATGTACAGTGGTTAGAAAACTAACTGAAGAAGTAGAAAGTATCACCCAAACAGCTTCAAAATAAATCTGTGAACATGTTGTCATCCTTTATTATTGTGTGACTGTCATGTAGGAGCCATAGCTGAGGAGGCGATCCTTCAGCGCTATCAAACACCAAGTCCTGCTTCTGGCCTAGCGTCATCCTCCTCCACATTCGACCACAACAGCTCAACTAACAAGAGTTCAGGATTAGGTACAAAAAAGAAATGCACCACATTTTTGTGTGTTTATAATTGTTTGAATGCATCTCTCAACAGTGTGTGTCACTGACCTCATCAGACTCTTTTCCAGGCAGTGGCAGTGTGAGTGGTCAGAGCAGCAGGGATGAAGAAGTAGCTACAAAGAGACAAACCCTGGACAATCCCGGCGTCCCACAATTCCCTAATGCCAACTCAGACGAAGGGCTGTATCACCAGAATGTATTATTGGCTGTGGAGAGGTGGTTTAGTCTCTTTGGCTGGCCCGACGGAACACATCCTATCTCTGTACCACACTCACTCAGAAGGTATGCTCTAGATTTGCTCAGGGGCCACATTTTAATTACTGTCTAGTTCTCCACCTGTCTTGTACCATCTTTCCTTTCTGTTTGTCTGTCACATTAATCAGTCTTTGCTCCTCTCTCCCTACAGAGTTGTGACAAAAACTCAAATGAATCCTTCCAGTGGACGGACTTACCGCGTCAGCCAAAACAAAGACTACAGGTGAGTGTGTGTGGGCTGAATTATTAGTACACGGCCTTTAGGCAGATAGATAAAAAAAGTTTTTTGTAGTTCGGTGCATTGAGCAGTTTCAAATTACTAATCATTTTATTACATATATGAGGCTGAGATAGTTAATATTCTGTCAGTAACCTTGTTCAAATTCAATCGACAACCATGTTGAAACAATGATGTTTGATTTATGTGAAGAGCTTTGGGCTCTTATGTGCAAATAATGTCTCTGTTATTCAATATATAGAGGTTTGAATTTGGTCAAGGAAAACACTAGCTGATAGTTGGAGTGAAACTTGTGGAATTTAATTTCAAGATAGGGTCATAACTGTGTTGTGTTGTTGCATCTAGGTCTGTGATGGACATGTTTCATCACCTGACTGGCAAAAAGATTCCTGGAATTCTTCACTCTGAGACATTTTCTACAGATAAAGACCAGCGGACCAATCAGCTGTTAAAACATCATGAAGCTTTGCTAGCTTTTCTCAGGTAGGCTTTACACACACAGATACACTGCTACAATGTGTTTGAATAAGTGCCTGAGTCATGTCCATGCAAAAGTCATGGTCGAAAAACAAAACCCGACCTCGTGATATTTCTGTTTCGGCACCAACAAGTCTAAACTGAATACTGTCGGCAGAACAAGGTCAAACCTTCAGAGAATAATGTGGAAATGATACATCATAATAAACTAGAGTGCAAATGTTGTCAATGATAACTTTGAGGAATTACTTCAAACTGCAGATGTCCTGCAGGGCTCGTGCTTACTCATGTGTGGGTCACAAGTGTGGCTTTCATTTTGATTAGTAAATGTGTTGCAGCGTGCATGTTGCATATTGAGCGAGAGACCATTGAATTCAAATATCCCAAAGGTTTTTTTCAAGTTTAATTAAGTTGTAAGGAATAATAATGTCACAGACACGTTATGAAGAACACAGCAGGAGAATGTTACACGTTCCATGTCTGCAAAGGACTTAGTGACATATTTGACATTACTTCGCACCGTGGTCACTTTTTTCTGTTTGTTGTTACTGTGTGTTCAGGGTGCAGGGGGCCTCTCTCTGGCACATCAGACCAGAGTATTTGCTCGACGTGGAGGATTTTAATCACTGGTGCTCCCAGCAGGTATAAATACACACAACATTTCAGTCACAGACACAGACAAACTAAATTACATTGCTTTTAAATCCCTTTTTTTGACACTCTCACTTTCCTTCACACACAAAGTATATTTACAGCTTCTTTTGCCATATGTGTTATGCAGTCAAATGAGGAAGAGCGTGGTCTGGACTACAGGAGTGTAGACTATGAGTCTCTGAGCAAACGATCCTGGATGGATGTGCTGCTGCAGATATACAAGGTGAAAAACATTTATCTGCCTCTCTCTATTTTTTCACTGCCAGCTTTTTTGTATTGTATTTATGTATTCTTGGAAATGACTTGATATTTTTCTGTAAATTTTAATTTCTGTAATTGTTCCTTTTCCCTCTTCAATCGCTTCTACGGGTTTATATTTTAATTTCTCCTTTATGTCTTTCTCTACCTTCTCAGTAGCTGTCAGAAATAATGAATACTTATTAATGTTCAAATAAAGGTTGAATCAACGGTTGAATAAAAAAAAGCAGTTGCCTTGAAATGTTTAATCTCTAACAATTTAATGGAAGCCTGAGGACATTTTGGTGCTCACGAATGTGTCTGTGTTTGTGAATATAAAGTGACTCTGTCTTGTTTAATACCACTATTTAATATTCCTCTGCACACACCCAGGTATTAGTCTTGTGTCGTGTGGCGGAGAGTGGTCTGAACACAATTCTCAACCAGGAAGATGTAGATGGGATCCACACTGTCAACTCACAGCCAGTGACCAGTAATGTCTATTCCGCCTGCGAGCTCCAGTTGCTCTCATGGCTCAACAAGCACTTCCAGAACATGAGGAAAACTGTCTGGGGTACAGGTAGGAAACAATATGTTCACGCACATACAATACACATTAAACCACTTAATCAGAGCCAAACTGAATTAATCACCACATGTGGCTGCAGAGGGCGCTGTTGCTTTAAAGTGTTTCTTCATCACAGGGAAAATAATAATATAATATTTTCCTGTAAAGCTTGAGGTTAGAATTTATTTTCACGACCTGTTGATGCTGATGGTGGTTTGCATTGTTGTTAATGTTTGGCAGGTGGTGTCCCTCCAGCACGCTGGATAGTGAATTTTGACCTGGACCTGACAGATGGACTGGTGCTCGCTGCTCTGCTTGCTGCTTACTGTCCTTATCTGGTCAGTGTGTGTGTGTGTGCGTGTGTGTTTGTGTGTGTGTGTGTGTGTGTGTGTGTGTGTGTGTGTGTGTGTGTGTGTGTGTGTGCGTGTGTGCGTGCGTGCGTGCGTGCGTGTGCGTGTGCAGACCATTTTGTGTGTCTGTGAGTCAGAGAGGGATGGTGGTTAATGCCTGTTAAGTGGCACTGTGATTAGGGAAGCTTCTTATCATGCAAATCACCAGACTGTGTGTGTGTGTGTGTGTATAAATGTGTGTGGGGGAGTGAAGCCGCCTCTGAATATTTAGTAGTGTAATTAGCCAGTAGATGTGTTTTGCTCAAGTGTTTGACAAGTAAGATTTCAACAAAATTCCCAAATTATCTTTGAACTCTGATAAGCCAAGTCAATTCGCAATCTAGTCACACGTTACTGCTGAGCCGTCTGTGACAGGCAACAGAGTGAGAGAGCAACTAGAGTGCTCATCCAATTGAAAGACAAATCACAGATGAGCCTTGTTAATATTTCTTATTTACCAATTATATTTCTAATTAGATCTACAGCCACTTCCAGAGGATGTACACCACCCCGAGCAGCCTGGAGCAGATCCTCCACAACAACATCATACTGGTCCAGTCCTTAACTGTACTTTCTCTCAACATAGATATACAGGTACAAACCAGAGGAATGTGAGATTACCAGTTAAACCAGGTTTACCCATTTACACATAAAGGAGGTTTACATGAGTCAGAATAGGCTGCTCCTCTTCAAATGTCTTTTCCTGCTTTGCAAACTTAAACTAGAATGATTTCTACAATGTTGCTTCCTTGCGTATCTGCAATCCATTTCACATATATGCTTTCAAATTAATTGAGTACTTTGAATACACCAAAAAAACAAAAGCAATGTATTCCTATAACATAAACCAGAACCTTCTCCTATATGAAGTGTAGCAACAACCACTTTGAGTAGATAGTATTTAACATGCTGTATAAGTAACATTTAGAAATCACATCATTATTGTGTATGTACAGATAGTGCACATGAATTTTAAACACAGATTTACATGATTTAATTGCACTAAATCCTTTAATGTATTCAGTTCTAATTAATTATCAATAAATATAATAATTATATTGGCAGAGACATTTACCAATTACTGCATCAATGACCATCATGATTGAATACATCATGAATATATCATGAATATATCCTCATGATAATGGAAACATTATGCAGCACTTCCTGTTGTGACTGTCCCTGTATGTGTGTGTGTGTGTGTGTGTACCCGTGCATTCAGCCCACAGATTTGTCAGATCCGAATCCAGTGCAGATGTTAATGCTGTGCGTTCACCTGTATGAGAGGCTGCCTCAGTACCTGCCACTGAACACTATCACTCTATCAGGAAGCCTGCACGGCACCTTCAGCAAGCAGGTAACACACACACACACACACACACACACACACACACACACACACACACACACACACACACACACACACACACACACACACACACACATATACACACACACACAGACACACACACACAATTAATATTTGATCTTAGACACATGCCTTAAATAAAATAAATGAGCACTGTCAACATTGAAGATAGACTTGCACATGCAAACACTTCAAATAGGATCACACATACAGGCACACAATGATTGGATTAGAGTCACACATTAACAGGATTATGGACTCATCCACACAGGATTACAAACACAGACAAATAAACAGCTAGTTAATGATCCATGTTGTCGGCCACATTACACACGAGCAAAGACAGATCAGTCAGTTTGTCACATTTCATTGTAGTAGTGTTTTCTGACAGCAGGGTTTGTCTGCCTGCTGCAGTTCTACACACCTGTGTCTGGGTTGTCTGTATAAGACTGTTTCTGTCTCTGTCCGTCCTGCAGGTTCGACTGAAAAGCCCATCCTCTAAGCCTGTCAGATACCAGGCCCTCATTTTAGGAGAGGATGCACATCTCTTCTCCCTGCCAGATGGATCTACTGTCAGCATTCTTCCAAAGTATGTCAGATTGTACCATTTTCTACTTTACCGTCCTATACCGTACCTGACACACCGTACTACACCATACAATACCACACCACACCACAAGTCACCTACAGTCTACAGTTTTTATTCCAGGTTAAAGCATAATAAGTCTAATGCAATAAAATAGAAATTATGAAACTCTTGCATTTCTTTGCAGTCTGCACCAATAACAGATACTGTGCTAAAACTTATATTGTTAGTGAAGAAGTGCTGTCTTTGCATCTGTACTTCCTAAATAACTTGTTTTAGGCAAACTGGTGGCCTGCAAAGAATAGGTGGCCTCAACTTCTTCTTAGAGTTCAAAATATATATTTGTGTTTTTGCCTTGAGACTTTACTGTAGCTCATTAAAATGCCTCCTCAAGTGAGGCCTCGATATAGAAATAGCGCATGTCCCATTTTGGAACCCAAGTTTACCCACTGAAACACTGCTTTTTAGGACAGTTAAAGTTCAGTTTTGTAACTCTCATTTGCCAAATAAGCAGAGATGTTGTCGTGGTCAATTTTCACAGGGCGAGCACTGAGCTGACAGTCCAGTATCGCTGCTCCTTCCTGCAGCCCATGGAGGCCGTCCTGCTGCTCATCTCCACCTCGACGTTTGGTCTGAGTGCCACCACTCTCGCCTTCAACTTAAAGACCCATGTCCGTCACATCACACCCACAGTGAGTACACTCAACCAAAGGGCTGGACTGACTGTCATCCTATTGTTAAATATTACTGATATATTGCTAACAGCCTCTCTGTCTGACTAAGTCACTCACTAGCATATCTTTGTCTGTCAGATATCATTCTTTAAATACATTATCAACCAGAGGACCTATTCTTCATACATAGCGATATAATTAAATGACAAATTGTCTGCTTCCGTCTCCTGCCCTTAGAAAACGGTCAAGTGTGTGTCACCATGCTATGAGCCGAGAGTGGTCCAACTGCTGATAACCAATCCTTTCAATAAGGACGCTAAGTTCAGGTAGGTGTCACAACACACATGCGTTCCACCAAGTAGATCCAGCTTACACCTAACTGCCTTGGTTTTGTGTATCCAGGGTTGACACTGTATACACTGTATCTGTCAAATATGTTTGTCACCTCCTCTGTGCAATGATGCATGCAATATGTGTGTTAGGGTGGTGCTGGTGGAGTCTACATTCAACCCCCTGGAGCCTGAAAAGGAAAAAGAAAGCTTCATTCAACAGGCGTCCTCCACAGCCCAGTATGACAAGCACACACACACATCTTAAATTGCAATACAAATTGGAAATCTGTGGGCGGTATATATGTATATATAATACGTAGTTAGATTTTAAAACAGCTGGTCAGAGTTTTTATCATTTATTCCAAACAATTTTCAGCTGCAGATGACTCAGAATTTGTTGCTCTCGTGAGTGTTTGTGGTATCAGGAAGTGTATGTGGGATTTAAGTGAGATGAATTACAGCCTTTGTGTCCATGCTTATGAGGGACATGTCACGCAGTGCAGTGGTGTGGCTCACTGATGCCTTTTTAATAGTTTTTTAACAATGCAGCTCTACAGCACAGATGAGGATACATCAGGCGTTTTAGACACACACAACACTTGTTTGTAGAATCAATTCCTTGTTGGTTTCCTTCTCTTCCTCTGATTTGTTGACAGTAATTAAAATGTAAGCCACACAGATCAAAACCTTTTGCATCACTTTATAGTAAATATACACATTTGGTGGCAAGCACAGAACTACTTTTCTTTTTATATTTGAATGCGCCAAGACCATGATAACATGGTACAAGGAGCACAACCATACAGAATACAAGCTAGCAACTAACAGACTTTCCACAATGTATATAGTAGAAGTTTTACACAATCTAAAGCTTCTTCTGCGAGTCACTGCTTCAGACAAACTCGGAGGCTGCTCCTCAGGAGACTCCTGGCTTGTCCTTTAGAATAGCTCGTTGTTATGCATCTCTCGTCATCTGAGTCCTCTTCAAACCAGGACATTGCAGCTCCTCTTTCTAATCAGGAGTTGACGATGAGGATTTGAAGTAGGTCATCTGTGTATGACGTATACAATGGGTTTATTTTTCTTTCCTCCTGCTCTCACCTTCAGGATCGAGAAGACAGCTTCAGACATGAGCTGTGGGGAGGATGTGGAAGGAAACCCCTCAGCTTTCAGTGAGTAGCAACACAAAAATGCACGCATGCTCTGTACCCTGTGCAACCCAAATTAATGTCTATATTTGTGTTTGAATGTTTTTTTTTACCATGTCTGATTTGTCGTTATATTTGCGTGTACACCCAGATGGTGAAGGCAGTGACTTCCTGAGTGCAGTGGGGAGCGTTTGTCTGAAGTCAGGCCAAACACACACTCTGAACATCCACTACCTGCCCCTCTTACCAGGCACCAAGTACGGCTCTGTGCTGCTAGTCTGCCCGCAGGTCAGTGTGTGTGTCTGCCATTGTCAGGGTCTTCTTTCAATTGACACTGAATACCAGTGAATTGGCATGGTTTGGCCAATTGGGGACAAAACCATGTTATGTTGGCCATCATTTATTCACAACCACATGTGTGTGTGTGTGTGTGTGTGTGTGTCTCTAGGTAGGCGACATGGTCTATATTGTGAAGGCCACAGCAGAATTGCCTCTTCCTTCCCCGCTCACTGCCAGGCCAACTTCAAACATAGTCTTCATCACCAGCAACTCTGGTAGGAGCCTCTCACACAAATGTTTGTTTGTGTGTCTATTAACCTTATAACATTATAAAAACCTCTCAACATTACACCAACATTAATATTTCAATCATTTAAACATTAAAGAATTAAATATAAATGTCTTGGGTCCTGTTCCAAAGCCAAAAAAGTGAAAATCTTGTAACATCCGTTGTATACGTTTTCCTCAGGGGACATTTGGTTTTCTGTTATGTTTAAATCTTGGCAACATACGAGCAAATGTGATAGTGAGCAGTGAATCAAAACACTGATGTTTTTCTCCACCAATATCTGTGTGTGTATCAGTGCTAAGCCTGCGCTGCAAAGTGGAGCAGGTGTGCAAGGTGATGGTGCGTGTGCCGCTGATCAACGTGGCCTGGGAGCGAGCTCTGGCCATCTGGGGTCAGCAAAGCATGAGCGCAGAGGAGCACAGGAGGCGGATGCTGACACACACGTTGTACAGTAGCACTGTGAGGGCATCTACAGCCATACGCAAGCTCTCCAATCAACAGTTACACACACAGACGCTCTATGGAAAGCAGGTGAGAGGATATACAGCAGTTTGGTTGGTGGGTGGAAGGTAGACAGGGTGATTTTCACATTACTATTGTGAAATGTTTTCCTTGTTGTCTCCATTCATTGTTTTGTATACCTCCTCTCCTCTTGTTTTCTGTCAGGCCCAGCTGTTGAGTGGTACTGACCAATGTAAAGTGGTTACATATAGTGTTGAGGTTTCTTTGCCACAGTACTTCACTTTACCCAGTACTGTTCAAATACCTATAAAGGAGGACACCAATGTACCATGGGAGGATCCTGCAGGTACGTACACACACCAGATATTTTCTGGAACTCTTCCTGCCAGCCCCTAGTAAAGTGTTCAGAAAATGAACCAATTTTCCAGAGTCCATGTCTGAAAAACAGCTTTACTTATATCAATGTAAACTCTCCTGCTATGATTGTCCACTGTTTCCCCTCCCCTGAATATCTTCTCCTCCCTTTATTCAACAGATTGTGGCTATGTGGACATTCCATTACGGTTCCAGGCAGACCGTGTGGGACAATTCACATGTCAGGTGGTCCTGAAGACTTCTCGTGATATCAGGGTCTACATGCTGGAGGCACTGGTTACATCAAAGGTATATACCACACCAGATGAATAAACCTGTCAATGAATGCTGGGTTGCTTCATGTTGCCTGGGTTTATGGTCAATGTCACTAAAAATATCTCATTTGTGACCACAGGGAGAATCCATCCACCTGGACTTCAGTTCGCCTGCTCACTGTTCAGTCACACAAGACATACCCGTGGTGAGGAGAAAGTCCTGAGTATTAATCAGTCTGTGTGTGTGGTACCTAAAAGCATTTGATTAATAATGAATGCTTTTATATATTACTTCCAAGTAGTAGGAGTGGTTGAATATACGCACATCAACCAGAAAGCATGGTTGCAATGTGTGTGTCTGACTTGACTGAAACTAACAGAAACATTTTAGTTTGGACACAAATGTTTATGTTATAATGTCATGAGTGTAGTTTTTGCAAATTACCTGATGTTGAAGGGTAAAGTCAGATTATCAGGCCTGTGTGTGTCCACCCACAGCACAATGAGACCCAGCAGGACTGGAACATGCAAGCTGAGGTGTGCGGTGAAGGATTCTGTGGTCCAAAGGTTTTGAATGTACCAGCTGGGACAAAAGTCTGCTACCCCCTCTCCTTTCACCCGTCTGCACAAAGTGTCTTCATGGTAATACTCTATTTAATTGTGTCTGTCCTTTTGTCCTTTGTCACCTTCTCGATATTTACCTTTCTAGTTTGACAAACACTGTAATAAATGACAGGAAATCTTTACAGAATTGAGGCCTGCTGCACAGTAAGGGATCATGCAAGTTACACTGAGTTCCCAAGTCTCTGGAATCTCAGAAATCCATTGCAAATGTGACGTCCTGCGTCTCGACTGGATCGTCTAGTGTGTGCGTTCTCACGATTAAAATGTTGAAAATAATTTGAAAACCCTCTAGTGTGCAGCAGGCATGAGTGTGTGTTCAGGATAATGCAACATCAGCAGCAATTTGGGTAAAGCCTGCTTTGAAAATCCCCTGCCAACAACACTCATCGGCCAAGCCCTTATATTTGTCCTTTCCTTGAATTAGTCTTCATTCCATCCTCCCTGGAAACATTCAAGTACCACCACTTATCTAAATGCCTCAAACAGCAACAGACTGTCTGGCCTGTGCAGCTATTAAAGTGATATCTGGTTATCATCTTCCAGTGCTTTTCCAAACAGACAGTGTCTGAGAACAGTAGACTTTCTTTTTTTTGTAAATGAACATTTATTTATCTCTAGAATACATAAATGCTGAAGATAAATGAATGAATGCATGGATAAATAAATATAGGTGATAACCTAGGGGATATATGTACAAGGCTCCTCAGCCTATTTCCTCATTTCTCTCAATTTTTATGTATTTATTTCTTTACTTTCTACCCCCAACCTCATTAGCAGAATATGGAAATATACAGTCATGAATAAAAGGCAAAGGCAAAGAAAAAGCTTTTAAAAAGAGAAGAGTTACATAGAGAATGAGTGAGTGTGCCCTTTCCTCAGGGTCTATGTATATGTTATAGAAGTTATAAGTTTAAAAAAGAAAAAAGAAAAGTGTGTTGCATTGGCCGGGAATCGAACCCGGGCCTCCCGCGTGGCAGGCGAGAATTCTACCACTGAACCACCAATGCATTTGTTGACGCATATTCGGGGGCGGAGGGTTTTAAGCAGACGTCCTGTTGTCTTGACACTTTCCCTAAACGGTCCTAAACCGTTTCCCAGTCATTCTCTATGGAAGTGCGACCCCACTATGGATGTAATGCGCCCTCCGGCCACTGACAACGTTAGCGCTGTCACCGCCACCGCTTCAACTCTCCCTTGCTCGCAACTTCCCGTTCAACACTTGAGTGACGCGAGAAGAAGAAACAACAGGAAACACAGGTGCGATAAACAGGAAATACACCGACTGTACACTGGGCCGTCCTCGCAGTTCAGTACCATGGACAGGGGACAGACAGGTTTTTGTTGAATCCAAAGGAGGCGGGGCTTAGAAAGAGACAAGCTGCACTGTGTGTGTTTGACAGCTTGTGTCTTATCCTTTCCCCTACAGGGCAAGCTGTCCTTACAGAATGACTGGGATGGAGCCGAGCATGTGTTTACCCTCAGAGGAGTGGGAGAGCGCCCCCTGCCTGTGGACCATGTGGTATCATATTGCCCTGTTGGGAAGACCTCATAAACTCAGCTGGATGTCCTCAACTACAGCCAGGATAAGCTCAGTCTCAAGGTAGAAGGACGTGATGTGAATGAGTGCCACACTGTTACTGAGGAGGTTTATTCTGGTGGACACTCACACTCAGGAGGGAAAAGCAACAAGTCAACTTGATGTTTGTGCTCTCGTTGAAATCAAATAAATTTAAGTGTTCAAAAAAAATCTCCAAACAGTTTCTACTTTCATCTACTTAAATGTGAAGATTTGCTGTTTTAATTAATCTTCTTTGATAGTAAATTGAATATTGTGGTCGAATACAACATGCCATTTAAAGACATTACTGTAGTGGACACTCCTGACCTGGTCTCAGTCAGTATGCTTACCCAATCAGTGCCGGTTCTGATCCCAACCCGTCAGAAACACACAGACTCCACACCGGCACCGACAGTCTCATTTTAGAGATCCAGTGCTGGAGAAGAAAGCCTGCAGATGAGGCCTCGCCCTGAACAGCTGAGACCACTGGCAGAACTCCATTACTGGACAACCATGGCCCCTCCAGGACAGACCACCTGGAATCCACGTGAGGTCCCCAGCCACCCTTAAACTCTTATCATTCAAAATGAGTTTTTTATCATAACTAACAAACTTTCAATTTGCTTTCTACAGTATATGTACTATATTAATGCTACATTTATCTTACATAACCAACATCATTTAAAAAGAAGTGTCAACACTATTAGAATTAGAGATCACACATTTGAAATGATCTGTCCTTCCCCCTTGAAAAATGTCATATCGTTGTTTCAGCTTTTTAGATTTTCTAAGTTAATGGCGGAGGACCAGAGGCACTAAGTGACTGATGGAGGATGCAGGAGATGTAGATGGACCAGATTTTTTGACCCACAGCTGAGTCTCCGGAGCCGAGTTTATCTAATAGTGGTGCCAGAAAATAACAAGCTGCTGTTTGTACACATACTCACTATCACCTTTGACCATTACATTTGATAATTGTTGTAGATCGGTGGATGTTTAATTGTATTTGCTGGAGATTTCAGCCATTAGATGATCTATTCAGTTCACTTAGTCACTCACATGGAAATCTGTGCGTTGCTTGGTAGAGATAATTAGGTTTTTTGTCTCTTTGAGCATGTGTGTGTTTATCCGTCTCTTCTGTCCCCATGACAACCGTTATCTGTATTTGTGTGTGTGTCCATCCCCACTCCTCCACCAAGCTCAGTGTCTGCTTTAGACCATCATCCATTGGTGAGGGGAACCACACATCACTTTCACATGCCCTCAGGTACACACACACACACACACATAGACAGGCACAGGAAATATTAACCTCTTTATCCTCTTGAATTGGAACAATCAGATTGCTTAATGAAACTTTTATATATTTAATTTTTTAATGTACAGGAGACTGAGGAGCAGAGTGATACAAACCATTAAAACCTGGATAGAGATAACAACTTATATGGAAACTGTCATCATGATTATTGTCTACAGTACATTTGTAGAATATTTTCTAAAATGGCATGAATGTAAAATGTGATTCATGGTTCAGAGAGAAACTGAATGCTCACCACTGTTTTGTTCCTCCCAAGTTTTATCTATTGTTTACACCCTGTCTTTGCCCCCCCCCCCCCCCCCCCCCCTGTATTCCCATCATGCTTTCTCATTTCTTACTTCATTGCTTTCCCTCTGGCCACCTCTGTGTGTGTTAATCTGTCTCTGTCCTTCTTTAGTCGCCAAAATTGTGTGTGTTGTTGAGTGGGCGTGGCCTTAATCCGGAGAGCGAGGAGCCTCTTGGCATCTCATCCAAGATTCGCTCCCATGCCTCCGTCACCGGTCCCTTCAAAAACCCCACTGAGTTCCCAGCCTCACTCAGCATCACAATCACAGGTCACAAGCACTTTAGTCTTTCTCAGACACGTTGTTCTTGTTGCACATATGTGACATGACACTGTGTGTACTTGATACATCTCCATGTTTTTGATGAGGACCCAATTGGTGCCCTTGTAACTGTTATTTAGTTCACTTGAAATAAGCATCAAAGTTGTTTGTGTCCACATGAGAATCGTTGTTTATCCAATTTGGCTGCTGGGTATAAAACGTACAAATATATTTATATGTGACTGTGTGTTTGTTGTCCATCTTGGCGGCAGGTATACAACTCACTGAGGGGCCGGTTTGATGGGCCTGTAGTGTTTGTGCCCATGTCTGCGGAGTTACAACACGCCTGGCTCTGCATCACCATGAGGCCCCTCAGCAGCTCAGGCAATAACACTAACTTCAGCACAGACGGCACAAGGTGTGTACACATGCGTCTCACTGTCAGCATAAAGGGATTTATGTACTGTTGGTCTGTGCCTCGGCTCTGACAAGTCTCTAGACATTCAGTGAAGCACATTGGCTTCTGTTATTCCTACATCCAGGCGGGTTTCTATGTAGCCTGTCACCAAAGAAAAGGAAGAACAGTCTGTTCTGCTCATGGTAGAGAGGTGTATAGAGTCAAAGATATTCTGACTGTACATGTGGTCTGCACAGTACGACAACAGTATAAATAGACCTAGAACATAGTATCTCAGGACACATATTGTGTCCTGAGTGGAAGCAGCGTTCATATGTCACAGTGCTAACACACTGACTAACACACTCACAGTGGCCTTCGCAGCTTGGAGGAAGCTCCTGCTGGCACAGGCAGCTTAATCCATTATCATCATTACTGGATTTTTAAACCCCATTGGCTTAGTTTTTACACAATCTTGAGATTCAATGTGCCAGAAGCAAAACTGCCTTATTAAATACTTACCTTTAAACCTCAGTGTTGTTCTCACCACACACCTCAACAAAGAATTCAATACCTATTACTAAACGTACCGACCACAGAATCAAAGCAGGCTTCTCCATATTTTACATCATATCCCCCTGATTCGCTGCGTTGCAACACAACTGCCAGTTACTTCAAACGAGAAATGAGGCCAAAGCACTTTCAAATAAAGAATTCTTCATTTTAATCGCTATAAATATTTGATCAAAATGTGACTAACAGACAAAAATGCTGTTGGATATTCAACCCATTTTATTCTCAGCTAAAATATTCAATGGGCCAAAGCTTTGTAAGAAGGAAAAGCCAAATAAATGTTCTTGCTAGTTTTGCTTTCCTTGCACATTCTTCTTTTATAAGGAATGTGCTTGACATGTTTTCTAATCTAGTTCTGTTTCTTTGCTTATCCTGGATACAGAATTGTAACAAAAAGTGCAAACTTCTAATGTTTCAGGTCTGAGCAGGAACTTGTCAATCATCTGCTGGATTTGTCCTCTCTGTGGGATTCCCATGGAAGTGCCTGTTGAGAGCTCGCCACTTGGCGTGGTCTGGTGTGAGGCGGGCTGCCAGCTGGAGAGGAAGGAGGATGTACTGCACTTCCCCTGGTGTGCCGGGGAATCAAGACTGGAAAGGACGGGAAGGGGGGGCGCCAGTTTGTGATTTATACTTTTTGTAGTGTCCAAGTAAAAACTGAGATTTTTGAAACTTTGTTATATTGATCCAAAATACGAGGGGCACGATTTAAGGTCGGAATTGTTTAATAAGTGTAACAAGTAGTAACAAACTTTCATCCAGTTCCTACATTGATTTGAGATTAAATGATTCAGGATCTGTGTGATTAGGTTCAGCAGGTGATTGACTGATGAGCACATGGCGGAGCATCAAACCAGACAGCAGGCCAATCACAGCATGTTGCATCAGATAAACATCAGATTGAATTAGGTTTGAACTCCCGTTGTGGGGTTGTTTTCATCGGGAAAATGTTTTACCCAGTACAGTCTGCTGTGAGTTGAAATGAGTTTAAATGCATGAACAGAAAATGGTGAAGTATTAAATAAGGAAACATTGCAGATATTTGAATTTCTCACTGTAGTTGTTCAGGTACAGAAGCACAATCAGATCTGTTTTGCATTGTCCTCTCAACTGTAAACACCTTCTCATCCTCATTCCTCTCACCTGTTTAATTCCAGACACTTTGCTGGGCGACAGTGGAAGACTCACTTTGTGAGGTTCGTTCAGACAGCGAAGCAGCGCGCTCTGAGGTGGAGGAATGTCTTTCTGCATCCATCGAGGCAGCGAGGAGGGACCCTGAGACTCACCCTTCATCTAGTCTACACTCCCCTCAGGCCATGCAAGTTACTGTACCACACTCACACACACACACACTCACACACGCACGCATGCACGCACGCACGCACGCACGCACGCACGCACACATACACACACACACACACACACACACACAGTGTTAAATATGCAGGGAAAGAAAAGCACAATAACTTTTTTCCGTGAATGGAAAAATATTTAGATGGTACGAGGAGGAATTTGTCTTTTGCTGCAGTGATTCAATAACTTTTAAATGAAATGGTGTTGTTCTCTGTACTCAGTCAGTTTTACCACTTAAAGCAAACAACTTGGACAAATGCCCATTAAAAAATGCCAGAAGCAAACAATCACATTTGGAGAGACAAGACACAGTAACACATACACCACATTAAAATCCTTTCACACACAGTCTGGCACATTCTGAGGCAGCGGGAGCTGTAGACATACACAAACACTAACTATGAGAGAGAACTAAACACACACACGTATTATGCAGACTGAGAGAGGCACACTCAGAAGTTAAAAAGCACACACACACACACACACACACACACACACACACACACACACACACACACACACACACACACACACACACACACACACACACACAAAAGGAAGCAACACAAAGAAGCAAATATGTGTGAGAGGAAAAAACATAAATATGCTAATAATAAGACAGAATGACAAAACACACACAGACACACAGGGATAAGAATATACACAGCAGCAAAATATGTGTTTGTTGGTCTCTCTGCTCTGTAAAGTACAGACTGAGCGAACACTGCATTCATTTATCCTCCCTCCCTCTCTCTCTCTCTCTCTCTCTCTCTCTCTCTCTCTCTCTCTCTCTCTCTCTCTCAACGGTGGGTGTGGCCTCTGCATTCATTGATTACAAATGCCAACATGTGCTGAGTCTTAATGTTTGTATAGTTGAAGGTTGCTGTGCTCGCTCCAAAGTGAAGGGGGGGGGGGGGGGCGAACTCATCAGTTCTGTTCATCACAGCTTTAACACTACTTGCTAATGTGAGGTCAGATCCCCACAGACACTCCATTAACTTTGGTGTGACCTGAAAACACACGTGATGCTTGTTTTAGGGATTCTAAAGGATTCTCCTCTTGCTTTTATAATCAGGCCACACTTATTTCTTATTATTCACAATCTAATTATTTATTAAGGTAGAAAGGACGCACTAAAAACAGTTTCACCCTTGAATACCATATTTATTACTCTTACAAATTACCCATTGTACTTCCTAAGTAATGGAAATGTAAGACCTCACTGTTTAAAGTTACAATTCACCTGTTCTCCACTGTCCTTTGTATTGTACTTTGCATGTGGCATCCTTCTGAATGAACAGTGCAATCATTTATCAGCTGTCTTCATCTGTGGAGTCCATTAATGAGGCGTGCCCTGGTAGAATCAATACCTCCGAGAGCTAATGACTTCTCCGCGAGGAAATGACGGGGGGTGTGGTGCTGCTAATAGGCTCTTCCATTATCCATGTGATTCCTGTGCTGTGTGGGGAGCGAGATGAGGAAGCCAAGTATCATCAGCCGAAAGCGGGAATATTAAAGACCGGTTTAGTGAATCATATTTTGTGAGATAAATAGGAGCGCTCAAATTACACTTTTCAAGATAGATTAGATAGGAGATATATTTGAGTGGAATAATGACTTGAAGAAAACAGACGGGTGGAAAGCAGACTCTAAATCAAAGGTATTCATGTGTGTGTGAAGCAGGTCCAACAGTGTACAGGTTTGATTCCAGCTTCAAGCCCTCAGCAGCCCACTTCACTGATTAGTTCCTCGTCTGTGAATGAAGTTAATCAGCAAAATCTTCTGCTGTTCTCACTGGCTGCGTATCAACCTGCACGCATTTGTTCACCACAACAGTAAAATGGTCCAGAAGACTGAAGGAATTCTGCTGCGTCTTTGTTTTCAGCACATCGACGTCAGCGTCGGCCCTAATTACCAAAAGCCCTTGAATCTTGTCAAGTTGACATCTTTGACGGTGTCTGCTTCATGTATGACTTCTCCTTTTCATCCTGAGATATTTGTATTCTTCCAGTTTCGCATTCGTCAAGAAAAGTCATTGACACATCAACACTGTCATTTTTCTGGACGTGTTCCTGCTGTATTCTCTCATGGGCTCACACACTCTGTGTCTGACGAAGACTTTTGCAATCTCACATTCAGCCCCGCTGGAAAATCTCAGGAAAATGTCCAGACTTCAGTGCATGTCTGAAAGCAGCTTTTGGTGATCTTCCAACTTTTCTTCTAGCGCCACCGTGGAGACGTGCAGGGGACGTGTGCTGAGAGGGAAAACTCCTCATGACTCCCCCCCGCTCCTCTGTTGCTTTGCTCTGCCAGTGAACAGCAGCAGAACTTCATGACCCGCGACCTTCGACTCTCCTCCCTCGCTAACTCATCCCCCTCTGCAGCTCACCCCCCCCACACAGCTCAAGGTTTCCCTTTCAAATGTTTTTATGTTTCACTTTCAGCAGCTGTAGGTTTTTTTTTAAACACAAAATTTAACAATGTCACCTGCAATTTAAGGGAAACCTTTTTATATTTTGAAAACAAACTGTTAATTGGAAAACCACATTGTCACGTTGATGGTGTTGGTGATGGGACTCTTTGTCCTTTTCTTCCTTGAACGGCTCATTAGTTGTGTTATTGCTTCTCATGAGCAGTTCTAATAAGATGTTTTCCTACTAATAAAAAGATGGGTTTTCATATCTCGTGGAGAACAAAGGGAATTTAGCAGGGTGGCGTTGATATGATGCATATTCACACATTGCTATAGAAGTTCAACCCCTTTGTAGTTAATCTGTCTTTATAACTGGTGCATATTTAATTAGTTAAATCTATAAGTTGTAACTGCGTATTACACACTCAGCAGGTAAAAGATATATGAGGAGCAATAAGTCGAACTAATGGTGATGATGTCTCTATTATGACTTCACTTCAGGTAAAAGATTAGCAAACTACTTGAGCTCCTCCCGTCCCTCAGGATCCTCTGTTCGATGGACATAAATCAGATTCATCTCAAACTGCTGATCCATGGATATTCTCACCACAGATTATATTACAATAACCAGGACGACCTTGAAATGTACACCCACCTTTTTGAAAAGCCTCAATATCTCCCATTTAATAAATCAAACCACATGAGCCTGAAACAGTTGACCAGTGGGAGGGCCTGTGTGCATGCTAATGGAGCCCACACAGCACGCATGGCTACCCGGCTCCGCTGCACTTCCACGTGCCTGTACCTACACTTTCAGCCAAGAATCTTTGATGGCTTATCTCAATGGATATGTCAGTTTCCTCAGTATTCAAATATGTTATATACCATACCATTTTCCAGTATTAAAGTACATACAACATGTCTTTTTTGACACGACAGATCTCAAAGTGATCTTTTTTAATAAATTATAAAACACGTTTCTCCAAGTATCCCCCTCTTTTATCGTAGCTTCCATATATATGTGAGTGTGTGTGCCCACTGGTTGTCCTATGGCTCACCTTTTTCCTGTGGAATTATTCACGAGGCAGTTATAGTCAGTTATGTGTCCGTTAAGCACCATCTGCAGCCTGCTGGGGAGAGAATGGAGGGGGGGGGGGGCTGGGGTTGGGAGGAGAGAGGGAAGATGGAGGAAGGAAGCGAAAGATGTGGAGAGAAAGAGGGACATGAAGGGGCAGGGGGGGGACCAAGGATATGGGCTAATAGATAATGCAAGACCGAAAAGGGGAGGAAGAAAAGATGAGAGCAGCAGATAAAGTGACAGGAAAACACTTCTATTGGGTCGAGGATGATGGAAAGACACTCTTTGAATGTAGGTTGTAGATCCTGTGTGTGTGTGGTTGTGCGGTTGTGTGTCCCTGCAGAAAGCTGTAGTCATCCTGACAGTGTGAATCAGTGAGTGCGTTTGTGCGGCTCTTGTTTTCTGTCCATAGATTACCTGTGGAAATTAGCTTCCTGTCTTGCCTTCCTCTGGCAGGTGCGCCGCCCGGCAACAGATGAGCCAATTGGTGGGGGGGTCTGTTATGTCGCCTGCAGTGAGGAGAGATCACGGTAAAGTCCGATGAATGAAATCATGACAAAACGGTAACTTTTAAGAAGTTTAATAAATGACACCAACCGACAGGTATCACCCATCATTCAGTCATTCCCTGAGATAAGGAGGTTGATGACTTTAGTTTAGACCAGTTTAGTTTTAGACCAACTTTACTTTGTCCTCTGGCTCTGAATCCCTTTAAAGGGTTTGTTTTGTTTTGAAAGTCCTACAGGAAAGTGTTGTTCATCACTCTTCTTTGACAGATAACAAATAATTGGGATTAGGATTCAACCGTTGTCGCATTGATGTATCTGCTATCAACCTCAGTCTGAATCACAGTGCAGGCTCAAATTCCGTCTGATATCCACTCAAAAATAGTCAAGTTCACTTCAATTAAATTGAATATATGTGATTTATTTGGTAAAAACTATCCATCCAATAACAACTGCATTCATTTCCACTTGCACCATCTGGCACTAAGACAAACGTAACCTCAGCTCATCCCACATATAGAGTGTTTAACTAAGCAGGGCACATTAGACTGACAGCATGTTGAGATGTGCCTGAGGCAGGTTTGTCGAGTTTGTCACAGACATAAGAATTCCAGTAGAAAAAAAAAAAAAGGGAATAAGAATAAAAACATTTTCGATTTCCAACAGCTTTGATGTCTTCTGACAGACGAGCCATATGGCGCTGCATTAACTAATCCTTCTCGTTTCTCAGACATTCCTAAATGGATTATCTACTTGGCGGCTTAATATTTCATTTTCATTTTGTCACAGAGGCCTATCCCCATACATCACTCACTCTGGGATTCAATTAGTGTGGCAGTAATTAAGCAGGGGCTGTTTCTCTCTGAAATGCACACAGCATTATTTGACAGGCTGCCAGTCGAGGTGTCTGCGTGTGTGTGTGAGAGAGAGAGAGAGAGAGAGAGAGAGAGAGAGAGAGAGAGAGAGAGAGAGAGAGAGAGAGAGAGAGAGTGATGAAGGAATGTAAGAGCAAGATACTGTCCTGTCAAAGTTCAGTTTGTCTAATAGCTTTGTCATTGTCACTACACAACATAATTATTTGAAACAACACACACACCGCTGTAAGGTGTCCTGCGGTATCTGACAATAACACACCATGGTTATAGTTATCACTTTGCTTTGTTTTATTTAGATTTCCTCAGTTTCATGAAATATAAGTAAGGTTTTTGTTCAGTCTTTCCACTTAACTTGATATGTCAATCTCATGGATAAGTGAATTACTGTGGACGTATTTGTCAGTCAAATATCTCCACACACAAATACAGAGGCGGTACATAACAACACACTGAGGAGAGAGGAGGAAAGAGGAGGAGAGAGGAGGAGAGCGTTCTGGTATGGAGCAGCCCCAGTTGCTAACCTGCCAGTGTTAGTGGGAAACCACGCTTCAGCTTCGCTCTCCCACCGAAACGACGCCATGTTTCTTTGAAGTGAAATCTAATTATTGCTGTGGCATTGCCCTACCAGTGCTTCCTTTGAGTGTGTGTGTGTGAGCGTACACCTACCAAAACTCCCTCTGGTGAATACGGCAGAGGAGAATGAGGGAAAAGAATAAGTTGCCCACTTTCATCCTGCTCCCCTTTTCACTGCTTTAAAACTCCTGCTCCGACACATAAAAAAAATCCTCACGTACGCGCGTGTGTGTGTGAGAGAGACATTGTTGCATATTTCATGCTTCTGATGATTGTAGATTGTCGGAGTAATCACTCTGTGCACATGCAAGTGTCTTACAAGGCAGCACTTGTGTGTGATGTGTTGTGTGGTTTGGTTGAACGCTATGCGACACATTTGAAAGCAGCTTTGATGACTTGACAGACTGCATGTACGAGTGTGTGGCGTGCTGCTGTGTGCGCGGGCCTTCATTCATTTTAGATGTGTTACTACAGTCTTTGAAGCTCTTCTCCTGACTGATGGTTGTGTGTACATTCTGTGGTGACTGATTAAGGTGGTGTTGTTTGTGTGTGTTTACCACAGTGAGTGTTGTGTTTGCGTTCCCTCGTGGAGCCACCCTCAGCGAGCGTTCAGCACCTGTGTGTTGTCTCTCCGCTGCCGATGGAGACAGATAGAGAGGTGCGAACGCTCAGCAGCAGGATATGAAATATGCTAATGAACCCACATAATAATAACCCATCATCACACGCAGAGCAGAAAGAAGATGAGAAACTTTGTCTTTTTTCAAGTTTTTCCTTCACCCAAAAATTGAAACTAGAATTTCACTCAGAGAGCACATAGCTGCACATTTGAATTCCCTAGATGCAGATTTTCTGGATTTGCACCAAATTGCACACACTCATGAATATCAGTCCCCTTAATATGCCAGAATTTTCTCATCAGGATCCATAAATTATTCTCTGAAATGTCTTGCACTCTTAAAGAAAGTGAAAACAATCCCCTGATCTAGATCTGCACTAAAAATGAGTTCTTTCAGGACCCATACCGCATCCTTCCACCAGGGTTCATGGTAATCCAATAGGTTTTGTGTTTACTTGTGTACTTTTGTGTACACTCTACCTCCCACTTCACTGTGAGTGTATGAACAAACCAAATTGAATGCCCTTTCACCAAACGTCTTCAGTCATGGACCAACACAAAACCAAAGCCTCTTGAAATACTGTTCATTCCTAGTTGAAGAAAACAAATATCACATCAGTATTTATGACTTGCAGTCGGTGTTGATTTGACTAATGAATTCTCTCTGGCACAGATCAGTTGTTCTACACTGTGTAATATGTGCATATTGCAAAGCGGCTGTAACCAAACTCCAGAAATTAAATATAGACTTGTACTGTGCACTCTTCCATTATGTTAACTTAGTAGCAAATGGAAAATGGATCCAGTTCTTCTTTAAAAAAAATCATTGCTTTTGGTATTGATGCTCAGCAGAAGCTTAAAAACACTGTTGTTATTATCTGACGGCAACAAAATATTAAATCAGAAATAACTTGAGGTGAACTTTTAATGAATAAACACAACCTTGCTCTGTTTGTGTTTCATGTCTGGAACGAGTGGGACTAATTTCAATTTGTATGGTAACACAAGTATCATTCTGATTGCAAGGCTATTAGAACTTCAGGGTATTTTTCACATTGATCTACTGGTACTTTTAGTCATGTGAAATACTTAAATACTTTATTCACCGGTGTAGATCAACGCCACACTGCACTAAGAAGTATCTCCTGTGTCTCATCTGAACAGCATCCTGCAGCCACTCAAGTGTCCTTGAGGAAGACACTGAGTCCCTCCACTCACAGGGACTCATTAATTTTTATTAGCAGGGCTTCGCTCCATATGGGCGGGGGTTTTACATTTTTCTTTTGCTGTAATCTTCAGCCCTCTAATGGATATTGGTGTACATGCAAACTGCAGGATGTCTTGTCTGACACGAGGTCGACAGAGAAGCTTACATTCGGTCTCAGTGGAGTTTAGGATGTGGTCACAACGAGGAAGCATTTGATTAGTAAATGAGCTGATTCCCTTGTTTGACATGCAAATAATCCAAAGGGGCTTTAATACCTCAAATATCACATCTTGGTTTCTGATGTTGAAGACATGTTGAGGCCAATGACCTGAGATTCAGGGGACAAAGTGATGGTTTAGGTTTCAAATGTGTTGATTCAGATGATATGTTCTCTGGCGTCTGTATGAATAATGCCAAGCACACACCGACTGGTCAGTGTGTGCCCTCGTCCCAGGAGAACCACTTTATCTCAGCAAGCTCTCTGCCAATTCCCCGCTGTGCCGCTGTCCGTAGTGTTTTGAAATAAGATAAAATACCGCTTGGAAGCTGAAATTTGTTCTCCAAGCTGAAATATAATATTTGTTGCTCCCAGATTTTCTGCCTCTGTCGACTCAAAGAAAATAAATGGATGTGTGTAAACAAAAATGAACGGTATCTGTACTTCACTCAAAATGCCTGTTTGTGGACCTTTTAGTTTAAACTTGGTGAATCCAGCCTCTTTAACTTCAAGCACCTCCTCAGGACTCATCTCCTCCGATAACACCTCCCCTCTGAACACCTCTAACTCCTGATGGTCCTGTTCAGCTCTCACTGTGCACTTCTCTACCTGAACTCATGTGCTTTGTCTTATTGAACAGACTTCAAGGTCTCCATCCTGCACTGAGTCCTGAGTGACGTCTCTCTGCTGTGAAGCACTTTAGACTTCATATCTCTATATATCATTATTAAAGTAATATTTAACATTTACAAAATATTTCAAATAATGTTCATTAGCAACTCTAGTTGATATGTTGATACACAACAGACGTTCTTTACAACGTTCTGCCTGTTCATTCCCTTTCTGCTGCCATCCCAGAATTTGAAGTGAAGCATTGAAAGTTAACTCCAGGTGTGTGACAGCTTTTATCCAAACTCAACCTTCACCACGAGACGTTTTTCTCCACTGTTCCGTGGTTCATGGTGGTCCTTGAGAAAAGCAGCAGCAGCTCCCAATTCAGTATTTCTTCTTTCTTCTGTTCCCTCTCCTGCCGAGGACACACGTGTGGCAATGACTCAGCAGTTTCAGGACACGGACAGTGAGAACAATTGATGTCCCTCTGTTGTTCGCTGTGTGTTCGTGGAGTCAGAGCAGTTCAAATGGGTTAGATACCAACTGAGTGAGACGGGCACAGGTGGCAGCTTTGTGGGTGCAGCTTGGGTGGGAGCACATGGTTTTATACTATAGTGCATAGTCTTACTGATATGTGATCTATTGTACTTCTGCTTTCATGGTTTTTTGTTGCAGAGTGGGGGGGGGGGGTAATCCTCCCTGCAGCCCCCACCCTCCTAATAACTTTCACATGCTATATGAGTGTAGCCCTCACGCTGAAATGTATATATTCAGTTTGGATTCGTCATCTTCTTGTGTTTGAACTTCTGCATATTGGGATGTCGGGTGTTTTATATTTACAGTGCGTGACTGTGGTTCTTCCTCTCGGAGTCAATCTCATTAGTTTGATATCAGAGCCATTTATTACACCACAGCAGCACCAGACAACCATCTGGTACTGTGTGTTAACAACAGGCCATTACGGCGGCAATACTAATCAAAGAAAAGTCACAGTCAATAAGCTGAGATTGGGACAAGGTGCCATTTTGACAGGAGGGACCAAACCTCTAAGGGATCCAAGACCTTTTAGTGAGAGCTGCTGACAAAGAGATTTGTATATCAGTTTATATTTTAAAACTTGAATCCCAAAAAAATCTAAATAATGATTAAAACAAAGACATTCATGCCAAAGTATAAAGTAAAGAATAAATTATGTGAAAATACCCAGAACATTTTGTACATTTTATCTGTAGTTTGAGATTATTACCCTCCCTACTGTGCAATTCAATACATCCTTTCTTATTCCTCACTGGTGAGACAAAATGAAGGCGTGTAAGCACTTTCTTTAGCTTCAGGCTGGACACATTTAGGTTGAAAACTCTGCTGCTCATCTCTGACTGTCCCTGGAGTTTCCATCCGCTTACAGACTGTGCCCATACAAAGTGGATCTGTCAGCTCATAAAGAACATTAATACATTTTGTCGAGTGCGTTCATTATTCCTCCACTGGAAATCAATATTGGAGTGGAAGCAGAGTCGGAACTTAAAAACGCCCCTTGATAAATTTGCATTATGTTTACATCAAGAGCTTATGTAGCTTTTAGGTTTTCAGAGAATTACCAACAGAATCACTTCACTTGCATAACAGCTCCTTGGTGTCATTTGTTATAGTTACTGGGTCTCAGATATTGGATTTCTAGGAAGTATTTGATTTATTTTAAAAGAGAAACCTTAAGGGAAGACACAATATGCATTATGGGCAATGCAGGCCAACCACTGCAGTTTCGGTCCCTTCTGTAAATGAACATTTGTGCCAAATTTGATTGTGACCTTGACCTTTGACCTCCAAATTTTGTGTCTCTGGGTTAAAACAGAGCCCGAAGGTATTTTGTGCTGTGAATAACTGATCAACAATAAGTCTATTCATTAACACCTCTATCAATGCTCCCATCTCTTTCCCCTCTATCTGTTGCCCTCTCCTCTCTGCCTCCTCCTGTCTCCCCCTCATCATCACTCATTATGGTCCTGGTGGAGAGTAAACAAGGCCATCGCTTCCTTCTATCTGTCTCTCCATCCCTCCTTCCTCTCTGGTTGAATGAACAGCAGCTCGCCCTCCCTAAACCTGCTCACCTCTGCTTTGTCGGCCTCCCTCCTCCTGCCTCGCTCTGTCTCATCTCTGGCTCTGGCATTAGCATGCAGAAGAAACAATAATATTCCTTCATGTGCCTCCCACTTTCTCCTCCATCACTGTGTTTGCTCTGCCTCTCTCGTCTGCTTCTCCCTCCACTGCAAAAGGAATCCTTAACATAATCTAATATTGAATCTCAAAATCGAACTCTTTCTGCAGTCGCGAGGGAATAAAGGGCTCATAAGATAATTTATCTGGTTTCTAATGATCAATTTCCCTACATTACTGAGCTTTTCTTTAACAGTGAAGTCATCTTCCCTGTCTCGTAGTTTCAAGGTGACACTACTCACAGGCCTATAAACAAGTGGGATTTAAAGCAAGCCTTTACTTCTGAAGGACACAAATCTCAGAACACACTCAGTTCAATAAACTAAGGGCTTGTGACCAACAGGGGATCTCACTACTGAATATTTGTGTTGGAGTTTAAGATAAGATAAGATAAGATAAGATAAGATAAGATAATCCTTTATTAGTCCAACAATGGGGAAATTTGCAATATTACAGCAGCAAGAGTCAAGTAAGTATGAGAATATGAGAATATGAGAATATGAACACTCAATAGATTGCACATGAACCCTTGTATTGCACAGACAGAATGAATATAGCCCAGTGAATATTGCACAGTTAAAACTACTAACATGACTAACTTCACTTACACACATGTGATTGTCTTATGCAAAGTTGAAAGTGTGATTATGCGAGGGGATAAAAGCTACTGGAATTATATCATAGTCAGATAAATACAAAAATCCAAAGTATGATATTATTTAAAACACGAAACAAACCGAGGACTATGTGGTCTTTTGTCTCTAGGACCCTGTAGCACCTGCTGGTCCCTCAGAGCCTTGACGTCAGCGCAGTAAACACAGAGGTCTCCGGTGCGCCACAGGCGGAGCGTCCGTCCAGCGCGCAACGCAGGCGGCTGCGGGGGCTCCAGCACCGGCAGCATCCACCGCACTCAGCGGAGACTCTGCGTGAGGAGGGGACGCACCGGCGCGCAGCACAGATCCACATCCAGAGCATCCTCCCCCGGGGTCCGGACCCTCTCCTGCCTCCTCACCATGTCCTCTGCTGTCACGGAGACGGAGGAGTCGGCGCGCAGCTCCCCGCTCACTCCGCTCAAACTGGTCGGACTGGTCTGCGTGTTCCTGGCGCTCTGTCTGGACGTGGGAGCCGTGATGAGCCCGGCGTGGGTGACCGCCGACGACCAGTACTACCTGTCCCTGTGGGAGTCCTGCTGGAAGCCGGCGAGCACCGAGAACTGGCAGTGCAGCAGCACGTTGGGCTCAGGTAACGGGGAGCTGGGGGGGCGGTTTCCCAATGCATGCATGGAGCTTTTTAAAGAGAATAACGTCCTGTCCCATGCGCACTGGACAGGACGCACGGTTGTTTACAGTTCTGGCACAAAGAGTTGTTCTGATTGACAGCAGGAGATGGAGCTGATGAAGATGATGGAGGAATGCTTCATCACCTGTAGAGGGGTAGAGGGAAACAAGCCATAGAGAGATATTGTCCTGCCCAGTATGGTGGCTCCCCACTGTCTCTATCCAACCATATCAAAGCCTCATCCTGACAGCCCCTGTGACTCCACTGGGGAGCTCCACATTAATTATTGTGGAGGTGAAGTGAAGGGATGTTCCTGGGCTGGAGTACACTTCAAACAGAATCACACTCAAAGTAAGTTGAGGTGATTTGATCCGAGCCTTTGACTGTGAAGAGAAAATGGATCAGAGATAGAAATGTAACTTTGGTGCAGGATTAACCAGCTGCATCAGGATGACAGACGCCCCCCCCCTCAAAAAGCTGCAGGCATGTGACATTTTGGAAACATACGAACACGGGTGCACAAGGCGCCGACTGCCACGGGTCTTTCACAGAGGGGTTTGTGGAGAAATGGAGGTGGAGCACCGGTGGGCTGCAAGGTCTGTTAAATGTATCAAATCTGGCACAATTAGGTGATTAATCCGACAGAAATCAATAACAAATCTGATAATTAGTCAATTGCTTATGTCATATTCAGCAATAATGCACAAATTGAGTTGTTCCAGCGTCTCAGAATATTTTCCTTAGCTTAGCGGCGGGTACAGCCCCAAATGAAAGTTTTGTGTTTGTAATTTATGTTCCAAATTAATGGTTAAAAAGCATTATGGCGTCTGAAAGGGTTTTTAAACCCAATCGTAAGACTATAAAACAAAATTATTAATTCACCAGAACATACTCGTGGATCCATTTAGGGAAATAGGAATAAAATATGAAGCCTTGGTCAGAAGTGATGCTCTTTATTCTCAGGCTCTTTACTTTATAACAGTGACCATCTAGATGACTAATGCAGCAAAAGCACCTCCACCTCCATGGTGAGGCATGTGAGCTCTGCTGGGTGTTGTCCTACCGGCATCTAATTAATTCATTTTTCAACAGAGGCGAAGGAGGAAGAGGAGGTTAAAAAGAAAACGCTTCTGGTGCAAAGCTCGATACGAAGCTCCTCCACGTCTCCTTCTAACTTTTTTATGATCCACCCCCTTCTTTTGTTGTCTAGATAGCGGCCTTGTTGTTGTGCCCGGGAGAGGACCTGCAGTTTGAGGGCAGGGCAGGAGAGGTTGATGTCAGATGTTGGTTTGGTTTCCAGGGAAACGGAGTTCATGAGCGTTACTTTAATTGAGTAGAAATGACTTCACTCACTCTGACAGGAGGAGCTGACTGCTGCTAATTACTTAAGATGACACCTATCTATCTCTCTGTCTATATCTCTCTATCTCTCGCTCTCTATCCTTCCAGCCATCTTTACCACACACATATTTTTTCCAGACACACACGCACACACACACTGTCTGATTGTATGTGTGTGTGTGTGTGTGTGTGTGTGTGTGTGTGTGTGTGTGTGTGTGTGTGTGTGTGTGTGTGTGTGTGTGTGTGTGTGTGTGTGTGTGTGTGTGCATTCGTAGCAACTGCACAGTGTGTGCGTGTATCTGGATGCAAGTGAATGGCTGCAGTGTTTCCTTTTGTGTCTGTGTTTGTGACATACAGCCTGGGTGTCTGCATGTCAGTGCAAATTAGTGTGTGTGTGTGTGTGTGTGTGTGTGTGTGTGTGTGTGTGTGTGTGTGTGTGTGTGTGTGTGTGTGTGTGTGTGTGTGTGTGTGTGTGTGTGTGTGTGTGTGTGTGTGTGTGTGTGTGTGTGTCTACCAAGTAGAGGAGACCTATTTCTGGACAGTCTCCTCTGAAGCCCAGCTGAATATTTCATGTCACTCTCTGATTTCTCTGTTGTTGCATGTCTGCACCTTCTCTCCTAAGACTCACACAGACACACACACACACACACACACACACACACACACTGACAGGCACAATTTGTGACCGCAACTCTCAGCCCTTCCTTCCTTTCTTTCTGTCCCTCTCTCACACACACACACACACACACACACACATCCAGTCTCCAGACCAGGACTCCCTAATTAGGCGCCTTGGCGTGGCGGGTGTGTGTTGGCTCGTAAGTGTGTGAGCCTTACCAATGCACACACTGATGTTAAAAAATAAATCACTCCCTGTTTGGCCAGTTCCCCTCGGCTTGTTCTAGAGACAGAGACAGACCAAAGCAGCCGTTTCTTTAAATTTAGCTCATCCTTTTCATTCAGCGTGACAGTGCTGCCCCTGCTGGAGTTCGCAGGTACTCGGCAAGGGGATGTTTGATCCTCCCGGGCCCCCGTACCGCTGTAAGTAGAGAAAGATCAATATCCAAATTGGATTCCTTTTTTCCAAGTGCCCTTAAGGCCCAGTCACACCAGCTTTTAGAATTCTGAACCTTTGTGGCGATTGTAATACGTTCCAGGGGAATCGCCAGGATTAGCAGATCAGTGGATTTGCTCATGGGGCTGAGTCAAATCTGCTTGAATTTTTAAAGTTAAAGTTTGTACGAAACAAGTTTTCACTGGAAAATAAGATAAAGAAAAACAGCATTGTATAGTCTTCAGTTTCCCCTCTAAAAACAAACCGCAAAACACATTATATTCTATTACCTTTTACCAGCATGAATAACAACACTTCTACACACCTTAGCTATTTAAACGACTCTACAGGAGAAAAACTGATATTTAACCAAGAAACTCATTAAAACCAGGAACTTCAGAGCCTAATTGAGTCAAATGAAGTAATTAGACGAGGTGTAAAGTGGCCTCGGGTCTCTTAAGAGCTGAGGTACACCAGGGTTAGACGGATGAGGGAGCAAGTTCCTCAGGTTCCATGAATCTGGCCTCGCCTCCAACAACAAGCAATAGAGAAGCTCTGTTCAGTTGAGTTCTGTGATCGTCTAATACCTCAGTCGGCGTAAGGAATCATTTATTCACAACATCAGCAGCCTCTAATTAATTTAACTGAGAGAAACTCAAAGGCACAAAGGAAGTTATTATTTTGAATTGCAATTTTAGATACAAATCACATTTCTCTGCATTTCACTTTGTAGCTGTTTGTTGTATTTTTTTGAAAGTACAGTTGTGTTAGATGGATTTTACACACACACACACACACACACACACACACACACACACACACACACACACACACACACACACACACACACACACACACACACACACACACACACACACACACACACACACACACACACACAGAATTTACACCTGTAAGCCAGCTCACTTTCCTTTTCTCTTTATTCTCTCTCTGCCTCACAGTAAATCCCTTCTTCTCCTCCTCCCACAGACTTAACAGCAACATATTCTCCTTCATTCATTCATTCATTCCTCCTATTGTCCCTTTTAGCATCTTCCTCCCTCGGATCTGCTCTTCCCCTCTTCCTCATCCTGTCTTTCTTTTTCCTCTCTCTCTTTCTTTAACAACTACTACTACCACCAATAGCTTTGTCATTCATCTGACCTTGAGAGAAGATTTCCCGGACTCACTGTCAGATTTGGTTACAACCTGAAATGATAAAACCACCACTTCTCTCTCTCTCTCTCTCTCTCTCTCTCTCTCTCTCTCTCTCTCTCTCTCTCTCTCTCTCTCTCTCTCTCTCTCACGATATGTAGTTAATTTAACCAAGGATTACAAAGATGTGGTTTTTACAGCATATTAACTCATTAATATTTACTACTATGAAACTAAATGACTGAAGACACACTCAGAGTTGTGATTTTAAATGAATGTTGAGCAGAGGTGAAGGCTTTAGCCCGTTTGCTCCCTTGTTCTCTGGTCTTTGTTGTCACCGATTTGAGGTAATTCACCATCGAAGCCCCAAAAACCCTGTGATTGTTGACTCCTCGCTCTCTGCCCCTCTCATCTTTCACTATCAGGCTATCGATCCATCCACTGCTTCTCTCCCAGCCCTTCATCTGTGCTCCTAAACGAATTGTCTTTTGTCTCGGTCCTCAATCCTGCTCCCAGCTTTTCATCTCCTTTTCTGTTTGTCATTCATTTTACCCTCCTGTCTTCCTCCCTTCCCCACCTCCTTTCCCCTTCTCTTCCCTGAGGGCTTCATTGTTACATTTCTAATGTTAATCATATCCCCTTTGTAATTTCACCATCCTCAGCCCTCTCCATCTCCATCTCTCAGTTCCATTTTCTCCAGGGTCAAACCTCCTCTCCCTCCTTCTCCTCCTCTCCCTCTTCACCTCCTCCCTCCTCCCTCACCCCCTTCATCCCCTCCTTTCCTATGACTCCATCTCTCCTCTCAGTGAGGCCCCAGAGACACCCCGTTCTATTTGTAGCTGCTGAACGAGGAATGGGAAATGATGTGGCATTCAGTTCTGTGGCAGACAGACAGGGGAATAGCAAGGAACCCACAGCCGCCGCCCCCCCCCCCCCCCCCCCCCCTGTCTGCCAGAGCCAAACCACACACACACACACACACACACACACACACACACACACACACACACACACACACACACACACACACACAGGGATGTGCGTATGCCCAGACAAATAGATCTGCAGCAGCATATAAAAACCTGTCCTCTTAAACAATTTTTTTATTATCTTCAATATATAGTAGTTATTCCTCTTTGGATTTTTTCCCATCTGCCACATTCATTTGGTTCATCAGCTTGTACGAATTAAAATAATCGGTTGGATCTGCTGTGTGAAAAAAACAATATTAGACTGATTATAAATTATTATCACGTAATTAACATAAACCCCCAAAAGATATGTAGATACTTGAGTCACTGTGATCGTCTACAACAAAACGTCTTCTTGTTTTTCCATCCTTCCATTTGAACTAATACGCTTTTCTTTTAAAGTTAATCTTCAATTTTTATAAATTTGTTTAATTTGAATTGCAGATTTTAATTAAATTCAAATGATGAATCTAGAGTCTGCTTGGTTATTGGTAATTTGGTGCCTTGTAGTTTCATCCCCGCCGCTTCCAAGCCCTCTGTCCTTTCAGGGGAAGCTAAATATGAAAACCTGATGGACCACCTGAGCCTCCTGAGAGCTTGGTTTTCACTCTGCGCCTCCATCCCTCCATCCCTCCATCCCTCCATCCCTCCATCCCTCCATCCCTCCATCCCTCCACCTCCATTCTTCCACCCCATGCATATCTAGTTGCATTTCTGATACAGGGCGACTTTTGGGGCATCTCTCAGGGGGCATCTGATTTACCTCAGTCTTGTTGCTTTTGTAGAGTTGACCTCTAGTGATTCCTTGTTTTTCTTTTGCTTGAAGGGCCAACCTAAAAAAAACAGATCAGCCTTACAGGGTCCATCCAGCCCTGCATCCATCCAGGTCGCCGGCGTATATTAAAGGATGAAACGACTACATTTGGTTTTCATGTCATCCTTGTTGCCAGGAAAGGTGTTTGACCAGACGGCCGTCCTAATCAGCAACATCTTTCAAACTGCTTTTTAAGTTGCTTTATAATTTTAATAATACAGTACCTCATATATCTTTATCTCTCCCTCCTTCCTTCTGCTCTCTATCGCTCTCAATAATCTTTCCTTCCCACTTGCTCATCTTTAATTTCCTCCCTCTTTCTCTGCCTATCACTATCCATCTCTGCATCTCATCTCCTCGCTCGCTCTAAATCTCTCATCTCTCCTTATCTCTCTCCTCCTCCATCCGTCGTTCATTCCACATTAGAGCAGTAAATTTAGGCATTGGCTGTATTTATACATTATGCGTAGTGAAATAAAAAAGATGAATTCACTTAAATAGCTCTGCAGTGAAGCAATCTGCTGTGCAGTGACTTTGGCTCCACACCCACAGCTCCAGTTCTCTGACAGATGTGCTTCATCTATGTTTCATCCAGAACTTGCAGTTCGATGTTTATCTGTTAGAAGCTAGTGTCTGTCCTTAAGGAGTACAGATTATTTAAGTCCTGTGTTTTGCATGATAGCCCTCTCAGGTTTGGTGGTGGTGGGGTTTTACTGCAGTTTACATTCGCCTGCCAATTTGACAGCCCCACATCTGATCACAGCGTGAGGGCTGACAGGTGGAAGAAAAGGTCAGAGAAACAGTCAGAGCTTTTCTGCCTGTGGATTAAATGACAAGACGTGTGTGTGAGTCGTGCTCTCCTGTCTTATGTTGAGCATGGATGAGCCTTAAAAGCTTCACTATCATATCTTTAATTTAGACTCAATCAGTTTGCTGGCTTTGCAGAAGCGAATTAAAGTTTTTAGTTCCTACCTACTAAATGTATTCAGAAAGAAAGTGGTGAGAATTTTCATTTTGTGTTATTTGCACATATTGGACTGATGGAAAATTTGTGCAGTCTCTGTTTATTAACCCCAAAAAGTCCATGTACCAACTGGACGGATGTTAGCGGTGTGTGTGTGTGTGTGTGTGTGTGTGTGTGTGTGTGTGTGTGTGTGTGTGTGTGTGTGTGTGTGTGTGTGTGTGTGTGTGTGTGTGTGTGTGTGTGTGTGTGTGTGTGTGTGTGTGTCTGATGGCTCAGCTCAGTCTCAGAGCTCACCAGGAACTCCACTTCTTTCTCTTATTTCTCTCCATGTGTCTCACAGTTTTTCTCTTGTCTCTGCACGTTTATGATGTAATTCTTGGTTCATGAAGCCCTGGGATACGTGTAGGCTTTTTGCTCAAGTTAAAACATTTCCAGCTCCTCGCGTCTTTATGTGACGTGACGTATATTTCATGTTCACATCTCGTCTCTCTGTTCTCCTTGTGTTAAGTTGTGCAGAGTATAAAACCTGCGCTGGCTGAGCACAGCAGCCGAATACGCACAAATGTTGACATTGATGCAATATTTGCTCTCAAGTTTGTGTGACTTTGTAAATTAGTTTGTATCTGTGTGTGTGTGTGTGTGTGTGTGTGTGTGTGTGTGTGTGTGTGTGTGTGTGTGTGTGTGCTAGTTTGGTGCTCCCTCTGTCTGTCTCTCTCTCTCTCTCTCTCTCTCTCTCTCTCTCTCTCTCTCTCTGTCTATATATATATATGTATATATACGTACATGCAGAGAGACTTTTGACAACGTGCCAGCAAAGCTCTTTAGCTGAAGCTTTTTGTCAGCTCAGGTATACTAAGTGCTTTCTCTCTTCATTACTTTCACTCGGCACTGCTCTGTCCCCAGCCCCTTCACGCCCTCCTCCTCACCCCTCAGCCCCTCTCTCCCCCTCTGCCTTCACCCTCCTCCTCCTCCTCCTCCTCCTCCTCCTCCTCCTCCTCCTGCCCTTCTCCTCCTGTTGGCATTTCTTTTCATGCTGCCCTCTCTCTGTCCTTGTAACATTATGCCAGCGCCCCTCCACCCGCATGTGTCTCCTCTCTTATCCCCCCTCACCCTCTCGGAGATGCTCGCCGCCACGTTGCCACTGAGCCTCTCTTCATTTAACTTGTCTCTCCTGTTTTTCCTCAGTTCCCCCTGCTTCCTTGATTCCCTCTGTTTTTTTTGTGCCGGTCTATTTACTCATTTGTTCCTCAATTGCTTTTATACTTCCTCCATCTCTCCTTTCTCCCTTTCATTCATTCACCTTCCATCGTTCTTTCCTTCTATCTGCTTTTCATACCTTGCCTCCCGAGCTTCCTTCCTTCCTTCCACTGGCTGTTTAAACCTTATTCCCTCTTTTCTTTCACACGATATGTCATCACTTCCTTTTCATACCTTTATTCTCCCCTTTCTTAACTTTCTCCATCCTAACTTCCTCCCTTAATGTCTTTCCTTCTAAACCTCTTCATCTATTCCATCCTCCTTCACTCTTCCTTTTACCTTCCACCATTTCCTTCTTTCCATCTTTCCATTGCACTCATTCTTTCCTTTTCTCGTCCCCCTTTCTTCTTTATTACCTTCCCTTGACATACCATCCTTCCTTAACTCTCCAATCTTTCCATGCATCCTTTAAATCTTCACCTCCTATTTATTACCTTTTTCCTGTCCTCCTTCTCTTGTTCCTTCCATTTCCCTTTCTTGTCTTTCTTCCATGTGCTTTAACTTTCCGTCATAAATATACTCCGTGTTTTATTGTTCGTTCCTCCCTCTCTCATGCCTTCCACACTCCTTCTCTCCCTGATCAACATACTCGGTAAAGGCAGTAATATATAAAATGTCAAATCAAATAATGTTTGGCTCTGTCTCTCCTCCCAGGTCACCATCAAGGTCTTGTGCATTTCATTTTTAGCTCTGGTTTGCATATTGCATTTATTCATGAATGTAAACTAAATGTTTAACCTTTCCTTTGAGGTCACTCTTTTCTTCCTACGTCTCTTAACCACGTTTTCTGTCCATCTTCCTCCTCTCTCTCTGCCCCTCCTGCCCTGCCCACCCAGACTGGCAGGTTGCTACACTGGCCCTGTTGCTAGGGGGTGGAGCCCTGGTGCTGATGTCATTCCTGGTTGCTCTGGTCGCCGTGTGCATCGGGACGAGACGGCGATTTTACGCACCCGTCGCTTTCATGCTCTTCGCTGCAGGTCAGTGAACACATGAGCACCAGAACTGTCCAGACACAATCACACCAGTCCTGGGTTAAAGGCCACTCATTCATTATGCACTAAAATACTCTGCTGAGTGACTCACACACACAAACAGATTACTTAATTAACCAATTTAGACAAGGTAACTGGAAGGTTGCAGGGTAATCACATTGAAAACTGACATGCATTTAAATGATAATCCTCACTGACTGATTAAGAAGGCACACAGACTGCACGCTCACATTCTCATTCACAATCCCCCTCGCCCTCAAACTCATTTAGACAAAATCCTATTTTTATGATTGGAGCCCAGCAGGGTCGCAGCGGGCGTCACGCCTGTCCGTTTAATTTCCCCTGTCAGCCCCAATCTGGAGTTGGACAACTGTGAAGTTTCTACATTCTCACCTCCCAGAATAATATGAAAATGTCATTTTTCTTTTAGAGGAATGTTTGATTTTGCATGTGTTTCCTGTGAGAGGGTTTTCTCAATTTCACTGTGCAAATCACAGAAGCCAAACACGGCACTGAAGTGGAAATAACTTAGAAGGATTGTGCAGAGATTTAGAGACGCATTGTGATTTGTCATTAACTGGAACTTTTCTTATCCCCAAAAACTGCTTTCAAAGTGTGTGTGAAAAATTAAAATGAAAAGCGTGAAAGGACGAGAATTAAACATCCATATTATTTCTGGATTGACATTTGACTGCTCCTTCAAATAGAATCATTTTGCATGCTGCAGGGATTGAGAAGCTTTTCTCTCTTTAGCCTCAGCAAACAAACACACACGGGAACATCTACAGCTTGAAAACATGCTGACAAGTGGAGTAGGAGTGCCACTGGTTCTGCATGTATTATACTTATAGTTAGAATTTTAATGTCTTTAATTTAGTCTCCTGGATGCTGCTGGAAGTTTTGTTATTTCAACACAAGTAACTATGATCTGAGCAATGCTAGTGTAAGTTAATTGGTTGGAAAACTGAATTAAAAAAAATCCTAATTATGTCTTCTTGTGGGTCTTACCATAAACTAGTTTTAAACTAATGTGTCCCTAGCCTTATTGATCATCATCATTATTATTCACTCATTTATTTATTCATTAATAATTCACTAATTATCTACAGAGGTGCTGCATTATTTTAATAATATAACAATTTTAGATCATTTTAGAGCTTGGGAAAGGGAGATCAGTGATTGATGAATAATTGAACATACAAACAAACTGTAAAAACTTGTTTTACCATAACGAGAGAGGGAGAAAATAGTAAAAAGTGTTTTTTGGGTGGACTATAAAGCGTCCCCCAGTGAACGATAGATCACATACTCACTTCCCAACAAGCAACCACCTCTTTAAGGCTTGTTTTTCACGCCGCCTGTGTTAATATTTGTGTTTTGGTGAAATTATGCAGCCCGTGTATTTAGTTTTTCATGCAGGAAAGTGCCAGAGCTTGTTTGTGTTCCCACAAGATGAATTCCCTTTGAAGAAATAATGATTGATGGCTTCTCCTGTGTTGCGCTGCCATCCATCCCTTCCCCCGTCTCCCCCACACCCCCCCCCGTCCTTTTACTTTCACCTTCCCTCATCCCTCCATCTCTTCCTTTCCCACACTTGAACCTTTTGTCCATCTCTGACCCTTCTGATCAAGTTTGATTTATTTAGTTATTCCACAATGTGCTTCACGAGCTGAATGACTCGTCCTCAGGGCATGCAGATCTTTTCTCCACCTAGTTGACGCTCATTTCTGTTATTTTTCTAGTATTTCTTAACTGCTTAGTACATGACTGCTATAAAAAAAAGGAAAAACTGTATGTGACCAAATCCCATGAAGCCAAAACTCATTAAACTTTACAGGAGACCCATTTTACATCAGAGAGAGAGTTTGTTCTGAACGTACTTTGTGATTCAATTATTAATCAAGGAAGTAGAGATAAAATATTGACACCCTACTGGGAAATGCATCATGTTGAAGCTTTAAGAACAACAATACTTTGAAATGTGATTCATTCATGCACATTAATCTGAGGTTAAACTGATCAGCATAGCCTCGGACACGGCAAGACCTTCTAGTTTTTTCTTTCCCTTGTAGTAATCCCTTCTGCGTCTCTTTCAGTTGTCCTCCAGGCCTGCAGCTTGGTCCTCTACCCCATCAAGTTCATCGAGAGCATCAACCTGAGGATCTACCACGAGTTCAACTGGGGCTACGGCCTGGCCTGGGGCGGGACCATCTTCTCCTTCGGCGGGGGAATCCTGTACTGCCTCAATCCCAAGAACTACGAGGAGTACTATTAGGTCAGGTTCAAGGTGGAGACTCTACAGTTACATGCCAGGAGGGGTGTTCGGGGGGTTGGGTGGGGGTTGGAGTTTGTGTGGGTGGTGATGGTGGTGGGGCAGCTTTTAAAGGTTCAGTTCCAAAGAACTGTGAGGAATACTGTCCACTGGATTACGGTCTGGAGATTTATTTTCTTGCCTTCACTCAACATAAGTGTGGGAGCTGAGACTGATGGGTATTTGAACCGGCAGCCAAAAAGTCAGCAGGCCCGTCCTGGGCAGGGGTGGGGGGATGGGTAGGGGTCTTACTGGTTTACTCCAAGGACTTGTGACACAGCTGGGACACACTGGAAACCATCTTCCTTGTGAACGAAACAACAAGAACTGCTGGATTTTGGTCACCAGTGACAACCCACTACTAAAGAAACAAGATGTCGGACTGGGAGGCTTTTACCGCACGTTTACACACGCATGCACATGCAAAAAGAAATGTATATCTTCACCTGTTAACATCAAATTCTTGTGCTTGACATCTTCAAAAAGCCCCAGACCCTTTCTCCATCTGTACATCATCATCATCATCACCATCATCCTCATCATCAGTGGCACTTAGAGTTGTTTGCTTTCCAAACGTCCTCTGTAGTTCCTTCACTTTCTCAAGGACGTGGAAGAGGCTCAGACGCCACAGTTGCGCCTCATAAGACAGATAGATTACTCTTGTGGGGGGGAGGTAAGAGAGGGGAATAAAATGAAGACACCTGATCAATATTCTGTTATCGAACCACTTGTCTGTTAGTGTGGCAACCCACAGGGTGTGCACGGGCGGCTGTCACGATTGATCAGCCATGGTCGGAGGTGTGAGACGGGGCTGCACTCAGCCGCCTCCTGGGGTCTGCTAAATTTCAGGTCCCTGTTGAGGGAAGTTTTTATGCATCGCGACATTCGGAGCATCCTTCCTCCTCTGGTTCAGCACGATGAAGTGTCCTCTCTGTGGCCATGTTTACATGCACAACAGTGGTGTACGAGAGTTCAGATTTATGAATCTTAAGTGCCCGTCTCAGCTGGAGGGAGAGAGAAGTCCAGAAGTCCCCCCCCCCCCCGCCTGGCCATGCATAGAGACTTCAGAGCGAGTGTTTGATTTGTCTGTTCTGGGTCACTGTAGAAACGTGGACTTACTCTATATGTAGATCTCATTGTGAGGTACAAAAAACACAATGATTCTCAGTTTCAGGTGATGATACATTCATGAAAACACAACTATGAACAGGCCTAAATTATACACACTGGTCATTTAAGTGTTTCTAATTCAGAAAAATCATTTTATCATCTGAAATTAAAGTTCATTCATAATAATGGCAAAGCCTTCCTCCCAGAATGAGCAATCGGTGCATTACTATATGCATGTAAACACAGCCACTGAAGCTGACTATTTATAAACCACAGCAGTGTATCTAGGCCACGTTTCATTAACAGTAAATTGCTCTCTCCTTGTCTGCAGTAAATGTCAGGGATCAGTGGAGAAAACGCCTGGCATGCAGCTGCTGGCTCGGAGAGAGCAAATGTCAAATGTCGCCATGAATGGCTGCTTGTACAGATATCGACAATAAGGATTGTTTTGTAGCATCACCTCCTTTCAGAAAAGATCATCCCACAGAAGCTGCGTAATTGAACATAAACAGTGTTTATCTCGTTTCCACTGCCCTCAGGGTTTGGCTCTAATCAGCTGGTGTTTGGGTGGTCAAGGATCCAGCGTCATTCCTGGACGGAGCCATGTATTGTAACTTCGAAGCTGATTTTGAACTTGAGATTGGGTGATAAAACAGGCAGATGCTGCTATTTTTATCTGTCATTCTGCAAAAACATTGTGTTCTCAGCTCCCCTGTGTGCTGAATTACTTACCCTCACCCCGTGACCTCCATCCTGCATTCAAAACACAGTCTGTAATTTCACTAGTGCACCAGGGAGCCAGAATGTAAAATATGACATTTTGGAAATACAAACGGTATCTTTATCTGTACTCGCAGTTGTCTCATATTTGCTGCGGCGCTGACAAGCACCCATCACCCCAAAATAGGATCTAGGCTTCCTCCCTTGCCACCTTAACAAATGTGGACCTGTGCAGCCACCATACGACTCGTGCAGCAGGCAGAAGTCCTTTTGTTTTATAGGAAGTGACACGACACAGACAAATCATCTCCTCTGTTGTTGACGATGAAAAGTGGTGTTTGTCTTTCTGCCTGTCAGTACAACACTACTACTGAGATCTGATGTGACGTACAGGTGACAGTATACATTACTGCCTCATACGGGGTGTCAATAAAATACCTACTGAGATAAATAAAACACCTATACACTGTACAAGTTGGGAATTAGGGTTATACAATGTTAATTGCAGCTCTTAAGAGAGGAATTCATTTGACTAATCACTGAGCACAGATCGAATAATGACGACCTCCAGTAAAGAGTAACCTGTGAGAAATGAGAGGTAACAGTGCAATTAAATCTGAATTGTTTGTTGTGTTATACTGAAGGAATAAAACAACATCGCTGGAGGAGATGTAATATGTTATTATTATAATATGATTTTAAATAAGGAGGATTTATTGATTATTAATATCAGGAATGTCTCAGACATTGTCTCAGAAAGTTTCAGAATCCCATGGAAGGTTGAAACTGAGTCTTTCCCACAACTCTCTTTCCTATTTAACATCTTTGTGACTGACACACCTGCCATCTGTGACTCAACCTGCACCTTCTTTCAAAATCACTTTCTCTTGCCATCTTCATACCAAATCAGATCAGATGTGGAGACATCTGTTTTCCTCACTCTTACAAATGTCAAAGTTGAAAAAGACCTGTCCTAGCTGCAGGGGGTGACTGGGAGTGCATGAGCTGGTATATCGTACCTATCTCAAGGTGCAACCTGTGAACCCAGAGCTTGTGATCCATCAGCTGCTGAAGCTGAGGGGTCTTCTCACTTGTGGACTTAGTGAGACGATCTCTGTCAATCTGAGACGCTGTGAAGTGTCAGGACTGAATCTGTCAGAGACGCTCGGCTCATATCAAGTGTTTCAAAGAAGAAGTTCTGCTGGCTGTCATCTTTCCTCCTTTAGATCTTCCCTCTCCTCTTCGCCTCCCGATGAACATTGATCTCTGATGCAACCGATTTGAGACCCTTGATGTGCAATCACACTCAAGTTCTAAAGCTGAGCAGATGTCTGTACCCCAAAATCAGATCACTCACCATCACAGCTCCATATTTAACATGTACTTGTTAAGTAATTTGTCATTCTCGATATAGCAACTCCTAAACATTCATTGGTTACTTCCTCTTCCCCTGCACTTACCTAGTACAGTGTGTATTTCATTGCTACCCACGGACAAACTATTTACACTGCAGCTTTACGAGCTGTAATCTGGAGCATTAATGGACAGGGTAAACTTGTGGGCACGATGTGGTGGAGAGTGAAGCCACTTAATCTCACTTTACAAGCTCTTTCAGGCAGCCGTAAACCTCCTGATGTAAATTCACTGTGTGTTTACTCTCAACTGATGGACGTCAGGTGAAAATAGGCAACAAGGGCACCAGAGTCCTTCAACGTCCTTGTGTGGATTGAAAGTCCCCGTGCAGTTTGTTGAGCACTGAGTGAAAACAGAAAGAGTGCCCACTTTTACAGCCAGGATTCCATTATTCATACCGAGCTATGTGGGTCAGCGGGTGCATTTCAGCACGCTAAGTTTAAAAGATGTCACTGCTGGTCGCTGACGGGGCTCCAGTTAATCAGTATCTGCCTTTGTTTGGTCACTAGATTTCTTTTGGCAGCGCTCCGTGTCACATGACTCGGTGTGTTGTCGCTCCCGAGGGGAACAGAAGCCCTGAAACGATGGACTGTAATAGAGATCATCACCACCAGTATGATGTTCAGTATGGTCGCTACTGTATTTAATACTGTATGATCACTGCTTAGTGAGAGTGTTTTTGTTACCTAGAAACGTCTCTGTGCTTTGGTGGTATAGAGGGGCCTTAGGCACTAACACTGTAACAGACCTGGGCTCAAACATACAGGAATGCTTTCAAATATCCTCATCCTCATACTGGAAGGACTAAAAGAACAGTTTCATACTTTAAATAAATTATTTCAAATATAATCAAATATTCCTGATTTGCAGATACAAACGCTCTTAAATGGGGATAACTCCTCTGCCAGATATTTCCAGATCAAAGACTCCCTGCTTTATTGTGTAGTAGTTGTAACATTGTGCAGCTGTTTCATTCACACATCTTTAATCCCTGAGGTGGCCGTGCAGCATTTGGCAGAGCAGAAAACAAACGTACAGTAACGTGGAGCAGATGCAGTCGCTGCATGTCCTGATTCTTAATTGGCAGCAGAAATCAGTGTCAGTTGCAGTGATGAGCCTCTGATTATAAATGACAATGTAAATGTGCCTGCGCTACTTTCACAACTGACCTACATGCTTTGATTTTTAATGAAGCACTTCACTGTGTTTCTGTTTAAATTAGATTATTTGTGTTCGGCCTCTCGGTGTAATTTCAACGGGGTCATATACAAATTTGAGGATGTGAACGCCCCCGGTGTTCTCGGGCCTAAAGGGCGTCTGACCCACGCTGCTTCCTTGTATGTTTCATCCCAGGTCTGACTCGTAGTTATTAGCATTTGTTTGGTTATTAATTCGCTGATGAGAAGTAGAGGCTCGCAAACAGAGACGGCTCTGTTTGATGCATCATCTCCCAGTAGACTGCAGAGAAACGCTGTCTAATGATGAGCGTAGGGATTTAGGCTGTTTGTGTGTGTGTGTGTGTGTGTGAATGACAGCAGAAGACTGTAATTGTGTCTGATAGAAAGAGGAAGACTGTGTGTGTGTGTGTGTGTGTGTTGGCATGTTTTAGATGCCGTTGTAGAGATGTCAGTAATCAGCATTTATCTCTTTGTACGTTGGAACATTAAAGCACTGAACAGAATATCTCACTCTTGATCTCACTCTGTTGTTTCTTTTGTCACCTCTCTGAATATGTATTGTCGTGTTTTCTGATAGAACCAGGGAGGTCACCAGCTGCTTTCCAGGTACGCTGACGTAACCACAGTTAGCAGATGGTGCAGGTGCTTCCAGAAAAAGACTAAACAAACACACACAGGATAATAAATCTGTCTTTTCCCTCATTAATTCAGTCATTAAGTTAAGGATTCATCTGTAGTGTAAATTCTCTGTGTGTGCCTCTGTCCTTTTTAATGCTGACGTCTCCAAACTCAGATTTGGAATTGAAGCTGGTTTTTAAACCCCAAAGGCAAAATGTGTGCATTTGACAACAGCAGAGATTTATAAATACATGAGGATAAATTGCAGGTAGCTCATGTTGAAGCTACTAGAACAGAGAATCACGACACAATCCACATACTGTCACTTCTGTTACTAAACTTAAACCACTGGATGCTAGTTATCACAGATTTTGAGAGTCAAGTATCATTAGGCATCACAGACGGGGGGTGCTGCACCTTTAACCACACAGATTTTGACTAGTTTGCTCAAAGGCCGCCTCTTAACAAACATTCCTCCTGCCAATTAGGAGTTGAAGTGCCAATTACTAACGCACGGTGAGGCTCTGTGGGGTCAGAGCACTTGACCACAACAACAGTTTCTCCAGAAAACACAAAGCAAATACTGACATCATTTCAACATTTAGCCCCACGAGGCCTGGATTTTTATTTTTATTTTTCAACTGCAAACAGCCAGTGAGCAACAAAAAGAGCCCCAGGTCTGTTTTTCTGGAAATGGAGCACTTTGTGATTGCTGCTGTGACGAGCACACTTCACTGCAGGAAACATCAAGTTCCCTGCAAGAGACAGGAACTCATCACGTTACATAAACGTCCGTGGCGATGCTGCACATGGGAAACTGTGGCTGCAGCAGTGAAACGCTCTGGGACACTCCACCCGCTGCCAAAGAACCTCCAGGAGAGTCGCAGGTCTGTGATGAAGCGGCGCCTTGTCAACCTGGATTAACGCTCATCATCGCCCTAAGTACACTTGACGTCTGCCACAATCAACTTCTGTGAAACACAAACACACAATCAGGGGGCGGCTGAATGATCTGAACCTAACAAACAACACTCCACTGAATGGTGTCAACCTCTCATTTAGTTATTTTAGAATCAGCTGCAGCTTCGTGTTGTTTTCTTGGTCCTGAGGGAGAAGAATTAAGAAAAACCTCTTTCCAAGATTCTCTGGCCCAGTTCACAGAAGAGACTGTTCTCTCTAACCTGTGGTTATACTGCCCCCAGCTGTACGAACTGTGCCAGTGTGTTTTAAAGCCATGATTCTCCACAGGCATGTAACAAAATTAAAGTGCCCCTCCCCTTTTGAATGTGTTTTGCTTATTGTTCCTTCTCTTGGATGTTTAACAAAAGGACGCACCAGCAAGTCTCTGATATCACAACAAGTTGGAGGCTAATTCTGAATTTATTCAAAGAGTAACTTTGACGTCACTGTTACCATGGTTACAAGTGATGCTTGGTGGGGTCAGAGGTGAAACTGGAAACTTCTCCTCCTGGTGTTAAATCGCTCTTGATGACACAAAAGAACAAGGACGTGTCAACACAGGAATTCATAGGACTGTGACTTCAGCAGGTTTACATCATCCCAACATCCCTGAGAGGAGCAGCTGAGCGACGTACAGTAAGTGCATGTTACCCCCCCCCCCCCCCACACACACACACACACACACACACACACACTCTCCGTGTGAAGACAGCAGCACCTGGTCCGTCCCGCCGGCGGCTGCATGCCTGGGAATCCCAGTCAGGCCCCGAGTTTCTGTTTTTGGAACTCTTCATTCACTCCCAGCTCAGCCCCTGCCGGCTTCTCAGTACTGGTGAATAACCGAGACCCTGAGACCAGAGCAGCGCCCAGATCCATCATATCATCGGATCTATTAATAGCTATACGGTCTTAAGTGCGTGCCACGCCGTGCTGTAATGGAGCCATTACAGTAAAGCACGCCCTGCTCCTGGAGACCCAAAGTGGGCACATCACTTTATCAACAGATCTGATATTAATAGGCCAGGTCTGTAACAGCTAACTACAGTAAGGGGGCACTTTCCCACCAGAGAGGAGGGACTTTATTTTCTGCATCTGAGGTAACAGAGGCCTCATGTGATGGTTTGAAGACTTTAAAAACAACTGGTCCAGGGACGGGGACAGAGGGGCCACTGGTCCCAGCTTGAATCTGATTGGCCCCTAAGGTGCTTTCTAAGCTTTCATTTTCAAAATAAATTAAGTGATGTGCGGCTTTGCTCAAAATACACGAATGGGTCAGTGACGGAGCAGCAGTTTACATTTGCTTCCAATCTGTGCGTCTTTTGACTGAAGACTTTATTGTCCCCAAGGATAAATTAGTTTTGACAGCCAGTTCCTCACAGACACATGTCAACACACAGGACACCCACAGGTAGGACAGTACAACCCATGAAACATGAAACAGACCATCGGCTTCACGTGTTCAACTCTGGTGAACTTTGACCCACAGTATTCTCTTAGTGTGTGACCGACCGGGCCCTGAACTGTGCTCTGCACTGAATCAGGAATTCTGCATGGATGTTGGCCCCTCTTTGAAAATTGAGGCCCCCGATTTAGAAAAATCCCAGATCCTCCCCTGAACTGGTCCCTCACTGGAAAGTGAATCACTTTCTCATGTTTTAAACTCATGAACATCACAATGTTAGAACTTTATAAACCAATGAGCATGAAAGTAAACACTAAACTCACATTTTGATCAGACTCATGGAGAGAAGCTGTATACACGGCCCTGTGTTGACATTGGCTGGTGACCTGTCACGTGAGCACCACCCACTGGGAGGTGAAAGTTGGTCGACTCACCTTGACGCGCCGCCGCCTCTTCCTCTTCCTCCTCCTCCTCCTCCTCATCCCTGTGTACGGAAATACTCTTCCCACCGGTGGTGTCCGCCGGGTGTCACATTTTACGCATGGCGTCCGTCGAAGGGAATGGGAGCCCGGCGCAGCGCCACCTCGAAGCACCCTGCTCCTATTTAGAGGTGGGAATGCTCCCGGCTGCCCCCCCTGCCCGCACACCTGCTCCTCTCCGTCAGCCCCAGTGTGACAGCCCGGCCGGTCCTCCTCCTCCTGCTGCTCCTGCCTGCCACCCCGGAGCTCCGTGCCTCTGGCCGTGTGTTGTGGATCAGCTCTCTGGGTGTCTCCTCGCTGCTGCCGGTGGATTTAACCTGCTTGTTTAGTTCTGTCTCACTCCTGCTTGTTAACTTTGTTTCTGTCTTTACACCCGGTGCCCTGTCATCGATGGCGGAGGGTGTGCGCCCCGAGGACTACTGCGATGAGCCGGCGGAGGACGACTTTGGGGAGATCATCAAGTGTCGATCTGGTAGGAGACCACAGCTTCCCTCTAGTGTGTCTGTGTGTGTGTTGCTGTATATTGATGTGCCCCCCCAGGCAGACCAGATGCTTGTGTATGTAATATTAAAGACCCTCTGTCCACTCATGCTAAAGTGCCCTGCAGAGGATGCAACCCCTCAGAAATGAGCCCACACTCCATCACTGACACCAGGATCTTCATTTACCAACACAGTAGAAGTCATGAGCTGTACTCTGTGCCTCCTCTTCCTCCTTTTGAGCACCACACCTCCTCCTGGTTGCACCCAGGCTGCTGTTTGGTGCAGATGTGATGGAAGAAACTGGTTAAACTCAGAGTTACACACTTGCCTGCATGTGGCAGATGTAATTATGATGATGTGTGATTACAGAGACTCTGTCGCCACATGGCTCCGTTTCCAGTGCTTAGAATGAAGTGAACAGGTACATGCTGTAGATCTGACAAAGAACACTGCTGTGTGTGTGTGTGTGTGTGTGTGTGTGTGTGTGTGTGTGTGTGTGTGTGTGTGTGTGTGAGAGAGTGTGTTATTCCTCTAGTTGATTGGATGAGCTATTTTTCATGTGTTCTGTGTGCAGTCTACTCTGAGACGTTGTCAAATTACTAGTGATTGCTTTGGAGGATTTAAAGTGGGTGTGCCCGGACACTTTGCTTCCTCTCCCTGCTGTTGGTCCTTGTGTTTCTGAACAGCAGGACTACATTTCACATGAAACAACCTCTTTCCTCTGGTTGCATAGACAATACTGGGTCTTTGTTGCATTTTCAATCCTTAAAATTAAATTTTACTCTCAGAATTATTTTCCTTCAAGTTGCAAAATGATGGAGAAAACACACTAAAGCATAATTCTCTACTAGTTATGATGAATAAAGACAAAAAGCTGTTCATTTATGCCATGATGCTGTGGTGCAGTTTGTAAAACTTGCAACACTTGATAATTTACTATCAAGTGAAATTTTGATGTTCATTTACTACATTTTATATTTCTGTCAGGTTCCCACTAAATAAAAGGAACTGTGAGTAAAGTAAAGTAAAGTAAAGTATTATAATATTAAAAAGTCTATAACCCCTGAAATGTAGTGGGGTATCAGTATAAAGTAGTCATCCACCACTGTCCTCAGCTATAGGTCGGTGTGCTGGAAACACAAAGCAGATCATGGAAGCATACAACAGCCCATAAATGCTGCCGCTCCCACCGATGTGATAATCTTGTTTGCAGAGGCTATTTATATCCTGTGAAATTCCACATGGAGCGTGTTTACTTCACGTAAATCCACCTCTTTACTCAAATCCCTGAACTGTCCAGCTCTAGTTCCACATCATGAATCTTCTGCAGAACGAAATCAGGGCTGGAATGTTTCCGGGCTAACTCGCCACCCGTGCCCCACCCAGGGCTAAAACCGTCCCGGGTGAAAGTGATGTCTGTGGGGGCCTCGCGGCGCGTTGGGATGAGACGGAGGCCGTGGAGGTTTTATCTCCCGTTATAGCGCTTGTAAATACTGGGTGACCTATAATTGTCCACTGAGTCAAACACAGTGACTGAGACGGACAGGTGGACGGTAGAGTTGACACAGTCTGGGACAGGTCGAGGTGAATTTCCTCTCGTCCACTTGTCTCTCTGTCTGTGTAAATAACTTTTTTCTGTCTGCTTAAATAAAACGGTCTCTCTCTCTCTCTCTCTCTCTCTCTCTCTCTCTCTCTCTCTCTCTCTCTCTCTCTCTCTCTCTCTCTCATCTCCGTGTGTGTGTGTTTTCCCCGTCCTCCCCGGGTACAGCTGGTGGGTCATCTCATGCTGGAAATAGCGGTCAGCTGGCCTGTTGGTCGGCTGCAGCGTGGTGTCAGATAGCCTTCTTTGGAGGGCTGCCACCCCCCCCCCCCCTTCCTCTCTATCTTCTCTTTCCATCTCTCACTCCCTTTTTCCAACTTCCCCTCTTCCATTGCTTTCAGTTTTCTCCACGCCCCCCCTCTCTCCATCTGTCTTCTTACGTCTCCCTCGTCCTCTGTTTTTATTCCAAATCCTCTGCTTTTGCTTTAGTCCCGAACAAAAGCGTCTTTTTCTTCGTTCTTTCCCAGTGAAACTTTGATTTTTTTGTATGTTTCTGTCTCTCTCTCTCTTTTTAAATGACCTCGTCTCTCTCTCTCTCTCTATCCTTGTCATATTTTACCACCCGGACTGTCTGACAGGAGCTAAATGTAGCTGTCTGTCTCTGTGCTGAAGGCCCCACTGCACATAGTTGACATATATACACATATATACTTTCTGATGTAATGTTGCCATGTACCCAGACATCCACATTTAAACCACTTCTAATTTATGCACAAACCTTGGAAATAGGTAGGTTGATTTTTAAATGATTAAATGTAAAATAGTTTAAGAAAATTCCCGTCACAAATATTTTCATGAACATTTTTATGCACCAGTGGCCGGAGGCTTTTATGTTTTGTGGATTTGTCCATTCTTGTAACACGATATCTCAAGAACGCCCTGAGGGAGTTTTTTTCAAATTTGGTACAAACTTTCAATGGATAGACGATGAACTTAGATTTTGGTGGTTGAAGGTCAAAGGTCAAGGTCACAGTGGCCTCTTGTACATGATTGTGGCCTGTTGAACATGATTTCTCAAGTCTGGCTTTTGGGAATTTCTTTGAATGTGTGTGTGTCTATGTTCTTTTATAAATTGGCTTTAATATTGTTGACATTATCAACATCGACAACCTTTAAGCGGGTGTGTACAGGGATCTACACGTGTGTGTAACATTGTCCGCCTTGTTGCTATGCTTAGCACGTCCATAACCACCTTGCTATTACCCATCATTCCTTGGCTAGACACAGGCCCCTGAACGCTTATCCTGATTGGAGCAGACAGGCAGGTATAGATTCAGGCGCTGCTGTGGACAGCTGCCCCCGAAGGACCCCTCTGAATTCAGGGTTTCATATAATTCTTCATATATATCTTATAGAATATGATAGAAAGCTTTTATTGTGTTTTACTTCTATGAACCCAACACCTCTCTTCACGTTTTCTGACTAATCGAGTCACCCCATTGGTCGCTCAGCTGAGTGTTCCACCCTTCCTATTGGCTGTTGCTTTTCCAAACAGATTCTGTGCTAAGCGTTTTATCATGGCCTCATGAAGAGCGTCTTGTTTCTGTTGGCTGCTCCTGTGCTCGGAGTCAGGTGTTGTTCCCAGTTAACACCATCTGACAGCGCTGTCAGCAGCCCGGCAGGAGAGTTACTCTCTGGGGTGTGGTATGATTTCATAACTGAGACCAAGATGAAGTTATGTCCCTATGAAAAAACAGGAATGAAGGAATCCTCACTGACCCTCCTTGACTTTTACATTTCATTTCTATCACTCTATCTCCTCCTCCACACACAACCCTGACACAACACCAGCTACACACTGCACACGTAGTGTTGGAATGATGAAAATGAAACAATGCTGGGACTAATTTGTCAAGCCTGACTGAGGAACACCATTCGGGAAATTAAATTTTGAAGTCGGTAGAATGCTTCATAAAATAGGAGCGGGCCTAACAGCAATGAAAATGTAACCAGGAGTTGTAATAGGAGAGAATGTTGCATGGAGAATCAGTTACAGCTCAGAGGTAAAAGAACCCGGTTTCTATACAGACTGAATATTCAATGATAAATGAGAACATTCAGTGAGTTGTTACGAAATTCACAAGCAATATAAAACCAGTTCGAATCCACAATAAGATTATTTACACTTAAATCAACGTGCATTAATGATAAATAATATGATGGAACCAAAAATGTATTTTCATTAATTACAGCTGTATTTTAATGTGGATTCCCAGTGAGAATCTGCAGTCGGACTCGCAAAACTTCTGGCACCAACATCCTCACTTTAAAATTAAAATGATGACACACATGAGCTGCAATCATTTTAATATATGGCCGACGTTTCCGCCTCACCTGCTTTCTCAAGGTCGCACCTCGAGCAAGGTTAAACTCATCACTCTTCCCCTACATGGCATTTTACTTTATTTAGCCAGGCCTAGAAGAAAACACAGTTTAAAAAACCCAAACTCTGACACCATTCTCTGAGAATATAACCGAGTAATGATGATGATGGACAGAAGATGGCAGCAAAGGCACCTGCTGGCTTTGTAGCTGTTCTCTGAGAGACTTGCTGAGATGCAGGCGCTGAGGATGGATGTGAGGGAGCCCATCGGCCGGTTCATGGGAGGTTTGAGTCTGACTCTGTGTGAGAGAGAGGTGGGTCGATACGAAAGAGAGAGAGAGAGAGAGAGAGAGAGAGAGAGAGGACGTAGGGGAAAGCAAAACAAGATGGTGAAGGAGAACGGTTACTGTGGTTTTCTCGTGGGTGGTTGAAGAAAGAGACGGAGACGTGATGGATATGAACACACTCTGTGTCAGGGTGGAGCGCAGGGCTCACTTGTGACCCACATGGAGTTTCTGGGTCACTTCAGATCAGAAGAGGAGGAGGAGGAGGAGGAGGAAAAGGAGGAGGTGGTGGTGAGGGTGTGTGGGGATGCTGTAATGAGACGGATCCCAGAGGAGCCTTCGCCTCAATGACACACTCACACTGGGCTTTGAACCAGAGGCTGAATCCGAGTCCCCGCTGCGTTTGGATTAGTTTGGATTTAAACTCATCAAGCAGTGGATCAATAGCTGTAGTTAACTTTAAAACTGTCAAAGTGATATAAGTTAGTCTTTAATACAAAGAAAGACGAGTGATATTGGCTCTTAAACATAAATAAATCTCTGATTATAGATCTCAGGTTATCTATGTCTTTGTGACGAGTAACTTGTGTTGTAGACCCTGGATTGATTTTGGATCATTCTTCCTTCGGGACGCACCTCATGTCCTTATCACCAAAAGCTTGTGTATGACTCCCCTTTTTCATCCTGAGATATTTATATATACACCATCAGTTAGAGAGGGGTGAAGGTAATGTAATGAAAAATAGGAGCGACCAGAAAATGTAGACAAGACACAGCAATAGGGTTGGTACTGTTTGCATGAGAGAAGCTTTTCACATTTTCAAGCCACAGGAGAAAAAAAAAGTGTCATTTCCTTAAAGCCTGAAAGAAATAAACTGTAGCAGGTTTCTGGGAGCAGCCTCTTCAGACTGTGTACGCTGCCTGGAAATAACAAGCTAACTCGTATAAATGATAGAAAGAGGCAGGAGATCGGAAAGATGCGGGAAAGAGTGGAGGTGTAATCTGAAAGACTGATGCCGCCTCCTATCTGCTTCCTCCTTTTCCATACTTCAACATTTGACTCAAAACCTGCAGCAACCTCAAGAATTTAAAAAGCTTTGGCGTCTCACAGAATATTGTGAGATTGTTGTATATATGTGTGTGTGTGTGCATATGAAGGCGATAGTGTATGGTTTTTAATATGGCCTCCTCCGTGGTGCATGGAAAAAAACGGTTACCATCATGTTTGAGATGCTGGAACCAGACACCCGACCTCTGCTCTCCTCTGCTCCTCCTCCTCTGCTCCTCCTCCTCCTCCTCCTTTACTCCGTGCATCCTTCTTCCATCACTGGGCCTGACAAACTCTGAATTTCACAAACATCTATTCACTCAACATGTAAAATCCTTAAGCCATACTGAAATGTTTTACCTTTCTTCTTTCTTTTCTTCCCTGCCCTCTTTCCTCAATCTCTTATTTACACTCTTTCCAGCCTCCGTCTCTCCGTTCCATCCCTCCCCTCTCAGCCTTCGCTCTCCTGTTGTTGTCTGGGTCAGGGAGGTTCTTTTTCTTCCTCCTTTTCTATTTGTGTGGCGGCAGCATAAGGATGTGCCGACAGGGTTTCAATTGAGCAAATCTGCCAAATAACATTGTCAGGGTTTGTGGCGTATGGATTTTCCTTTTCAGAAGACATGACGGACAGGTCGCTGAGGCTGCAGCGGCCCATTGTGTGTCCGCGGCTGCAGATGCTGACTGGAATTGTCAGGGCCCTTTGAAAGACTCTTCAGGCTGGGAAACGTGTCTCCTGAATGGGACTGTCTCTTTCTCCAGGAGTCTTTTGATGAAACCTTTAGCCACCAGGAGTTCTGGCTTCAGTTGCTGGGTATAGCAAGGCTTTTAAGGGCTTCATCAGAGAGGTGGGTTGCAGGTTTGAAAACCGCACACACAGAAATGTGTTGGCAATCGCTCTCTGCCATCCTGTCCAGACACGGATAAAAAGAAAGTATGTATTTCTCGGGTTATAAATCTACGGCCGCAGTTTCAGCTCAGCACTTTTAAATCTGAGAATCTCTCTCCACCTCTCTCCACCTCTCTCCACCTCTCTCCGTTTCTCCTCCGTCTTCTCCCCTCTTGTCGTGCCATCTGTCTCTCCACTGTTTTGTGATTTTCATTTCTGTTCTGTTGCTTCATGCTTCTCGTATTTACTCACACCTTCTCTGACAAACGCACACACGCACATTTGTGGGCAACACACTCCTCTCCTGTTTTCAGAATTGATACCAGAGGCCTTATGTGTGTTTGGCCTTAGCTAAAGCTTTAATTCACCAATTATGACTTAATGCACTTAATACCCTTCATTAAATTAATTTAAAGTCTCCTCTGTTTGCAGTAAATTATATGGGTTTGGACAACCGGTTGGTGGTGATGCTACTTTACAAAGCTCCTGAATGTTCGAGATGATTTAAAACGATTGGGAGAGAAGAGGGTGAATGAAAGAACAAATTCTGGAGATATATACGGAGACAGATGGTCTGAGGGCAGATGGGGACCACTTCAGGTTGAAAGGTTGAATGGATGATAGGAAAGAGGAAAAGATGGAGGGAGAACACACACACACACACACACACACACACACAGGCGCCAGAGGTTTGAGAAAGTGAGTCGCAGGAGGATTTTCGATGAAAGATGAACTGGAGAGGGTTGAAAGAGCAGAAAGGGGAGAGCTGTGCACGCACCAGTTTTTCTCAAAGCCTTTTGGATGTGGGGTCGGTGTGGAGGCCTTGAGGAATATCAGATGGAGGAAGAGGGGACACAGAGAAAGATGGAACAGGGAGGGAAAAGAATGAAAGGATTTTTGAAGGTTGTGTTTCTTGTATTTAAGAACCAGTGAGAGTCTGGGGGATGTTTTGTGGGTCTCTCAGCTTGTTGGGGGTCTTACTCCACAGATGTGGACCCCTGTGAAGCCAGTTGCTTTCCTCTCTGCTCCCCCTTTAAAGCGATAACTGCTAGTGCTGATGGTGAACTTTGACAGGACATGGAAGGTTTTGCAGTAAAACTATTCTACACAGTTGGAAAACGTTGCAAATGAAATCTGTTATAGTCACGTTTCATTCACGTTTTAATGTTTGTTAGGGGAGCGTAACTGAAACAGGGTGTTGAACTTTTCTCCGACCCGGTGCGAGATCAGTGGGATGTTGTGCTGAAAACCTAATCTCGTGTTGACTGTGTTTTCTTCTTTTTAACGCTGTTTGTTGCTGGTGTTACTCCGGGGATAACCAGCGCCTCCCTCAAGCATGAGCTTAATGTTGCTGAGTTTCATTTAAGGGCTGCAGGGTGTCTCGGTGGATCAGTGCTGCAACTGTGCCTCCAATTTCAACACCCACTGAACGATCCAGCCCTCTCCTTCCCGGCTGTATCTTTTCCCTGTCATTCTCTAATTTCTATTTACAGTCTCTGCCTTTAGCTGACGCAACCGGAGCAACTGGCTGAATGTTACAGTAGATTAAGCGTCAGTTCCCATCATCAGCATTACACGCTCCCTGTACGAGGCGTCCGAGGATCAGAGCCTTGATAACGTCCCGGGGAACATGGAAGAGGGAAATGCTCGTAAAGGAAATGACGAAAGGTTTTTATTTTTTTAATTAGTAGAGAGGGGCTGCGTTTCAGTCTGTTCCCAGCAGCATCACAAGTGTTTCAGCGACCTGGACTTATATTACCGTTCTGATACCAGTGCATTTAAAAAAATAAAACTCTAAAAACAGAACATGCCAGTGGCAGTACAACAAGTGTACAGTTTTATCTGGGTGATACTAAATACTTTAATGATGTGATATCTGATTGCGTACTGATACACTTAGAGGTCCACACCCGGTGTAAATACACGAACGGGGAAAAAAGATTATCCTCGCACTCGAACTTGTGTTTTTCGAGAAAAGAAACAAGGTAAAATCGAAACCGTCGAGGGATCCGTTTAGGAATAATAAAGACAAAAAAGAAGCGAACGGGCTGACATGCAGATGAAAGAGCGCGGGATGAGAGATACAGGGAGAGAAGGTGGGAGTGCTGGGGAGGAGAGGGACAGGGCTGTGATTGCAGTTAATTGCTGTTCACATCCAGGGCGGGTCTAATCACTCCGAGGCTCTGTGCATGTGTGTCTCTACGTGTGTGTGTGTGTGTGTGTGTGTGTGTGCAGTCTATGCTAATTCCTCCCCAGCCTCTGGGTATAGCCCTGAGCTCAGTGAAGCAGCGGCTTGGTCGTGCTTTAGCCTTGGTTTATAATTAGCAAATAGATTATATTCTCGAACCTCCGCTGCACCATCCACACCCACCCAATCAGACAGGGACCCCTCTCCAGCTTACACAAGACGGAGCAGAGAGACAGGGAGCCCAGACAATAGATAACCACATAAAAAACTTTTCTTCCTCTGTGTAAACGTATGTGGTCGTGTGATATCTTTGTTTCCTCTTCCTGTCGCCCCCCCTCTCTGTCTTGTTGCTCAGTGTTTGATTGTGTTGCAGTCAGCGACTTGGCTCCGACTTCAGATGGACGACATGACTGCTCCCCAAAAGTGAAGCCAAAGCATTTTTTAACTCAAGCACAGTGTTTGTCCATAACTGTGACTTGTTTCTCTGTCGGGAAACGTTTGATTGCTCTGGGGGTGAGTTGCTGCCCCAAGAGGAAACGTTTCAGTATCTCGGGGTCTGGAGTCACGAGTGAGGTGAGGATGGAGCTGGAGATAAACAGGCGGATCGTATCTGTAAAATATAGTTTTTCAAATATATCGGTCACAGGTGTTGTTTGAATTGCAGGTTGACATCAGATTTTTATTATACCTAAGTATCTATAAAGCATTTCTGAGGCTGTGGTGTTTAAAAGTGAAACAACAGGTGACGCTGCTTCCCTTTACCCCTTGCAGGCGTTCAAATGGCTTTTTAATGGACCTCGAAGCCACCTGTGCACATCGACTATAAAGTAAACCTTAGTAAACACTGGAGGGAAGAGATTTACTGTAGCGCGATACTGTCACGGGATGGAGGCGAGGGCTGTTTCCAGCGAGACTCGTTTCCAGAAACAATCGGAGCCGCTCGTCTCTTTCGGATCCTGACGTACAGTTTAGGGAATGCAGCGTGAGAGCGACTGAACCTAAAGGCTCTGTGATAACTGAGCGGCGTCTCTCTGAGACATTCACCATCTGTTGTGTTCTGTCACTCCGTCCAGATGATGTTTATGAGCTGGATGAAAGTGAGGGAGAGGCCTCGGATAGGAAGCTGAGAAGCAGCCGCCGCATGTTTTTAATGAGGCGGCTCTCGACATCAATCAACATTTTAAGCGTAAACTGTCAAAATTAAGAAATGCATCAGTTTGGTTGAAATGCTTTTCTATCATTGATCATTTATTTGTCCCTGCAGGGTAGATTGAGATAATTAGACACTGTCCAGTTCAAGTGGTGGTTAACCTGCTTAGTTTGCTGTGTTAGATTTAATTTGACAAAGTGCAGATCAATGAGAATTCGGTCTTAAAGCCCCAGTCTCACTTAGCTGGTGATGGTTTGTTAGTCGACGTGTTCACACACCTTTGAGCTGCAATTAAACCCAGGAAGGGGTTTTTGCACTTGATGCCTCAGTTGCTCGGGCACTTTTCGACATGAGCGGTTATTTTGTTTTTGGGCACGAGGCTGCACAGAGGGGGCAGGAAACTCGAACAACATTTTCAGCCCAGCGCTGGAAACCAGGTGTTTTGAATGTAGAGGTTTTAATGGAAAATCTTGCCTTCAGCGTGCGGCCAACAGATGCCACTTCAGCCTGTAATTCTGGGATTAATTCCAGGGATCAAGTTGGGATCAGTGTTGCTCCATTTGCTTGGAGCGCGGAAATTTGTCTCTGTGTCATCGCTGCCAAAACTGACCCACGACAAGTTCCAGAGACTCGGCTGAATAACAATATCATTCTCTGTATTTTCTACTATGTCAGTTGTAAGTCAAAACTCCATGTGAGATCAAATATTGTAATTGTTAATAAGGTACATCTATGTAGTACAGATGTATACAATACTCTGAGCCAGACAGTAAATACATGTATTTCCTAAATGTTCTACTCTTCATTTAAAGCAGTCACATCACTATTACATTAATGTGAGCTGTGTTCAGTTTCCCTGTTTTCCAGCAGTGATGGATGTTTTCTTGTTGTTGTGTCCCTGATTAAAGCCAGACTTAAATCCCTCTGCTTAATCAGCCACGGTGGCAGGCACTTTTCACAAGATAAAGGATTTCTAAATATGAGACAGTTTAATTAGCCTCCAGGTTGTTTGAATTCCATCGCTCGCCTTCGGAGCATAATTCTAATCCACTTTAGTTGTTTTGTCTTTGGGAGAAAATGTTAAAGGAGTCTTTGCGTCTTTAACAAAAGACACCCACTGTTTCCGAACGATTAGGAACAGGAGCAACATACGATTGAAACAATTGTAGGCCTGCATTATAATTGATTTGTTCAGGAAACAATTCACAAAGGCTTGTGTGGATTCATAGATGACTTGTTTAAACTCAAAGGTGTCACATGAGCTGAAAAAGCAAAAAAAAAACGGACTAATATTGACAGAGACTGGAGCAAAATGTCCATAATCGATGCCAGTTAAAGTAAAGGCAGTACATTTTCTACACCTTCTTATCAGTGTCATTGTGTGTCCTCATTAACTGATGCTGTGGCAGGGACCTGTTTTTGGTCTCTATGCATAATGTCACTTTTATAGTCTGAATTCTAATAAAAGGTCAGACAGTGAGTAAAGTTAATGACACAGAAAGATGTGGGCGATTTGCACGCTGCCACTGAATGTGATCCTTGTTCTGAACAGGCCGTTGTCACAGCAGGTGTTTTGACTTGTCGCAGCAGGAAAGAATATCAGAACTGTGGAACTATATGTTTTTTAATTCCACCTGCTGAGCCGCCTAGAAACACCGCACATCACCATCCATCCCTGATATATGATAATTGGAATTGAAAATGACTTTGATTATACCACACCACACTTCTCCGTGTTGCTGCTGTGCACACATTACAGACAGTGCCCACATCCGCCTCACATTTCAACCATATTCATTAGCAAACCCCAGGCAAAGAAAAGTCTTCATTCTCATTCACACAAATGGCTCTAGTCAGTATCCAGGTACAGGTTAATAAAACTAATTAAATCACAGAGGAAGATTGCTGGTGGACTGATAATAAAGCGTCCAATTATCAGACTGATGCAGAGGAGTGAGTAAATATTCTCTGAATGATCCCTCAGACATACAAAACTGTGGAAGTTATTACAGTGGAGTTTACTTGACTCCAGGCCGTCTCATGAATATCTGACAGGTTAATTGCTCGCTCACCTGGGGAAGCTCGCCCGGTGTTTTTTGAGTGAATAAGCTTTTAATAGGTAAACAAAATCCACAATTGAATTACCCGTAGGATTATTTCACTCAGTGCCGGGTTATAAAAGTCTCTAATAAGTAAACAAATGGAGTGATTGGATTACCTCCCTTGTTGCCTGACTCGGGGCAGTCGTGTGAGTGGATTCAAACATGCTCGGGCTTTATTTGGTTGATCAAAGTGGGAACTTTTCAGAGCTGACAGTGATCTGAACTCCCCGGGCTTGTTAGTTTAATGAAACATCAGTTGAGTAGATTACTGAAGCCTTACGCTGCATCTACAGTAATCTCTCGCTTTATTCCTCTCCTCCTCCTTGCAGCACACACACACACACACGCATGAACTCACACATGCAAACACACACACAAGCTCAAGTTGACTGTTTATCGTGCTGCCAGGAATAAAGAGGCAATTTTTAACCATTTTTGAATGTGTGTGTTCCTCTGTGCTTCTTTGCGTCTCTGTGTGTGTGCAGTGTCATTCGAGCAGCACTCGTTAAGCTAATGACTCCGCCCTCGGGATCGCTCTCTGCGGGAAACATGCATACATTTATCGCCGCTGGCAGTGCAACAAAACAGATGCCATGGCAACTGTAGCCGGGATACAGTACAGTAGGCGCTGAGGACCTTGGCAACCCGGGCGCTTCCCCAAAACCTCCCAGAGAGCCTGAAGGCAGCTGGAACTGACACATGGCTACAGCGCTACACACAGGCCCTGCGAGCCCTGTGTGTGTTCCGAGGGGCAGTGAGTGCTTGTATGTGTGTGTGTGATAAAGGGAGCATCAGGTTCCGGCTCACTGTATCTGCTCCCACTGTTCAATCCTTGTATCTAACAATCCCCCGTTTAGGCCTCTATGAGGGAAATTGCAGCTGAACGTTTGCCTGCGGCATCTTTGTGTCCGCTGCAGCCTCTGTTGGAACGGTTCAGAGAATTTAAGGCAGAGCAGAGAAGAGATAGTGGAGGAAATTATGTTAATGAAAAGTATACAGTCAGAATGTGTCAGTGTTGCAGAGACTTGAAGAAACGATGTGCGGGTTGCGTTCTTAAACGTAATTTTCATGGGCCACACAGCTGAACCTGCGTCTTCTTGCCACTGGAGATGATGGACACGATATGGGAGACAGGGAAATGGAATTCTTCTGACTGACAGTGGGTCGTGTTGCACTTTTCTGCTCCTTAAGGTTTTTATTGATCTTCTCCGGTGTCGCGACGAGCTCACAAAGAAAGGTCAAAGCAGCTGAACCTCATAAACATGAATAATGACAGAGAGGAAGAAAGACAAAGAGGAGGCGTCTAATAATGTGATGGGAATAGTTGCTCTGCATCTACTAAATAGATGCTGTAGGACCCAAATTCCTTTTCACTTTGTGTCGTAGTTTTGTACAGATTCTTTTTTTGATATTTGATGGATTTAAACGTTTGAAATGGCGCATGAGTGTCGGGCAATTATCGTGGATCAGTATCATGTGGAGTTCACAGGATCCAGCCGCTGAACTTGCGGAATGTGGAGACAGGAAGTGGGATTTTTGAAATCAGTCGGTCGAGACCACAGGGATATCTTGATATATGAGGTGTAAACAGGAAGAAGCATGGGACAGGAGTCTCGTCCCCTTTTCACTTCCTTCTTTTATCAGTCTGGAAACATTCAAATCAGCAGGAGAAGCAGTTGTGTGCATTAATTGGCAAAATAAATTAATTGACATTACTCAGAAATAAGAGGAAATAATCTGAATGTTTCTGTTAGTCGCCATGTTCGGTGCCTACAGGGTTAAGAGACCTCCTGATGGTGAGCTTGAATATTTTCTAAAATGAATTTCTGTAAGTACGGTTTAATCAAGAAAGGTGGTAATTAAGAGTTTGGTATGGAAGCACACTCGGGTGCCTGTGCACACACACACACACACACACACACACACACACACACACACACACACACACACACACACACACACACACACACACACACACACACACACACACACACACACTTTCGACACATTCCTATACATACACTCGAGAGAGCAGTCTCCTTAATGGCCCCGCTCTCAAGTCCCCAACTGCGATAAGTGAATTTTAATTAAGAGAATATTGAGAATTGTAATAAATTATTTTAATGACCTGCAAATGGCTGTGCCTCTCCATGGAGAGAGAGAGAGAGAAAGAGACGACACACACCAGTGGTTTCACCGCCGGACAGAAGGGAAATGTGTATCGCTGCTGTCTGGGCCAAATTACACAAATCACTCTGTTCCTCTTTAGTAACTGACCGCTGGCCAACATTTTATTTTCTGTTATATTTATTTATGGCTCATTCACTACAGAATGACTCAATCTTGCTTTAAATGTTATGAATAATCTTCATAATCTTCTTTTCCTTCGACCCTTTCCCGTGTTTTCTTGTTTCAAGTGCTTAATGGGGACTATTTACATATAATGTGCAGTAAATAATTTAATGTACTTGTCTGTGTAGCAAGTGCACGTTTGTAGTGCGCGTGTGTGTCTGTGTGTGTGTACTCGCGTCAGCTTGGTGGCAGATTGCAGTGATTTCCAGCCAGCTGGTCCGGCTGTGTTCCTATCTGTCACCCCCGCCAACACACACACACACACACACACACACACACACACAACCACACACACACACACACACACACACACACACACACACACACACACACACACACACACACACACACACACAACCACACACACACAGGGGGGTCATTGTCAAACCAATCAAAACCCCTTAACGAGGTCCCTCAGCCAATGAGCAGGCGGGATCCCTGCCATTTCCTGCGCTGGCTGAGTAATAGCTACGCTTAATGGCGCTCGTGATCGCTGTAAATAAAGGCATATGTTTGAGAGCTGACGACGCGCCAGTTCCACGGTTGTGTGTCATGCAGGCAGACTCACTCAGCTGCTGGGAATGATGCACTGTGTTGCAGGAATTAATTTCCCTCTTTCAGGTTTGGCAGCCAGGAAGCTGGCAACAGCAAGCACGCCCCGAACGGCGTTGTGCTATCCCCAAGTCTGCTGAGGGATAATTAGAATACCGGGTCAGGGAAAACACTTCAGGACAGAAGAAACAATAAGATCCTGGACATCGCTGGACTCAACACACACGTTGTGACCAGAATCTGTTACTCAAAGCCTCCAACCAGCCTGGATGTGACCACACGCAGGCCTGAACACTGGAGGATTTCATCACAGACAGTCCAGAGGAGGGTCTGCATCGTCCTCGGAGCAATTTGGGGCTCATCGGTTCGCTGCAGGGCTGTTAAACAGTCGTGTTGGCCACAGCAGATGAAAAACCAGACGTTCCCCAGATCACAGCTGGAAATACAATCTCCAGGCAGAGCTGGAGATCAGTCCAGCTGCCCTCCGGTTATTGGTAATCGTCTCCACTTCGGGGCTGACCCGGCTCCTGGAGGATGCTGAAACCAAACTCTGCGTGTTTCTAGCTTCCTGTCGCCCATCACTTTGTATCATGACAAGCAGAGCAACCGTACAAACACTGAGAACATGAATGACAGCCATGCTTATTGATATAATTAAGAAATCAATCATCCTGCGGTCTGGAATAATCTGTGTGGAGATCCCAGGTCAACAGGGTTACTCACGGTTAGCTCTGGAGATTTTCTGGAACTTTTCTAACCCTGTTGTCCTGCTTGTCCCCTGAGATTCTGAGATTCTGAGGCTCTGTCCTCTCTGTCAGTCCCTGGTTCAGTTTGGTTGAGCTATAGAGTAAAACTCAGGAGATTGACAGTTGAAGAGATTAATTCTCTGAGGATTATCAATATCTGGACATATCTGTACATTTGTGGTGACAATTCATCCAACAGATAATTCAGATATTTCTGTCCAGCAGACGATGCTTTCCCTAGAGCCACGCTGTTAGAGTGGCTATTAATAAAATGGACTGATTTTAAAATAATCTGTTCCTTTGAATGTGACGTTTAAAGTAGGAATAAGAAGCACTTCACATTTTGCAGCCGTATAAACTGTTTCCTTACTTTTGAGACTCCTGTGGCTATTATGGGATGAGTTCAGCTTGCTGTTGTTACTTAATAGGCCCTAAATAACATTATGCATCCTTTATATTAAACCGTGAGTAAATTCCTCTTTTTCAATTAGTATTCCCTTGAATGTCTGACACTTCCGCGGAGCTGCCAGCTTTATTTTTGAGGAGCACTTCAGGAGGACCTCTAAAACACTGCTGCTGCTGCTGCACCCAACAGAATCTTCATCAACAAATCAATCCACCAGGAGATAGATGGATGGTAACTACACAAACACAGGTGGTGTGGTAGAACCGCTCAAATTCAATGCAACAGAATATATTTGCCTTCATCCCTGATTTACTGACTGAGGAGTCTGCCTGAGAGGACGGGTGTGTTCTCCTCACACACCATTCTCACTCTTTTCCTGGTTTTGTTTGCTTTGTATCTCACTTGAGGAGGTTTTTTTTTCTTTTTTTCCCTAAAAGATACAATTGGCATCCTGTCAGTGGAGCTGATTGATGCTGGCGCTTCGTTTTTTTTAAAGTTGAGCCCAGCTCGGGATTGTTTCAGATTCTAAGTGACACCTCTCCCAGAAACGCTGATGATTTATTATGTCACAGATATCCCTAAACTTTCTGCTGCTCAAATGCGTTTCTCTGTCATTAATAAAAAGGGTTAAGATGAGATTTATCACCCTAGGAATGCTTTGTGGACACTTTCTGTTTCGGGGGAAAATATAAAGCTGACAAATAGCTCAACCTTAATGATCACGGCAGGGATGTAAAATAACAACGTCAGATTTCTACACATTGACACATTTATAAGAATTCAAGGCCACAGAATCAAATTTGAGGCTTATAATGTAAATATATATATTGCCAAATGTTATATCATAAAAATGCACTGAATTATTGGACAGTTTTTTTTTCTTTACTGTAATTTGCTGCCAGACTTTTTACCGTTATTCACATAGTGTATATACGTGCAAGCATTTCCATATGCAGTAGTTCCTTATGTGAAGCCACACATAATAACCACTGCCTGGGGAGCTGTAGCCTCTCAGTTGGCTAATCTGGCCCGTGAATCTCACTTCCACTTTTTTAAATATGTAATTCCACCGGTTTTGTACGAGCGTGTCCCTGCGGGGATTGTTAAAGTTCAGCCTCTGTGAGTGTGTCTCTCTCCGTCTCTCCTCCTGCTTCATTAAGTGATAGTTTGAAGGCTGAAATCCTCCGAGTTTCTGTTGACAGCACATCCTGCAGAGCGCTGCATCTTAAAGTGCTCTAGATATGTGTTTTTAAAGGGCCCTCTAATTGTTACTCTAGATGTGATGAAGCGGCAGTTTGTTGCATAAGAGCGGAGGTGAAAGTTTGACAAGTTTAGTTGAGTGAAGGAGCTCAGCACTTCTGGTGCCAATCAGAAATATTAAAGCAACACTCTGCAGCTTTTTAAACATAGAACAGCAGCTTCATTACAATTACTTAGATTGTGCACCGACATGGAAAAGGGACAATATTATACTCAGCGAAGAGCAATGAATTCTGGGATAATTTGGCCTGTGCAGGATCCACCTGTTGGAGCCTTTGAAATGGGAAAGCCTCGTTGTGCTTGTCTTCAAATGCAGCGTCCAGAAGACTGGGACACAACACTAGTGTAGCAGAGATTCTCCATAGCCCCTCAAATGGAAATTGGAAAGTTCTTGTCGTTGTTATTGTAATTTGATGCGTCCCACTGCTCTGAAGTGGAAACATCTGTTCAGTAACAGTAAAGGAGAGACACTGTCCTCAGTAACCTTGACCAAAGCACCTGAAATCCCACGTGGCTGAGCTCAGAGGCCAGAGGAGTTAGAACTGTGGATATCTTTGGCAGCTCCCGGGTGTGAACGTGTGTGAATGTGACCTTCTTTTCCTCTGGTAAACAACTACACATTCTTATCGGAGGCGTGGAGTCCTTCTAACTTTGGCTCCGGTGTTTCTGATGACTCCTGACTCGCTGGGAGCGCTCGCTGTCACGCGCAGGCCGTCCCGCTCGCACCACTCGGTGCATTATCCTGTCAGTGGAGTCGAACGTTGAATAGATAAGGCTGCACCTGACAGAACTAGTTTTATATGACGGATCGCTTTGTTCGTATTGCAGACAAACGGTATCGTCCTCCTGGCCTTCATCACCGTCTGTGAATAATGGCTCCTCCTGCTCTAATGCAGGGAGGAGACGCATTAGCACCTATTCTGCTTTTATCACCTCAGGAGGATTCTTTTAATAATATGAATTCGGTATTCATTCCCAGTGTTTAGTGTTTTTCTGCCACAGGATGCACATTAAAAAACAAATCTCTTGAAGCACAACAACCTCTTGGTCTGAAGCCACCCGTAGTTTAGATAAAACCTCCAACACAATTCATTTTCATGATAATGTGTTTTTATATCAGTGGAATGTCGGGTTTGTCTCGGGAACAGGAAATGATGTTTGATTTATTTCATCAGTGAATCAATGTATAGATTCACAACAACATGTATTACAATATAGCAGCCCTGTCACTGGATTACAGCCTTTTTTATTCCAGTGAAGTGAAAGCTATGTTGTGGATGTGATGGTTGGTTGGATGGTGGGAGGACTTTGCATGCTGGGGACCAGGATTTGCATCTTGCATGTGGGGAGGTTAAAGGAACAGAAGCACATTTGTTTAGGGAAGACTTTGCGTTTCCTCAAGTCTCAGTTACATAAGCTTATGTCCTTAAACCAAGAATAATCCATTTTTATTTCCACACGGAGGCAGCACGGGCATCTGATCAACTTATATTTTGGAAATGGTTAAAGTGTCACAAGCAGTTTCTTATTTACGCACTCAGCAGAGCAACATGAGCATCCGTTTGGAGCCGTGTTTGTATCACCCTCATGAATAAAAGTCCAGTGGATGTAAATTCTCTTTTAGTTTTTGGTTGCCACCAACCCCTGAGAAAAACAGTTGCAGTGTGTATTTTAAAATCAGATTTTGTCACACACGTTGTCACTGAACAAGAGAGGAGGCCAGTATCCACAGTATTCCCAGTTTCAAAGAAAGCAGTATACTGGTGTGAACAGTAACAAACCCTCCACCTTTACTGAAACATATTAAGTTAAAAAAGAAAGAAAACAAATGATAGTTTTTACACCAATGGGCCATTTCCCTTTGTTAATTCTGCCAAATTAAATAAATGAAATGAGACAGGCTCCGTGTTTTAATTCTAAAGAGTCTTGCAGTGCAGTTTAAAACCATGATTCACTGCACACTTGGCAGCACAAGACTTTTTCGCTGCTTAACCCCAAAAGCCCAATGAATTGTTACAGTGTGAGAGTGTGAGAGCAGATTTTTTATTTAGTTTTAATTAATAATGTAGTTTAATTGATCGGATAATGTTTTTTATTGTGACCATAATGATGAAGGAAGTTTTTTAACCCCCATTTAATTCCAATATTTAAAACTTTCATCTCATTAATTGAGACTTCAGTTTCACTTCCAGAGTAACAGTGACAGCAAAAGAGAAATCAGTGAAATAAAAGTCTGTATTGTGGTGAAACATTTGAACAAAAGGTGTTTCAGATCCCTTGTAAGTGACACTCAGAGTTCTTCCCTTCGCTGCGGCTCCTCTCTGGATGTGGAGGTTGGATGTGCTCACTGTGCCTTCAGCCATTCAGCCAATTACCCGAGCAGCAGATGACCCAGGAAATGAGCTGATATTCTATTCATGAGGGGAAAAATACACTTTGCCGAGCTGAGCAGAGATCCAGTCACCCCAGTGCAGATCCTCACTCTCGATAATTGTCTCTCATTTAAGTTTCATCTCATTTGGTTAGACCAAAATCAAACTCCGCTTTGTAGGATTTTGCTCGGCTGCGACTGTTCGGTTTGATGAATGTGTCGGAGTGCTGACCGCTGCAGGCCGGCGCTCACAGGGCAACGCCGATGTGGTTAAAAGTCACAAGAAAACAACGCACGGGGGGGTCGGCCTGTGAAAACACCATCTGACCGGCTGCCATTTGTTTCCCACTCCCAAACATTGGGATTGAAAATGAGGCGTTCATCTTTGAGAGGCCTCTCTCTCAGTGAACGATCGTGAACAAGAAGCTAAAACTAACTCTGGCTGATTATTAAAGCCATTAGCCGTGTGTGGAGACAATTCTTTACCCAGTACAACACTTGTGGTAATGTAGTCATCTGTATTTTGGCAAAGCAGAGGAATTAACACCATTCATCATGACACCAAGGAAGCTAACAACCAGCTAAGCTTTCGACTAATCAAAACGGATGGGGAGGGATTGGAAATGATTCCATTTTTCATTAACGTTAATGCATCATCAGTCAAACTAATGGGCTGCGTTCGGAATGTTTTCATTCTCTTTTCATATCAAACCCCGTTCGAAAGAGAGAATCCCATAAGGCTGAGTGATGAAGCCTTCACTTCAACACAAAAATCAATGTTTTGCTGGTTTCTCACCATAGCTCCATATTTAACTTAGGCTCAGAAAAATCGTCTTTACTCAAGTTCCCAGGAAATTAATTCTTAAAGGTCCATTTATGCTGAGAGACGTCAGTTTCAAAGACATTTTGCTTTTTGCAGTGCTGGAGAGGAGCGGAGTGCATTTACATATGAACAGTGCACATCTGAGATACTTTAACTGAAGGGTTTTAATTGTGTGCAGCTTTCTGTTTTCCCTCCTCTACTTTTCAGTGGGAAAACTTTTTCTCAGCTCCAGCTCTTCATCAGGATAGGATTGTTAATGCAGTACTTATATTTAAACACATAATGAGCATAGTAGAAACACAAATTAACTTTGTATAAAATATTGTAATAAGGGCCTCAACTGCTAGGGAACAATACAGGCCCCACCTCTGTGAACTTCTGCACTAGTGGTGCCCGTTACTTAACAAGGACTTTGCAGTTAATCAAATTACATTCATAGGATATAATTCTCTGTAATGAACCACTCTGCATAATGAGCCCTTCACCTTTCCCCTACATTTTGCCTTCCATTGCCCATTAGGCCAGCGCTGTTATATTCTACAGCTGCACACAAATTACACATCATCAATTAGTCATTAGATTGTTTCTGCACAGACATGCTTTTAGATTTTAACGTTTTCCTACAATAATATGAATTGAAAGTAAATTTAAACAAAGTGGTGAATAGATGAACGAAGCATTTCCTGGATCTCTGACCCGTCCTGCTGCTGATGGACCAAGACTCTGACTGCAGGGATATCACAGCATCATTATCTTGCTTTTATTCACCTTTAACAACAGCTGTACTGACGGTGGAGTTTGAGGCTCTCACCTCTTGTGAACTCCTGGAGTTGGACAGGCTGTGATTCTCTCCTGTGGCAAACCACCTTAGACAGGCAGTGCGTGCGTGCGTGCGTGTGTGTGTGTCTGTGTGTGTGTGAGAAGCAGAGAGAGAGAGAGGGAGGGAGGGAGGGGGGGGGGGGGGAGAGACTTTGCCTGCTATCCTCCGGACCTCGCCAGACGGTGGGAGCGCCGCTGCCGGAGGAGGAGTCTCTGTGAGCGGCACCGGGAGCTTCTCTCACACCGGGACATCACCGGGACTGCCCCTGCTGGACAGCGGGGTTGTGTGAGCCGCGGGGAGCGCACAGACACACACTCCTTCACCGGGGAGCCCAGCTTTAAACACCCAGACACGCACGCACCTATATCCAACGGCCGCGTCTACCTGGATACTCCGAGGCTCGATTACGCACGGGTTTTGCAGCGGGGGTGGTGGATTTTTTGGAGCGCAAACCCCCGGCTGGCGTTCACCTGTTCAGCTGCAGAGCGGCTCGGCTCGGCTCGGCTCGGCTCAGCGGGATTACAGGCAGCTGACATGGCACGCGGATAGAATGACACGTTTCCAGGTAAGAGCTCGGGAAGCAGGCGATGTGCCGAGCGAGGCTGAAAATGCGCACCGCGGACTTGAGGTGACTCCGTGTGCTGGTGCTCCTCTGGATGAGGTTCGATTCCCCCTGCTGAAGTGCAGCTGGCACACAGGGAGCTGCAGAGTTTGGTGGATCCCTGATCATCCTCATGTTGTTCAGGAATAAATAAACTCTTGTGTGCCAACAGGCTGCGCGGCGCACAGCACATGATGGGCAGACGGGCTGGATGGACATTCCTCAGCATTAAGCGCGTGTTTGTGGGGGTTTCATCTGTTTATTGCAAGTCATCTATTACTGCTGCGATGGGAAATTAATCGATTATGTATCGGTTTATTGGCAAAGCAGGTTCCCCCCTCCGTCATCCCAATAAACTGTAATTAAATTAAGGAGGAGGGAGGTCTAATGGCAGCTCTGGCAAAAGAGGACATCCAGACTCTGTGTGCGTGTGTGTGTGTGTGTGTGTGTGTGTGTGTGTGCTGTCTCGCCCACACACTCCCCCCCCCCACACCTTTTTTTTTAATCTCTTGTTTTGTTTACCCTTTTAATACACGAGGAAATATCAGATCAGGCTGCTCCCCCCCCTCACAGAGTAAATGTCAGATGATGATAATAATAATTTGCTAAAGTCTAAACACAAATTGATCATCACATCATATGAGGAGCAGCCGGATTTTATTGGATGCAAAGGTAAAGAAGGCCCAGGACTGACTTTCAATTAAACAAGAGGCTACTATAGCTGCTCATGTCACATATGAGGGGATGCACAGCACAGCGTGGCCCAGTGGGAATATTAATGTGATCCCCCAGGGGATGAAAAATACCACAATGCGTTATCCCATAAACTCCAGATAGACAAGCACATGGTTTACTATGACTCCCACAGGGATAACATATTCTTAATAGAATATCCAAAGCAGAGGAAGAGACGTGAAAGTGTATTTACACCAACCACAGTTTAAGACAATATTATTATAAGAGTTTGTAGTGACACTATATCACAACGTCTCGATATGAATGTCCAGGTGATCCCATAATACTCCGCAGAAAAGATCTATACTATATCATCACCTTAAACCCACTTTTAAGTATCACTGATAGAAATAGGATTGTGAGGCTGGATTACTATTGGAATATAGAATATACAATAATATGCTGTGCAGTAGAAAATCAATTTTTAAGAGTGGCTGTAGATAATAAACTGTTGGAAACCACTTATAAAGTCCTGTACGTCATAACCTATTCAATACTCTCATAAAAACAAACTCAGGAGTTGTCAAATCTAACTACGTAGTACACTCCATGTTGTTCAAATACATAGGAAACAAATGAAAGTTTTTATACTTTAAACAGTCATTACAGTACTTATCCAGAAGCAAAGAACCCACTGTTCGCTCAATAAAAGGCTGTAAAACTTTCCAATTTGTTTAAAGTCGTCCTCCAGGCTTTTAAGTCACGTACGGTTTCTCATGTCTCGTGTCCGTGATGCGTTGGCTCCTGTCCTGTGATTGGCTTTTAAACTGTTGTCACAACATCCTGCTGGCACATGCAGGTGTTGAAGAGATTTGAGCTACGCACGGAGAAACTGAGCACGATGCACACTCAGCATTTTATACAGTGCAGCTCGAACGCCACAGTAAAAGAACGAAGCAGAAGATGTTGCTTTAAAGTCAAGTTTGCAAAAATCTGAAACTGTGTCATAGTCATGCATCAAAAAACAAACGAATCCAAGGGCAAAAGTAAAGTATTAACTTTAGTTATATCAATATCATGAGAATCTTTTTGAGTTTAATGAGCCAATTGGTTCCCCCTGATGTCTTCATGGCTGTCGGAGCAGCTGGGACTTTCTGTTTGAGCCAACCGCATAGTAAACATACAGCACGCACTTCCTGTGTGTTTGTAGCCCTCCTCCCGGGCCTGTCAGTGTAAATGTGACACTGATCGCTGAAGGCTTTGGCGACACAGCTGAGCCGTGTGTGTGTGTGTGTGTGTGTGTGTGTGTGTGTGTGTGTGTGTGTGTGTGTGTGTGTGTGTGTGTGTGTGTGTGTGTGTGTGTGTGTGTGTGTGTGTGTGTGGGAGAGAAAGTGAGAGAGTCTGAGACCAGCACTTAAATTGTGATGGATCTGGAACAGAGGGAAATATAAGTATTTCACACCTAAATCCAAAAAGTCTATGGGTGAACTTTGTGTTTGTGTGTGTGAGAGAGACAGAGAGAGAGAGAGGAACGTTTTCAAATGCCCCATAAATTACCCATGTGAATGATTTCAGCTCTGCTTTTACACTGGTGGATACAGGCAGCAATTATAAAGGCTGCATTTGGATTTTAACCTCCCTGACCTCTCTTTGTGTGTGTCTGTCTGTGTGTGTGTCCCCTTGTATGTGTGTGTGTGTGTGTGTGTGTGTGTGTGTGTGTGTGTTGTTGTGCATTCACTCCGAGTTTGGCTATTTATGAGAGCTTTGACTTTAAAAAGTTTTTGGTCCATTCGTTGCATGAAAAGTTAGAAAATCAGGTGCCAAAGGGTGATTCTCCTCCATGAGTCATTCATTCAGTAACTGAGCAGAGTATCTACCATCATCAGTGGAAGGAGAGGAACTGAACAAAATATGCAAATTGCACATTACTTTTTCTAAAACTGTCAAATCAGTTGCGTTGTATTTGGTGTAACATATTCAAACTATTAATATCTGAATACTTCCAACATAAAGTCTTCAAGTCCTTGAGCAAGTCCTTGACCCGCTGTCCAGGAATGTGCTGCCGCTGACCTCTGACCTCTGAGTATTGCCGTGTTGTGTTAACAGGGCTGAGTTGCTGTAACAGTGAGGGATGGATGGTCCTGTCCACAGCAGCCGTACAGATTTGTGTCAGGCGGTGTGTGTTTGTCCTGTACGACGCTTCCCAGGCACCAGGTGCACACTGGGATTTGCCACACTGGGTCGGCTGAGCTCCACTCACCTCATTATCCTCTTTGGACAAGGACGGACATAATCTCTCTCTTTCCCCTCACCCCCACTCCCCCTCTCCTCCTTTCCCCCCTCCCTCTGTCTCACTCTTGCATCATCTCCCTCTGTTATTCCACCTTTCTGTCTACCTGCATCTTGTTCTATTTTGGTCCCATATCATTTAAGTTTCTTTCTTCTTTTTCCTCCTTGAGTATTAATCACACTCTCACCCATCACCCTCTTGTCTCTTTTTCTTTCCTGCCACCACCTCACACTCTATCCCGTCCTCCCTGCTTGTGATCCGCTGTTGCCGCTGCCTGGTGACAGCGCCCACTCGTCACGCCTGGTTTGGCAGGTTAGTGCAGCTCGTGGGGAGGAAATGAGAAACAAGGCACCAATAAACCAGGCACCCCCCTCGAGGAGTGATGCACACCTCTCCATCAGCAACAAGTGTGTCACCTTGTAACCTGTTATTGTCGGAGTAATCAGTGGGATTAAAATAAAAAAAGCAGGAATGCAATGTGAGCGAGGTGCATCATTTGTAAAAAGTTGCCTTCAGATGAATTCAGTTGTTTGAGGTGTTGCACGTAGTACAACAGAGAAATGTCCGTGTCAGAAATGCAGGTTTCATCAGGGAATAAATGAGCTTCCTCAATATCACTATTTCAGGAAACTCATCACGTCACAAAATCTGAAATGATCTCTCAGACATTGATTAAAATCTGCCGGTTATTGTCTGTTCATTTCAGACTTTTATTCTTCTTCTTAGCGTTTTTACTGAGGATAGGATGATGTGGTCGTTTTTAAGGAGGACTTCTCCACTTTATAAGGTTAAAACCATAGACTGTATATAAAAGATGGGCGATGCCTGTCCACTTGCTCCCACTATCCAGAAACGAAAATTACCCCGGATAAGAACGCTGCCGTTTTGCACATCTGGAGCCAGAGTCTGGGCAGTAAAGGGATCAGGGGATGGAGTCGGGTCCCGTCGATATTCATGCTTGACCAATTCTGAGACTGTATCAGCTGTCAGTGATGACGTCAAATAACGAATTCAAACCAGAGAACAGTGAGAACAACAAGTGACTGTCAGACACTTGCTGTATAAATCAGGTCTTATGTGTTTTAGCAGTTGTCTCGGTGCAGGAAAACATGGTTTGTTTGTGTGTTTGTGTGTCGTGCCGCATCTCCATAGTGATTGTCAGACTACATCAAGTTGGAAGGGAAGAGAGCTGTTTTTTCTCTTGATGGTAATACAGTCTGTTATGTTTGTTAGCATCCAGCCGTGAGCACAATCATCACTGTGTGTGGCGGTGCAAGGGGGGTGCTTACAGAATCAGTGGTTTTAACTGGTGTGTGTGTGTGTGTGTGTGTGTGTGTGCGTGTGCGTGCGCGTGCGCGTGCGCGCGTGTGTGCGCGCGTGTGTGTGTGAGAAACAGTGGACCGAGGGAGACTGAGAGGAGGAGGAGGTTGAAAGTTAGAGCTCGGATTCCTCATCTTGTTTATCATTGCTGGACGGTCGGACCAGCTGGCAGAATGGAGCAATGAAAAGCAGATGGATGTGTGTATCTGTCTAGCCGCTGGAATAGAGCGCTGGCAGGAGATAGAGCCATGAATAGCTCGGCGGAGGCCGTGTCTGTGTGTGTATGCGAGTCTGCGTGCGCTGGCACAAGTGATGATTGTATTGACAGGCTCGCTTATTGTGGCGTCGCCGAGGCCCTCGATAAATCACCTGGCCCTCACATCCTGGGAGACTGTTTGTGTGACATCACACACACCCATGTAATCGCCCAGCTCTGTCTGTGTGTGTGTGTGTGTGTGTGTGTGTGTGTGTGTGTGTGTGTGTGTGTGTGTAATGGACAGACAGAGGTGGAGAGGGGGTGAGAGAGATGGTTAATTAGAGGAGGGTGGTCACATGTGGACGGTTCACAAACTAAAAGCTGCTTCATTCTTCATGAAAAGTCGTGGCTCACTTTATCTATGTCACATTCTACTTTTGTGCATAAGCAACACAACATATACACTGAATGCAGGAGAACTATGATACAACTGGCACTTAGAGGTTAGTGATTAAAGGTCAAAGGTCAAAGGTCAAGGGGATCTCCTGTTTTTTGATTTCAGGAGCTGCTGCTTGAGAAAATGTGATTTTGTGAATAGAAAACGATTCAAAATCCAGTTGAACGAGTTAAATTCTCGACAAAAACAGCAGAACCAAGCCAGTTGCTCAGACAAGTCACCCGTGTGCTCCTGCTCCCTGGTGATAAGGCCGCTCACTTCTCCTGCACAGTCCACGCAGAGAGGGAGAACAAGGCCCTGATGTGGCAGGTGTTGCAGAGTGCATACGAGCAGACTGCCTTGTTGTGCACCTCAGCATGTTTGGGACCATCGCTGTAGGCGACAATCCTCCACGCTGATGACAGGCTCTGCTTTGCAGCGCCCCACACATTTCTCAAACAGTCCTTTCCTGTTTGCAGAATCAGACTGAGGCGACTAAGAGGTGCTGATTTCTTCTGTGGAGCTTCTGAGTTAGCTGTTTTCACTGGTCGCTGTGTGAACATTTCTCCTGTAAGAAAACCAGCGATCAGCACCTCTCAGCTCTGTGCAGGGCGCTCAAGGTCCTTTAAAGTCAGGGCCAAGTGCCTCTTCCTGTTTGGTCCTTGTGTTTCTCCATGTTTTCAATGAACGTCTGCTGGAGTGTGACGGCTGGGTCATCCTCTCAACCCTCTGTCACCCGAGACAGCGCCACTCAACATGTAACAAACTTCTCTCAACAAGTAAAGTCAATGTGCAGAATCTGGAATGGATATCTGCTGTCTACGTCGGATGCCCCAAAATATTTCCCATTGTCCCCAGAGACGATAGCGGCTGGGATTTCCCACTGAAGAGGCCGAGAGGGTCATGAACAGTGACAGTTTCTTTTAACTTGTTAAAAACTCTATGAATGTGAGACTGTGGTCATGCATTATTAACATTTCCACAATAACCCTGGATGCACAGACCAGAACAGTAAAGATTTTGACAGGAAATGATCTATTTGTCTGGGTTTGGCTGTGCTGAAGAAAGATCTAAAGTTAGAGGGAGTTCTTTGTTTGACTTCTGCAGACAAGGTTATGGTGATTCATCAGTATGTGTATAACAAGCTTGACTGGAGTTTGACACTGAGAGGAAGAGGTGCAGAAAAACACGAATCAGCATTGAGGTTAATAGAAAACACAGAGAAAAAGATGCAGGAGCACTACGGCAGTAATCTCCTCTCATCATCTTTGAATATTACTCGTTATTCCCTCATATAAACTGTCACTATTAACACCACAGTGATGGGCTCCAGGGCTTTTTGACTTAGGTGGACATATTCTTCCTCTCCTCCGGTTGCTATTCAACAATTAAATAGCTGAAAAGATTCATTGACTATCGAGACAATATGTGGATGATGAAAACTAAAGGGGGAAGTGGTGCCTGGATGGAAAACTGCCTTTGCACTGCTGCATTTATGACCTGTTGTATTTGTGCACTCTTCAGGGATCTTAATCGATTTCACAGCATATGAGGTAATAATGTTTAGTCTATAAGGCGGCAGTGTGGTCACAGAACAGGGTTAAAAGCATTCACCGTGTATACACGCTTGGCAAGAATCATAAATTCCACCACATAAAAACAACAACAACGGAAAAACCCTTCCTGTCTTGTGTGTGTGTGTGTGTGTGTGTGTGTGTGTGTGTGTGTGTGTGTGTGTGTGTGTGTGTGTGTGTGTGTGTGTGTGTGTGTGTGTGTGTGTGTGTGTGTGTGTGTGTGTGTGTGTGTGTGTGTGTGTGTGTGTGTGTGTCCCCCCTCAGGTTAAAGCTTAACAATACAGTCGTCCCTCAGACTGCATCCTCTCTTCTTCTGTTTTCTTCTCATCAAGGTCAGAGTGAATAGAGACTGGGATGCTAAACACAGGAGAGGCTGTCTTTGTGACTTGTCATAGAAATGAGCTGCACACACATCAGTCAGTAGCACAAAGATACCAGTCATATCTACCTACAGTACTTATTTACCTCCTCTACCTGCCTGCCTGTCGGAGCACTAACAGGTTTTACCATTAGTATTTACAATCATTTTAGCCATCTTAGCTTTAAAACTTGTTTAACGTTTACAATATCCAATACATTTAGGTTATTTACAGAATTCTGTCTACGTATCTATTAACAGAGGAATTTAAATTTAAAGTAAATACATTTTTAAATGTTTGTGACACATAAATGAATAAAAACCTTGAAATAAGGGTAATTATTAGTGCACCCTCGATGGGGAAATGTAGCTGTCAATCTGAGGTATTATTTAAAAATGATTCCACTTGTTAGAGTCCCACACGAGTCCTGGTTTCCCACAAGAGACCGTCTGTCAGAAATGGCTGTGCTTGTTCCTCCCCAGGAATTCATCGCTGACACTGACGGGGGGAATAGAATAAAATGCATTTTTGAATACCCGATGAGCAGGGGGATTGATAAGGATCCCAGTGGAAGTGCTAGCCACAAGCTAACCAGTTACAAAGTGTTGCCTCATTTTCTCAAGTGAAATCTGAATTTGACTCCCTCCCCCCCTCCCCCCCACACCCGCTTCGCTTCCTTCACACTAAATCACACGGAAATAGAGTTCCCGTCAGTGGAAATGCTCGTTTTGCCAGAACACTGAAATATCTGAAATCATTGTACAGTAACTCCTGCACTGATTTGGTTTGCACAGCAATTTGGGCTGGATTAGAGAGGAGGTAATCCGCCCAGTTGACACAAATATGTCAAATATGAACAAATCAATGCCTGCAGGTATTAATAGATGGGCAGATGATGGGACGGAAGGATGAGATACAGATTTGTGCGTGGCTAATCAATGAGGCAACTCTGCAGAAGAAGCCGTCTCTGGCCTGTTCTGAAACGCTGTTAACTTGGCAAACACTTCAGTTCTTATCCACCCTACCTGCTCAGGTCAGTGCAGAACAGAACAGAAGGGGAGGGGGACCCAGATGGTGACTTATATATATATATATATATATATTTATATAATATTCTGATATTAACCTGGTTAAAACAATAGTCTGAATAATACGAACCCTACTCATGTTAACATCTGTTGTAGATCTCTGTCAAGCTAAAAGCCCAGTACAACTTTTTCTTTAGAGTTTGCTATTGGGACAATACTGAAAGTTTTCATGTTCCCTAGATTATACAGCAGATGGATTAAATGCATATTTTTGCTAAATAACTACAATGCAATTTGGTGGACATATGCTACATTGGGACAGTCTGCAGTGTGCTGCATAACATTACCATAAGGAGCGGCATACCATTTGACAGATGGTATGCTGAAATATTTGATCCAGTCCAACTCTGGCATGGGACAATTCAACACTTTGTAATGAATTTCAAACACTTCCAACTTCTTCTGTTGGGACTTTGTTTGATTTCTCTTAAGGAAAGTCCAATTTTTGCAGTGTGGAAGAAAGTTGTGTTAAACTACACTGCACTTCTTTTTCGTGCACAGTCAAAGCCATGCCCTTGATTATTTAGCACTAATTGGTTCATCTATCTCAGTGTCAAGTTTCTGTCTTTACCTCTTTCCCTCGCTCTGTGTCGGGGGCAACAAGTTTCCCACTGGAGTCTTCTGGAGGCTTGATTTGCTGTGAGCTCACAGTATGTAAATAAACTGGTCATGCTCGAATGTTTGGCATTTAGGGAGATGAAACACTTACACGTTACGCTATACGTGGATACTGTTTTAGAAGGTATGGATTAGCTATATATACTGTTACTATAGCTAATCCATAATCCATACACTTAAAGGTCTGAGAACTTTGTCCCTATTCACTAAACAGAGACAGAGTTCCTTTACGAGTTAAGTTCATTGGGTTAAATAGTTGATGTTAAGATATTTTAAATAGAAATAGTGCCCCATTGCCTACTTTGGTGACTGTTCTTACTGTGATGTAATTTCCTGGAGTATCTTGAATGCCTCATATTTCCCTGCAGGTAATGAAACGTAGTGATGTCATCACAAGCATACTTCATGATGAGGTAGAAGACAGGTCTTGACTTTCTGTTGCAAATAAAATGATTGTACTAGCTCTTCTGGTTTTTATTCTATATGGATTTTTTACATCATGCAAACAGAAATCTCCTGCAGCCAGTCGGGGGGGGGGGGGGGGGGGGGGGGGGCTGCACACGGGGCGTCTTTTTCAGAGGGTTAAAGCACCAGCCTGCTAAAATATACCTCCCAGTCAATATATAATTCAATTCTACAACAATTTTCATACAAGAATAAGTTTTCAAATGTGAAACTCAGTCTCTGCAGCGTCTTTAACTCGGTGTGAATGACGACATATGGACAGTAAATGTGATGGCCTTCGCTCTGTGTTCAACACAAACATATGCAGTCTGGAGATTACAGCCACCCATGAGTTGTGCCTTCCTCATTTCATTCCTGTCCGTCCCACAGATTGTTCCGGACCGGGGGCTTGTTGTGATGCAGCAATGTGGAACCAAAACCTCATCGCAGACAGATGCTATCCAGAGATTAGCCTGGGTCTGGTGTCACATGTATTGTAGGAGGACATTTTCAGACAGGATCCCCTTCAAGTTTGTGGCGAGTCAAAAATGTGGACGCATAAATTCTGAAGATTAATCTGGGGGCGACTGTCACTCAGTCTTATCGGGGCCCAGATATTACACGTTGCCCTCCTCCTCTGATGGCGTATTGATTTTGACTGGTCGATTGATAAAGGCGAAAGAGTCAATTCAGTCAGTTTGTACTTCTGGTGTGTGTGTTAGAGGAGAAGCAGAGGGAAGGAGAAAGTGTGTGAGCTGTGCATCTACTGTATTGACAGCAGCACGGCTTTGTGTGTGTGTGTGTGTGTGTGTGTGTGTAGTCATGCTTCCTGGCGGTGGCTGTTGCAGGCTGTGCACAGCCAGGTTATCTGTGGATGGATGTAACCTCACTGTTTCCTGCTGGGTCCTGCTGCTCTTCACTCAATACTGTCAGGGGGAATCAATACTTACATCTTGTTTGCGTCTAAATCACTTTATCATAATTATTTCTTGCATTTTACCTGGATTGACAGCATGCATCATTCCATCACGTTGCCCCTTCACCTCTCAGTTATTTGCAGTAACGTTAAGCGACTGTCAGCTGCACGCAGGACACGTTCTCTTTCCTGTGAATACAAAGCGTCGGGTCAGTGTCCTCAGATAATCCCACCAAGGATTCAGCCTGATTGACATTTATATGCAGAAAAACAATACTACGCAGGGCCAAGCCGTTCTCCTCCTCCATATACAGTATTGATTCAGTTTGACCGCTGCCGGTTTGAGGTAGTTTTACCTTGAGCGCTGATGAAAACATTGCGTGTTATAAATTGAATAAAACGGGACAGTGGCCCTTGACAAATTTAATTGATCATCAACAAAGGACAGTTGGTTTCCGCTGCTTTCCGAGTTTCCTCGATGGTTATTTTAAGACATTGAGACTTGTCTAATACCGAAAAAAGTAAGGAGGGCAAAGGTCAGGACACACTTCAGGAGAGAAGCTGTTTCCTAACCCGGACATCTTTGATTCTCTATCTGGACACGACTTCAGTGAAACACCATTTCCTGCCTCTTTCACACGACTTTCCCCGGAGACACAGATACGGCTATACACCCCCCCTCTTATCCTGATGTCTCCCGAGGAGCCTGATAGGCTGAACCATGTCTTCATTTCCTGTCCTTTGAGTTTCCGGTCCCGTTCCTGTGACAGACCAATCTGCTGTGAGCTAATGATCTGTCTGGGAGACGGGGGGGTAGATGACAGGAAGACAACGCTCTGCCTCTGTGTTTGTCCTCTTATTATAGCCGTTGGTTTGTGTGTGTGCGGCTGATGTCAGACATGAACTTAAGCATCAATCAGCCAGGAAATATCTCTGATAAGGAAGATTTGCAGAGGGGAAGGGACGGAGGGCAGAAAGGGACGGAGAGGAGGGAAAATGAATAATAGAGAGGAGGAAGTAATCAGAAATGATATTGACAGATGGTGAGAGGTGTGTCCTCACCACGATGCTTCTCTTATGAGCCGTACACATGTGTATCTTGACTTCCAGCACATATATGAGCATGTTAGACTCTTCATCTTGATCCTCTGTTGTATCTTGACTAGAGCAACAGGTGTTTTCATCCTGTACAGATTGCTTGTTATAGCAGAGATAGATGCACTTTGTCTGTGAGCATGTGTGTGTGCGTGTGAGCATCCCTGTCTTATTACAGTGTGTCTATATCAGTAATAGGGGTCTTGCCGCCAGGCTGTGGCTCTCAAAGAAAACCACTTAGAGATGTCCAGGGAACGCCTGGGACTTACTGGGGCTGCCTCAGCAAGGCTCCAATGCATTTGTATCTGTCCACACACAAACACACATGATCATCACATGAGACGGACGGCAGTACAATATTCACATGCGTAATAAATATGTGGACCTACTGTGCACAATGCACAAAATGAACAAGTCACACATTTATGGCTTCAGGCCTTGTCTGCTGTGGCAGATATTTTTTTAGGTGATATTTTTCCCATCTTTTTTCACAAATGATCTTTCCACACGACCTTCGTTTTACATAATATCTCCAAACAAGCGTGCAGGGCCAGTGGGTGCGAGTTTGCATGTTGATCATTTGTCTGTGCTTTTTCTCCGGGTACTCATGCAGATGGTGGTTAGGTAAATCGGAGACTGTAAATTGACGATAATGTGAGAGTGAATGGTTGTTACTGTCCAGGTTGTGCCCCACCTCTCACCCAATGTCTGCTGGGATTCCCCCTGCAACCCTCAACAGATAAGTGGAATAGATAATGTATGGTGCTACAAATTAAACCCTCATACATATACCTTATATATATATATATCAAATTATCTCCAACAGATATACATTTGAATTAACACTGTGCACCACACACAGTGAGATCTTTTATCATCATGAGGCTCTTCAGGGAGCCACAAATATATTTTCCGCTAACTTTAGAAGACCTTGAAATTAATACTGAATGCACAGCGGCGAAACTTTACCACTCCCTTGTTGCACTGCAGTGATTAAAAGCTATCTCACACAACATAGGTGTGTGTGTGTGTGTGTGTGTGTGTGTGTGTGTGTGTGTGTGTGTGTGTGTGTGTGTGTGTGTGTGTGTGTGTGTGTGTGTGTGTGTGTGTGTGTGTGTGTGTGTGTGTGTGTGTATAAGAACACACACCACAAAAGAGGACAATAAAGAAAGCAAAATGCTTTATGCTTTTTTGCCTCAAACTATGCATGTCACTACAAGCATTCCAAAACGCACGCACATACACACACACACACACACACACACTGGGCTCCATTGAGACCTGGTAGGGGTGATCTGTTGAAAGATTCAGAGCATGGAGTGCCTGGCAGATCATTACAGACCCTGTGTGGGAATTTACAGAGAGTGTGTCCGTGTGTGTGCGCATGTGTGCACGCCAACGTGTTTGTGCAGTGCAGAGTGGAAGATCATTATAAGGTCACGGCAGGGGTGTGAGAGAGAGGGCTGGAGGAGAGTTCAATTACATGTTACCCAAAGGAGATCGCCCCCTGCAAAGTGTGTGTGTGTCTCTGTGTGTGTCTGTGTGTGTGGGGGGTAGAGATAGAAAAAGAGAGCATTCAATACTTTGAAAACACTCCTGCTGTGTGCGTTTGTCTTTATTTGTATGACAGAAAAAGTAGGAGGAGACGAGCAGTAAGGAGAAAATGAGTGAAGTTTAGGTGTGTGTGTGTGTGTGTGTGTGCACGCCTACTTCATCAACACCTGCATAATCTCTCAGTATTCCATCCATGAAAGCTGTTTACGCTTTTCAGACACTTTGGTTTTTAGCCGGTCTTGCCAACTGGCAGGTTAATTTCTGGCATCTCTCCTTTTATCCCTGGATAGAACTTCCAAGTCTCTGAAATACTTAATACTTAATGTGCTGTTCAGTTTGTTCTCCTGCACTCATATCAAAGCAAATAAAAAGACTTTCAATATCTGAAATGCCTCATTTGAGCTTCCAGGGTTGTAAAAGTACGAACACAAAACCCGAAAGGTAAAAGCATTAAGACGGATTTTATTTCATCGATATGCTCCTCCAGTGTTTTCATTGGTTAACGCTTTAATTAGTTCACCAGAATGCAGCCCGTCGTAAACTGCTGCTGTGAAATCTAGAGCCTCTCGTGAATTGCGGCACAGAAGTTCAATATCATGATTATGTTGAATTGTGCAGCCTGGAAACGCAGAGGTCCTGCAGCGGCTGCAGAAGTTGCGCCTGCTGTGCATGTTGCAGACATCAGCTCAGTGCTGTGCGGTGCCCTGAACCTCAACTGGGAAAGTACAAGAACGTGTAGCTTTATAGACTTGGACGCTCTGTGTTGAGAGGAGAAGTTATTCTCTGCCACTCGGACATCATGTATTCACCGGGATGTTCAGAAACGATTCTGAGGGAAGCAGAAAACTCATCAGTCAGCAAAATGTGTGATGAATAGTAAATATATCAAATGATCAGATCTTGTGACACCGACAGCAGAGGGGAACATCACAGAGGCAGAGCGCTGCATATTGGATTTGTAGGAGTAATAATTAAGATCACAGACAACAGGGATCCCATTCGATTACATACGAGAAAAGATTTCAAATGATGTACCAGTCACTGACACATGCGTCTTTTACATTGGTTTTCATAATAATCTAATAATACAATTTGTTATTTCATGGTGTTTGATGATCAGAAACCGATTTGAAGTTTCTCACTTTGTAGTGATTGTGTAGAGAAAGGCTTTTAGGGCCAGTGTGTGCTATGTCATCCTGCCCCACCCGGTGCGGCTGCTGTAGTCGTCTAATTCTCCTCACAGCCCGGCGCTGTTCCTGGGGTCTTGCAGAGCGTGGTGTTGCACTCACCTTTTAACTGCATTCTTGGTGCCTTGGGCTCTGTTAAGTTCCCCTTGTGCTCTTTCCTCATCCATTCCCAGTGTGTATTATTACCTGTCCACTCTGCCTCTCTTGTTTTCAAGAAAAGGGCTGAGTGGACGGCTCCAAAATAATGCTGTTGAGCTTGAAGAGCGAGCGGCTGTGTCAGGGATTCACACTGAAAGACATTCCTGTGCAAAGGTAGAAAATCATCCTGACAATTTTAAGTAGATCCAGAACACGACACACTTCCACACGCTGCCTCTCAGATGCTTTGCTTCCCCATTTCATATCAAAACAACGGAAGATCACTGCCTCACTTTACTGAAAGGTCACAAGGGCTTGAGAAAGGTCAAGGTCAGAGTGAGTGCCCCCTGCTAGATCATAAGGGAAACTACTTCAAAGGCTCTGATGCGCTGCTACTGTATATTCTGATCACGTCATTACAGCTCAAATATGAACTCTCCCTCCATGTTCGAAAGATTGTTTGAAGTAAAAGTGACAGCGTGACAGAGGTCAGCGCTGTCACCTCATAGCAGGACCAGCTGGGATTGGCTCCAGCCCCCCTGCGACCCCTCAACAGATCATTCTCCTCTGGATGACCCACAGATAGTGGACGGCTCCTGGTGTTAAACACTGTATCATCAATACTTTGAATTCAATAAACGAGGAAGTACTTACCTTATTGCCGCTTTATTCATTTCTTCTTCTACATCCAATGCATCTTGGCAGTTGGATTCTGCTCTTGAGGCCACTGCCAGTGAAGAAATTGGTATCTCTGCCTTTTAGATGATGGATTTTTCCTTGTGTGTCGCTGTGAAATCAGTTAAAAAGTGATTCCTCCAGAAATCTCTCACTCTTTGATTCTGAGAGACTGACAACAATACCCGACATCTGCCATTGCTGAAAAAGGTGCCATGAAACTCCATCACTGCATGGATGTGCATATCTCGATGGGATGTGACGTTTTCCACAATTTGCCGCAGAAATGAGGAAAATAGCCAAGAAAACAATGAAACGGGCCCGAAAGGTACAAGATGCATCATCATGACTTCTTCAGAGCGTCCCCCCCTCTGCAGTGATGTAGCAAGTGCACAATAAACAACTTCAGATGGTCCATCAAAGAGGATCGCAGTCGAACGGGATTCATTAGTGGGGAATTGACTTGACAAGTGTGACCAGGACGAGCAGGCTATTGATCAGCTGCTGTCATCAGTATAGGTGATTTGTGCTGGCGAGCGTCAGCCCCGAGAGGGAGGAGCCGCGAGAGGAGAAGCAGGACTGTACAAGATATGAGGAGGTTACTAAGGTGAAGTATTTCCCCTTTATTTCTATATTTTTATTTCTGGAAATTAAACAGATCACGTTATATTAGTATCAAGTTGAAATTTTATTCTATATTATTTCTATGACAGGCAGTCTGTTGTGTTGCCTCTCTGTAAATATCCTAGACTGGATATAAAGAGAGTCGACACGTCTCCATCTCCTCCCACTTTCCTGAAATGAAGCCAAAATATCCCAAATCCGAACGCTGCCATCTTGCGTACGTGGAGCCAAGGTCTGCGCTGTTGAATCCTGGGGATGGAGCCACGGGAGCGAGGTCCCTCCTGTACATCGGGAGTCAGTCTCTGCAAATATCATCATTCATATATGGCTTCAGTTTTTGGGAGCTGTCATGTCATCCATCTTTATGGGATGTATAAAGTTATGTAGTGCTCAACGTAGTAATACGAGCCCTCATAAATATAATTATTACATTTTGATGCCATTTTTTTATAAGAAACAATAAGTTTACTGCTACACCCCCTTTTAGATGGAGAGGCCAGGAAGGAAGAGAAAGATAGTGAGATTAACTGTGAAAGAGATGAAGATGGAGGAAGAGTAATAAAAGAGATTAACAAGATATATCGGGACGGTGGGGAGACTGGAGCGAGCAGCAGGGAGGCTTTCATTAAGGGCTTGACAGAGCTGATTGTAGGCAGTTGAAGTGGAGGAGATATTTCACAATGAAGCAACTTGCAGCGCGGCTTGTCTTCTCCTCTCTTGGCAGGAGCGCCGGTGTTTTTTAAGGCCCCGTTACAGTATTTCTCAGCTGAGCAGGAGAGAAAGGGAATGATAGAGAGAGCGATGGAGGGGAAGTCATGGGGAGGGAAAAAGTGACGTGGCGAGAGGCTGAAAGGTAGCGAAGCTGAGAGGAGACGTGTGTGTGTGTGTGTGTGTGTGTGTGTGTGTGTGTGTGTGTGTGTGTGTGTGTGTGTGTGTGTGTGTGTGTGTGTGTGTGTGTGTGTGTGTGTGTGTGTGTGTGTGTGTGTGTGTGTGTAAAGGAAAAACAAGGCGAGCTGATAAGGGATTCGAGAGACAGAGAGAACATGTGAGCAATAGATGCAGGGCAGCGGGGAAAAGATGAAAAGTGGAGTAGCTTGTTTTTTTCCTCCTTCTCTTTCACTGGCTTCTCGCGTTTAACACCAGCCGGGGGAATAAAATGACATATCTGAAGCGCTCATTTGTTCCTAGAAAGAAACTAAATGTGTCCGCTTTCCATTTATTCCCAGACATGGGGACAAATCAGGCTCAAGGGGCGTAGTGACAGACTTTAAGTAAATGTAAGCATCGAAGAGAAAGAGGAACAGGTGGAACGTTGAAATGAACCAGTACAGTTAGAGAATCACATGGTTTGTTATTGGAACGTGTGTCAAATTATTATGACTTGAAATGACTAAAAACACGTCAGGAGGCTTAAATAGTGAGGACAACTGACAGTCTACTACACTTTAAAGGGGTACAATCTCACTGCCTCTGACAGGCCCTGATGTTTCAGTCTGTGGTGGCGTTCCCAATAGGGCCCCCCCCCCACACAAAAGAGTGATCACAGTGACCTGGAGAGCCGGCGAGACTCTCAGCCCTGCAGGCCGGTCCGTCTCTCAGCCTCCAGCCAAAGGAGATGGAGCGTATACGCTGTCATTTCAAAGAGAGAGGGAGGAGGGACGCAAGATTGATTCGCGGTTCTACCTAAGCACAATGCTGCTCAGAGTTAAATGGCACTGCACCGGTGTAATTTCCTCGCGCTGCAAAAGCTCGCCTATCAGTCACCCGCTGCCTACTCCAACAGGCTCCTTCAGAGGAACATTATGTGATTAGGAGAGCAACAAAATGTCAGCCCGGCCTCTTGAGTCGAGCCACTGACATGGCTGCTGCGTGCAAAAGAAAGGGGAGTGAAATATATGGAGGTGAATACAGGAGGAGAAATTGAAATAACACTTAAAAGATGGAGCACAGAGAGAGGTGTTCTCATCTGGTTTGACTCAACACTGGAGGTGCAGCGTCACACACTCCCCCGGGGCTCGTTCTGCTCCCACTGGGGCCACTTACACAAAACCAATGCATCCAACTCCCGCTTTGCAACGGCAGCCTGAGAAGCATCCTCCCAAAATCTTCATCCAAATACATACACATCACGTATAGAGGGCAGGAGAGGAGGTAGAAAGAACCCACACTGCTGCGGGGAAATCGTAATGAGCTGTCAAAAAGTTTGATGTCAGTTAGTGGTGGTTGTTCCCTTCAGCTTCTGACTGTAACTGAAGGAGTAAGGGAACAATTGTTCCCTTTGAACGGTCACAGTGCAGCCAGGGAATCAGGTTTATACGTAAGAACTAGATTTCTGCCTTCATGTGGATGGATACGAGCGAGCGAGAGACAATAAGCAGGGTGAGAGAGTCGGGCAGAGACGGGTTGACCCTGAACTCGGCCTTCGTTCTGATCTCAACTACACACTTGTAAAGTTCTGGAGCTGTCTCCTGCACAGTTGTGATGCTTTTGCAGACAGACACACACATAAACACCTGTCAAAACAGTCAGAACCCACTCATCTCTAGTGCCCACCACACACACACACACACACACACACACACGATGAAAACAATGCCAGCCACCTTCTCTCGAAACACATTATTATTATTCAACTTTTGCCTACCCTCACACTGGCTATTGCAAATCAGCTCTGGGACTGTTCTTGTTTACTCCCTGCAGTCCTCTTACCTGTGCAGAAAAAGTGCAAGAGCCGGGAGGAGGGCAGGTTGTGGATGTCAAGGCCAAAGAGGGACCAAATAATAGACTAATGTGGTTTGTGGGCTGGCAGATTTAAACCTGCTGCGGTGGCATCTCATCTAGGAACTGCATAAGTACGTATGTAAGGGCTTTTACTTTTAACCACTTCTGACAAGTTGTAACGACGTACATTCATTTCTAATAGTGTCATATTTATTGCTCACTCATAATTAGAGATATTTTCCTCTTGTTTGAGTCATATTGTTTCTGAACACATTGACACGTCTGCCAGGAGAGAAATCCTGCCTGCGTTGGAGGCCTGTTAGTTATTCCCTTCTTCGGCAGGCAGGCAGAATTTGACATGAACTCAGTAGATACTATTCTGTGTTGAAGTATACACTTCCCAGGAGGCAGGAGGACCTCAGCACAACACCGGCCTTGCACTGTGTGCGTGTGTCGCTTTCTGTTCCCTTTATTCTTCCTGATTGCCTATTTTGCTGTGTATGACAGCCCGTGGATTGGATTCTGTTTCACAGCCCAGTGGTTTCTCGTCGAGCATATATTTGGCTTTGTTTGGTGGAGAACTAATAGTTTTCAGCAGCAAAATAACCAACCGCTCTGATTTATCAATCTCATGTCTCCTGTTTGGAGACTTGAAAAAGAGACAATCAGTCACACGCGTTGCAAAAGACGCTCCTCTTTTGTTTTCTACATTTCTTAACATTGATGCAGTGTATGGAAATCTTCTGCTGGTATGGTATACACTGACAAATAGGATTAAGGAAACAGGAGACCTCTGTCTCGCTCCTTGGTTACGAGAGTTGGGCCAGTAATCAAAGACGGGCTTTTCCATGCTTTACGGGGCTTGTAAGCAGAGTCGGAGCTGATTACTGAACTGCACCTTCTTGTTATGTTATATATTATTCAAGAGAAAAACTCTACATCACCTCTGCTTTTCTATTATGAACCCAGGAGAGCTGTGACTGATCAGAAGATGAAGAATCAAACTCAGAAATGAAGCTGACTGATGTTATGATTCAGTTTAAGCTTGTCGAGCCACTCACATACATATAGTGATATGATTCCCTCTCTGTTTCTGTCATATCCATCGACTTGCATTCCCTTTAAATTCAAATTTAAGTTAAATTGATTTCCTGACCCTCCAAACATACTTAGGTTCAAGTCCACCATCTAAATCTAATCAATTGTTCCTTGGCCAATGGCCCGAGCACTAAATTTCATAGAAGTGGGTTAAAACCATTCTTCCACTGCGCGTGAAGTCAAAAGTCTTAAATCCAATAAAGCAAAGTGTAAACAAAGTCGGTAACGGGTGACAGGGCGTCATGCTGCAGTTACAGTTTGGAGGATTTATTAAGTCACTTCTCTGTGTCCACGTTTAGAAGAGGAGGCAGTCGGCGCCTTGTTCAGCTCCGCCCCTTTTCGCAAATCCCCTCAGATCCCTTCAAGCCAATTAGGGTCTAGAGATGTGAAAATCAGGAAGCAAATTGGTCTTTTGGCTGAAGCCTCTGGGGGAATGGCTAGTGGGAGGGATAGAGAGGAGGAGGAAGAGGAGGAGAAGAGGATGTGTTAGGGAAGGTGAGATGAAGAGGAGTTAAAAGAAAAGCAAGATGATAGAGGGAGAGGAGGAGACAGGGGAAACACATTAGAGAGAAGAGATGAAGGTGAGAGGAAGTAAAGTGTGGATCTTGGCTCCGACAAGCCTGCCTGTGCATATTTGTTTTTGCGCTATACAAATTTTGGCTGTGTGTGTGTGTGTGTGTGTGTGTGTGTGTGTGTGTGTGTGTGTGTGTGTGTGTGTGTGTGTGTGTGTGTGTGTGTGTGTGTGTGTGTGTGTGTGTTTTCTCTTCCCCATGCACCTCCATATGTTGCGTGATGTATCACCGGCAGCTGTACCTTCACGTCATCTGTTTTCGCCGCAAATCTCCCCCGAGCAAACACACGAGTACAGGAGCGAACGCAGATGCTTCAAGTGGAATGGTGAGAGGAAAACAAAAAAAAAGATTTAAGAGCTGTACTACAATCACCACAGGGGAACGCCAGATTATCACCGGGAATATACACACTTCATGTACACAAATAATAACACAAACTACATTCTTGAGCCTCTCTCTCGTTCCCTGAGGACACTTCAGGCCTAATGAGTGCTCGGAGTGAGTGTGTGCACCGCAGTGTTTGAATGAGAGTTGTTTGTGGTGGCTTATGTTGTTACGAAGGGTGATAGTCAGTCATTTACTCTGGAATCCAATTAAAGAGACGCTTCCTGCACTTAATGTTTACCTGCAGCTTTCATACGGAGACAGTGGTAACCGTTAAAATAGCGGTTTTGTGGTTGTTTATAAGGATTTTGTATTAAATTCTGAGCAATGTTTATGTTTTTTGCATTAAAGTCGCTCTCCTGGCGTCGATGAAACCCCTAAAATAACATCTGTGCTTCTGCAAATTGCATATTTAGCCATTTATCCAATAATTAAAAAATGGCTTTAATGTAACACTGCACCTTTGCCTCATTTATTATCTGCAGACTTATGCATATGTGAACCTGTCACCTGCAGCTCCAACCCTAATAACATCAGGGCTGCAGCATCCAATCAATGAATCACTCTGTAATCCACTTCTAGATTCATCTGCAACTATTCAAATTAAACTTAAATATGTTAATAGATCTGAGTGTTTTTTTAAATTATTGAATTTTAGCATTTAAAATGTGAATATTTTCTGGTTTCTTTGCTCCTCTAATAACACTAAAGTGAATATCTTTGACATTTGAGGAGAGACAGATCGACATGTAATGGACCAAACATCTCATGAATTAATCAAGAGAATAATCTGGATTAATCGATAATTGCCGCCCTAAATCATTTAGAGGTGCAGTGGAGACCATATTGCCAAATTATTGAAGTAATGAATGACTGTTGTCTCTCGCATGTTCTCCTCCTCCCTCCACAAGTTGCCAGACAACGTCCCCTCGGGCTAAACTCGGAGCCAATTGTGAGCTCGGCTGTGCATGAACCAACGACACAGCTGCCCAAGAAACCATTTTGTAGCCAAGTGTCCAATTACTTTTAAACCCCTGCAACGTGGGAGCTGTGTTATAACAGCTATAATTCACACACACAGTTCTTTCTATACTGATGGAAACCTACTCAAATTAAAGCTGATACACTTGGCACTTCAGTGTAGTGTCCACCATTATGTTATTTTCAAATTGGAGTTGAGGCTCAGACCATAAAGAAAAAAGAGATACTCCTCATACCCACTTGTCTAGTTGAGGTTGAGCAGCTCTACTTTTACTCCCGGGAATAAATTGCGTCTCAAGTGTCGACACAAATCAAGTTGTACCGTCACTTCCTCCGGTCTCATAAACACAACTTAAAGACATTGAAATCCTTTCAGAGATTACTTTACCAATCGTCTCCCTCATCCATCCAAAGAGCAGGAGGCGTTTGTACCAGGGAGTTCATTTGGATATTGTCAATTTCTGACGGGGTTTGTTCTACATTTAGAACTGTGTCTTTTAAAAAAATAATTTTCTACTAACTGAGACCATCCCTGGACCGTGCGACTCTTCCCTCCTGTCCTACATGTGAGCATTTCTCAGATTAATATTAGAGTTTCACAGCTGAACACACCAGGAGATATTCTCGCTGTTTCCTGCCCGTCGTCCCATTTCAGGCACTCCACGACTTAAAGTGAGGGAAACTGAATGGGTCATTGCTCTGGAATTGAAATCAGCAAAAGTTAAACTTGAGAGAAATATATCATTAAGTATTTGGAATATGAAAGTCCCTGCATGTTCAGAGGAAACGTTGGGAAAACTCAATTTCAAGGCAGCAAAATGAAATATTGATTTTGAATTTATTATCCGACCATCACTCTGTAAGGTGTTTATGATATGAAATGTCAAAACAGTTAGTTGTTAAGAGGGAGTTACATGCTGAAGAGAACCAGGCTGGATTCTTTATTGTTCTCGACCTTTCTGGCTTCATGTGAACCTAAGTTAATTTCACCAAATGTTGGATTCCGGCTCCATAGCTTCCTCTCTTTTCTGCCCTTCCACCAGAGATCTGGACGCTGTGACATTTGTGTCTTTGGTTATATTTGCATGCATATTTATGTGTTTTATTTTTGATGGAACTTACCCATTTCTCTGCTGCTTTTTGAAGGGTTCTTGAGTGGCATCTTTGAAAGTCCATTAAAAAACGTCTGCTCCTGCAGCGGATAAAACACAAGTTGTTGAAGAAGACGTGAAGGTCAGTGGAAAGTGATTGCGAGCTCCCGGAGATGGACTCAATTAGGCCGGCACTCTCCATTAGGCCTGAGGTTACGCCTGTCCATTTTGCATGTCTAAACAGGTCTGTGCAGAGCCGTGCACGGCAGATTGTGGGTTTTCATGCAGGCTCTTATGTGAAACCTAATGGAAGTCGTGCATTGCAGAAAATGCCTCTTCACTGTCGGCTCCAATTCCTATAAACAAGTCATTTTGCTTTCCTGTATTCCAGATTGCTAGAATCAGTTTTTGGATTTGTGCAATTTCCTGATAGAATATCTGCTTTATTTCCTTTTTTTAGGTTTTGAAATTGGCCTGAAATCTGTTGCAAATACCAGTTATTTCTGTTCAATGCAGATTTTAACATGTTTCTGGATGACAGAATACAGAGAGCCACTCTTGGAGGGTGAAAATGAGTTAAGAGGAGGGAAGTTTGAGCAAGATGGAAACAGAGACTAGTCAGAACACTGGCAGAGAGATTGACAGCTGCAGTGAAGCAAACCTGCAGGTCGAGCAAAGAGCCTCCAACTTCACTTTTCATATCTTGCATTTGAATAGAAAGCTGACATGGTCTCGATGTGCCACGGAGGCTGTGTGACCTGAGGGCCCTGCAAATGCATTTGCAGCCCGGCGGCATAGACTTCAGCCTGAGGAGGGGGGGGGGGGGGGGGGGGGGGGGTGTGTGTGTGTGTAAATATCTGAAAAGGTGACATTTATTCATCGACAACTACAGAGCGTTGCCTTTCCAACTGTGCAAATGCAATGCTTCTGTTTAGTGTTTGAAATGACTTGACGGAAAGAGAGACAGAGCGGAGAAAAGCCCTCCAAGGCTTCCTGTCTCATAAAACCCAGCAGGAGGAAAGATTAACTTTCTTTAGAGAAGTGGTAATTACAAGAGAGTCTGCTTTTATGAAGACATGAACTGGCGGGACAGAGATGGGAGATGGAGGAGGGCAGCAGTGGGGAATCAGAAAGTATCTCGTGGAGGAGAGTCGGCCTCTTTATTCTAGAAACAGAAATTATCATGACACTGTGTGACTGGGTTTGTTTCAATCTTCCCCCTGTTTTTTCTGCATATCTTTCTACTGCACCTTTTCTATCCCAGGACTCTGTGTGTGTGTGTGTGTGTGTGTGTGTGTGTGTGTGTGTGTGTGTGTGTGTGTGTGTGTGTGTGTGTGTGTGTGTGTGTGTGTGTGTGTGTGTGTGTGTGTGTGTGTGTGTGTGTGTGTGTGACAGAGACACTTTCTGCCTGACTGCTCCCTGTGTCCGCTTGTGTCTGTGCTTAATCTGCGTTTGTAGGTTAATCCTTACCTGGCAAAGGAGCACACTGGGTTAATCTGGAACAGGTGGGAGTTGTGTCATGTGATGCACAAAGTGACACACACACACACACACGATGGCAAAATGGCAGTCTTACTCTCTAAATTACTGTAGTTACTGTAGATTGTACTTTGCTGCACAACTGCCACATATTCCCTTTGCTGTTGTGATCCATGTGTCTTATTTACAGTGTCTCAGTTAGTTTAATCACTAATAGATTAGAATTGAGGGAGTGATGTATAGAGAAGTGCAGGAGCAGGAGCCTTGTGCTGCTTTAGCAGGTGTGTAACAGCTTTAGGTACTTTTGTCTCTCAGCATCTTTAGATTCCCGCTGGTGTGTGTGTGTGTGTGTGTGTGTGTGTGTGTGTGTGTGTGTGTGTGTGTGTGTGTGTGTGTGTGTGTGTGTGTGTGTGTGTGTGTGTGTGTGTGTGTGTGTGTTTGCCAGTTTGTTGACATCGACATTTTTTTCAGAAAAAGCAGCAGAATCAAATATCGCTGCTCTCGAGTCCCATTTTCTGCTCTTACTCTGTTTGCTGCAGGTGACACACACACAGACATATATATACACACACAGACTCACACACACACAGTTAGAAGTTGCACCTTTCCACACACTTTTCTACACACACACTCGTCTCACCCTGCACTGTATATTCCACCAGTGGGGGTGTGGATGTTGAGTATAACAGGGTTAATCCAGCCAATGGGAAAGAGTCTTTACTCATCCCCTGTATTTCTTATTTCCCCTGTGTCTCGCTCGTTCATTAGAATCTTTTTAGTCTCTAAATAAATCTACTGTCGCTCATCAACCTTCATTTTATAACAGCAGCAGTTTCCTTTATAAAACTTTCCCCTTAACCAATCCTGAGTCCCTGAGTGACAGAAAAGTCCACTTAGGCGAGTTTCTTCTTGCCATATCTTTGCCTTTTCACCATTCCTCCCCCATTTCCTTGTTCTTCTGTTCTCCTCCTCCTCCTCCTCTCTTTGTCTTCCTCCTGCTCTCTGGCTGCACTGGTGGGTATCAGCTCTACATTCTGGAGCTGGTAAATGTATTTTTTCCCTGGACAGCATCAGAGAGACACACACAGAGACACATACGCACATTTATACACACAGAAAATGGGTAGCAGTGGTTCAGCCCATCTGTGCCTCTCCAGCTGAAGAGGAAAAGGCTGGAGTACATCTGTGGCAGCCGTAGTTCCACACGCACGCGCACACGCACGCGCACACGCACGCGCACACGCACGCGCACACGCACACGCACACACACCTCTTTTTCGGTCGGAGGCTGTCTGTAGTAAGTACTTTCTGGCAAAATTACAGTGAATGGAGGTGTGTGTCTATGTTCAGATATACTCTGTGTTGAGGTGTGTGTGAGTTTCAGAAATAAAGAGAGAGAGGGAGGGTGTGCGGGACTAACTGATGTTGACATTAGTTTAAATGTGTGTGTGTGTGTGTGTGTGTGTGTGTGTGTGTGTGTGTGTGTGTGTGTGTGTGTGTGTGTGTGTGTGTGCTACTAATTGACATTGAGGCTGACATGTCATTAATGCCTCTCACTTTGTCATCATCTCGTTCTCTCCCCCTGCTCTCGCTTCTCTTTCTGGCTTCCTCACTTTTCTTTTCCTCATCATTCAGTCTCTCTCTCCCTCCTTCTCTTCCCTCTTCACCCACCTCCCCTCTCTCCACCAGCTCCACCAGCTCCTTCTCTGTCTCCCCTCGCTCCGTCACTTTCTTCTCAGTCTCATCTCTCAGTAATGACCTGATCTGATTGGATCTGGTCACAGATTCTTTCTGTGGCTAATGGCCGTGACCGTTGCTAGGCAGTCGGGTGCCAAAACAGCGGCTGTTGCGCCGGGCCACGCCGCCGACGGAGATGGATCGCTTATTTGCCCTGGTGGGGCTTCTTTGCTTACACATTCACTGAGCTCCATTAGGACGGTGACAGGCGTGTTGGGACTGGCCTCCATGATGGATCAGACAGTTAGAATGAATGTGTCCATCGATCACACGCATCCCAGTGTATTAGCTTTACATTTTAAGAGGACGAGTACAGGTTCTGTGTAATCTCCAGGCAGATGTGTGACGTATAGATGACATTTAGCGTCAGACTCTGTTTAATTATCAGTTCATTTGAGTGTGATCTTGGCTCTTTGGCTGGAATACAGTGGTGCTATGGAAGGGCTGCCATGGTAACAGCTGAACCGTAAACACAACTTTGCAGCGTATTATTTTGGGGGAATTTAATAACCTTTTTCTTGAGTGTAAAATTCCACTGGATGAGTTATAATTACAAAGATTTATAGCCGTATGATTATAAATCAAGTGTATCGCAGCAGCAGCAGCAGCAGCCTGTGCAGGCTGGGAGATAAAGACGCATCACCCTTTGTGTGATGTCAAATTCATTTGCAGGGCAGAGGAGGATTACATTATGTGTTATATTAGCTGTGGGAGAAATTACAGCTAATATATACGGAGATTAATAGTTTAATTTTCAACCTCAACTGCCCTTCTGCTTAATAATCAGCAGATAAAGTGGTAGAAAATAAATGTGGCTGAAAACAGATTACTTGATTGGTGATTTTTCTGTCTTAATAGGGGACCTATCATCTTTTTCCTTTTTCCTGTCATATATATAAAGTTTCCAGATTTCTTCATCTGATAATCTGCTCCACATCTCGTTCTTTTAAAACAGTCAACTGGAGTTGTGACCTAAGCTGAATGTATTCACAAAACCAAACAGAACTGGGGATGGAGATGAATAACCATCAGGTTTAGCCACAACAGCTTATAATGCTGGTTTGTGCAGTTTTTACTGTGAAAGCTTTCAGAATAAAACACAGGCTGAGAAACACTAATAGAACAGGACAGGACAGTGGCAGCTGATGCTCGCTGGAAAAGTGTGTTACACTTCACTGTAGCTGCAGACTTATTTTAACCAACAGGTGAACAGACTTGGGGACGGAGCAGAGAAAAAACTAGGCCAGACTTTGAGAGTTCCTCTTCTTTATTTCAAAGCGCACTGTGTGAGAGACGGGGCCTGGGCTGTGTGGGTCCTCTCTGGGGACCTCATTTCCTCAGTCCCTGCTGGAGTTCAACATGAAGGCTTTAAACACATTGTGATGGTGGCTCAAATAGTAGTTTCACCACCTACAGCAGCTGCACTCGTGTCTATTAACGGTGCAGCTGAGAGACCACCACCAGTGTCCATGGAGGTGGTCTGAGACTCACACTTGATTTTCTTTTAGAAACTATCTGAGGCTCTTGATTCTGTCCAGGATGAGATACATAATATCCAGAGACAACTTGCTATGGCTTCAGCATGATTCTAATCTGGCTATTGATTTGATAATAATACAATATTACTTCAGGGACTTTGTTTTTTTTGCTTTCTGTCTCGTCTTTTTCTCATCTGAACTTGTTATTTGGCTGTTTGCAATCTTGATGAGCCAAAGTCTTAAACAGATTTTACTGTTGCACTTTCAGCGAGCCGTCCTCTGCGTGAGCATCTGCTGAACGCCTCAGATGTAAATGGGAGGCAATGATTTAAGTTGGAAATGTATTTATGGCTTCGTAATCATTTCCTGGGGCAAAGTGTTCTTTTTGTCCTTTTCCACTTTGAAAGCAAAAGTCATTACGAAGAACAAAAATGACTCCCGCGCCGCTGAAGGGTTTAATCATTTTATCTGTTTTGAATGTTTCTCCTCCAGCAACATGTGACGGGGAAGATTTTATGTGTGGTTTTAAATATCAGCTTTGTCCTTCATCAGAGGCAGTGTCTGGTAACAGTCAGCAATATTGTTTATATATATATATATATATATATATATATATATATATAGATGTGTATATATACACACACAAACCAAAGAATGCATCCAGAAACTGTGTTAAGTACAATTCTACCTTTACTTGAGTTTTTCTTATGCTTCCTCATATTCTTATCGACTACGTTTATTTGACAGCGATAATTGCTTAAAAAAATATGTTGGACACAGTATTATCAAGTATACATTTTTCTTAAGTGGTGCATAAATATTTAATCCGCACATACAAACATACAACAAAGTATTTGAAAACTATATAATGTTGAACACAGTTGGAAAAACCTGTTCATCTGAAATCCACAAATTAGCCCCTATGTGTCACGGGCGCTGTCCAGGGTGCTGAACGTGGAGCTGTCCCAGGGACTCGGCAGGTAACTACAGGTTCTGATCCTGTTTACCTCAGTATCACCACACATCCTGCCCTGCATCTTTCCACTGAGAAACCACTAGGGGCCATATCCACTAAATGTCTCATCTCATTACCTGGAGTTCTCTTAAATAGTGCTGCTAAGAGCTTCTTTCGAGAACCGAGCGGCTGCGAGCAACTGACAGAACTCGTCGACTGTCACTTAACTGGACTTTGCATTTGATAAATGGAATGACTCACTATGTTTGTGTTTGACTAGTGTGTGTCAGTAAATATGGAATAATATCAGGCCACAGAAATACACAATACACATTTATATCAGATAGTATATCTTTGATTAGTAAGACAGAGGATTAAGGCCATATTGAAGGAAAAAAAAGAATTATGTTGTATTTTTATGAGAATAAAGTCATAATTTAATATCATGACTTTATTCTCGTAAAATTGGAATTTTAATCTTTAAAATTACAACTTTTTTGTCCCTTGTAAAGTAACAACTTTACTGTCGTAGTATTACAACTATAATTTATTTAAGTGGCCCTAACATTCCATTCGAAAATACATTCATTTTAATAACCAGCATTTAATCTGGCCTGTCAGAAGTTTAGTTTGGCTTCTGCAGTTTGAGCAGTTCCACTTCTCCCATGGCTGCTGTCAAAAGATCCGTTATAAACTGAATTGAGCTTGTACGGTTACTGGAGTATTGTTTTACATGTGGCTAAAGGTTTAGTTTGAGTCTGTGCTGTGATATAAAACTAAACAGACATATAAGATTATCTACATCTCACAACAATCTGCAGCTCCACATTATCCCTCTTACTTTCCAGTGAAAGTGTTGCTGCCTGTCAGAACTGTTGAGGTCGTCTTGTTTGAATAAACCTTATTGGAATTGTCATCAGACAACCGGGGGATTCCTTGCTTAGGCTTAAAGTTGCAGTTTTGGCAGAACAGAAATGCTGACTGAAAGATTCAGTGTAAGTTAACACGATGTGCAGTGACTACTGAAGCAGATTTTAAAAGTCCTGTAGTGTTATTGTCAGTGTTAGTACGTGGTCACTCTGAGTTCCAGCCTGTAAGTCCCTCCCTGCCTCTTGGGGTTTGTTAACGCTTGTTGTTCCTCTCTGTCTTTTTCCTCTTATTATCACACACATTATGTAATCTTCCCAGCCTGATAAGGGAGTCGTATTCTGTTATTGAAGCCACTTACTCAGTGCTGAAGTCGCTCCAATGCTTTTGAAGTGATTGCTCTGTGATATCAACATGAAAGACAGGCGGGGCTGAGATATGGTGCTCTACATGAGCTCAGCTCATTTTCTCTGAGTACATCTCAGAGAAAGCACATTTATAGAGAAAAACTATCTTTTGATCAGGACAAGGATTGATTATAATGTATGAGTTAAGATGCTGCAGGCCGGTATTTACAGGCCACTTTGTAGTGTAACCTGTTAACCTCCAGATTTTGTCAAAACAAATGATGGCTCTTACTCAAGAGCCAGAGAAGAATGGAGCTGTGGGATAGTATATTCCCAGAAGATATGAACAGACATTGTGTTCCTGGAAGTTTTCTCTGTACTCTGCATTTTCAGTCAGAACAGAGAGAATGTTCTGGTTGCATGTCTTCCTCTGATGAAGTGATTATGCCAACTGAAGTCGTGCAGCCGTTAAAACATCCATCCATCTCTTCCTCCATTAGCCACATCCTGATATACTTGTATCAGCTCTTCCTATAGGGTCAGCTGGGGTCGGCTCATTGGGCACGAGGGCTGGTTCACCCTGAGCAGGTCTCCAGTCCATCACAGGGCTGAGAGACATGGAGACAAACAACCATTAACACTCACAGTCGTTCCTATGGGCTGTGTAGAGTCGCCTGGGGGAAATCCACGAAGGCACGAGGACATCACGCAAACTCCACACACAAAGTTTGGCATTGTGACTGACTTCTGTCACACAGATACTCGTCTGTCCCTGCCTCTGGTGTTGAAAACCTGTTTGAGACAGATCCTCCATCTTCTTTTCTGTCTTTCACTCTGTGTCCTGCAGGTTTTTGTCCTTTCTCTCTTTGTCAGCTCTCTGTCTTTAAATCCCTTGCTATTCTTTCTGTTTTTTATTTATCCCCTAAGCTGTGTGTGTGTGTGTGTCTGTGTCTGTGTCTGTGTTTTCTCTTGTTTGTATGATTTCCATCCTTCTCTTCACCACCAACCCCTTGACCTCCTCTCTTTCTGTTCTTCCTGTCGCCTCTGCAAGCCAAGATTAAGGTGTAAATGTTGGAGTTGTGGTTGTATGCAAGTTTTATGAGTATATCTGTGTGTGCCAATGCTAATGTTGTGTGTGTGTGTGTGTGTGTGTGTGTGTGTGTGTGTGTGTGTGTGTGTGTGTGTGTGTGTGTGTGTGTGTGTGTGTGTGTGTGTGTGTGTGTGTGTGTGTGTGTGTGTGTGTGTGTGTGTGTGTGTGAGAGAGACAGAGGTTTCAGAAGCAAAACAATACTTTAAATGGACTATTGATCGTGGCTCAGTCTCTGCTCCTCCTGCATCTTTGCAAGTACATGTTCACGTGAAGGGAGAGAGCTTACACGTACTAATGCAGGAAATGGAAATGTAGCTAAAAATACTGATTAAATAACGTTAAAGTATTTTTTCAGGATAGAGGACGGCCAGAAACAGTCCTACACATACACACACATGTGAAAATACATTCATTGAACACTGCACTGCACACGGCATTAACGCAGAAAGATGCAAATCAAGACAGAGCATCATGGGAAAACTGTGACACACACACACACACTCACACACAAACACACACTCACATATGTGGATGGATTACCTGCTTTAGATGAGATTGTTTGCTACATGATTCATTCACGCTTCACTGCTCAGTCTGCCATTATCTCACATCGTATCCGTGTGTGTGCTTGAGACTGCATGCTTTTGTGTTTGTGTACGTACCTTCATGTGTGTGTGTGTGTGTGTGTGTGTGTGTGTGTGTGTGTGTGTGTGTGTGTGTGTGTGTGTGTGTGTGTGTGTGTGTGTGTGTGTGTGTGTGTGTGTGTGTGTGTGAGAGAGTGTGTGTGTCCAGCCACTCACTACAGTGCACTGCTCAACATGGGACCTTTTAATTAAAGGAGAAGTTTCATTATCAGCTCCATTAGTCAGTGCCTGGCCGGTGTCAACACTCTCAAACGCACACACACACACACACAGACAGCGTTCTGTTAGTTCGGCTGGTATAATATTTAACCTGATGTTCCTTTTCAGGATGAGAGTGTAATTTATTATCGTAGTAATGGGAACTGACCCCATTTCCAGTCAAATGAGGGAGGCGGGCGGAGGTGTTATTCCAGTCATCATGTCGTCATTTGCATTGTAATGGATGTCACAGGTCACACTAATATTGTTCTGCTACAAATAAAAGAAACACATGTACAGTGGAAGATAATGTCTCTGCCGTGGGGCCGTTTGTGAAACACTATCGATTCCTGAGAGCGTCCCTCCCTGAACATCATCATTCAGCATCTCAGTGAATCTTTTCCTTGTATATTACAGATGCTTTTTTTGAGAAGAATCAAATGTTTTTGCTCTGTTTTTCAAAATAAAGGTAGAAATCATCATCACGCCACCCCCCCACAAGCTGGGAAAATAGAGCTGTTTCTCTTTTTTCCTAAGGAAGTTAGCATTTCAGTCAGGAAGCTTGTATTTTTTTGTTTTGTCATGTGACAGTCGGGGCTGAGAGGAGAATAAGTGGCGAGCTGATTGATATGATGAGGATACAATTAGCCATGAGCAAGATTCGTGAAGCCCCTCTTATCGTTCTGAGCACCACTCTCTTTCCTGTGTGTGTGTGTGTGTGTGTGTGTGTGTGTGTGTGTGTGTGTGTGTGTGTGTGTGTGTGTGTGTGTGTGTGTGTGTGTGTGTGTGTGTGTGTGTGTGTGTGTGTGTGTGTGTGTGTGTGTGTGTGTGCGCGCGTTTATGTGCGTGTTTGAGAGAGACAAGCTTGTATTCAGATATACAAAGAGGCACAACAACATGTTTAAATTGTCAACCAGTCAGTCAGAGAGATGGAATCTGATTTGTAGTGGTAGAAGTGTGTGTACGTGTTCCTGCAGTTTATGTTCCTTGACATGGCCCATACACACACTCACACACACACTCACGTACACACACTCACACACACACACACACACACACTCACACACACACAGCATGTACAGCTCCTTCTCCTGACTCTTCTTTCTCTGTGTTTTCTTTCTCCGGCAGATGAAAGAGAGGACGTTCAGAAAAAGACTTTCACAAAATGGGTAAACTCACAGTTGGCTAAGGTAAGACAGCTCCACCGTCTCTTCATTATCGACCCCATTCCCCATCTATTCCCTGCATAGACACTGCAGGAGCACCAAACTCATGATCATACACTGATCACTCACAAGAGAGATGAAAAAGCTCTTTCTCACACTTGGAACATAATTTTATGGCAAGGACGCCCGAACTCTGATGCATCTACAGCAGAGATACAGCCTGACTCCTTCAGGTCACACCTCCATGTGCTCCTGCCGCTCACCTACACAATCACATGCAAATGCAATATCATTTCAATCTGGCTCTCTGAAAAGAAGAAGCATGTTCCAGGGTTGTATTTCCATATTATTAAGGACCATTTTCCATCCATCGATAGCATTGGCTTTTGTCAAGTTGTTGACGTTCAGTCTGCTTTATCTGATATTATAGCTACTTGAATATTTAAGTATTTCAATTTTTCTCCAGCTCCATGTAGCGAATGAGATTTAATTCCACCTCCTTTTGAAACTGAAAGAAACTGAGAGAGGTGAACAAGGTGGTTGCCAGTTCTGTGGCACCTTTCTGTAAACTTAGAGCAACTTTGTGCAACAGTTTTACCTCAAAACAACCTCCTCAAAATCCTTTTCATTTCCACTGAACATCTGTTCTTGCACTATGGTGAATGATCTCCAGAGAGTGAGAAGAGCTAAACTGAGTAACTGGCAGCAGCTTAATCCACTGGAATTAGACCCTGAAGTACAAGAGTAATGCTGCAGTGTAAGTTTTTAGGAGAAAATGAAAAGAAGGAGACGAATGGTTGTGTTTTTGTTCCATCTTCTTCCATCACCTTTAACACAGGCCTGTGTCCTGTTATTTCCTCCCAGACAATTTTTGAGGCATTTCCTTTTACATCTGAGATTCAGGCACAGACACAAACACGCAAAGGTTATTCCCGCCACGTCCGATCTCTCAGGAGAGTCTGTTGGGTAAAGCTTGGATTAAGAAAAACCCAAAGGCAGCACAGGTTTGTGTGTTTGTTCGGATTCTACATACTGTAGTTTGAATTGTTAAGAGAAAAAAGGGATATTTGTTTTTATCCTGAAATGCACTTTGTTGTGTGTCTTTTTTCTTTGCTGCCTAATTGTCTTGTGGTGCACTTTGTTGTCCTGTAACTCAGTTAGTCGCTCTCCCAAAGGGACTGAATCACTCACTTTAAATTGAACTCTAATTACATTTCAGTGTTTATTTGTGCTGTGTGTATTTGGTACGTGCCGACACATCACTTCTATTCCTATTTTCAAAGTTGATTGGGAGGGTGCTAGAGGTGTGCCGTTGCCGTGGTGATGGAGACTTAAGTGAATGTGCGTGCACGACGTGCGTGCGCTTGTTTCTTCTCATTTGTGTGTGACTTCGTGAAAAGCTACAGCTATTGAAACAGAGTCTGATTAAAGCCAGGGGACGGACACAGGCTAGAGATTGTCTTCTCCTCTCCTCCTCTTCTCTACTTTCTCTCATCTCCTCTTCCGTTTCCTGTTCTCTCTTCCCTTCCTCTCCCCTCCCTTGCTCTATTCTGTTCCTCAGTCAACTTGTCGCTTCTCCCCACCCCTCCTCTCTTCTCTTTCCTCCTTCCCTCCTGTCTGTTCCTCTCTTCTCTCATCATCTGTCCATCCAGCCCATCTGATCCCCTCTAACCATCACAAAGAGAGGGAAGGAGAAAAAGAGGGAGAGATATAGGCAGGCGAAGAAGAGAGAAAGAGAGAGAGAGAGAGACAAAATCTCCTTCTCATCCATCCAAACTCACCAAAGCATAATGAGTACCCCACCCTAGATAGATGAGTCTGTCACACACACACACACACACACACACACACACACACACACACACACACACACACCCACACACACACACACACACACACCCCCACACCCACAGGCCTCAGGAAACTAAAACATAGTGAGACAGCAGATGGGAGAAAGTACGATTATAAGACGGGGGAAAATGAAAAGCGAGAGAGGCAAGGAGAAATGGATCTGAAGAAAAGGAAAATGGACAGGAGGGCAGAGCAAACAAGTTACGGTAGAAGATGGAGGGTTCGTCTGCGACAGGCGCGTGTGAGAAATATGGGAAACGAGAGTCGCGGAGATGGCTGGCGGCGAAGTGGCGTCGTGTCTGACTTGAGTGTGATTTGCTACTCAGCAAACCATAAAAAGATGCTCTTCAGGAATATACGCTGATCTGTCACCGAGTCAGGAAACTGAGCTTAGTTTTATTTACCAACCACAGCTTGTACTTTATTCAAGTGTCAGCTGCTGATTCCAGCACCCGCTACAACATGTCATCTGCAATTTACATACCTTTATATCAAAACCTGCACCCAGTGTTTCCTACATTTCCTAGAATGCATTCAAACACCCCCTATATAACAGACGTGAATTGGAAATTATAACTTATGCTGTTTCGGTAATCTGCTCTGGAGCCCGACCAATCAAATCCCTGGAGAAACTCCTAATTCCTACAGGATCCTGACATGGACAAAAAGATTCACGTGACCAGGTTTAAATTAGACGTCTAACAAACTAATTGACTGTAATTTACCCCCAATAGAAGCCTAAAGACAAATTGTCCAATTTAAGTGAAATAAAATAGCACAATATCAGCTCCAACCCTCCAACTCGTCCATGTGTCCCAGGTAGATCATCTGCTCTGGTGATTCATGTCAACATTCAAGTACACACTAATACAGGCCACTAGCATTGCCTTGTTGCAACTTCAAATCTAAATGCTAATTCAAATTGTGCTGCGTGGAGGTAGGTCAGGCAGGTTCATGCACTCACGACATTCACACATGGGCTGATGCCAATACTCTACAGATGTGATGTTTTCAATGAAAGTAAAAAGGAACCTCCCCCAGCAGATGTTGCTGTGCCTCAGTAAAATGCATGCAAATAAATGGCAGGAGTTATCTTATGGCAAGAAGCACCACATCCCTCCGAGTGTGTGGGGGAAGAGTCACCTTTAGGAAACGCTAGTGATCAAAGCAGAGTTGTCCAGGGTGGTTGTACATGTCAGGGACATTTTACTCAGAGCTTTTGCTTCCCATGGATTTCCTCTCCCTTCTTTTCTTCTTCAAGCATGAATTTGTAAATAAATGCAGTCCACACATAATGTACCCTTCAGCAATCATTCATCACAACTTCTCCAAGGACAATATATATGATAATCTTGTGTTTGTGTCAGAAACAGGATTGTTTCTCTCCTTGGAAGCGGTTTCTCTTTTTGATGACACACAAACAAGTCCACCTGTTTTATTTGCACCAACATGAACCTTCTATTAGTTTGAGCTGGATTGAAAATGAAGAGAATAAAACCACCTGAAGTGAAGATACACTTTTCAGATTGGACAATGTGTGGCCACGGGCAATTTGTTTTGGGGTTTTTCCATTCGTCCCATTCTTTTGAACAAGATATCTCAAGAACTCCTCGAGGTTTATATGTTCAGCACCTGCTTCTTCATACATGTGTAGGATGAGAGTTTGCCTCTGGTCTAAATGAACAAGTACAAAGCAGGATTACACCTTTGTTTATTCAGGACATTTGTTTATACTCCTTTGCAGAAGGTTCATACTTTCCATTTCTTTTACAAAACTGAGGACAGAAACAAGAAAGGCCCAAGAAAGTGTTTTAGGGTAAAACAGCTGTTGCCAAAAGACAGATGAGTGAACACAACCTGCAAGCACCTGTTTTAGAAGAATTTAGAGTCATGCAGATTAAAGCTAAGCTACAGCTTAGCTTTGTTTAGCTTGCTGATAAATTAAGGAGCATTCCCTTCCATCCTTCTTCTTATGGCTGGCACTGTGAAATGTGTGTGTGTGTGTGTGTGTGTGTGTGTGTGTGTGTGTGTGTGTGTGTGTGTGTGTGTGTGTGTGTGTGTGTGTGTGTGTGTGTGTGTGTGTGTGTGTGTGTGTGTGTGTGTGTGTGTGTGTGTGACCTGAAGGTTTCAAGTCTCCTCATCACACTATTGGTCTGTGATTGGCTTCCAGACTAGTTGTGATGTCATAGATCCCTCTGACATGTTTTGGTGAACTTCGCCTTCAGCAGATGAATTTAAAAAACCAACTCTGCACAAACATCCGTCTGCACAGTCGAGTGTATTAGTACATGCAAACAAGAACAGAGGTTTCAAAGTATCACACATTTATTTGAGTAGAATTTCCTCCAAATGAATCCATTTATTACTAACTGTTGTAACAGCATGTAAATAAAAGACAGAAAAAAGAATACGCAGCATCTTGAGTTGACTCAGGTATGACAATGTTCAAATATGCTCCTCTAATGAAATGGCTGATGGACAGTGACCCTGACGGGTGGACCTTCTAACCCAGGTCACACTCTGTGGTTCTTGAAAGTAAAACTGCCGTGTGCATCATTTAGTAATTCTTCTTATGACTCTATCACCATGAATTAGTGAACTGTCAGTCAGACAACTGATGTCTGATGTCAGTGGGAAAAAAAATAGCAGCGACTCAAAGCAGTTATTCATCTGCCACCGGCTTCTGCCAGGAAAAGCAAGACATTACAATTATTTATGTCACTTTGACTGTGAAATCCAGACACTTGGAGAATGAAGATAAGTGGTCGCTGGGTGGAAGTAAGGAAATGCAATTTGTACGGAGCGATCCTTTTCAGTCAGCTGTTCGCCCACTCGCCGAGATGTAAAGTGTCTTTAACCGTCTCCTGTCCTCGTATCAGTCGGGCAAGTTACCACCCATCGTGTCATCTCTCTTCCTGTGTGATTTACAGTTCGAGTCACCCCGGAGGACCGGTTAGAAAATTCAATTACACGAGCTGACATGTCGAAACAGCCCAGCTCCTGATGTGTTTCCAGAGCTGTTGGTGGGATTCTGTCTGACACGGGGGACGCAGAGCAAACGCTTAATACGCTGTGTGTTTTGCGGATGAAAAATAGTATGTGAAATGAACCGCATCAGAATTTTTTAACAGCAACACTAACAGAGGATCAATCAAGAAAATAATCCACAGATAAAACGGTTGTGAAATAATTGTTCATATTGCACTTGGTTTTCAAAGCTGCTGGTAAATAAACCAATGAACCCCGTCATGTTTATACCGTAGGAGCAGAAGTAAAGGTAACAAACCCAAAACATTTCTGACGCCTCCCAAGCTAAACACACTAATGTATTTCTAATTGAACCATGAATTTGGATGTGATGCACGCAGCAGTTCGTGGCTGCTGAGCTGACTGAGGCTGCAGCTGAGTGTGGGTGATGATTGTCAAGACACGACTAAAAGCTGCTATACTTACCCGAGCTGTAATCTGCAGGAGCACTGATAGTCAAGTGCAGTGTGTGTCCCCCCCCCCGACAGAAGCATGGGGCAGACACGCTTAGTTACACTTAGACTAGATGTCTTGCTTATAGATTTTTTATTCTCAGATTTACAGCCTACTCCTGTCTTAACTCTAATCTCTGGCTTCAGTGTGTTTCTAATTTAAAGATAAACCCTCTTTAGTTTGGAAGAAAACAGAATGAGTCATCCAGATGGTTTAGAAAACACTGGAACACACACAAACACACACACACGCAAGCACGGACACACACACATGTGAGGAATGAGTCAGCTGTGTTTGGCATTCTGGTCACATGCTGGTAGAGGTCATTGTACTCACTGCCATCACTGTTTTTCTGAAGATGAAACTTGCTTGTGTGTGTGTGTATATAATAATAATAATTTCTACCCCTATGTTGTAGTTTGACATTTATATAATGGGCATATTTGTCATGGATGTGTGTATGTGTGCTGGTGTGTCTCTGGCATTGTGTATGTTATTAGTGGAGCGTTAATGGTGTGTGTGTGTGTGTGTGTGTGTGTGTGTGTGTGTGTGTGTGTGTGTGTGTGTGTGTGTGTGTGTGTGTGTGTGTGTGTGTGTGTGTGTGTGTGTGTGTGTGTGTGTGTGTGTGTGTGTGTGTGTGTGTGTGTGTGTGTGTGTGCAAATCCCAGTTTTTGTTGGAAGAGGATGAAAGGAAAAGGAATCTTGAAATCAGGACTGAGCGTGCCTGTGATTTCACACTCACCGTATTAGTTGGCAGATGCAGGGAACCCGCTGCCCCTCATTACCCCAAAAACTATTGTATCTCTGTTGTGGTTCATCACACAAGGGTTTTTCTTTTTTCTTCCTCTTCCCCAGAAAGCAGGAAATAGATGTTTTGATGTTTTAAACACAGAAAGCATGTTAATTAAAGGGGACACCAACATTTACAGTATGAGCTGGTGTGATGACCAGGGACCAGTCTTTGAATGAGATCACATGGGGTGTGATGTGTAAACTAATTGTAAATCTAACACCCAGGCTCCACCAGTATGAGGGGATATCCTCTTTAAACCAAAATGACCCAATATTCATCCCCTTTGAGAACTTGTAAATTCAGTATTCTGTATTAAGCACTGAAACACTTTGTGACTCTTTATTTCACCCTCAGTCAAACTGTGCAGTCACAGGAAGTTTGAGTGATTATTGAGAAAATCGTGATGAGCTTTCTAATAGTGAGGATAAATCAAATTTTAACAAATTAGCGAAATAATTTAACACCAATCAATAATTTGCCACGTATCCTTCCACCTTTATGGCCTCAGAGAAGGGGGCGGGGCCTGCAGAGTGAGAATGGGCTGCGTGGATGTAGATTGTGACTCATTGTGTGAAACGCTGGTTGTTGAGACCAGAAAAGCACATTATAGATGCAGACTATTCACCATTTATCAAAATGAAGGCTTCTAGTTTGACACAAATATCCAACATCTCTTTTGGAGTTTTATCCCATAAACCCATAAAAGTCCCATGATCACCAGCTTCACCTGAAGCAGTGAAGGCATCGCATCCGTCTTCACCAGGCTCTGCTATTTCAGAAACAAATAACGCACGTCTCACTGTCAAGCAGCGACATCACCTCTGTGGTAGTAGCATGGTATAATATTAGCATTCTAGGTTGGCTTCTAGGTCGTGCATGCACCACAAACACATTCCTTCATTATTTCATAAAATAATCACATTTTACCTGATGTGTAAAACGGAGCACTTCAGAACTAATGAAGCAGAGTTGTTGGTTCTGCTCGCACCAGTGTGCACAAACAATTAAAAACAAAACGAGTATTTGGAGGTAATGGGGAGATGAGGCATGCATTTAAAAATGTACTGTTTCATTTCTCAAAAGCAGCGCAAGCACAATTTTTTATTTCCCCTGCACAAATAGTTTGGAGGAGCCATCAAAGACATAGAGGTACAAACAAACTCTCTCCTGTGTACTTATCCTGTTTGTTAAATTAGACTCTGAGACTCATTAAGTTTATACTATCTACTTCTATTTATGTTCAACAAAAATAGTGTATAATAGTCATTTCCTGTGCTAAGGCAGTTCATTCTTCAACTTTTATGACTACAGCACAGCCTCCAGAGCCCTTCAAGTGTCAAATACGATTCGGGGACCACAGCCGGAGAGAAAATACGAGGCGAAACCCTGTGTGAGATCAAATAGCCCAGCATCATAAGCCCCAAATAGACGTCCTCAGGCTGCGTCTCACAAATCAGCATCTTGTTTCAGACAGATGTGACTAAAAAGCACTGCTTTAAAGGAATATTCTTTTTTCATTCCAACCCTCCACCGAGAGGCCAGGGGTCAAATCCAACAGCCCCTGCAGCTCGCTCTTTAGATTTGAGGGCAGGCGGTCTGTCGCTCATGAGCGAACAACAGCAACGACCACAGCAAGAAGAATAGATTTGCTGTAAAACTGAAAAAAAAACAAAAAAAACAGCTGCCCTGGATGGAGTCTCTGAGTAGAATACACATTTGTCACCTTGCGTCAGTGTGTGTACACTTGTGATGATTCTTAAATGATAAGTATAGACCAGGTTCTAAGGTTCGAGGAGGTCTTCTGGGAGCTGTAATCATAGGAACATCAATTTAGAGCATACTGGAAATATGAAGGAGGCTTTTAAATGGACAAGAGAGAGATTTCTAATGGGTTTGAGTGGGCAGGAACAAGAAGGAATAAGTGTGTGTTGCCTCTATTCCAGTATATTAATATTCAATTCATTTGCCTTTTTGTGCCTTGTTTGGTTTTCATTTCTTTTATCTGTGTTCATGTGTCGTTTCTTCATTTGTCATCTACACCCACACTCTGTTCATGGCCTATTCCTAACATCACATCTACTCCCTCTCACGCACGCACGCACACACACACACACACACACACACACACACACACACACACACACACACACACACACACACACACACACATGCACACATACTGGTGAGGAGGATGACTCTGTCAGGGGCGAGGGAAGAGAATGATGGGATGAGAGCGAGATAGACAAAGGGAGGAGAATGAGAACCTGAGAGAAAGAGAATGGAATGTGAGGGAATGGGTTTGTGGGGGGGGGACAGTGAATGTAAAATATAAACCCAGAGCGAGGGAGCATAAAATGACAAATTGAGGGACAATGTTAGGAGGAGGTTGTTTCAGGAGATTGATAAGTGAATTTCTTTATTACACAGAAGTATTTTGTTTATGTTTTCCTCTTCTTTTTTTTTTCGGGGTCATTTCTACTTTTTCCCATTCTTTCCGTCTCACTGCCGGCACTAATGCATTTGAGATGCAGGAGCGGGGACCTCTACGTGGCGGCCATCATTGTAATAATGCATGATCGATGCAGGAGAGGAGATTTCTGTCACAGTAAGCAGGACAGTAACCGTGCCGGGAAGATTCACGATGTCATTTCTACACGACGCCGCCGGCAAAATATAAAGAAGTGCAGACGGCCTGTCTTTACTTTGCTTATACTTATTGTCTGTGTCCTTGCTCCTCTCCTGTCTTCACCAGTTCCTTCCACACTTTCTCATAATTACTTAGTTCACTGGGTTTTTTAAAGTTTACTAATCAGCTGTTGCTGCAAAATTAGTCTGGATCAGCTGATCTTCAGTACGTTATGACACCTCTAATCAACCGGGTACATGTGAAGGTCATTAGCAGTTAAATTGAAAATAATGATCAGCCTTAGAGGGAATTAGAGGGAAAATTTAAGTTCGGCACAGACAGAGAAATACTGAGAACAGCCTGCATCCTCCAGGAGGGTTTTCTGTAAATCAGCCATCGGGCGTACTCGTTCCCCCTGGTGGGTTCCTGCAGTCCCCAGTGGGCGTGGAAAGTAAAATAGAAGAAGCAGAAGTTTGCTTAATGATAAACAGTTAAATGAGTTAGTTTCAGATTTGATTCCTCATATTATTAATAGCACTATATATAAAGTTCAGCTCAGGAACTATTATACATTCTGCTCCCTCTCCCAGCAGCCAGCAGCAGATTTGCAAAACGCCGTCTTTTCGTGAATTTCAATCATTTACCTTGAAACCTTACATGTCCTCATATCTGACGACTGATCTTTGGGCTGTTTTGGAATTCTCCTTTACTCTCAGTGCTGTGGAGGAGCTCACACGTCCCAGTATTTAACCTGCAGCATCTTCCAATATGAGGCAAGTCCTTGCTTGTAATCCTGGACGTGTCCGCAGTGATAACGAACCACCTCTTGGGTGTGAAGTGTTATCTTCACATTGATCTACTCTCATGTTGTTTTGGCCATTGAAGAGAGGCAGACGGGCCCATTTCACTTTTCCATGGATGAAATATTTACAATCACTGTCAATGCAGTCCTTCCATTTTCCTAGGTTCGGTAAATTGCTGATAATGGTATGTTTGTGTGTGTTGCAGACAGGGAAACCACCTGTGGCGAATCTGTTCTCAGACCTGTGTGATGGACGTCGCCTGCTGGAGCTGCTGGAGGGGCTGTCAGGACATCAGCTGGTATAAATACACACACACACACACACACACACTAACCCCCCTAACACACATATCTAAACAGAAACATACCAGATACCAGAGTATATTGCTCTCAGTCATCAGAAGAGGATAGCGTGAAGAAGGAGATCCATCTATTTTTAATCCTTTTGGAAACCATCCTCGCCAAATGAACAGAATGCCACGCGGCCGTGCCATGTCACTTTGCAACTGACGCCAAGATCTCAGACTTAAGCCAAACACACACCAGCACATCCCACGGTGTCAATCAAACTTTTACTCCTACCTTGTTTTTATGTTGTCCTCCAGCTCTCTTCACTTCCTGCACCTCGTCTGCTTGTTGCAATCTGTCCCTCTTTCACTTTGTTTGTGTCTGTCTTTCTCTTCATCTTACCCCCACCTCCATTCCTTCTCTTCCCTCATCTCTCCCTTCTTCTATTTCAAACAGAGACACACACACACACACACACACACACACTTCTTTCATTGTAATGTGGCTGTTTGTAGTGGTAATGGCCGCCCCTGAGCAAGGTCTGTTAATGCAACAACAATCTCCTCTGTCTCTCTCTCCCTCTTTGTGTGTGTGTGTGTGTTAAGGTGAGGCTGGAGAGAGGATTCACACGTGTTCACTCACTCAACAATGTCAACCGGGCTCTGCAGATCTTGCAGAAGAACAATGTGAGTATGCACACACACACACACACACACACACACACACACACACACACACACACACACACACACACACACACACACACACACACACACACACACGCTGACACACACAGTTTCCCCTTCATCCTGATGTGAGCCTGCATGAAAGTGCAATGAAATATGTCTGCATTAATATACATTAAATAAATCAGTGGTTAAAGCAAACAGGGAGGAACTTGAACTAAACGGCCCCTCAGCTTTAACTTCATTTCCATATATATTTAAACTTGTGTCTTTTGGGTACGTTTTACTTTCTTATCTAAGAAAAACATGTGTTTATCTGTTTTACCTGCTCTTTTATGCTACTGTCTCTTTTATGTTTTGCCAAACCACAATTTGGCTTTGGTATTTTCTCCCTATTCCACAACACAATTGCCCTGGTGTTCTTTCTCTTCTAATCTATGTATATATGTATATATGCAATATTTACTAGACAAAATGCATTTTAAAATATGTTTTTGCAGTGATAACAATACAAAGAGTGAAAACACAGTAAAAGGCTGAGAATATATTCATTAACAGGATCATATGACAGACTCTAGCTGAAATAAACGGTAGCAATTTAAATTAGATTTTAAAATTATCAATTTTTCAAAATAGATTTTGTTAAATGAATGGTGTAATGAGAGTTTTCTGTCTGCGTGTCTCCCCCCCCCCCCACACACACACAGGTTGATCTGGTGAATATTGGAGCGGCAGACATCGTTGATGGGAATCACAAACTGATTCTCGGGCTCATCTGGAGCATCATTCTCCACTGGCAGGTGTGTGTGTGTGTGTGTGTGTGTGTGTGTGTGTGTGTGTGTGTGTGTGTGTGTGTGTGTGTGTGTGTGTGTGTGTGTGTGTGTGTGTGTGTGTGTGTGTGTGTGTGTGTGTGTGTGTGTGTGTGTGTGTGTGTGTGTGTCCTTTTCTTCAAGCCTCCAGTTTGAATTTCTACATATATTTGAAGTTGTACCAAATATTTGCAACCTTTCATCGCGCTGAGCCTGTATAGATGGCACGTTCTTTCATTTACCTTGACCTTGATGAGTATTGAGTCATCCAGCTTAATCCATTTAACAGTATAATTGAATTACATTGCGTTCAAATGAGTCAATTTAAAGGGAAACACAGAGTTTTATAGCGAAGATTAAGAAGATACACTGTCTAACATGTCTGCAGCCATGTTGGTGAGATGATCACACGTGGAGCTTCTTCACTAAACTGCATCAACACCATTAACACCTGATTCCACGATGCACTAACTGAAGGAGCTAGGACATAGAAGGCTCGTGTACATTGCTCTGTCTATTGATTAAGGAAACACTCACATATTACTGCAGACGTCCAGTTTGAACATCACAGAGATCCAGATAGAGAAAATGTGGTGCGTCAGTGGTTTGCATTAGTTTCCAATCACAGGTCAGGTTTGCAACATCATAGCTTCGGAGAAAAGCACATCCACTGGCCACATCAAGTGCGAGTGCATAAAACAGCACTACAAGTTTCCTTTAATGTTTTTCTTTTCATTATGTCTCAAACTCTCCTGGGCTTTTTCCCTTCGCTGCTTTTCATCTTTCTTCCAGTTCACAGAGCAATATTAATCCTTCACTACTGGCTACTTCTCTCCCTAAGCTGTGTTTAAGGTTCAAAGTGTGTTTGGTGATGGAGTCGGTGTTTAAAACCAACAACATGTAGAGTCGGTGTCGTGTACATTACAATATATCTCTGTGTTTCTCTCCACATCAACTTGAATTGAGGCTAATGTCTCAATAAAACTAGTTTTGTTATAGACTTAATGACACGATTAATAGAAAAACATGGGTCTGTAATGAGATGCTTGTGTTGGCTGAGTGATTGTGGGAAGCAAATAAGTGTGTGTCTGTGTATGTAGTTTATGAATATGTTAAAGCCTGCTACGCCCTGGAGGTTATCATTTTGCCTGTGTGTGGGCACGTATGCCAGTCTGTGAGTGCTCCTCTGTGTGTGTGTGTGTGTGTGTGTGTGTGTGTGTGTGTGTGTGTGTGTGTGTGTGTGTTCGTGTGTTCGTGTGTTCTCATCTCTGTCAGTGTGTAGAGTGTGTGTGTACAGCAGTCTTTGTCAAAGCGCCCCTCCAATTAAAGTGGAAATGCATTCGGTGACCTACTCCCAAATGAGCCCTTTTTTTTACCTGGCAGGCCACATTCTTTGAGGAATTGCTAACAAAGCTCTGTGTGTGTGTGTGTATGTGTGTGTCTGTGTGTGTGTGTGTGTGTGTCTGTGTGTGTCTGTGTGCGCACGGATATGAAAGAGATCCTCATGAGTCCCCTTGCTGGGAATTTGCCTCACCAACAAATTACATTGAACTCTCTTCACAGGTTTAATCAAACGTTGTGTGTGTGTGTTTTTCAGATTTTTTTTTGACTCAACTGTTTTTGAACTTGTCTATCGAGCCAATGCTCGGAAGTTTGCACTGGGTCACACTGTGTGGCTGCAAAAGTGTGTGACTGTGTGCGTTTCTGTGTGTGTGTGTGTGTGTGTGTGTGTGTGTGTGTCTGCGTTAAAGTCCAGAAAGCAAGGACAGTGAGGCAGAGGAGGAGAGCTGAGTTTATAAGAAAATTGGAGCTCAGAGGAGGGAAACACTAAACCACCTTTTGCATGTGTGTATGTGTGTGTGTGTGTGTGTGTACATGCATGTGTGAGTGTGCGTATGTGGCTGATAGAACGGTGGTGGGTAAGGTTTGCATGAATAATGCTCATCCGCCCAGTGAAAAGTGTAACAGCTCTCTCTCTTTCCCTCCGAGCCCCGAACGAGTGCTCTAAAACTGTCACTCACAACCTGCCAAAAATCCACCTTGTGCACGCTGCAACAACATCCACACACTTGTGTTCTTTGACTGTGTTGTGTGCACTTCTACTGAGTGTGTGTGTGTGCTACAGTGTGGAGTTACCGATGTATGAAAATTCAACGTCTCCACTGACAGGCCGTGTCAAAACGTTGCTAGAAAGCAGCAGTTATTTTTATAAAATGTCTCTTTATTGTTGTGTTGTTACATCACCAGGCATCATATTAGCATCAAGCTAAGATATATAAGTGGAACTCAGACATTTAAAGAGGCCAATTTATCTCCAGGAACAACTTAATCAACTAATTAGTTAATTATTCAAAGCCTCATATAAACACCACCCTCTACGATGAGATTCAGATTATCACACTGGAGAGTCTACATGTTCAAATCCTTTGTTATACGCACGTGGATGAAGCTTGAATGTGTCTTTCTGTGTGTGCAGGTAAAGGATGTGATGAAGGATGTGATGGCGGGCCTACAGCAGACCAACAGTGAGAAGATTCTGCTGAGTTGGGTTCGTCAGAACACGTGCCAGTATCCTCAGGTAGGTCCTGAGTTTCACACTCAGTCCACAGGTTCTCCTCCTCTGCACTCTCACCTGGTTTTTCAGGAAACAAGATAATTCACTTATTAACTGGCAGTCTGCCACATTTGTCTGCCTTTCATTTTTTTGTGGCATTTATTGGATTACACCCATTTTCCTTTTCTTTTCTAGTCTGCCTGTTTGACAGGATATCCCAAACCTCTTTATTAACAGATTTCATGAAGCCTAATGGACATTTAGGCTTTGGTCCAGTAAATAATGGAGACGGTTCAGGTGTTTCTCCAGATCTGGGATTAGTGCCAATATATTATTAGTGAGTGTGAAACTAAAAGACTTGAGAATTTCTCCTAAAAATCCATTTTCAGGGTAAAAAAAAAAATCCATTTGACTTACCATTTCAGTGGTAGGAACATTTGCTCTCTTCCAAATCAGAGTATATTCTCCTCTGTTGCACACCTTGAACGTGTGGATGCAGATTAATATATTACATTTGAAATCCATTTTGAGCCACAGCATTCTGTCACTGTATTTCTATATCAATTTTAGAGGTAAAATAAGTCTTCAATCCAGTGAGTACTTATACAAATTGTCCCGTGTTGGGATCAGAGTGTTTCTATGGTGGCTGTCACACTGCATTCACCGGTTGGCCCTTTAATATCCATTATCTCTGTCCTCAGGTCAACGTGGTTAACTTCTCCAGCAGCTGGAATGATGGATTGGCCTTCAATGCCCTCATCCACAGCCACAGGTATAGTACAGCAACGTGTGTGTGTGTTCATACAGAGAGACAAGGGAAGATAATAAAATAATAGACACAGACAAGAAATGGACAGATAGTGGGAAGTCAAAGAGGTGCAGAGGGAGAAACTATTGGATTATTAAGATGCCTAAATTAGGATCTTGTTCACAAATTGTATAAGATATACTTGGAGGTGTAAAATGATCCCATTAAACTGAGAAAAAGGACGAAAAGAGACGGGGCCACAGAGGCAGACAGTGGCAGCTAAATTAAGCCTGACGTAGTCTTCATTTAAACCTAATCAGCTGTAGACTGGACGTCAATGAGTTGGACTGTCAGTGTTGCTGCTTGCAACGCATGGAGGAATCTCTATTTTATTTGTCAGTGTTGTTTTTGCCATGATTAAAATGTCCCATGAGCCTGTTTGTTCAGAGTAAGATTTTGTAATTATTCCTCATATATATTGACAAACCTGTGCGTGTAGTGTAATGTAGCTGAGGGTTGTGTTTAGGTAGCTGAGACTAAACAAGCAGAGGGGGAATCTTTGTAAATATTTCCAGACAGCCAGTCTACATAGAACGGATTCAGGAACATCCTGAAATGAAGATGAAAGTGAGGATGTCCTGAGCTCATCCACGAGGTAAAGGTCAGGTGTCAGTGAAGCTAGATGTGTGGTGATGGATCGGTGCTGTCAAACCCACCACTGTGCACTTTGTTAAACCAACCAGCAAATAGCCCACTGTAACTGAGTCATAGCAGCCAGAAGCTTCAGTTAAACATTAAATAGTTGACTTCTGATCTCATCTGTCTTGCAACCACACATCGGAAATCTTAAAAACTATTATTCTGTCACTCGTTTAACAAAAGGCCAATTGTGGGTAGTGTGTTGCTAAGTTACTATGAAATGATTTGGCTTTGAAAACCCCCCCACCCCCCCCCCACCCCTCTGGTCGCTAGTGGCTGTCTGACCTGTGGCACCAAGTGAACAGCAACAGTCTGGCACCGTGCACTCTGATTCTTATGTGAGCCCACGCCCGTGATTGAATGATCGAATGAACAAATACATACTTAAGCAGTTAATGGATAAAAAATGAACGGCCAGATGAATAAATGGATGAATGGCTCCGCAGAGTTGATACAAAGAGTCCATCTGACTCGGTGGATAACCAGGAGAGTTTGGGTCTCAGGCCTCGTATAATTATGAATTAAATAATGTCTAGGTAGCATCTGGCAGCAGGCGCCTTACGGCAGGAGAGATCACGCACACCAAGGGCACGGCCCTGCACATCGTTTGCCCTGTTGCTCCTGTAGTAAAGGAACATTTGGCGAATTTAAAATCAAATCACATACAAGGTGAACTTGCTCTTCTGCATCATAAGGGTCTACTTCCATTGTTCACTGAGGAAATGAATGGCGGACTGGGTTGACTGCGTCCAGCTCAGAATCGCTGCACGGCAGATGAGCGGTTGCTGACTGACCGTAACCTAATTCCAGAAATAAACTTAGCTGCATCAGCTGAAGTGAGACAATTACACTGTGTTTCATTTTTTTGCGAAACTTTAACTATGAGCATTATAATAAAATGCATTAAACATTTTTATTACCAAAATGTCAGCCCTGTTTACTGTGGGGAATGCAACATGTGATAAAGCATTTCCACTGAGGCTCTGAGACGACGATCAACCGGGGACATGATCCTGCAAATCCTTGATATTTCTCTTCATCTGGCTAAATTAAAATACAGGTTCAGTATGATCAGCGTTTTGTTTCTCTTCTAGACCTGAGCTTTTTGATTGGAGCTCGGTGGAGAAGAAGACGTCAGCGATCGACAGACTGGAACACGCCTTCAGTAAGGCGGAACAACACCTGGGCATAGACAGACTGCTGGACCCTGAGGGTAACTCACACACACACACACACACAGTCGCACACATGCAACACAAAAACACTGCTAATTTCAGAAAAGAACACTAGTAAAGATGAAGCACCCATTGTGTTTCACGCCTTCTAATCATGACCCATGATGTGATTGGGCATAAGGAGGGACTTGATCCTGGATGCACAGGGGACAGATCGGCAAGAACATCCTTTACTTGCCTGAGAAGTTAGTACATTCACAGAGGCATCTATAACTGCCAGGGCTGCCGCTGACCTCAGACCAGTTTATAGGCTCTTAATCAAAACTGTCAAGGCAAGAGGATAAAGTGAGGCAAGATGACCGGGGTCAAAGTTTACTGCAACATTGTCTCTGTGTGACAAATGGGGGTGTTGTTGTTTTTGTGCGAACATACAGCAGATCCAGATTTACTGCACTCATCAGAAAGAGGTCGATAAAGATAAAGTTGGGTGGGAGTAAGAGACAGGGCTGCTTAATGATGGTTTATCTAACTTTTCTTAGACTTAATACAGGAAGTGAATATTTTTCTACCCTCACCCTCAGTTATCGTTCAAAAATGAATAAAACAAATGTGAAAAGAATACATTTATTTTCCCGAGGAGGATGTTGATGTAAAATGAACAAAATCAGGATTTAAGATTAAATTTAAAAGATGATACTGACTCAGCAAACCTTTTTTCCTCAGGCAGAGCCACTTCTACTGGCTCAGGGTCCTGAATTCAAACACTCTGCCCCCTTCCAGGTTTAGACTGAGCCAGAAATATGATCCAGGTCCGTGGAGTAACAGATTAATGGGTTAAAGGCTTATCAGGCACCAAAACACAGACAGAAGGTTATAATACAGGATGCTACTACTCTGGAAAGTAATTATGGCAGTAACCGTTTTATCTCTCTCGTGGCAATCATGAGATAAACAGAAACACCAGATGACCTTGTATTTGTTTTGCCAGAACCCTCTATGTTGGCACCGCAGCTCGACAGATTCCCTCGTTCTTCTGAATAAATGAGGCGGCTTTGTTATATTCCACACACACGGGGATTAAGTCGAACTGAACATGACCAGAGGTGGATAAAACAGATGCTTTCACACATGCACCTAAGTTCGGACATTTTCCAGAAATTTTTGCAAAAGCGCTGTATGTGAGAACGCAAATAAAACGTAAACAAAAAGGTGCTTTCTGCAGCAGGATTTAAGGGTAACGTCCTGCCTCCTGCTGCTCCACCCGGGCGCCACCCCTCGCCTGAATGCTCCAGACATTCTCCTGTTGTTGGGAACGCATCAGACCCGTACGATCTCCTGCTACGTTCTTCTTATGTGAAAGGAAAAAACACTGGAAACTGCCCGAATTTCCCGGAGTTCATGTCTGAAAACGTCTCAGGTGTGATGTGTTCATGCCTTTGAGTTCTGAGTCAAAGCCCTGAAGCTGAGTTCTGATTCAAACTGCAGTGCAACGATCGTTGGTTGAGACAAGTAGAAAGTTTGTCAGAATAAACAAGGCGTGAGGAGGATTTTAAATGCAAGCGATTGATTTAAATTCAGATCAACCTGCAGCATATTGCGCGATAAGACATCTGCCCAGAAGAGTTCCTCAACAACAGCACTCACATTTTACACCTTCGTCAGTTTTGATATGATTCAAACAGACTGTGTCCTCGATAAATTAAAAAAAGAGCTTGTTGATACATATGCCAACAAGTGGATTTAATTAATTTAACATTCACACATGTGCTTTCTTAAAGCATTAGAAAGAGGATCTGATGGTTTAATTTCTTCTCTTACCTGTTTTTCTCTGTGTATCTCTACCTTTTGTTTATCCCGTCTTTGTCTGCGTCTCACTCTAATTCCTTTTCCACTTTCCTTGTTCGTCTCTGCATTGTTTCCCTTTGCTCTCAAGCCTTTGTTCGCGTCTGCAGCCCGGAGTCAAAGCTCTGAGTTTCAACTCGCTTCTCAAATTGTATTTCTCGGGAGTCACATATATAGCTCTTGAACAAACACAGCAAAGTGTGGAATATTGGTTTGACAAGTTTCTCTCCACCAAACTGTTTATCTCTAAAGTTACATCTGATCTGATGGGGGATGTAGCATCAAGGACAAGTCATGAATGGAATAATCTAGTGTATGTTTGGTGCAAGAATAAGATTTTACAAGATAAATATCAGCAAATTTAAAATATTGAATCCAAACTACGCAGTGTATGTTTAGATGTAATCACTGCACACACAGACAAACAGAAGCAAGCAGATAACCTTGAAGCAACATGTGAGAAAAAACAACAAACACATATGTAGTCATTCATTTAGATGCTGTACACACTGACATGCCTGAACACACACATACAATCCACTCAAACACACACAGGAAACCTCCGTTACACACACAAACATCCATAATTAGTATGCACACGTAGCAGAGCTGTGGTGAAATGATAAAAATGGAGATTAGACAGAAAAACCGAGGAATCAAAAGCAGTTAGGGAGGCGTGTGCACATCGACACACTCCTGCAGATGGTGGCAGTGTTTATGGAGCTGTTTGTCCTCCTCAGACAAACAATAACACCCTGAGATTTCTCTCTGATGCTCATAAGTCAATGTTCCACAGCCCAAATATACAACTATTACTCTGTCAGTTTATTTCCCTCAGGCTCACATCAGCTAACACACATACAGTAGCTTCCTTGGTGCACAGCAAACACACAGTTTGTGTATTTTCTTTCTTTTTGCTGCCATTTGTTACTCTTAAAGTCATGAGCTAACCTCGCTCTACACAGAGCTACAACCAGCAGTTTATTAACAGGGTTTTTTCCTCCCCCTCTCTCGCTCCCAGACGCTTCTCCCTCGGCTTAAACTTAAACTTACTCCTTATCTTCTTTCTCTCTGCGTCTCAGGCTCTTACGAAGCTCATTCATCTGCTGCCATCCGTCTGTGCTAGTTTTGCCCAGGCCCCAGGCTCTTGGCCACCCGTCTTGAAATCGCCCCTCATCTCATCTACCTGTTGGACGAGTTCGCTTGGACTCGGTTTAGCTGTAAGCTTCCTGGCAGACAGGCTGACTGACACACAGCGATGCTATGGGAAATTAAAAAAGCAGTACAAACAGAGGCCTCCAGTCGTTAGTGGACACTGAGACAAATGACTGTCTGCTCCATCACCCTGCAGGCTGTGAGATACCTGAGAAGTCGCCATGCTCTTATCCCCACATGGATACACACATGTCAAATGTTGAAACTTGCCCAAGTTTCTGAGATCTTTGTGTTTCTGTTTTTTAGGGCTCAAAAGGCAATTTTAAACTTAACATCTTCTCATATGTTGTTTTGCACAGCCAACAGCCCCAAAGCCACAGATATTCAGTTTAATATCACAAGGGACAAAAATCAGCTCACATCTATTTAAGATTGGTGCTTTCAGACGGTATCAAACTCCCAGCTACCTCGGATCGCACCAGCCTTTACACCGCAGGCTAATGATAACCGCTATCCACCCAGAATAATGATGATTGTAGCTCAAACAGAGGAAGTGGTTAGCAACATGACGCGATTAATGCAGCAGGTTCAAAGTGGTCGATTCTCCAGACTGGATATTCAGACTTTCCCACAGATTCTGTCTCTTTCTCTGCTGCTGAATCAGAGGTGAATCATCATCATCAGCTCAGATACCAGTTAAATGAGTCATCAGTGGCCTACAAAAGTTGCTGCCCTGTAGTTTCTGTGGTTGCCATGGTCACATTAAAGTTCACCCATCATGAACTGATGCAATTGCCAGTCTCCAGTGGCAAATCTGCAGCCAAAACCCATGGAGAACCACTTGCTGTCTGGAAGTACCTCCATAGTCTAAGCTGAGAATTCCCTTCCTTCCTGCTGTGTCTCAGCATCCTTTGTTTGCAAAGTATTGCATGAGAAGTGAGTGGGTATCGTTGACTCATAACAGTTATGGGCCAAGATGCATTATTGATAAAGTTTCTGGACAATGTAATCAATGATGTAAACTGGTCCAGACGAGAGATTTTGTAGCAGGAAACTGGTTCTGATTCTTTTACCGATCACGAGGAGTCCTACTCAGCCTATAAATGAAGGTTGATAACATCTTTATTCAACCATTGTCTCACTTTCTGCTCCTCAGATGTGGCGGTGCCCCAACCGGACAAGAAGAGCGTCCTCATGTACGTGACGTCGCTCTTCCAGGTGTTTCCCCAAAGTGTTTCCATGGAGGCCATCAAGGAGGTGGAGACTCTGCCGAGAGCCGGGACAGCGGCCAGCATCAGCCGGACGACAGCAGGGGAGCACTACCAGATCCAGACCCAGCAGCGCTTCTCTCAGCAGGTTAGACACACACACAGCCACACAGGTGTAGCTTCTTATCATTATTCATTATGGGTTTTAAAATCTATATCACAGTCTGTGAGAACTGAGAACTTCCTTCCTGCTTTCATATCGTGACTTTTCAACTCCCCACTGAGGTGCAGCGGTACCACTGTTCTCTGCACACAAGCCAAACCTTGTGCAATGACTGGAGCTATATTTGTAATTATGCTGAAATGTCTGAAAGAAAGATGCAACATTCATTTATTATGTAGGAAAAAGACACTAATGGCTGAATTATGAATATTGTTTTTATACATTTTTACAAAATTTCATCCAGTTATACCCACAGAAATAATTCCTGTGTTTTCCGATGGGAAACCAAAAAAACATCGCCACGCAGTTTACCTGAAATATTGACGAGAACAAGATGCCACCATTCATTTCTCATGAGTCTTTCCTTTGCATGTACAATAATTTACATTTAACTTTGACATTTCATTGCTCTGTTCTTGAGAATGGACCCACACTTAAATAACAATATTCAAGTACTACTACTAAGTACACTTAGTAGTATTACTTATTTACTACAATCCCCTTATCTCATGCCAACCTGCTCCTCTATCAAGATCATCAAGTGAACCTCCCAACAGGACACACTCTCTGCTGAAGTATTTTTGAGAAGATGAAGAGAGATCTCTGCTTCAAAATGTCCTTGGAGTTGTCTTGAATCAGGACTGTGCGGCAGCAGCACAAAGAATATAATTAATCTGAGGAATTCGGCAGAGATTTTTAAATCTTTGAGGGAAAAGGAAAGGTCGGGGAACAGTGGAGTTGTGAAGACACTTAGATCTCACATTTCTACAAGCAGTCAAAAGATATCAATGGCAGCTTTGGAACTACTCCATTCATTGTAGTTCTGTTAAATAAAAGGAAGATGTTAACCAGCAGCCACACAGGCTGACAAGTGGTTAAAAAGATGAAGAGTTACTGATACATTGGATAAAGTTTGACAGCACACTTACTTCATATTGTTACAGCAAACTGAGAAGAGGTGTCCTGGAGAAACCAGCTGTGAGGAGATTATCACGACCATTTCAATTACCAGTTAGGATTAAGAGGAGAACTACCACAAATTGATGGCAGATATTATGCAGACAATCTGGCAAAAGATAAATGATTTGACTAAAGATAATATCCCTACAGCTTTACTGCTCCTGAAATTGCATTTGACAAAAAGGGGCCGTTTAAGGTCAGACGTTCTTGGCTGTTTGACAGCTCTTCCCTCTGGTTTGCAGTGAAGAAGCCAGGAGAAGCTCAGAGCTCGATTTTAGTCATTGGGATTTTATTTCCTCGATGGTAGCAAGTCATGTTAACCCAGCTTTGAGGAACTAAAAGCACTTTCGAGCCTGGAAACATTAAAGTGGGCTGTATTACTCCCTCCATTCACAAGCAATAACTGACATAATGAACGTCTTCTTGTTTATTCCTCAAATATAAGAAATATAGAATCAAACATAGGGTCAATGCACTTGGACAAGTTTGAAAAGTTAGTCTATGTTCATTTTTCAAACCTACAGCCACTGTTGCACAGTCTAGTTATTATAATAGAAATATCAAGGCTCATAAAGAGCACTTTAAATCAAGTATTAGCTTTGAATAGGTATTCTGCACCAGCAAGTGGATATAATGATGTAGAAATATGTGTTTTTAATTGGTGCATTACTTAGTCGGCTCTGTCTGTATTATCAAACCTAAGATTGGCAAGTGGCGAGCGTCTTCTGGCATGACAAGCAAACGCCCTGCAAGAGTAGCACTGAAGCAATTACCCTTTTAAGATCTTGTGCGCACTGAGCAGAGCGGTTTATGTTCCCAAACCTTATTTTGAAATGAAACTTCAATTCAGCATCCATCTAATGGCCATCCATCTGTCCATTCATCCACTTATCTATCCATTTCGTAGCCACATACTCATCTTAGAGTCTCGGCTTAGAGGCAGCACTCGGAGCAGATGTTCTTTTCCTCGCTCACTTCCTCCTGCCTGTTCCGAGGGATCCCCGAACTCCTGCCAGGCACGCGGAGCGACGCAGGCCCCCGGCTGCTTCCAGTGAAAACGAGCCGTCGACATATCTCATTCTCTGCGTCAGTACCTGGAATTAGTGAGCGTCGGAATGAAAATTGACAGCTGAATTGAGACAGAAGCTCGGAACTAATGTGCTGTAAAAATGGACCAAATCTAAAGTCGCAAATTCGATCTACCAGCTCTGACCTTTGGAGCTGAGTTAAACAGAGGTCAGTGTAATGCTGTCTCGCCAAAGTAGGATGGAGTGCGCTTCCTGGAGTAATGGCTGGTAATATTATTATCTCACTCTGTTTAATGGCCACTTCAGCCTCCCTCCTTCATCAGCTCTGTGTCTGAAAATGGAGAGAGACTGCAGGAATTTCACTGCTGGGAATCGAACGGAGAAGTGCAGCGGAAAGATGTAAATTTAATTGAAAAGATAAAGAGGGAAGGAGGGAAGGAAGCAGGGGAGTGTAAAGATAAAGAAGTACAGAACAGAAGTGGGGTGAGGAGTGACATGGAGCAGACAAATAAGACGTGCGAGGGAGAAGTCAGAAAAACCGAGTTCCTGACAACAGCTATTATCTGCCTCCTGCCTCATCTGTCATCAACAGTGGCACCGTCACCACCTCCTTACATCAACACCGCACCCCCGACCCACAGCACGGAGGAGAGGAGAAACGCACAAATTACTAAATCCAAACTTTGAGACCATTGTTCAAGACCAGTCAGAGTTAATCTGTGACATTCTGAGATGTCCTGACTCACCTGGTGTTCGGAGCAGGTGGAAATAATGTGTATTTGAGTTTGTTTGCCAGAAACCATTTGATCCAGTCGCCTCTGGCTGTCTGCTCTGTGCAAGTGTGGGGGGGGGGGGAACACGTAATCGACCTTGAAAGAGAGAGAGGGGAGTAGAGCGAGGGGTAAAACAGAAGCCAGAGACACAAACAGTGACGGGTGAAGGGAGATAGAAGGCGTCTGTGGTGGGCAGATTAACTTGAGTTCAGTATTGCAGCTCAGCTTGTTGCTGCAGAAAGAAGGAAGCACGTCAAACAAGAGCTCAGCTGTTTGAAAATCAGACACTTACACAATTTGACTGCTGCGTGGGTCAAAGGGTTGGTGGGGCGGGGCTTGTTGCACTAAGGCTTAACTCCAGCTATAGAAGACGTGTTACATTTACTCAAAATTCCAATCCAATCATCAGCATTTAGCCTATTTAAGATATAAATAGGAATATTTGACTTTTACTTCCCAGTCACAAATTTAGAAAAGCTGTTTATTATTATTATTATTATAAGAAATACTGTTAGGGTCTTACGTCTTACTTTCTGAAACATGATTGATTTTTGCAACACACCATTACACAGGATCATGAAAGCATTATTTCACTTTATATAATTTCAAATGGAGGAGTTAGCTCACTATTCGTCACATTTAACAGGATTATACACCCTTTTTTTTTCCCATTTCTGGGAACAGACACGTAAAGCTGCTATTGATTTTGTTTGCTAACGCCCCCCATGAATTTTCAGTGCTTTTTAAAATCATCGAGCTGAAGGGTTAGGCTGTTATCTGATGTGCCTCCTCTACCAGCTGCAGCACTGACTCTCCTCATAAAACTTTTATATGTTTATATACAATAGATGTATTTTATACTGGTTATACTAAGAATTTCCCACAAATGAAATGGAAAGTAATATTTCTATTGCTGTACAACCAACGGTTAACCTCATTTAAAAAGGCTCGATCTACTATTGTGTGTTTGCCACACACTAAAGGACCCATTAGTGGAATGATTTCACTTAGGGATCCTTTGAATTTTTCATCATGCATGGGAGACATGCGAAGTGAATGCAGATTATTACTGGGATATAAATTATTCATCGGACATTGCGGCGTGAGAGTGATCAAGTGTGCAGCACATCTACACTTGAGTGGAATATTTTCCTCTTGTACTTTCTCACAGCAGCCAAAAATACAGCTTTTCACTCCCAACCGACCCCAGGCCAAAGGTAAAGCAAACTAGATTTGTTAACTTTTAGTTTTAATATTAGTTTACTGCTGCATGATTGATTTAACTGGTAAAAGTTGAAGGAGAGAGCTCTGTTAGGGCCACATTGAAGAAAACAATAGATTTTAAGAAGAGTCATAATATTGCAAAAACATCTCTGAACCAAAACTTCTCTCCGTTAACAAACGATTTAAAAAGCAAGTCCTTAAAAAAGTCTGAAAAAGTTCTGCATTGTTGTTATAATTAATATTCTGAGATCTAATGAAACCAGGTCAACTAAAAAAAGAAACCACTAAGTTGTTTGCTGGCCATTAAATGTCAGATGCTGATAAAGTGCTGAGGACGGCAGTTCCACAGATCTGCTGCTGGTTTGGGATGAACGTGGTGGGAACCAGGATGCGGATGTCATTGTTCCATAGTAAGAGAGAAGTGCAGTGTGTCAGGGAGGCTGATGGTGACTGGGTGGGTGTGGTGGACGTGTACGAGCTGGATCCACAACAGCATCCGCTTTGACTCTGTGCTGTGACTGTCTGTTTCTCATTGTGTCCACACACACACACATCTGCTCTCCCTGTCTACGTCCCCCTCTCATGTCGGCATTATCTACAGCTGGGTTTCCATCCAAAGTTCAAAAGCCATCATTTCATTTTCAGTTTTCCACTCATGTAACCAAGTACAATTACTCAGGTGCTTAATACTTAATTCATTAGTACTAACTTAACTAAACTTACCCTTCTACTCCAGTGCATTAACCAGGAAATATAGTATTTGATAAATAGATTATTTTAGTAAATGATTCAGTCCAGATATAAAGATTCCTTGGACCATAGGGCTTTTGTAAAGTCACTCTCACACTATGTAACGGGCCCAGTGCATTTTCTAACTACTTGCACAATATTCAATTTTGACATTCTATTTTTCTCATGAAATGTCTATTCTGACCCTCAGGTGACTGAAATGCACCTAATCTGTATTCAATTCTTTTTTTTCCCCTGCTGTTTTCAAAGTTCACCTAAAATGAGCTTGACATTTGGATGGAAACAGAGCTCATGTGTGATTATTTATGTTTCTTTTTCCTCCTCTTTTCTGCTTCTCTCTCTCTCGCCTCTCATTCACTATCACTTGCTTTTTGTGCACTCCGCTCTCTTTTTCTGGCCTCCTGCATTTTTCTGCCTCTGTATAATTTGGCTGTTTGTTTTTTTTCGCGCTGTGTTTTGCATTCTTTTGCTTCTCTTTTTCTTTCTCCGTCTCTTTTTCTGGCCCGTGTCCCACCCCTCCTGCTTCACCCTCTGTCCGTCTCTATCTCTCTGTCCCTCTCTCTCAGATCACAGTGAGTGTGGCTCATGGGCGAGTGCGGAGTCCCTCCCCTCAGCCTCGCTATAAAAGCTATGCCTACACCCAGGCTGCCTATGTCAAGTCGCCCGAGCAAAAGAGGAGGCGTTTTACTGATCAGGTCCGTGTCTTGCTAACACTCCATGGCAAACGTCCACCTGTCTTTGCATGTTCTGGCTGCACACATGTTGTTTTGGCTGCTCTTGTCTGTCACTGACAAAAAATGTCCATCATAAGTCTATGAGTGATCCTGCAAACTTACTTCAAAAGGTAAACTTCCAACAGGATGGGTTCATTTGGCAAATTTCCTGATTTTAATATGTTTCATTATTGAAAACAAGTTGAAAAGTGGAATTGGTGTCAGAAAAGTGATATTTGATTCGATATGAAACTGTGGGATTTGCTTAGCTGGACATTTTTTGATATTTGTGCCCTCCAGCCACTTCGTGTCTTAATATAATTCATGGTTTGAAATGTACTTTTCTATTGTTATTTGTTTTAACAATTCATGAGCCAGACGTGATACTAATTACACTTAAAGCGGTGGCTGATTGTTTTGCCTTTAAGCAACATAATCAATCAGTAACATTCTTATCCTGCTCATATTCTGTCTTGTTGAGAGACAGATAAGAAGATTGATACTTTCTCATGTCGTTCAGTATGAATCAACAACTGGTGTCAATTTGTTTATCTTAGAATAAAGAATAGAAGGAGGGGAACTAGCTGATGTGACTCACTCTCTAGTTTAAAAATACACCTTCCAGCACCTCTACAGCTCATTAATCAACACCTTGCCTCTCTTTGGTTCATCCATACTGAGGCAAAAGGGTAAAAACAGGGAGGGTGCAGCCACTTCTCTCTGGAAGACTCTCAGGGACCCAAGACCTTTACGAGCAGTGGACACGTAACTGATCACGTGTTGACATCATATCTATTAGATTGTAATTATGAGCAACCAAATGGAAAAAAGGGTTCACTCACTAGAAGAATTACACCAAACCTGCAAACGTCTACTAGTCCATCATCACAAGCATATTTAAATAAGGTATAATGTTAAACTAGTACAATCAGGAGGAGCTCTACACTTCTCAGTTGTTTCTGATTTCACATATAGGTTTTTTTCAGTTTTCTTGAGTTCTTTTGTGTTTGTAAAAGTTCTGACAAGTGAAAATGCTGGAGTCTGTGGTAAAGGGAGCTCCTCTCCCCCACAGAGAACACTGCGCCCTGAAACACAAAACCCCTCTTGTACTTATTTTTAATACTTCCTCCCTATTCCAAGACATGACATTTCAAAATGTTCCGTTTTCAAAGTTGGCACCGTGCGACTAAATGTGGCCCCTTTAATTTGCTCTGACTCTCTGACTGGAATATATTCAAATACTGTGTCACATGTTTAATGTACCAGCAGGGTGCTCGACTTAACTTGGCTGGCACCTAAAAGGCATCAAAATAAGAAAAGATCATTTGTCAGATAAGCTTTGTTGAAGCACTCCCACTGTTCTTTGAAATTCAGGATGTGGAGCAGAGTTTAGCATAAAAACCTCTGTGTCATCCCACTTTTTAGTTTTTAGTTTTAGTCCCTTTCTGGATATGGAAATCTATTTACTTCTATGGAGAATACAGATCATCCAGTATTTGAAACTGTTAGTATGTGGTATTTGTTTTATATCTAAAAGCATTTCAAGCTGTAGCATCAGACAAAACTGGACATACTTTTACTACTACGAGAGAGAGAGAGAGGGGCGCTGACTGCGGCTGGACAGTTGCTCTGCGGATGGGCCTTGTGTATCTTTTCAGGACCTTATTACCAGAGTGAAGAATAGAATGGGAAGGGGAGCACAGAGGCGAGATAAAAAGAGAGAAGTTATTAGTGTCCAGATTAGTAGCAGGCACACAAAGAGAGATATGGAGAGAAAGAGAGCGAGAGCAAGGGAGAGACCCAAAGAGAATGAGGACAAGTTGTTAAGGTTGGACAAAGGCCAGAACTGCTTGTCAGTACCGGTAATGGCGAACACTAACAGGCCTCTCCTCATCTCCCTCTATCTTCTCCATCTTCCACCTATCTTTCATGATGCCGGTTTTCTGCTCATCCCTCTGCCGCCCTGCCCTCTTCCCCCCTCGTTTCATCTCCTCATTTCCTTCCCTTAACTTCTCAACACCTTTTCTAACCCTGACACCATCCATTCCTCTGTTTCTCCTCACGCTACCCTCCATTATCCCGTTCCATCTCTGCCCCTTTACATCCCATACATCCCTTCCTTTCACTAGTTCCTGACACCCAGCCAGGAGGAGCTGCAGCGGGGCCTCAGTCCACTTCCTCCAGGCTCCACCAGCCTGGAGAGCTACCAAGCTGCACTGGAGGAGGTAAAGTCAGATTAGATTTATAAATCTGAAGATTAAATAAGGTAGATGCCCTCGTTAACTTCTGTTAAATGATCAGTTTGGTGGTATCTGCATTTTTCTTACTGTCAGCAATAAGAAATGTTTATATCCCAAACCTAATGTATATCTTATTCCATCGTGTTATATTAATTCAACCCTGTACTTTAAGGTACTGACATGGCTGCTGTCGGCTGAAGATGGACTTCAGGGCCAGCCTTCCATCTCCAGCCATGTGGAGGAAGTGAAGGAGCAGTTTCACACACATGAGGTAAGAGCTGGAGCAGTGAAGATGTTCAATGCAAATAGTTACACAAACATTCAGGACTTGTCAACGACTTATCTCTTGTGAGTTGAACATATATCAATGAGCAATGTCATGCTGAAGATGGTGATGTTTTTCTTTCTTACATTTTTATCCAACTTAGTTTTATCCACACAAAATAGTAAAACTATCTTTTTACGGTGACTATGTTCTAATAATCTTCAGCTAAATAAATACTTGGTAATGACCTCGTTTTGCTTTTTTGACATGAAATGTTTTCTTTCTTTCAGTCTTTCTTTGATTTGTCCAGTTTTATTCAAAGTCATTTTTTATGACTCGTACTTAAACAGTTTCATTTGAGGTAAATGTTTGCCAAGTGGTTGTTCATTTACATACTCGCTTTACATAGTGAAGGGGCCACTCCACTTTAATACACAAACTTCAGTTTACTCTGCACACGATGTACGAGTTGGCCTGTGGCAAAATTCTCCTGTGGATCTGAAAGAGCTTTTCAAATTGAAAAGTATCTACACTAATAACTACACACTGATTTTAACAGGATAAAAAAGATATATCACAAACTGATTGCATGGACTTTGTCTTTACTACACAAGGACGATCCTGTGAAAGATGAATATGTAGAATCAAGAGGTTTTGTAGAAATTAATACCATTTCTCTCACAGGTCCAACAACTTTATGAAAGCGCACTACTTAATTACTGGAGAACCTCTTTAAAATCTCATTGAGGCAAAACTCATTTATTTGTTGTTGTTAAGTTTCGGCAGAGCAGTTCCACACAAATGAGATACAAGGCAGAGCAGGGACCAGGCTGGAAAATCAGAAAAAAACAAATTGCTGTTCATCGGTGTAAGGCGAGCAGACGTGTCAGAAAGGTCCACGCTGCTGATGTGTGGAGTCTGAAGTTGTTTGTCCACTTGCAGAGCTAATGAACTGCTAAAGAGAACTGTAAGTGTTAAATTAACTCTGATGGATGTGGCTTTACACAAAGACTGGCTTAGTAATGACTTTTATTCTCTCAAAATGAAATTAACCCTGACTGTTTTAACATCCAAGACCCGAGAAGAACATTAGAAGAGTTAAGTGGTCAGAGGAAATAGACTTAGCACCAAAGTGAGGGGCGGGACTATACTTCATTGAGTGGGAGTAGTGATGTGTGAAATGTGTGTGTCTGTCTCCCACCAGGGGTACATGGTGGAGCTGACCAGCCACCAGGGCAGCGTGGGGCGGGTCCTCCGGGCGGGCGCCGCCCTGCTGTCGGAGGGTAATCTGAGCGACGATGAGGACTCGGAGGTCAGGGAGCAGATGAACCTCCTGAACTCGCGGTGGGAGCACCTGAGAGTGTCGAGCATGGAGAGACAGACCAGGTACATGCACACTTGATAAAGTCATTAATACAACAATGAACTGCCAAGTCCCAAATGTCAACTGAAACATGAAAACTTACGCCGTCCCATCTAAACTTTACGTCAGGGAGCTACTGAATATTAGGTTTTGCACAACATGCCGGGCTTTTAAGTATGAAATAGATAATGATGGATTATCAGAGCTTAGCTGTGATTGGGCTTCACACTTTTTGAAATTGTGTCCACTTACAATTTGACTTATTTGAGGCCTATGAATAAACTTCAATCTCTTTTTACACAGTAAATGAAGATCCCGGCACAGTAGCAAACATTCATGGAGACAAAGAACAGTGGCCCTTCTAATTACAGTGGATCAAATGATAACTGACACAGAGCCAAATTTAATTAACTGTTCAGCTATCTTCTATGATAATCTTGTTGATTCAAGCACAAGGCTATGGAGACATGGCCTTGACTACCAAATACCACAAGACAACAAGGGTCTGTTGTAATGGAGTGGTGAACAGGAGAAGAGAAGAGATGCTTTGACCATTTCCACCAGTGAAAGCAGCATTAAACCATCACTGTTTGTGGCACGAGGGTGTTTAACCAAACCCTCAACTGCCCTTCTGAACTGTCCTTGAGCAAGGCTCTGTTAATGTCAAATGTTAATGTGATTGACAACTCAATGACATCCCTCTCCCTCCCAGACTCCATGAGGTCCTGATGGACCTACAGCACCAGCAGCTGCAGCAGCTCACGGATTGGTTGGACGTGACGGAGGGACGGATCAAGAGGATGGGGGCTCAGCCTCTCGGCCCGGACCTGGAAGACGTCAAGCACCAAGTGGAAGAGCACAAGGTGGGCAGCTGTAACCCTAACGTTCACACAGGTGGGCCTTTAGCTCCTCAGAACAAACAGGTGACAGGTGAAAGGGGAGAAGTGAGAATCTACTGCTTCTGTTTATTTCTTGACCTAATGTGCAGTTCAAAGTGTCTTACCACAAAACACCCACAACAACATCTCTCTACGGATATGATAGAAATAAAGTTTACTACACTAAATATTATGGACCCCTGAGTATCTGGGTCTGTACGGAGCAACCAGGTTCAGTAATTCATCTATCCATCATTGTTTGAAAGAAATATAAAAATAAAGTACAGAGAAAATGTAGTTTGGACTGATGCACATTCAGCTACTGTAGAACGGAATGTGTTCTTACTTGTATCAAGTCCATAGGCACAAGGGTATTTGCTTTTTAAACAACGTGGGTGCTGAAGGAGAAAGATACCTGCGTCCTGCCTGGCGCTGCTTTCTGCCGGAGGTGAGATAAGGGCGTTCAACTTGCACTTCAAACCCAGTCAGGTTTCACCTTTCAACAGAAAATTAAGCTGCAGTTCCACAACTTCCCTTGTTTAGAATTTGCCTCAAGTTTGTCCACAGGAAATGGCTGTTGTGTCTCTCAGGACTTTTTCATTTCAGTTTGACGACTCAGATATATATCACCATCTCAACCACATTTTATTCTTGTAAAGTTTCAGGAGCAACCTGTAACTTCATGCTCTAAATCATGCCATACATTTATTTTGATTATTATATCAATTAAAAATAGTCTACTTTCTCTTTCAACATTTAAGGATTAGATATCCTTACAAAATCAATAGAATACAAATTGAAATGAAAATCTGAGCATTGGCTGTTCGGTGACAATCTCCCTTTGCTGTAGAAGATAATGATATATGAAAACTCCAGAGCAGCTAGTTAATGAATCTGGTGTATAGATTATTTCCCCAACTGCTGTTTCCAAAGTCAAGAACAAACTTTCCATCCCAACAAAAAGAACCAACTGCAGCAGTGTGTTGAGCAGCGTCCGGCTCTGGTCTGCACCCACATTAACATCATCTGTAAATCCTGATAGCACGGAATTAGCTGTCTGTTTAAAGATTTTAGTGAAACCCAAGCCCCGTTTCAGTAGGAGGCTCTGTCAGAATGGATTCCAAACAACAAGTCTGCACTGGCTCTGGCTGAGGCAAAACAACAATTAGCCAACTTCACTACACAGAAGCTGTCGTAATTAAATTCACTGGTAAACACTTAAGCAGCACACTGGGTTCAATTTGGGAGGATGGATGACTGGGATGTGTTGACTATAAATTCAGTTATGGTGCTGTTTTGGCTTTTCTGTCACTTAAAAGGGGGGGGGGGGGGGGGGGGGGGGGGGGAACGAGCTCAGATCGGTTGAATTAGCACCAATCAAACAGCTGTAGAGATTTACTTCAATTTATTTGAAATGAGATCAAGGGTATCTGGGGACACGCCGTGCACATCATGATGACACTAACTTAGAAATCATTGGTTTGTGATTGGAACAAACACTGTGGACTCTAACTGGTCTGTTGCCACCTGGTTTATACTTTCACCATCATTGAAAGTAGATGGGGTGTATTTTTGTGGTGCTACATTTAAGTGTATGTTCTCCATACGTGTGTGTGTGTTGCAGCTTCTGCAGGAGGACCTGGAGCTGGAGCAGGTGAGGGTGAACTCGCTCACCCACATGGTGGTGGTGGTGGACGAGAGCAGTGGAGACAGTGCCACCGCGGCCTTGGAGAGCAAACTTCAGGTGAGAGCGCACACATCAGTCCACACACACACAGACACACACAGACACACACAGTGTTCAGTTGTTGGAAGGTATCTCAGTCTGAAGACGTGCTGTTGATCGAAGGACGCTGGATAAACAAGCATCTGTACCACTAACTGACGAGCTCCATAAGAAAGCAGCCTGACCTTTTGACCTTTCTGTGGAGAGGAAAAACTGTTCCTTTATGTTCTAATGAATAAAAAAAGTTGTCACATCACATTTGGTAGAAGTAGATCGAGCTATGAGAGGTCATGAAAGTTGCAGTAAAGTTTTTCATTCTCATCTCCTCATGAAAAATAGATCTATGGGTGATTTTGCCTCTGATTGGTGTCTTGTGTAGGAGGTGGTAATTATTATTCATAACATCTAGTGGTTGATTTACAGTCTTATAATATTAATAATGCTGAGTATCAGTTCTGTCTTCTTGAGAAGATAAACACATCAGGTTCAGAGGTTCAGCAATACACTGATGACATCACCAGAACTCTCCAGTTAATGAGTTATCGGTCTGTCTGTTTAACTTAGTGCTCACTCCTCTTGGTTTGTTTGTTAGGAATCTGGTGTGAACCTGAACTGCACCACAGCTAATTACAGGTGGAGGTTGTTGTGAAGCGTGCACACTGGGCCGAGTTGATGTGTGGTGAAAAGGGGGAGCTCATGGGGGTTTAGTCTCTAGGTAGCTCAAGTGATTGTCTTCATTTGGGCAAAGCTGACAATTTACACCAACAGGAAATGAAGAATCTTGGATAGATGGACGAGAATGACACTTTCCCTCGGGGGGAGAAAACGTTAGAGGAGCTGTTGATAGACATAAACTCTTAAAACTTCAGTCAGACGCCCTTTACAAAAAACTAATTTGCACATATACGTATATTAATGACACAAAAGCGCTGCAAGTATCTTGAATTATTTACCATGTCATATTAAGCAATTACAATGCCGAACGCACATCGGTTGTGCTGTGTGCAAAGTGTAATCACATCTAATATCATTACAACCCTAATGCAATTCCTCATTGGACTTTCTTTTCAACGACTGGGGGTTTAAGCAGCCTTGTTTCCTGCAGTGCAGTTTATTACTAAACACAAGATTAGAGGGATAAGCAGATGAGAGGAAACGCTGTGTGCCAGGATGTAAGAAAGCAGAAAGAGAAGAAGCCTTCCCTGGTTTCCCCATGCAGCTGAACTGTCACATGATTAATTACAGGCTATTCATCTTAAGATTAACCCGCTGAGCCTCTCTCTCCACATCTGTCTGTACTCGCTCACTTTCCTGCATCTCATTGTCTTTTCATTTCCTCTCCTCCCTCAGCCACCCTCTCTCTCCTCTCCGTCTCTCTGTCACCGTGATGACATTGTTCAGTGGGCAAACTGTGCGTCTTGTCTTTGCCGGTTAAATGGAGTGTCTCTGCCATTCTCCTCTGCTAACAGCTAGCTGCCAATACAACGGAGTCAGGGAAAATAAACTTCTGCAGCTCGTATGGCCTCTGCATCTGTCAGAGCTCCTGCAGGATGTAGCCAGGGAGGAGCAGTTGAAACAGTTCAAATCACTAGGAGTTGTTGCATGGAAGCAAATATGGTCAATAAATCTCGTTGTGAAATTGTATCACCACTGAATACCAACTGTTTTTAATTAAAATGCTAGTGAATGTAGAGCATTGAAATATTTTTGGTAAAGTGGGTCGTCCACTTATCTCAAGGTTGATCGGTCGAGTCCCAGCATCTCCCCCGCAACATGTCAAAGTGTCCTTGAGCAAGACACTGAACCCAAGGTGCCTCTGAAGGGCAGATCCGCATCCTGCACAGCAGCTCCTTCACTTGTTGGTGTGTGAGTGGAGGAATCCAATGTTGATTGGAATGTGCTGTAAAGAAATCACTGCATAAGTCTATTTCCTGAGTGTTTGTAAAAACATCCATCTGAGGATATGAGGTGAGATTTTTCCTCTTTAAGATTTTCAGATAATACTAAATTCAAGGTGATATAAAACACAGGTATTCATCCTTTATTTCATGACCCTTTTTATCTCTACAGCCAAAGGCTTTTATTCACTTACATAGGGTGTAGAGGTTTTTTCGCCCCTTGTCATCTCTGAATTTCACACTGTTCCACTACCATGCTCAGCTCCGTCCCTCTGGGGGGGGGGGGGGGGGGAGAACAGGACTACAGCTGCACTTTTGGCAGCTAAAAGAATTAAACTGGCCAGTGAAAATGTGAATCCATTAGCCTGTGAGGCAACGTGATGTAAATCTCTCAATTCCTCAGGGGAAATAATTCACATTTTGTGTGATAACGTAGACATTAAAATGTGTGTGTGTGTGTGTGTGTGTGTGTGTTTGTGTGTGTGTGCTCTTGCAGGTGCTTGGTGATCGCTGGGCAGCCATTTGTAAATGGACAGAAGAACGCTGGATTCTGCTTCAAGAGATTTTACTGAAATGGCAGCACTTCACTAATGAACAGGTATGAGTGTGTCTGTAGATGTGTGTGTGTGTGTGTGTGTGTGTGTGTGTGTGTGTGTGTGTGTGTGTGTGTGTGTGTGTGTGTGTGTGTGTGTGTGTGTGTGTGTGTGTGTGTGTGTGTGTAGCTGAGGCAGGCACACAGCGGTTTATCTGCTGCATGTATAATGGGATTAGATCATCCACATCATGTCTACTCCCACATTCTTCATGCTTTAAGAGAGATTCTAAGCTGGGACAGACGTCACATTATGTCATGTATCTCAGACAGATCAGCTGAATTATGTGCACGAGTCCCCATGAGTGTATACCCAGTGTACATCACAAGATTAAATATGTCACTTATACACAAAGAGAGAGACAGGACACAGCAGGACGAGATGCAGAGTCCACAGTCAGGCCACCAGCTCTGTAATGTCATCATACTCCACATCACAATACAAGAACATGCACTAATCCACTCAGATATCCTGTTACAGATTGTGAATGCATGCCCAGTGTGAATGAGGTCACACACACAGCTGTCCTATCCCCAAGCAAATCTCCTATTTAAATGTTTTATTTCCACAAAGCAGTTTAGACTCCGAGCTGTATTCCAAGGTCACTTAGATCACACTGACTGTTACATAAATAGAGATTATGATTAATGTTTTTAATTAGATGCTCTTTCTGATGCCGCCCTTATTGGAGACAAGTCTTTATTTTGTCTGTCCCTTATTGGCATTTTAGCAGATGATATTTTTAGCCACAGCAGACGTGGTAAAGGAAATTGGATGTGTCACGATATCCGATTTGCTCGTGTTGTGTGATTAATAACTGACGACACTAAAATCACAATTTTGGCTTTGATGTGATCAACTGATCGGCTTCAATTAAAATTTCCCAAAACTAGATTTGCGTTGCTTCCCTTTAGGCCAGAGTCACCCTTTGTTTTAAATTCAATTTCAATTGATTCAAATTATTTGTATCATTTAGAGCCAAACATACATTTAATAAAAGTAATTTATTTGATATTTTATGACATTGTGTTGAATTGTGATGACATTTTTTAATTATAGATTCATTTTTTTTGTTCTGTATGTATTTATTCAGATTTTGTTATGTGTCCAATGTGGCCCCAGAAGTGTGATTCCTCATGGTCACTGAGTACAGACAGATCATGAAACAATCTCTCCACTGCACTTTATAATGAGAGATCATTGGCTGCAATGGCTCTTAGACAGCCATAAAAATCTATTTTTTTTGATAAATTATTCAAAACATCAGGAGATGCACCAAATTGAATTCCCCCTCTTTCTCTGGATAAGTGCTCGTTCAGGCTTCACCCCGAGGCTCTGGTTGCAAATCAGCTGTCCATGTTCAGATAACAGAAGTATTCAGCCTAATCCTGAGCAGAGGGGAGATACTGTCGGGCTGTTTCTCAGCGGCCTGAGGAGCACGATGCTGCACTCAACAGCTTTCTGCACCAACAGGAGACGGTGGCCTCAAGTGCACCGACTTCCACTTGATAAGAATTGTTTTCTCATTCTATTCTCCCTCTCTTCCTGTCTCCTCGTCTCCCTTCTCCCCCCCCCTCTCTGACTTGAATCCATTCATCGGTCCTCTCCTACAAACCTCCTCTCTTTGGATTTCCGTGGTCTCTTCTCCTCTCCCCCCCTCCCCACAGTGTTTGTTTGACTCCTGGCTGACTCAGAAGGAGGAGCTGGTCAGCTCCATCAAGACCTCCAACCTTAAGGACCAGGCAGAGATGGTGGCATGTCTCCGCCGTCTTGCTGTGAGAACCAAATCCTTTTCTTAGACCGTGAACTTTACATGAACCAACTCCTGTGCAAAACAAACAATACACTGATTTGAGTTGACCTTTTACGCATTTTTTCACAAATTGTAAGAGTCATACCAGGAGGGCTTACATCCTCAACGTTATTTATTTCCCTGCAGATGGTGAAGGCAGACCTGGAGGTGAAGCGTCCCACCATGGACAAGCTGTGCTCTATGAGTCAGGACCTGCTGTGCAGTGTAAAGAACAAGGATGTGGCCAACAAACTGGAAGCCAGACTGGACAGCTTCGCCCAGCGCTGGGACCGACTGATCCAGAGTCTGGAGATGAGCAGCTCCCAGGTACAACACACAAAAGTACAGGGATTTAGATTTGAGTAGTGGTATTTTTCTTTTAGAAAGACTGAAAGAACATTTCCATGGCTCCAAATTAAAACATTGCATAATGACTTTCCCATGCTGATTCACAAATCTGGCTGGTTTAGTTTATAGTCGTACAGATGACTCGCTCTGGGTTCCTGTCAGAATCCAACCCTGGTTATTTGTAGTGTCCGAGGTCAACAGTGGTCCTGTTGTAAAAATGCCGCTGTGATGAAACCGTCCCGTGATGAAACATCCAGTCCAGAGAGCTGCGTGTGTGTCTGGCCTTAGGGACAGCGTGAAATGAATGGATTGGCTGGGTGACAGAGGTCATTAGAGCTTCACTTTACACACCAGTGGAGAATAATGTGAAGGGAAGGATGGAATCTTGTATTTGCTCGTCTTTCCGAACCGGCCCCGTCCTGTGCAAACATCCAGCACTTTTAAGCAGCACTGTCACAATAATCACTCCTCGCTATCACTTCTCAAAATAGTCAGTTGTTCAATTATAACCCCCCCCCCCCCTCCCCCTCTCAACAGTTGTCTCATCTCTTTCTGTAACTACACTATCAGTAAATTCCCCTCCCTCTTTATCTGCGTCTCTCCGTTGTCGCTCTTCAAGCTGACACGCACTGACAAGTGATAAGATAAAGACAAAGTGCTGCTGTGTCTTTTTAGTTGTTTGCTGATAAAATACTGCACTGTAATGTTACTTTTATCCTTTAAGCCTCTGGAGAGCTTCACACTGAGCGCTGAGTGCGTTTCTGCAATTATTTGTGTTAGGTTTGCAAATGACAGGGATGTAGTGCTAAATTATAGGCCCTATACATAAGGAGTCACTTCCTATAAACTTTTCGTTTATAGGAAAAGGGTTGTTTTGTCCTTTAAGCCATGCATACATTTGTTATCTCTGAACAGCATTCATTCCTGTGTATGCTCATACTCTTCATGCATACACTGAAGTTCAAATCCATCCTGAAGTTACTGGTCACACCGGATGCACACACGTCTTTCCCTCGCTCCCTGTCTCTCTCTCTCTCTCTCTCCTCCTCAAAGTTGTCCATTATAATCAGTCAGATAATTAGCAGAGTGACCTCAGAGGGCAGTCCCCGCCACTTCAGCTGTGCACGCACGCGTCTGCATGAAGGAACCCAAGTAGTTGTGGCAGCTGCTTAACTGCCAGTAGACTTCCCTGCTGAAACAAACCTGAACACGCACATACGCAACACTGAACATTGTCCAGAACTGGAAACTCACACATATAAGATAATCACATACACATGTGGAGGAGACTGATTCTTGACGTGTGGGATGCAGCAGTGTATGCAGCCATGATTTCAGATCTTTACGATTTAGTTGGATCCTTGTAAACTGATGTAACACTTGCACTTTTATGCACTTTTCGTGTTTCTTTCTGTGGGTGTCCAGCTGTCATCGACTGTCAGTGTGGCCCAGCAGTCCGAGCTGACCCACTCTGTCACGACCACCGTTACCAAGGTGACAACAAGTGGGAAGGTGTCCGCTGTCCGTCAGACACGAGAGTCGCCGCCACCACAGAAGAAGCGACAGGTCGTGGTCGACTCTGAACTCAGGAAAAGGTGAGTATTTATTGGTACAAAGAAGGTGTCTACTCTGAAATATCATTAGCATAATAACATCCGACATTTCTCTTCTAACTTATGTTAAATGTTCAGTTACATGCTCCCATTTCTGCTGTCTTATCTCAGCAGGTAGGTGACGAACACTGCAGATAGAGAGAATGAGTATCTGTGATGGTGATAATAGAGGCCAGCTTACAACCGAACCTTTGATAGTAGTGAAGTAGGAAATTCTGTTCATCCTGTAGCAAGGAGAACTTTAGTAGACACAGTTTTTTTGTTTTGTTTTGTTTTGTTATACTTTTACTTTTTCTGTATTACAGATGGAATTCTTCTACTTTTTAATCCACTACACTTTACTCTACTATTTACTTTGCAGATTATAAAATATGATGAAGTGTAAAAGATGAAACTGCATCATGGGTATTTCATTGTGCCTGTACACACAGATTTTATAGAAAACACCTCACAACAGCGTTGTTGTTAACTCTGCCGAGTGCATGTGTGTCGTCAGGTTTGATGTGGACTTCACAGAGGTCCACAGCTACATGACCCGTGGGGAGGCCATCCTCCAGAGCCCGGAATTCTCAGTGTCACGAAAGGAGGGCAGCATTCAGGAGCTGTATGATAAAGTGCAGGTATAATACACCCTGTGTGTGTGCGTGTGTGCGTGTGTGTGTGTGTGTGTGTGTGTGTGTGTGTGTGTGTGTGTGTGTGTGTGTGTGTGTGTGTGTGTGTGTGTGTGTGTGTGTGTGTGTGTGTGTGTGTGTGTGTGTGTGTGTGTGTGTGTGTGTGTGTGTGCATTGTGCGTGTGCGCGTGTGCGTGAGACACCCACTGAGCTTAATCTGGTGAGACCTGCGAAGCTGAAATAACAAGGTTCCATCTCACAGCTGGGTCAGGAATGAATTTTACTTTCTCTATAGCGATCACATGTGTGAGGATATTCTGAAGTGTTATTCTGCTTAGAGGACAACGGTGATGAAGTATGAGATGCAGCGAAGTGTCCATTATCATAGTGGAGTTATTTAAACTTTGATGCAGCAGCTGCCTGTGTTTACCTTTTGGCTGAATACGTTCTCCAAAGCAGAAAACATACAAAATAACCACAGAAAACTGGAAGAACAAGAAACACCAGGTTTGCTGCAGAGGTCAAACCAAAAGAAAGAATAGAACATCGAAATAATCTGTTCTCGTCATAGTTTTCATTCATGAAATTAAAACTGAATGTATATGTAACACACTCAAACTGAAAGAAATGCAGCTGGATAAACATTCATTTGAACTTGAAGAAGAAGCAGGAACACAAAAGAGTGGTTTCTTCGATAAGTATGACGGAGATAACAAGATGATTAAAGATCTCAGATTGGAAAGAAAATGTTTTTGTTGCATAGAATACATTTTTTTTCTTAGAATTTTATTAAATGAAGATTTCTGAAACTGGTACTTGAGATCTGGCAGAATAAGATCAGAGGCTACATGACCTGTTACTGATTGGAAGTTATCCTCTTACCACCCGGATTCATTAGTTTATGTTTTACTTTTTCTAATGAATGATAATTCTCTAGCTCTCGACCCGTCGTTCTTTTCGCTGTCTGCTTCTCCACGTCAGTCTCTTGTCCTTTAACTCCCCCATTTCTCCCTCTGCCCCATCACTCACTCCCCCTGCCTCCCTCTCTCTCTTTGCCATAGGCGATAGAACGAGAGCGGCCAGAGAAGTACCGTAAGCTGCAGGAGGCAACACGCACGGCGCAGACCCTGGTTGAGCAGGGTAATGTGCACACTCACTCACACACACGCTCACAGACACTTGTTCATTCACATGCATACGCGCACACACACATACACACAAGCACACCCTGTCTGTCCCCATGGTAACGTCTCCACCTGGCCCACCCTCTCTCCTTGTCTCCATAGAAACACTGATAGAGAGAGGAACAGACAGAAAGAGAGAGAGAGAGAGATGTCTCTTTTCCTCTGTCCTCTCCTCTGTCCTTGTGCGATTGTTTGGGCTCCTGAAAGCACAGAGACACTCAATTTATACTTTTTTCTTTCACGCTGCTGCTCTCGTCTTAAACCAAACATTCCTCAACTTGCTGAGCATGACTGTGTGTGTGTGTGTGTGTGTGTGTGTGTGTGTGTGTGTGTGTGTGTGTGTGTGTGTGTGTGTGTGTGTGTGTGTGTGTGTGTGTGTGTGTGTTCATGTACAGTCTTCTGTGGCTCTCAGCCTCGAGCGGCCTGAGTTGCTGAAGATGTAAATCTTTGCAAACACTTCACGCACTGGTGTTGAGCAAGATACTTGAAGAATCCGCCAGTTATCACAGATTACTTTACTAAGTAATTGGTTACATTGGTAGTTAGATTACTTTCATGACTCAAACCCAGCCCTATCAAAAGTGCCTTAAAAGGAAAAATTTGAAATGGGGGAACAGAAGGTTAAAATACTTAAATACTTAAATTAAAATACTACTCCCATGTGTGTTTTAAATATATAGCTACAGCCAGCTGCTGCTTAGTGTTGCTGAGTTTATCTTAACTTACCTCAGGGCCATTTGAACAACCTGGAAGTCTGAACCAGGGTTCATGTATTAGCAGTTTAGTTTTGGTTTCACTTAAGACTTTAGAATGACATGTGAGTCTTGTAATCATCGCCTACGTGGGCTGCATCAACCTGCTGTTGTTAGTCGTTCTGTATGAAAGGAGAAAATGAATGAACTGATTCATTTTGTTTAATTTCATTGCCACTTTAATATCCTTATGGTATTAGTACGAGTATAAAACATGCAAACTCCACACAGAAAGACCCCCTCTAGCCTTCAGGACTTTTTTTTTGGAAGATAGAAGGCTACAGTCACTGCTGCCTTAGATCTGCACATGGGATTTGTCACCGAAAGAACAAATATAACACTTTCAATTACACCTCAACCTTAACCCCATCAGCTTCAGGGTTACATACGATGGCACTTATCTAAGATGAAGCTTATGCTTGAACGTAATGGAAGTACAATTACAGGAAGAAGAAACAATTTCAATCCTGCGTGCATGCCAGATGAGAAATGCGAGCCAGGATGCTGCCTTTTCCAGGTCCAATTATCATCCAGCCGATGGGGCTCAGTTTGCCCTTTAACAGGCAGGAGAGGGAATCCATTTTTTCTAATAACTTTCCGCATTGACTCTTGGAGGTTTTCATTTTACGGGCACTGGAGTTTTATGTGCACTTTAAATTGGTCATTCACATCAAAAAAAGGTTAGTTAGCATTGAGCATGAATGCACATTGAGGTGTGTGTGTGTGTGTGTGTGTGCGTGTGTGTGTCTGGTGAATAAACAGATAAACAGTTTTAGAGCTCAGGCTTTGTGCAGAATACCAATAGCTTGTCTCACTTCTCCTGCAGATGACATTCACCAGATTCTGTGTGCATTGAGTGTGTGTGTGCATTTCTGTCTGTCCCCTACAATGAGGCCAGTCGTGCATGTGTGAAGTATGAAGCGTGTGTGTGTGTACGAGTGAGTTACCCCCCCTCTCTGTCTGCTCCTGCAGAGGGAAGCCGTGCTGATGACATTGCCCAGGCAGCCGAGCAGCTGAACCAGCGCTGGGTGGGATTCTGTGCCCTGTTGGCAGACAGGCTGGCATGGCTGGCTTACCAGACAAAGGTACACACACCCACACAACACACACACACACACACACACACACACATACACACACACACACACACACACACACAGACTTCCATGTCTGCTCTGTGTCACTCAGGTACTTTATACCTTGGCAGAGTATTTTCTTAACACAATATATTAACAGTTGCCGACCAGAACTCAGTATGCAGTGTTGGTAGCACCTCATCTTTCTGTAATATATCCAAAGAGATAAAAAAAACCCTTGGCTTGAGCAGTTATGTCGCTGCAGATAAATATTCAACTTAAAGCACCGGATAAAATAAAGTCTGACTTAGTTTTACGTTCATATTTTACACTGTTAAAAAGTATAATTAGCTTAGAGATAAAGTTTACACGAGAAGAACAAACGTGTCACCCAGATATAATGTTGGGAGCAGCAGTGGGATACCAATTGTGATGTCAGACACAGGGGCATCACACAGGGAAATTGCCAAGGGCCCTGAGCTGAAACCCAGGCCCCTGAGAGCAGCTGATTATCTGGTTCAGTGTAGAGGCCCCAGGCCCCTTTTGCCTCGGGCCCCCACTGTCCCTTGAAACACGCCTGATCAGACGTGATAACAATTCTGTCCCATCAGAGGCCGGACTGACTGTTTTTTTCGGTTTTGGCTGCACAGTAATCTTTTAATTCTGAGAGCAGAGGTTACTGAATGGTCTCTCACAACCTGGGAAAAAACACATAGGTAGATATAGTGTCCAAAGACCTTCAGTCTCCAGGGGCTGAATGTAACGTCCTGAGTGTGTGTGTGTGTCCTGCAGGTGCTGTCCTTCTACAGCTTGTTTGAGCAGTGTGAGCAGGCAGTGGACGTCAGTGAGAACTGGCTCAAGGTCCAGGCGCCTCCAGCATCTGAACCAGAACCACTGAGGGTACAACTGGACCGATGTCGAGTAAGTGAAACGACGTGTGATTGGTTCCAGACGTCACAACAATAAGCAAACTTTACTTGTACATTTATACTTTGTGTTTCATTTTATTGCCCCATGCTTGTTTAAGTCTGCTTGTTGTTCCTTTTACATTTTCTTGTACATTTCTTCCTTATTCTTTCATGCATCTGTTTGTCACAGCACTTTCCTGTAAGTATTCATAAGATTAATTACATTTAACTTTAACTTCGAAGTTAAAGCAAATAAGACATTTTAGTTTTGAAATCTCCAAAGGGTGAAAGCTGGGAAGTGGCGTTGAGGTCTTAAAATATATTTTTAAGAAAGGGTCTTGAATTTGATTTCTAAAATCCAGCAAACACCCTGTGGTTTGGATGATGACTGTTTTTTGTGCTGTTTGTTATTCTCCCAGTTTTAGTTCCTGTATTGATGTTTTTTTATCTTCAGAGATATTCTCTCTTCCTCAGAATCACTCTGTTCCTTCTTTTCTCCTCTAACACACCTTATCGTTCTCCAAATCTTAAAAAGCATTTTACATTCCAACATCGTCAGGCAATCCAATCTTATTTGTGCAGTAATGTAGCAGACTTTGGAAAATGGTCAGGAGTAAAATCGAATATACATCCCTTGAAGTAAACGGACTAAAACATACCAAAAAAGGTGGATTTTCCCTGGTTCCCACTTGCTGCAATCAGACTTTTGTTTGTTTTCCAAACTTCCCTTTTCCCAGCAGTCCCAGGGGGTTGCAGCTCACAGTGCTGTGTCCCAGAGGAGAGGCAGAAGTGGAGCTAAAACTAAAAGCTTGTTTCCTTCCCGTGCTTCAAACTGCATAAGTTACTGCTTGTTTATTGTAAAATGCACCATCAAGCTCTGTGTGTTTTGGCAGGAAGTAGAACGTTCTCCCGGGACACAGATCTCGATGCCGAGGAAGCATTTCCTAACTTAAGGGTGGTTGCTTTACAGATCCAGCAAATCAACTGAGGCTGATTTAAGGATGAACGTAAATACCATTTACGGTTCACGATATTTTTCGATTGGTCACCTAGTCAGTAGAGTTTCCTCATCCCCTGATGCATTTCTCTTACACGTCATCATGCCTGTCTCTTTGCTCAAAGCCTCCCACGTCCTCTGGATGTCAGTCTTTTCACAAGAGGAGTCTTTCCTCGTCTTTTTCTTCTCCTCCTTTTCCCTCTCGAACGCCTTCCTCTCGCACTTAGTGTCTTTTTCAGTGTCTTTTTCAAGGCACTTCATTTACAGCCCTTGTGACAGCTCATCATCTGGATACCTGTCTTTTCTGAATGCAGGCCTTCCTTATTGTTCCATCTCTTGTTATTCTATGTTGAAGGACTCACTGTCATCAGGAGCCTCATTTTCCACATCGAAGGCTTTTATCTTTAGATTTGCACCCTACATTCTTAGTTAAAGGTCTGTTTCATGTTTCTTTTACCAGCTGGAAAGCCTCCATCAACCTGTGGAAATCTGACATATCTTGTATGTCAGCTTTTCTAGTCTTTACCAAAAAAACAAAAGGAGGACAATTTATGAACTTTATTATATTTACATTTTAATAAACCCCACCTTTGGGTTTGTGGCTTGTTCTCCTGAGCTTCTTCCCCTCCCAGTTCTATCTGAATTCTATTTGCAAACACCTCAGACTTTGAAATGCTGCTTTAAACTCAATGTGTCTATAGATGATTGGGCAGTTTAAACAGCCGTCAGAGTGACTCGCACACTGAAACACACAAAGGTTTATTTCGATAACATCTAGATGAAATGTCTGAAAGTAAAAAAGAACAGGCAGTTGAAAAACAAACTTAAAAAAGAGAGTGATAACAAAATGTGAGGCGCAATTAAAGTGAAAGAGGGGACGTAGAGACAGAGGGGAGAATGTAAATCCCAGAAACATTAGAGAGGATGGAGGGATTTCAAAGTAAGAGAGGAATAAGGACATTTAGGAAAAAGGAGATGAAGAAGTGTCTCTCGCTGTAGCTGCTGACAAATTCACACAAACAAGGTTTCCCTCAGAAGTGCGCCCACACTTTCTCACGCTGCCACACATAGACACAAGTGGAGAGTGCACGTCCTCTTCCCACACATAAACACTTTCTGAGTTCCTATCTTTATATTAAACGGGAAAGACTTCAGAGAAAATACAGTATTTACTGAAACAAAGCAACCTTCCCGCAAGCAAACCGTGCCTCCAACTGGCAGCTTATGAACCAATGTTCTGACAAGGATATATATGCTTGTGCTTTCTAACATTATTCATAACTAATGTGTCTCGTGGCTCTAGGCTAGAGTATCAACTGACTTGGTGCTCATAGGGGAGCTGCTTTCAAAGCCTTCATCCAGGGACGGATCAGTGAATATTAACTTGCCACCTGCTACACCCACAACTCATGCTGGGACTCGTTTGAAACTGGATTATTTGTGGGTTAAAGGATAAGGTGGTTTGGTATTCCAGCACCAGTAGGGGGCAGGAATTAGTAATGGTTCAGTGGATTCATATTCAAACATGATAAAGTAATTTTTGTATTTTACTTTGGCAGTGAACACAAACCAGGTTTTGAAGAATAGCGAAAGCAGTGATCCTCCCTCCTCTGTCTGTTCTGTTTTTACAGTTTGAAGTTCAGAGGAAACAGTTTCACAGCTTCAGTTTTTGCTGAGCTGGTCTAATTTCCTGCTTGGCTTCCTATTCATTAGAAGCTGGAAATATATTTAAACATTTCTGTGAAATCGAACTGATTAAGCATAAGGCAAATGGAGTGGAACTTTAACTAGGAAAACACAATAGTTTTGTGGAGTTACGTTATTATTGGACGAGACCCTGTGGAATAGCTGAACAGCCGTTTCCATCAATTTCTCTGTGGCAACAAGGGAGTGGTGGATGAATAACGTGCTCTCCTCCTCATCTGCTCATCCACGATATGACTCCTTGTGTCCTCAGGAGGAGGTGGCTCGCCTGGCCTCCCTGCAGCCTCAGGTGGACCTGTTGGAGAAGCAGCTGCGGGAGCTGAAAGAGGAAAAGGAAGGAGAGGAGGACCCTTCTGTTTTCCTGGACGCCGACATCAGTGCCTTCAATGAGCACTACCAAGAAGTCCTGGAGAACCTGAGGGCCCGAGAGAGGCAGCTACAACTGGGTGAGGGACGAGCTATGATGAGTAACATTGTCCCGGCCGCTCATTTGTGAGGAGCAAACCAGTTCATTCACCATTTCTGTCACATCTTTCCATCCCTGTTTGTGTCTACGTGCCCTCAATTTGAATAGCTTGTGGGTAGTTTGTCAGAACAATTACAGCATTCCTAAAATATTTCGTAGTCTCGTAGTTTTTGAAACCACTACAATATTTACACGTGTATTTACTTTCAAGGGAACAAGATGCAAATGAAGGGGTTAACAATATGGGAACATACTATACTGTAACAACAGATGAATTTATACTAATACGTGACTAAAAATATGATTTTGGACTCTTCATTCAGCACTTTAGTGAAGAGAAGTGAGTGCAGAGCCTTGGCAGCCTGCTGCAGCCCACACACTGGATCTGACAGACTTGGTGTGACAAATGTCTCTGCCCACAAACGCAACAACGAGCCAACATTCAGCGGAGAAACACGTGTTGTTGCTGCAGGAGAAACCGAATGAATTCCTTCCAGGGAGGAAAACAGTCCTGTTTCCATATGATCTGCTCTCTAGTTACGACCACAAAGCGTTTTATTCTAACAACAAAATTCAGCTATAGGTAAAAATGTATCTGAAACAGTCATATAAGAGCTTCCTTATATCTTTGTCAGGTTGCCAACCCAAATAACTAACCCCAGTGACATGCACTCAGCAGCATAATGCAGCATCGACTTCCCGAGGAGAAACGTTCTGCCACTCAGAGCACCCTATCTCCCACTCAACAAAGGAGAGTTTGACATATTGGGAACTTTGGCAAAGCCTGTTCGCTTTCTTATAAAGTGCTAGATGAGAAAAGTTGATACCAATGTTTTGGTTGCCATGGCTGCACATGCAGACGCAGCAGCATTGGAATTACAGCTGTAGTGTATGACTTTACAGTTTTCTCAAAAGAAAAAAATGATTCCCCATTTTTCTCTTTTCCAAAATGTTTATTCAAATCAACTCTGTGCAACTTGTTAACATGAAAAGAAAAGTTAGTTTAAAGTTCAAGTTCGTGGTCAGTGGGAGGAAGAAGAGATGTGTGGTCCCTCCCCATGTTCATCTCCTCACAAATACATTTTTGGCGAACTACATTCTCTGTAAAAGAAAACTTTCATTTAAAGTCTGTAGTTTTAAGAGCTGTGTGTCCTCCTCTCAGTAAACAGGTTCACATGTCACAGCCATTTTTAGAAGTGGTTTACAAGTTGAGCCGACTTGTATTTCTGACTCACATGTGGCGTACCATCAGCGATTAACACCTCTTCGCCTTCTTCTTGTCTCCAGCAACTGTGTCAGAGGCATAATCCAATTTGTGCTGCTGCTTTCATGTGTGGATGCTAAAATGTATTTTGTTTTTCCAGTAATAACAATGAGACTTAATCAGATATACCAAGAAGCCAAAGGCTACAGCCATCAAGACGAGAAAAACTAAATCAGACGTGTTGTGACAAAACAAGAGCAGATAGCTTTTTGTATCAGCGAGGAAGAGGATGATGGAAGAAACAAGAAAACAAAAAAATACTGCCACCGAGCAAATGACACAGAGGGGTGAGGCACTGACAGAGAAAAATGCCGGGAGTGGGATGAAAGGAAGAGAGGGAGAGTCAGCTGGAGGGAGATAAGCGAGAGAAAGAAAGAGAGAGATGCTGACACCCGAGCAGACAAACTATACTTGTTTACTCACTCAGACAGTTTCTTCCCTCACACCACACACTGCCTTTTTCTCATCCACACCAGGGGTGAGATATCTAACGCACACATTCGACCGCTCACACATGGCCTGTGTGCAGATGCACGCAGATTACTGTGTCAACTTCCCAAGGACGGCGATGGTTGAGAGGCATCTCTGAAAGGAATGCACTAGTTATTAAAAGTATACTTTTTTCTTTTGTGGTTTCTTTTTCCGCCTCTGGAGTCAGTTCTTGTCAGGTCAGCACATTTCTTTGAATCGGTTCAGTTCAAATCAGGGAAGCTTTATTATCCCAAATTAAAAAGAGTCCATTTACCAGAGAAGTACAGCGTTGTTGCTGGATTAAATTTGCAAAAATCCCATTTCATTTTGTTTCGTACTCTCCAGGCTTTATAAAATCAGGCTAGATAGAATTTAAATAGGCCAAAAACAGGCTGAAGAGCCTACAAGACTCCAATAGTTCTTTAATATATATATATATTCAGGGTGATATTTGTGAATACGTTCAGACATTCAAGTAAAATGTGTTATTCAGACTGTGTTGTAGACTTTGCAGTTTGCTGACATTTTACTCTTTCTCTCTCCCTTGTCTGTCAAGTTTTGGAGAGCTTGCCCCCGGCTCGTTATAAGGAAACCATATCAGTGCTGTTGGCATGGTTACAACAGTGCGAGGCCAAGCTGGCCATCCCATCCACGGCCGTTACAGAGCATCCTATTATGGAAGAGAGACTGAAGGATGTTCAGGTAAACACACACTAACACACACAAACCCACACAAACACACACTCCCAAAGTTGTGTTTTGGTAAGAAGGAACTTACAGCATTTACAAAGTAGACATCATTATAGAAATATAATTCCTCTACCTCCTGTAACATGATGCATCACAAAGTTTGACTCTAGGCCCAAAAACAACCAAGCTTGTAAAAGTATTAAACCCCAGGACTTGATTTCTACAGTAAAATCTGGGACTTGACAAACAGATAGTGGAGTTCATCCTGAACAGAGTGACGTGACGGTGCCTTGTACGGCAGGTCAAACTTTTGTGGAACTGGATTTTACGTGGAGCGGTGGAATCGACTTTGTACTCATTTGACTTTGGGGGATTCTTTCTCACTATATGCTGTCCAGTGTAGGACTTGAACCTTGACCTTTGATAAATCCTCTTTCTCATCTAACTGACTTTGATTGTGTTGTGCCCTGTGGTATTGGAGATTGGTATGTGACTCATAGGTGGGTGTCCTCTAATCACACCATCCTCAAGGAGTCAGCAGTGATTGAGCTGATAGGTGGATTCGCTCCGTTTCTCTCTGTGTCTATTTCTCTTGACAACACTGCTACTCAACTCTATCTACAAATTCCCATTAAATGCCAAAATAGGGTTGGCTCTATCATCCTGTTTGGTTGTATAACACTGTAATCAGTTTTTACTACAAGTAGTAAAGTTATATTGCCACCGGCGTTGCCAAACTGCCAAAGCAGCACGCTTTGAAAGGGATGCTTCTCTGCTGCTCTTTGAGGGAGCAGGCAGAGAGAGAGGGGAGAGAAAGCAGACGACGGGCCCCATTAACCAACAGTCTGATACATATCCACAAACCAGTGAGTAAATAGTGTGCGTCGGATACACCGGGACTTGCCCAAATTGCTGCCGTGAACATAAAATCCCTGTTTTTTAAGAATTGTTAAGTAAGCTGGAGCGTGCTTTGACTGAGAAGAGGTCATTTTCAACTAAGTTTGAATAAGCCCCTGCACATGGAGATAGTACAAACGAAAGGTTCTATGAACTGAATGTAGAAATGATAAACATATATATGTATACGACCCATTTCACATTATTTCCATTCTACCTAACATTTTGTCAGACAGATTAAATTAAGATCTTTATTCAGCCTGTACAATAAACACAAGTTCCTGGAGTTTTGAGACATACAAATAAACAGCAGGCTCCTGATAAGCAGATAGATCCTCCCCTCTGGTCTCTAGTAGCTCTCACATAGATCAACAACAGTTAGAACAGCTTTCTGTACACTAATGGCCCTCAGTCGTGTGCAGCTCTATCTGCTGTACAGCACACTCTTCATTTGAAGCAGCAGTTTTAAAGTGAAGCTAAATGAGACTCTAAAACCAAGCAGGAATTTCTGAAGTCACTGATTTTTGTGAAGCTCCACTTGCATCTGCTTAACATGCAGAGAGCAGACCAGAGCTGCTGCTGCTGCTGCTGCTGGTGCTGTGTGTGTGTGTGTGGATGTGTGTGTGTGTGTGTGTGTGAACAACTCCACAATTATAATAGGTGGGCGAGCAAAATCCCAGTGGAGCAAATCAGTGTCTGTTTATCACAGAACAGATACACACATATTCTCAAAAATGCCAGCGTGCCGGTATGCATATAATACAGTGGTGAATGTACAGCTACACTTATGTACACAAACTGTTTTTCCACTCTGTCATTATCTGTATGTTTTGAACAATAATGCATGTTCTTCAGATTCTGTTGTTGTGTTCAATTTGTCGCTTTGTTTCTCTTTTTGAAGCGTTGAGTCTTTATCTTAAGTCAAGGTCGCACCATCGAGGTAAATGTGTGTAGGAGTATGTGTGCGTGTGTACTCAACCCTCTCTAAAGTTTAGAATGGTCTTGTAGCGTAGCAGGGAGATCAAGCCTTGTAGCCAGAGATTAATTAAAGTCGATTGTAGATAATAATTAGGAATTCATTCTGCATACTGATGGGCTGTCATTAATCTTCAGACGCCGCTGTTTCCCGTCCCGTCGCTCCCAGAGACAGGACTTCTGCATGTGTGTGCATTACGTGTTCAGTTTGTGTGGTCGGACACTTTCTCTTCTACGCACATGACAGCATCACCTGTCAATTCAGTAGCTTTCTGGATATAAATACACTCGAGCTCCTGTCAGGTGAGATCTTTGTTTGAGTGCTGACTTGCAGAGCTGGAGCAGACAGTAAAACTAACTGGCAGCTTGTGCGGAGATGATGAATGATTTTATCGACAGCCACTCGTTGAAGTTATTAAAGACCTGATTGCAGCCTATAATGACTAGCCCTGATTTTAGTGTAATTACATCCTTGGATTGAATTTTGATTTTGCAGTAGAGAGAGGGAAGTGGGGATGGGCTGCACGGATAAAAGATTGAGCCTGCAATTAATATTTTAACGTTATTTGTTTATCTGCAATTATTCATTATAGTCTCTGAAGAATTCGGGAAAGTCCTGCCTTAGTTTGAAGCTTTTCTAATGTCTTGTTTTGCTCGAACAACAGTCCAAACCCCAACAGTATTCAGTTTACAGTGATGTGAAATACAGGAACCTGTAGATGTTTGAAGAAGTATTCGTTTTCCTATCTTTTCCCAGGAGTTAGTCTGTCACAACCACAACTTACAGTGGGAGTATTTAAATGCAGTGAAAACTGGTTACGTCCAGGTTGGCAACATCCTGGAATTTGCTAAACTCTGACTCTTAATTATGAGTAAAGATCAGTGTATAAAACTTTCAGCCAATTTCTCACCATTGCTTGTGCTGGATAAATGGATGGATGGCAGGATCTCCATGCTGTGGCTCCATCCCATGATAACCACTGTGCAGACTGAGGCTGCAAATAACTTCCTCTGTGCAACATCACAGCTTATCCAGGATATTTTGGATTCATTTCTGGATAGAGGCAGGATGGGGAGACTCGTCGTCCATCTTTATTTACAGTCTATGATTTCAGTAGCAGCATTCTTCCATTATTCCAGTTAAACCACAATATCATATCAGTGATAGAAAACTATCAATCGGTGTAGGGAACACAGGCAGGCTGACCCAAATGCAGCAAAGAGACTTTACTGAAACAGTGACCAGGGTTTACAGGCAAACAGGCAGACGGGTCCCCAGCATGATCATCACCCTGGCTGATGGAAAGAATACTGTCTGGTTCAGGTCACACAGATTAATCAGCTGTTTTGCATTATTTTGCATTGTGATTCGTCACCTCTTCACCTTTTTTGCAGAAAATCTGCTCTAATAAAGCAGCTCGCTCGTGTCAAAGTGAAACAGGGGATGGATGAACGTGTGTCGGAGGTTTCCGGTGCTGCTGGATTAAAAAAAAGTCAGTCAGAGAAATGAGGAAAAGGCCAAAAGTCGTAGCAGAACTAGTCCCTAATACGTCCCTGCTTGGGATTCAGTGTGGCAGCAGGAGGATTGAGGCTAAGCCACAGTAACTGGCAGTTTGAACTAAGCTTCTGAGACACCTTGGTGTGAACAAGGCTCTCTTCTCCCAGAATCTCCCAGGAATTCCCTCATCTCTCCACTTGTGATTCCCACTGAACGACAGGGCGAGCAGAATCAACCAGTGTGAAAAGGATCTTGTTTGGAAATGTTCACAGTGGCAGCTGAGTGTTGAGTCAGCTCCTGAACCTTCATGCTCGTCATCCCTCCTTCTCCCATGTCCTCCCTTCAGTGCCCTGCCATGTAACTAACGTTTTTACCAGAATGACTTTTTACCCAAAGGATTTTCGCTCAATGGCTTTTACATGAGTTACATGATAGTTGTCTGACAAATCGTATAAAGACGTGAGGCGTGTTTTCTTCTGCTCTGTCTCTTTTTGCATGATGTGAAGATTCCCTGATGTGCAGAGTAAAGTGTTCCTGTTCTCTTCATCACACTTTATAGATAAGCAGAGAAACGATGAGCTCAACTTTTGTCATTTGTCTGTTTTCACGATTTGAAGCCCGTGTCAGTAATAACAGTAACGATGGCTCTGTTCTATTTAAATGGGCCCGTAAGTCATGTCAATCTGACAGTGATCCCGCTTGATTGATTCCAGGGTCCTCAAAGGGAAGCAGCCAAAAGAACACAGCCATCATTCATTTTGTTCTTTACACCTGTTCTTTACTGTCACATGTCAAATCATCTAAACTTCTGTCTGTGATTCTACGGCTCTCGTCCCCTCAGGACCTCCAGGTGGCTCTGACTGAACACCAGGGGGAGGTGGACTACCTGACCTCCACTGTGGAGCAGGTCTTCCAGAAAGCTCCGTCAGACATCAGTCAGAAGTGAGCCATGGGAAATGAGTGATGTGTGATCAATTGAAAGAAACAAATCAAAAGGATGGAATTTTGCTACATATTGAAGTACTGATCACACTCCATGGTCTTCTGTGCTGCCGTAGGTATCGGATAGAGATGGACGCCATCATGGCGCGTTGGAGACGACTCAGCACCACGCTGGAGGACAACGCCCAGAGAATCCAGGAGCTCAAGGCCAAACTGATTCAGTTTGAGGTGAGATGCAGACGAAGGAAAATCAAACGCTGTATTTGTTCTTCTGTGAGCGGTGGAGTCACAGATTTTGTGTTATGATAACAATAAATATTACAAATGTATATTGGACGCTGTTAAACCATATTGTGATTGACAGCTGCCAACGCCTCCCTGAGTGCATACCACAGGACCTGATTTCACTTAGCATTTATCAAAAGCTTTGCTTTAAAATCAAACCAATTTTAAACACATCTTCCCTCACACAAGGTAAATCCAGATTTCTCCCCTGCCTAATTAAAAACCAAGCCTGATGTATTTTACATTTGACAGCCCTGGAGTGTTTCATTTATTATCTGGATTCTCAGTTAAATCCTCGTACGTCTCAGTTTTGAAAAACGAGCCCTCTCCCTCTTAATTTTAGCAACTATTTCATATTTTAAAACTCATTATACCGTATAAGAAAAGTTTGCTGGTGTGCACTAAGCTGAGGGGGCAGTAGCTTACAGGCTTGCACATTCATTCTCTCCTGTTTGGGCTCATGGTGTGTGGGCACCGGCCCGTTTAGTCTGTTTCCAGATTCATGCTGGTCACAGATGAAAGGGGGGTGTACACTAGAGTGTGGATACCCCACCCAAGCCCCTCGGACATGGCAGGGCCTGTTTTTTAGTTGGTATATGTCTGTAATTGGGGGAAACAAGCAATATCCCTGTCAAGGAAAGAGTAACACAGACTCAGTGGTCCTCTATAGTTTCCAGATGAGATGGGGGGGATTGAAAGGAGTCGCTGTGAGGAAGTGACCAGATTCTGGTCGGGTTCAGTTAGTTTCCTCCATGGCTCAGACAGACAGATAAATGAAGTGCACATACACTCTCCCTCCAATTAGAGCCGTGAGATCGCTGGGTGTTCTGGACTGATGCCCCAACTCATCTACTTCAAGGGGTCAGCCCTAACTTTCACTGGGATTTGTCTCGCTCCTCTTTTGTCTTCCTTCTGCAGAACGATGTAAAGACTTTAAAGAAGTGGATGGCAGATGTGGACGTCTTCCTGAACGAGGAGTGGCCGGCGCTGGGAGACTCTGAAGCTCTGGAGAAACAGTTGGAGCAGTGCACAGTGAGGGAACCTTGCATCTGGGTTTTACTTTACACTACACTTTCACTTTCAGTGTTCTGGTTGCATCATAAATTGTATTTCTTACCAACAAGTTCCTCACATTACAAAAAAAAGGAATTAAAAGGTTATCTGTTCCAATGTGAGCAGTCATATTCCTTCCTGTGTCCCGTGTGACTGACCAGGCTCTGGTGAATGACATCCACACCATCCAACCCAGTGTGAATGGCATCAATGAGGTGGGTCTGTACCTGAAGAAAGAGGCCGAGCTGCCGTTCGACATCCACATCCAGAAGGAACTGGATGAGCTCAACGCCCAGTGGGAGAACGTCTGCAAACAGGTGAGTCACCTCAACCCAGAGTGTGGTGCCTTCTCCTGCTTTCACATGGAGTGTTTGTATTCATGTGTCCTTCTCCAACCACTTCCCAGGCCTATGCTAAGAAGTCCGCTCTGAAAGGAGGCCTCGATAAGACCATGGCTCTGAGGAAGGAGATGCAGGAGATGCAGGAGTGGATCAACCAGGCCGAGGAGGACTACCTGGAGAGAGACTTCACATACAAGACCCCCGAGGAGCTCCGCAAGGCCGTGGAGGAGCTCAAGGTGTGTGTGCCAGAAACAGGCCTCTCGTGGCAGAGGCAGAAAGAGACCGATTGAAGATGAAATGAGTGGCCGTATGAGTCTGTGTAGGTTTTCTCTGGAATCGAGGCTTTTTCTTCAGATTCGTGATCTCGGTCTCAAGGGTCCTTCGCCGCCGGGGCCCAGCTCTGACCGACTCTGTGCAGCTGCTGCAGCGGTTCTTTCTCTCTTCTCTGTCACTCCGTTTTGATCCCGGTTAATTCCAGGTCGATTACGCCCCCGTCTTCCTGCCTCTCTGTTCATTGTTGATGCTGAAAACCAGCTCTCTCTTTCTTTCTCCCCCTTTTCTTTTCATCTGCTCACAGCTTTGAGACTCTCTTTCAACCCCCCCCCCCCCCCCCCCGCTCTCATTCCTCAATATCAAATTGCATTGATTCTCCTATTCACCGCCATACTGTTTTTTTTTTTTTTTTGCTTTCATAACTTTATAGCAATGCATTTCTGATGTAGAAGTTTGTCAGTATTTGCTTTGTGATTCACCTAAAAGCCTTGGCAGTAGCAGTCTCCATACCTGATAGTCAAGTTGAAAATGAAAAATTGATTCCACTCTGCTTGCTCCTGCTAATCCCCCCCCCCCCCTCCTCTCACCTCATCCTCCTTCTCCTCTCCTCTCCTCTCCTCTCCTCACCCTTTCTGCTCAACCTTAAAGGAAATTCCATTCTCGAATCACTCGTTTATTCCCGTAATCCCTCGTTCTCCTGGTCCCCCCCCCTCTCTCCTGCTGGGAAAGCCACAGACTCATTCATTGATTCGTTGGGTTACTTGTTCACTGCATCTCCTCACACTCTGTGGCTTCGTCAACTAGGGAAACATTGATTCATTTGTTCATGCATCCAACGCTGTATCCATTAGGCTGCCTCTCTCTCTCTCTGTCTCTCTCTCTCTCTCTCTCTCTCTCTGTCTCTCTCTCTCTCTCTCTCTCTCTCTCTGTCTCTCTCTCTCTCTCTCTCTCTCTCTTCCATCTCTTGCTTTTTGTCTCTTGCCATCCGTCTCTCAATTCTTTCACTGTTGCCTTAACTTCTAGGACTCAAGTTAAAACTACAAGACTTGTTAATGCAAACAAACCGAATCATCTAATTGCTTTTCTTAAAGGCCGTGTTTTCTTGTTGAGCGCAGCCTCAGCCACTTTGTGCTGACTCCAGAAAGTGTTCGATCTTTGTGCAGTTGTTTCTTTAGTTTCACATCCAGCATTAAAAGACCCAACAGGTTTTACAGCAGCAGCTAGAGGTCAGGGATGTAGGAAGTCAGGTAGAGATGAGGGTATTCCTAAAATATTAAGAATACTTGCAGTTTGTGGTATATGGAGTGAAATGTAAAATCATTTAAACAACATGTCATAATGTATTTTCAGTGGTGGAAGAAGTAGTCAAATATTTTACTGAAATAAAATTGCAAAGAGATAAAAATCTACTCAATACTGTATATTTTGAAAAGTTATTAAGTACATTTTACTGTTAATATTGTGTAATAATTCTATACAGCAGTAGCATTCACCGATTCATTTTTTTAAGGCCTTGTGTTTTTATTACAATATATTAAAATACCATCCAATGCTAAATAAAATTTCTGAAAAGCTTCTCTATACATGTCACAGCTCTGAGTTTTCAGGAAAATCCGAGGTCCAAGGTCGTAAATACCTCAAGACGGGAGCTTTTCATATGAACTCCTCTCACGAACACAAGCCTATTCGAAGGCAGCAAGTGTCTCTTGCTTCCAGTTCACCTCTGCTCTCCCTGAAAAACAGCCCCTCTTTATTTTCTCCGTTCCTTTGTCTCTCTATCAGAGGGCTCAGGAGGAGGTCCACTCCAAGGAGCTAAAGGTGAAGCTCCTCACCGACAGCGTGAACAGCTTCATCGCCAAGGCCCCGCCCACAGCCCACGACGCCCTGCGCTCGGAGCTGGACGTGCTGACAGCCAACTACCAGCGCCTGTGCAGCCGCCTGGATGGGAAATGTAAAACTCTGGAGGTATGACGTTTACCTTTCTATCACCTCAGTCCTGCAAATGGTAATCAGATCCCTGTGGGCTTTTGTTTGAAGGTGCATTTATGTGTGAAAGTTAAGAGCGTCTCCGGTTGTTTTCTTCCATTTAAAATGATACCAGAGAGGTGTAAGCTTCATCAGAAAGTCAGTTTAAATGAACACAAGATGTGTTTACCATTCAAGCTGAAGGTCTCATGAAAAAAAAGAAAATATGGCGTCTACAGTGATTTGCTGCCACCTGTCCTGAAATCAACGAGATGTTGTTTTTCTTCTTCCTCCTTCTTCTCCATCTTCACACTCTCCTCTCTGCCTCATTTTCCTGGAAGATAATTACCTCTGCGTCTTGGTATTCCTGGTAATTCAGCTCTATGGGCAAAGCACTCTCGCTATTTATATTTTGTTAACGCGCTGTGTCTGTCTTCCTTCCATTTAACACATACAATGTCAGAACCATCAGGCTGCACAATCTGTATTTTCCATCAATTGATTTCTCTCCATCTCCATTGTCGGATGCCTCCTAATGATTTTGCCTATACGCTGTGTGTTTTGCAGGAGGTGTGGGCTTGCTGGTGTGAGCTGCTTTCCTACCTGGAGCAGGAAAACGCCTTCCTGGATCAGCTGGAGCAGAAACTGGACGAGACAGAAAACCTGCAGGGAGGAGCAGAGGAGCTGCAGGAGGCGCTGGATGTGAGTGTGAGGCGGGAGGAGAGGGGGCACACCTCCATTCAGGGGACTTTGTTTAAAGAGGACAAGGTGGCAGGGACATGGAAAGGGCAGCATGAGTGTCCTTTTCCCCTGTTTTCTGTGACAGGACACGTCCAACACGTCACCGAGGGAAACAACTTCTGTCGCCTGCAGCCCTGAGCAGTGGAAACACTCCCACTATGACAGTTTGGGTAGAGCTGGGGTGGATAGAGACAAACAGCCAGAAAGATTAGATAACTACATGAAATCGATTGTAAAGATTGCTGTTGTGTAATGTGCTGTGGCTGAAAATGAATATTCGAGAAAGAAGAGTAACACGTCGGCCCCTGAGGCTTTAAACCTTTTTTTCCTCATTCTTACATTTAAGTTTTAGTTTCACCTCGAGAGATTATGAGTTAACGATAGCAGATATATTGTTAAATGTTACACGGCCAGTAATAGATGAAGTACGAGAGAAATGCAAAACAGAAAGATAACACCCGAAGGTTTCTTTGCTTTGCCGAGAGATATAATGTGAGAGTTAAGGTGCGATGTAAAACTATAAAAATCATTTTTTATATTAGCAGGCATCTGGTGAAAGTAGAGTCAGTGTAGAGGCTCCTCAGATAATAGAGAGATTCTTTTACAATAATAACTGATGTTCAAGTATAATATTTTATAAATCAAATAAAATGATGATATTATAAATAATGTCCTGTATTTCTATAAAAAAATATATTAAAGCTCGTATAAATACAGTAAGATAATATAAAAGTACTATTACATAAAGGAGGTCACAGAGTTTTTATTATTTACATACATTTAGACATTTACAAGACATTTATGTTACATCCAGGGATTTGGTGAGTTTAACAAACGCAAACAGCTTAAAGCCTCTTCTTTCATTTACTGTTACCGAGAACAGAAATGCAAATAGCTGCCCACTCAGCTATATTTTACTGCGCTAATGGGTAGCCAACCGAGCTTTTGGGGGGATTTCAGAAGATGTGAAAAGCTGTTAAGCAGCAAGGTCAGACAAACAAAGGCTAACTGACCTGTTTTAGCATCTAATTATCATCATCTAACACTCTTACTCTGCAGAATTTGATACGTTTCTATCATAGAAGCTGTCGTGCTGGACAAGGGATGGATAAATACATGTTGTGATGTTGGTTGTTTGTGTTTGTGTGTGTGTACAGAGCCTGGAGGTCCTTCTGCGTCACCCGGAGGACAACAGGAACCAGATCCGAGAGCTGGCCCAGACGCTGATGGACGGAGGAGTCCTGGATGAACTGATACAACAGAAACTGGATGCGTTCAACACACGATGGGACGAACTTATGGCCAGGGTGAGATTCTTTATTTATTCTTTATTTTTATTAGTTCGCACATTTCCCCACGTCTCCCTTCCCATTTTATTCTAGTCGTCCTCACCCATCATCAATATGCTCTCAGCCTTTTGTGGTGAGGCGCCAGAATAATGTCCTCCAGAGACTTTCAACCTATCTGAGACATTGAGTGAGTGTGTGTGTTTGTGTTTTCAGATGTCTCAGACTTCTTTTATATTTTGTGTGTCCTCTCTGTTCTTGTGCCTCCTTTCATATGGCGTGTATGTCAGCATGTGTGCATGTGAGTTGAGGCCGCGCGGCTCGGAGGCCTGTTTGTGTGTCATCTATAAAGAGGAGAGACACGTTTGTGAGTCTGTCTGGAAAAGAAAGTAAAAGCACACAAAGACCAAAATACTGCCTCAAGGTTTTTCCTTTTTTTTTTTTTTTGACCAGAGGGGACTGTGTGTTGAGAGAAACCTTTGGTTGTCGTTGTTTATTTTGTGCACACTACCTTGATCAGTGCTGTCTGAAGGACACACTCTAATCTCCAATTTATTTTTTAACCTTTCCCGGGACAATAAATTAAAACTCACTGGACATTTCAGTATAATTTGATTCAAACTTGACTTGAAACTGCAGATGTCATTCAAATCAAAGTTAGACATTATACAAATCTATTCCTTATCTACTTCCTACTTCTTATGCAGAGAAAATGTTATCATAATTAGTGCAAAAACTCAGAGTCAACACTTCCTTAGCATCCGAGCCAAGAGTCTGATGAGTGCAGGGGTCCACACAGAGATGGGAATATAATTTCATTATATCAGTGTCCCTCTTTAAACCTCAGCCTGCGCAAGCAAAAAACAAAACAAACAATGCTGTTTCACATCTCCGGCGTCTTCAGATCACAGAGGCATGTTTGCCATTTTAATTTCAGCTCCTTGTAACGGCTGAAAACCAATAAGAGGAAGTGCGGTGTTGAGAACGCTGCTCTTGCTTTGCCGATGGCGTTTTCCAACACAAAGCAGTTAAGCAAACAATGATCCTCTATCTTCCTTGTTCACAATCACTGCATTCGCCCCTGTGTGTGTGTGTGTGTGTGTGTGTGTGTGTGTGTGTGTGTGTGTGTGTGTGTGTGTGTGTGTGTGTGTGTGTGTGTGTGTGTGTGTGTGTGTGTGTGTGTGTGTGTGTTTGCGTGTGTGTGTGTGTGCGCGTGTGTGAAATAAGTAATAATGGAAAACTGAGTGTTTAATGAGAATATGTAGTCATGAGCCGACAATTGCTAGGGAAATGGAGTACATCGCCGGCGGGAAGATTGTTATCAGTGTTGCCTAAATATTTAATCTCACTTAAATTCTCATTTCATACATTATAAACTAAGACATGGGAGCGAGACGGACGAAAAAATCCCATGATAAATCCACAAGTAGCATTGGGAATACTGTGTGTGTGTGTGTGTGTGTGTGGATAATGTGTGTGTGAGCGGGTGTGACTACAGGGGTTAGACAGGCTCAGGGCTATACTTAGCCATTATCCTCCTGTATGGGATCAGCATGCTTACCTGTAACCACACATACACTCAGTCTTTGTCTCTACACACCAGTGAGCTCACACAGGTTTATGATGTAATGGGTGCGTTCACTAGTTAATCTAATTAGCAGGCAGTCACCGGGGTAGAGGGAGGAAGGAAACACCAGTAGTTGCCAGGGCGTCCGATGCTCTGCAGACAACAGGCGGCAGAGGAGCGTTCGTTATCGGTCGACCGCCTTGATGTGGCTGGTCGTCCACACAGAGGCACCATGAGAGAGAAAGCCCGGAGTCCTTCCCTCAAGAGGGTACACGCAGAGGGGGGTGTGTGTGTGTGTGTGTGTGTGTGTGTGTGTGTGTGTGTGTGTAGACTGTGTCTGTGCACAACAGACTGTTTATAAAGACAGGACCTCGCTCCCTTGGCTCCATCCTCTGACCGCTGTTGCACATTCTCTGGCTCCAAATGTGCAAGATGGCAATGTCTGTATCAAGGATCTCTTGGCTTCCTTTCTGGAATGTGGGAGGAAGTGGAAATACGCCGTCCATCTTCATAAACAGTCTGTGGTGCAAAGGTTTTATTTAGCACCGGCTCTTTATATACCTACTGCAAGAAATAATACACTGTAAAATATCTCTAACGCCACCTGAGGATTCTTTCAAGAGGCCACATCGGACTTTATATCTATTGTTTTGAGATTTTCCAAGTTATTGTTTATGGGCAGTTGCTGTTGTATACATGACTTGTAAAACTGACTATCTCCTGATGTCCGCTTCCTGTATTTATCACCGACTTTACGTGTCCTTCCACCTTTTTAACAAGGTGTAATGTGTTTGCTGTTTCCCCAGTCGCTGCTCAGGCAGAAGGAGCTGGACAAAGGTGTCCAGTGGGCTCAGGAGAACGACAAGACCCTGAGCGAGCTCCAGGAGTCGCTCGCTAACACAGACCGCCACCTCACCTCGTACCTGACCGACCACTTAGACGCCCAGCAGATTCCACAGGAGGCTCAGGTAGCGTGAGAGTGTACCTTAAAAGACCTAATAATTATCACACACACACACACACACACACACACACACACACACACACACACACACACACACACACACACACACACACACACACACACACAAACATACTGTACACTGCCACTGTCTTTTATCTTATCCTCTGTAATCTACTTCATCTACTTCTACGTTCCTTCTTGTTTCTTTGTTTTTCTCTTTGACACACTTTCCAGTTAATCAGATAATAGATCATTAGATAGTGGTGTGTGTGTGTGTGTGTGTGTGTGTGTGTGTGTGTGTGTGTGTGTGTGTGTGTGTGTGTGTGTGTGTGTGTGTGTGTGTGTGTGTGTGTGCGTGTGCGTGTGTGTACGGTGTGTGTGTGTGTACGGTGTGTGTGTGTGTACGGTGTGTGTGTGTGTACGGTGTGTGTGTGTGTGTACGGTGTGTGTATGGTGAGGGGGGGTGTACCTAAAGTTATCAAAGATTTTGAGGAGCGCCTTCTCTTCTCTCCTTGCTGCTTGTTGCCTCCCTGTGGTCAGCAGAGGGAGATACACTATTGATCAATTTAAACATTAAACTTTCCAGACAGACCTTATTTAATTCACTGAATTATACACTTCTTGATTTTCATTCACTAAAAGATTTCTGGCTGCCACTCAAAAGCATAAACTGTTAGTTTGAGACTGAGTGTTTGTGTGTAACAGAAAATCCAGACTGAGCTGAGTGGACATGATGTGACTCTGGAGGACATGAGGAAGAAGAACCAGGACAAAGACTCGTCCCAGAGGATCATGGGACAGATTGACCTTACACAGGTGGGTGATGACAGCAGAAGAGCCTTGTTCCACATTATCTGTCTGTGGTTCCTAGGCAAGGCTTTGAAAAGTGGAGATATGCTCATGTGAAACTAAGCAGTTTGCAGATCTGTTTACAGGAAACCGTCATTCCTTGAACAGAATACTGTATTTTCAGAAATGGGAATTGAAGGAACCTAAATTTGTGGGAATTAAGTGGAAATGATTTCCTCCTCCGGCACAATTCAATTTGCCCCTCGGCTAAAGAGAGAAGGCCTCAGTAAACACCACCCGATTGAAACTTGGTTTGCAAACTGAAATACTGTGCCCCCTGGCAGAAGTTGTTATCACTCAGCGGTGAACTCTGCCCGCACACCACTCTCCTTACAGCCAAGGGGCACAGAGCTCAAAACTGGAGCAGCTCTACCTTCTTGTGGTGAGAGTCTGTCTTGCACATTCAGATTGTCTCTTCACTGAATCTCACAAAGCTCCCACAGCATTGACTGTAGCTTGAATCATGCAAAAACATGAAACCAATGAATGGCACAACACATTCCCTCTAAACTGACCCCACAGTGCTTCATTTCTTCTTGTGTTTAATTATGTTTGAATGTGTGGCTGATGTCGGCCTCCTCTGAATTGCGACTACGAGTCGTCTCCTCACATGTCCACGTGTGTCTTTGCCTTTTTATAGAAAATGTTGGCAGACGTGTGGACGAAGTTCCGGCTCTTCCAGAAGCCGGCCAACTTTGACGCTCGGCTGGCCGAGTGTGAGCGTGCGCTGGCCGGGGTCAAAAGTCAGGTGGGGGTGCTGGACATCCGCAGTGTGGAGCAGGACGTGGTGCAGTCGCAGCTGGAGCAGTGTATGGTGGGTAATTGCGCCACACTGGCAGGTCGGTTGATGAATAGATGTGTAGATCTCACATTAAGCAGCTGCTGTTTGTGTGTAACAGAAGTTGTACAAGGTGCTGAGTGAAGTGAAAGGCGAGATAGAGACGGTGATAAAAACAGGACGGCACATCGTCCAGAGGCAGCAGACCGAGCATCCCAAAGAGCTGGACGACAGGGTGACCGCCCTGAAGCTGCTCTACAACCAACTGGGATCGCAGGTGACAACGAACACACAGACACATTGGAGCTAAACACATGCAATCTCACAAGCAAGACTGTTTCCTGTAACCGCTTTACGTGTTCTAAAGGTAACTGAGAGTAAATTAGAGCTGGAGAAGAGTCTGAAGTTGTCGAGGAAGTTGCGTAAGGAGCTGAACGGGCTGACGGAGTGGCTGGCGGCCACTGACGCCGAGCTGACCAGGCGCTCTGCGGTGGACGGCATGCCCAGTGACCTGGAGGCTGAGGTGGAATGGGCACAGGTAGGACGGATCTTAAAGGAGTGACCTACTGGAGGCTGGAGGTTTAAGATGCTGATGTTTGTTACATTTTCTCCCTCTAATCTCTCTGCCATCAATTCTCATGGCCTCTCTACTGTGTAATAAACTGACTTAACAAAAAAGACTAAAATAAACTCCCCCACACATACTCCCAGGGTAAACAGTCATTCAGGAAAACATGCCATATATTATTCATTCCTCCACACAGATGCAGTTTAGCTCACCTGCAGAGCTTTGCCTCGATGAATCCCTATAACAGCCGACATTATTATTCTGTTTTACCTGCAATACATCACTTTCCCGTGCAGTCACAGAATGTAAATGGGTTTGTTTTGGTCATAGTTTTGGTTATAAGATCCTAGTACATGACTCAGTTCAGTCGCTGAGCAGAGGAGGAGGTTGCAAAGGGCAGTGATTCAACTCACAGAATGTAAGTGAGTAATGTTTATTGAAATAACTGATATTAAATTCACATATTCAGCCAGAAACTTCAATCAGTACAACAGGAGTCTCCTACAGTCTTTCTGTTGACAAATGACAAATAGGTCCAGAGCTGAGCCAATGCTCCATAAATTATTCACACTTTCTTTTCCTGTCACCTTGATTTCTGTAATTTATTGTTTTCTTGCATGGAATCGTGCAGCATTTGCTTATCCACAGCAACTAGATTTGAACATAGAGAACATATCTCTCCTTCCTGAGTAATATCAGCTCCCTGTTCGCTTCAGAATTCAATTTAAGATTCTATTGATTACTTTTAAATCTGTACATGGTCTTACCATGCCCCTGCATTTCTGTTAACCCCTCAGCTCTGAGAAGCAAATGTATTTGATCCAACAGTTTGGAGCAAATCCCCTCAGATTATTATTAGATCAGAAACCCTCTTGTATCGACCGGCTTTTTATTAACTTTCCATAATATCTACTCCAATGGCTTTATTACATTTTCTACATACGGTATGTTGTTCTTTTAAAGTTTGTTAAATGATCTTTTCCTCTCAGTCCATCCATGAGGAGACGGAGCGGCGCCAGCCTCAGCTGCAGGCTGTCGTGGACCTCGCCGAGGCCCTGAAGGCTGTGCTGCGGGGCCACGACGGCCTGGTGGACGACAAAGTCAGCCTGCTTCACTGCAACTGGATCGCAGTCACATCCAGGGCAGAAGAATGGCTCAACCTGCTGCTGGTCAGACAAAGAGAAATAACAGACTTTCTGATGCTGTATTCATGTGTCTCTAGCTTCTACTTTCTTTTGTCTGTGTTAAAATTATACCAAAGTTTCTAAAAATAACTCGTGAAAGTCTTACCTTTGAATGTCTGTCTCTCTCTCCCTCCTCCTCCCTCTCTCAGGACTATCAGCGGCAGATGCAGAAGTTAGATGGAACGATAGAGGAAGTGAACAGATGGATCGACGGAGCGGAGAGAAAGATGGATGACTTGGACGGCCAGGGAACCAACAACGCTGTGTTGAAGGTGTGTTTTCTAAATCTTCTATATTTCTTCTCCTAAATCTCAGTCTGTTTGTAGTTGAGATGAGACGGCTTTTGGACTATTAATGTGAAAATCCAGGGATTATCCTAAGTGGTGCTCTCTTGTTATTAGCTCTGGGACCGAGTGATGAACACGCACATATCTTTTGTTAGTGCCTGTGGGAGCCAGTGAGTGTTAACTCTGCAGTCTGCTTAAATATCAGGGTGATAGCCTTTTAACTTTGTGCTTTACAGTGACTTAGACACGTTACATAACCGGTAATAAGATAAGATAAGGAACAGCAGGGGGAAAAACAGGAAGGAGGAAAAACAGAAACATATTTTTTCCATATTTTCACAAATAATACTAATGCCTGTCCTTCGCCAGCATCACTAAAGGTCACCTCAATTGACAGAAAATCAGGTGCAGCTTTCACGTCTTCATGAAAGACAAGCTGTGTGTTTGTGTCCTGCAGGTTTTGCGTGCGGAGCTGGAGCTGACGAAGGTGAAGATGGAGGAGGTGAGGGCTTTGGCCCAGGAGCTCATGTCCACCAGGGGGGAGAACTGCCAGGCTCAGGTGGGACCCAAAGTGCAGCAGCTCAACCAGAGATTTGACACCATCGCTCAACGCATCACCTCTGGACTGGTAGGGAAGATGGACAATTACACCCTCTTAATACTTTTATTTTGAAAATGCATCAAACGGCATTAACGCACAAGCAGAAAATAAATGAAAATGTCAGCGGGAGCTAAATGCTCCAAACTCTCCCCAAAACAGACTCCAAACTCACTTCATTTCACTTCCACCTCTGACTCAACACATTCCCGACTCTCTCTAAATTTACTTCATAGTCTCACTAAATAGACTTCAAAACGTCTCGCTAAATATACTTTAAAACCCTCATTTAGCAAACTTCAAACCCTCACACTGAATTTACTTCAAACTCGATGAATCTGCTGCAGCCTCTCAGACTAAATTTACTTTCTCCTGGCCACTAATGATGTTCCTTTCATTGTGTGTCTGTGTGTGTCTGTGTGTGTCTGTGTGTGTGTGTGTGTGTGGCAGACGGCTGCATCAGCCAAGGAGCTGGAGCAGTACCACAGTGAAGCACAGATCTGGCTGGAGCTCCTGGAGGAAGAAGTCAAACAAGGGGAGAACCTCACGGAGGAGGACTTCCAGGAAGACAAGGTTTCATAAACACACACAAGAGGATAAATCACTGCTGTTTTGTCATCCGTTATATATACAAGCGATGGGTGTGTGTGTGTTTCTGTGTGTGTAGGATTGTGAGGAAGGTGCAGTGAAGGAGTTACTGTTGAAAGGAGAGAATCTACAGAAGAGAGTCCCGGATCAGGACAAGAGAGAGCAGATCAGAGTGAAGCAGAACCAGCTCAACAGCAAGTACAACACCGTCAAGGTAAAGTCCCTGTCAGAATGACATGCTGCTGAGAACTGAGGGTCTTATCCAGTAATACACGGAGATCTAGCTGCTTAAATCAGTGCTGATAAAAAAAGCATCTAAAAATGAGCTTCCTGTCTGGACACCTCAGTATAATTGTGTTTGTGTGTCTACGCGTGTGTAGGACCTGCGTTTAGTGAGGAACAGGAAAGCGTTGGCTATCGCTCCTCAGTGGTACCAGTACAGGAGGAAGTCACATGACCTGCTGGCCTGGCTGGACGACATCCAGCGCAGCGTGGACCAACTGCCCGACCCCCCCGAGGGAGAGAGGGTCAAGGTGACGAGACACATGCATACACATGCACACGTACTGCTCATGGAATTAAGATAATATCTTCATGTCTTTTTCTTTTTGTTTCCTCTCCTCATCTCCTTTTGGACAAGGGGTCGGTGTCAAGGCTTTTTGCGATGTTCACTCGGGAAAAGCACTTTCTGATTATTTGTTTCAGGAAGTCTTCATTATATCAAATTAAAGAAATAACTGCAGATCAATTCTGGTCGTCAGTAGAAGACTGCAGAGAGTTGCAGGGGAAACACGGCTAATTAAACTGTGTTGTGTTAACATCAATAAATCATTACAGAATAATTTTTTGAGACAGCTCTATGATTATTATTCATTATAGCTTGTAACAGCTGACCTACACAATGTGTCTGATTGTATGTACCACAGAGTTTCTGCTCTACACAGTGCAACAAACTCAGATTGCTCTAGAGAAAGCAGCGTTTTCTATTTAAGCAGATAGCAGAGCAATTAAAAACTGGGAGGTAAAGGTTATAGTGGAGAACATTTTGACCAACGATGGAATCAAAGAAAGACCAAAATAACTTGAATTTTAAAGGCATCTCAATATCTTTTTGTTGAATTTAACCCATTTAACCAAATACTTAATGATGAATTATAAATGCCTCTGAAATCAGAGACGAAAGAAGAAGAAATAGATCAATTTATCGATGTTAATGCAACATTTTGAATATATTAAAGTATATAAATGTGCTTAGGGATGATTTTGACGGAGAAAAACCCTTGAACTCCCCCTTTTCTCTGCTCACACCCTGACTGTGTATGTCTGTCTTTCACTTTCAGATGATCACTATGACATTTCGCTAAGTGGACGTCTCTTGCGCTCACCTCAGACTCACCTGTCATTACCGCAGCTGAGATTTCACGCTGTCTGTCTGTCTGTCTGTCGAGCTGACTCTCCATTCTTGCTTCTTTTCCCTCCTCACCCTCCTCCGTCTCACTGTACTTGGCCAGTGGTTGTATTCCTTCTCAATCTAAATAAAGTCTTAAGGCAGTGTGTGCCTCCTATTCACAGCACATTCTGATTGGGTTCTTTGAATGGAGACAATATCAATCTGGGTTCCTTGTGTATGTTTGTTTGACGATGACATTTGTCCCTTTTATTAATATGTTGTGTCTTTGTCGGAGCGCGTGCTAGAGAGTGGAAGATGTGTTTATACATTTAATTATGTATTAAGTGTGTGTGTGTGTGTGTGTGTGTGTGTGTGTGTGTGTGTGTGTGTGTGTGTGTGTGTGTGTGTGTGTGTGTGTATGCATATGTGTGCGTGTGTGTGTGTATGTTTGAGCACATCCACATGCCTCTCTGTGCTTAACACCCCCCCCTTATCCTCAAGTTCAGCCAATAGCGAGTGACCGCCTGGTTGATTTCGTCCAATAGGAAATTGGCTCAGAGTTCGTCAAGAAGAAGGAGGAGCTTAAGGAGGTGCAGGGCTTAGCCAATCAGCTCTCAGAAGCTGGAGCCGCCAATCTAGTGGAACCCCGCCAGCTCCAGCTCAACACGCGTTGGGTTGAGGTGGAGGGCAAGTTCATACCCTTCAAAAGACAATGTGTGAGTTTCACTAGAGGCACGACTTCTATATCTGCAGTACTAACTGAGGTTACTACCACATGACGAGTTCATAACTCTCACTAACATCTAAAAACAGTGTGTGAGTCCCTGTAAGTAGTTAGAATAACTGGTTTTACTAACTATGAGCATGAAACATCGAATAACAACTACTCTAAATGAATCCCTTTAAATATGGATAGCTTTACATAAGACTGGAAGCAGGGGGATTTGGCTAGTCTAATAAAAATTAAACAACCAGGCAGCCTGATTTTAATTTATTCTTTAAACTGCGATTAGATAAGACATTCATATCTAACTCTTAGCAAGAAAACATTAAGTATAGTTTTGTGTAATGTAGGGCAATGCACAAGATTCAAATCTGTTATTGCTAATATTTTATTTATACATTATTTAAACAATACATTACGTTGAACATTTTTATTCTATATGTTCTTAGAAAATAAGAATGTGCGTGTCGCACTCTAAATACTATTTTACAGTTTAGTTTTAATAAGTGACTTTAAATCCTGAAAGAAAAATTTAAATTTAAGTTGCTTTTCTGTTTTTCTTTGCTGCATATCCATTGACATGTCTTCTGTGTACATGTGAAACACACTCACATGTTGGACTCTCATTGATCTCTCTGTCTGACTGTGTCACTGCATGCCCCCCCCCCTGCCGACCAATCGCATTACCCCCTGGCAGTTCCCTGATCTGCCAATCCTTGAAGATGTACGTATCCTGTTAGCCAATCACATGAGGCAAACACGTGCACTTACACCACATGGTTCAGCTCTGAAACTTGGACCTAACACACATCTGTGCTGAAGTTTACTTTCAAGCTTCTACTATTGGATTTCTTCAGGTGCTGATTGTTCAGACATAAATTAGAGTAAACACAATTATTCTGCTCTGAATAATTATAATTTGGATCTAATTAGTTTCATGCCTGGGGGGAGGACTTTAAAATATCGTCTTGTTGTTTGCATAGTGCATTTCTGCTCTTTTTTACTTTTAAAGATATTTTTGTTTAATGAAGCATGATAACATGAAAAGTTAATTTTAAACAAGTGGCGAAAATATCACCAAAAACACACATTAATGGTATGAGATTGGATTGTGCTGCTGGATTTGCACTGCAGCTCTAAAGCTGAGGCCTCAGTCATGTCCATGTCCTCTCAGTGCCTGAGCAGCAGTGAACTGATGCAGCATCGATTACACTGTCGATGTGTGTTGAGTCCAAGTGGAGGAGAGGAAAGAGAGAAGTAGACCAGATAATGAGAGTGGGAGACACACGTTAAGAACCCGTTTTGGTCTGCAGGCCCTGAGGACACATATCCAAGCTTTGTGTCTTTGTAAATCTGAAGAAGCAACGACATCAAGCAGGTTCAATTTAGTGTTCAGACGCTGGATAGGAATCTGTGTTTACTGGCACAAGCATCAGATTAGTCACGCTAGACTAAGACATGTGAACAATAAGTGTCCGGGCCAAACGTCCTGTTGGATGTGAAAGTCATTACTGACCCACTGACCCGGGAGCTTAATTTCATTTCCACACAGTAACAGGCTGTGTTATTGTTTTTATCGCCAGCTTCTCTCAGTTGGAGGAAGCTTGTGTTACTTGAAGTGTCTCCCTCTCATCGTTCAGATCTGCTGGGCTCTCTTTCAATTATTTAAATAAGCCTGAGCTGAATATACAGTGTGTCTTTCACAGTTCCTAATGACTCCTAATGATAATAAGGAAACCCAGTATGGCAGAGTTGTGTCTGCAGCAGACACAGTGTCCATAGTGAGCAGAGAAACCGGGACATTCAGAGCTCTGGCCCTTCATTTCACTTCATAACACACAGACACTTCAGACAGTTATGTTTTTAACAATTCAACCAATTCAGTTTGGGAACAACAAATTACCAAATGTCCATAAAGCAAAGATTATCACCTCCATAATTCTAGTTTTTAAAAAGGAAGATAAATAAGCAGGAGTTTGGCTCAGAATGGTTTTGTAACAGAAATTGTTTTCAGGCGAACCCAGAGCTGACTCATTAACTTAAGGCCAGCAGCGAACATCTATTTTCCGTAGGGCTGCTAATAAAGCTAATGCGTGTGCGATAGCTCGGGCAACGTGAGCTCAGCAGTTACATGAAATGATGATGACAGAGCCGAGTGTGAATGTCCCCGGATCTCTGCACTGCACCATGTAGAGGAGCTTTATCAGCCATGCTGACTGGATCATGGTCAGAGGAAATGTAAAATTCATTTCAACTCATTAAGAAAGGCTTGAATAAGTTCAAAGTGAGTTGACACAAGCTTGAACATGATCATGATACACGGTGAATTAGTAATGAGGTAGAAGAGGAGTTTTTGTCAGGTTCATGGTGTCTGACAGACATGAAACAATCTGGGTTTCATTTATCAGAGTTTAGAATTCATCATTTAATACTATACACTACAAAAGCATGTTTAAAAATACATGTACATGTATCTTCTATTTATCTAAATTTAGATTTTCTCACATTTCTAATGGATTAAATCATGTAACATCGAATTGATGTAATATTCAATTTCATTCATGTGCAATAAACCTAATGAAGGCCCAGATCGTTTCCATAATTAGTTGAAAATCAGATTTCTTTCCTTAAAACAAGCCCTAACACGGTATGAAGCCTGGTTAGATATATTAACAAGCATGTAGAGTATCATGTACTTGTTTATTTATTAATAATGTATTCATGTTTTCTACCTCTCTACTGGGTTTGTTTCAACCTGTATGTTGGTGCCTATGCCTTCCTCCGTGTGTGTGTTTCCAGGAGTACATAACAGGGCTGCAGGCGCTGCTGCGTTCCGTGTCGGAGACGGACTTCAAGCTGAACTCTCCTGAATACTGGCCTGCAGCGTATTATAACCTGCCTCAGCAAGAGCACTGCCTGAAGGTCAGCAAGGCTTTAAGGATTCGGTCTGGAAGCCACAGACAATGTTTCACAGAAAAAGATATCAGGAACCTTCAATGTTATTTGTGTTTTCCTGAGATATGTTGATAAAGTAGAGGTAAAGATAAAGCAAGATCAAATCAAATCTTCCAACAAGAAAGTTTCAGACTTTGCATGATTTTCACATTGAGCAAAGCCTCCAGAATAAAACCCCTGTCTGTCATCCTCACACCCACACACAGGAGGGGAAGGAGAGCATTGACAAGCTGCGAGGCCCAGTGGAGGGAGCGCTGGCCCACAGAGAGGAAATGGTATTGAGTGCACGGCCTCTGGAGGGTCAGAGGATCCAGGAGACGGCCTCCCTCCTCAGCACCAACTGGGACAAACTGAACAAGCTCTACCTGGACAGACTGAAGTAAGCCGGGGCTGAGGGAGAGTGATGTATTAGTTGAAGGCTGGAAGAGATTTCAATCATTTTTTCCCTCACAAATCCTTTATAATAAATCTGCCAAAATGCTGTTTCGAAAGTAAAGGGAGGAACTGCCTAGTGTTAGTATGCTGTCCCTAATAAAATGCTCAGTGAGTGTACTTGTACATATCGTGTTTAAACAAACATCTCTGTGTGTTTGCATGTGTGCACATCAAGACGTTGGCAGGACTGCAACTCCAAGTGGCAGAAGTTTGTTTCAGATCAGAAGGGGGTGGAGGAGTGGCTGAGTGACGCTGAGAGCACTTTGAAACTGGCTGAGACGGATCCAACAGCACACACACTGAATCTCAGGGTAACACACAACCACACACACAACAGACACACAACCACAACCACAGACACAAGCCTTACTCCACAAATATACAAACAGCTTTGTACACTCATATGTACACAACAGAAAGCTGCTGAGTGTATTCCAGTTGCGGATGCCTCATACTTGTTCTGTAGTGTCCACTCATGCTGCTGAAGTGCCCATGAGCAAGTGGCATTAGTCAAAAGTGCTTCTGTCAGCACAGTCATCTTTCTTTTTCTTAGTTTTCCCCCCCAGCGGATGCTGTATGTCACAGTTTGATGAACTATCACATAACTTGACCTAAAAAGATGCAACATATGATGTCATGGCATGTCAGTTCAAGTCATTATCAACATTTGTCATCAACATTAATCCACCCATCCGTTTTATAACCCTGATTTGGAGTCGGGACTGGGTGGAAGCAGGTAAGTGCAGATGTCCTCCTCCTGAGCAACACTCTCCAGCTCCTCCTGGGGTTCCCTGAAGCGATCCCAGATCAGACGAGATGTATAATCTCTCCAGCGTGTTAAGGTCTACCCTCGGGGCTTCTGACCAGATGGACATGCCTGGAAACCCTCCGCACACGGCAGGCATCCTAATCAGAGGCCCAGACCACATCAACTGGCTGCTTTGGACACGGAGAAGCAGAGGCTTTACTCCCAACTTCCTCTGAATGTCGGAGCTCAGACATCTCAGTTTATGTGTTGTCCATTTTATATGAAACATCAAGATATCATCCCCTGATTGGATCATTAATTAAACATGCCAGTCCTCATCTCCTCAGAATATCACATGAAGTCTTAAATGTTTTAGCATGTAACTGTATCAAATGCAATAAAGTCATTTTCATACATTATATTGTGTGTGTGTGTGTGTGTGTGTGTGTGTGTGTGTGTGTGTGTGTGTGTGTGTGTGTGTGTGTGTGTGTGTGTGTGTGTGTGTGTGTGTGTGTGTGTGTGTGTGTGTGTGTGTGTGTGTGTGCAGGACCTGACAGAGGCCATACCTCTCCAGGAAGTGGTGCTGGGCAGAGTGAACTCCGCAGGAGAGGACATCAGCCAGTTGAGCACACCAGATGATGCCTTGCGGCTCCAGACACATCTCAAATTACTCAACACTCGCTGGGTTGACGCCTGCCAGCAGCTCAATGAGCACAAGAGGAGGTGTGTGTGTGTCTGTGTCTGTGTGTGTGTGTGTGTGTGTGTGTGTGTGCCTGCAGGTCCCTGATACTTGTTTTTCTTACTTTCACATGTCTCTGAAAGATTGCTGTTTTCAAATATTTTTTGATTAATGTGTTGTAATCCATGCACATAAATACAGTATTAATATTACGAGAATAACATTTTAGACATTTTTCTCTTTAAAGCACAAGTCTAGTCTTGTAATATTATGTTTTCTTTTCATTAAATCCCAGCTTTATTCTCAGAATTTAGTTTCCTTGCCCTAATACTCGTATTCTGCTGATTTTGTCCAAGAACCCCTGAAGGTCTTTGTGCACAGAGATCCGCTGGAGCTGCCTCAGTGGCACCGTGCTAGAGTTACATCCCTGAGACTTATCAATATACAGTACAGGCCCATTGACAGTGCAGAAGGAGATCGGTAGGGAGTAAGACATTGTGTGACTTCCCTCCTTAAGACCATATCTCCGCCTCCTCCCCTCTCTTCATGTTGTCCTCCTGCAGGTCTTCAGAGGCTCGTACAGCGGCTGCAGCGCTGCAGGAGGACATGGGCTCGATGCTGGGCTGGTTGGACAAGGCCGACGGCGTCCTGGTCATCCCTCTGCAGCCTGCAGAGCCACAGCACATCAGAGACACTCTGGGCAAAGTCCAGGTACCGTCAAGACCCCACACAGCAGTTGTTGTGATTGACTGAGCCGTGTGTGTTAGTTTGTGTGCCTGTGAGTTTGTGTTAATCCATGTAATTTAATATAGCTCTTACTATAGTGTAAATGAGTTCTTTATTATTAGCCTCAGCTTTGAGTGGCAGGTGATTATATATGTTCGTGGGTGTGTAATTTAATTGAGAGGGTGTCACGGTTTCCAGTGGGATGCTGTGAAATTCAACCTTGAAAAGACTTTGTTTTGTATGTGTGCGTGTGTGTCTGTGCATGTGTGTGTCTGTGTGTGTGTGTGTATCAGGCACGCGTGGAGGAGCTTCCTGCCAAGAAGGCGGCAGTGGACGATCTGAACTCCAGGAACAAACAGATAACACTTCCTGCTGACAAACAGAAAGACATCAGGATCATCAACAGTCGCTGGGCTCAGGTCAGCAGTTTACCGCTGTGAACGCTACAGTGAGCAGCACGCCGACATCTGTCAGCAGACCTTCGTCTTCACTCACACAGTTCCAAGTCACATGTGCCCTCTGCAACATTTAATGAGATTTTTAATTGTTGTAGTAGTCATCAGACTCAACCTCGATACAGCTCAGGCATCACATGTCATGTAAACAACACTAACTCTCAGATATTGTGGACAGAGTGATGTTAACTGATATAATCAAATACTTTGTTTGTTTAGGTGTCCAGGGCTCTGCCCGAGCGTCAGCTGGAGATCGAGGGTCTCCTGAGGGAGCTGGAGATGCTTCAGGGTCAGCTGGACGACCTGGCAGCCTGGGCGTCCAGCACCAGAACCAGGCTCGAGCACAGCCCTGAGGAGCCACCGCCCAGGGTAGAGCACACACACACACACGCACACGCACACACACACACACGCTTTGCTTCTATTCCCCCCATCATTACCATTCTATTTAAGCTGCAACTGCCTGAAATTATCGGTTTTATTACTCGATGATTGAATATTTCAAATTGCTTTCAAAAAGAAATTTGCTGGCCCTAAATTCCCTCTGTGTGCAGATCACGGAGGAGGTGCAAGTTAAGCAACCAGAGGTGGAAGTTGTTTTGACGCGAGCTGATCAAATGTATAAGGACACTCCGCCCAGCCAGCCAGACAAGGTGAGTAAATCAAACGCTCAAAAATCACCATCCTTTGGCATATTTTCCTCCTCGTGCTGTTGCCTGTACTTTGTGGAAGCATCTTACTGCACACACACACGCACTGAATCAAATCAAACAAATGATTCTCTCAGTGTGTGAATCGTTGTCTGAATCATGCTGGTGATGACTGATGATAAACAAAGACATGTCGACCTGCTGTATTCCTCTGGGGAATAAAAATCAATCTCACACTCTTACTTTCATCTCACCAGTGGCGTTGTTTCAAACATTTCATCAGATCCACGTTATGTATTTTATTAATATATGTCAGAGAACATCAAAAACACTGAGTCATATTAGACTTTAAAAGGTTGTGCTGCTCTTTCCACACCTGAAGATGCTGTATCAAAAATAATTGCATTTGTACAACTTGGTTCTATCTGTGAAGTCATTGTTGGGTTCAGCCTTTTGAGCGTGCGTGCGTGTGTGTGTGTGTGTGTGTGTGTGTGTGTGTGTGTGTGTGTGTGTGTGTGTGTGTGTGTGTGTGTGTGTGTGTGTGTGTGTGTGTGTGTGTGTGTGTGTGTGTGTGTGTGTGTGTGTGTGACAGATGAAGTGTGCCAAGCTGAGAGAAGACTGGACAGTGATCCTGGAGCTGCTGCGGCAGCACAGAGAGAGAATGGCTGCTCTCCTGGTGGCCAGAAAAACCAGTAAGCCTCTGTTTTTTTTCCAGACAGTTGACATGAATAGCTTGTGATTCCTCTGTTTGGTTTGACTGCTCCAGCTACAAGAAATAATGACATGTGTTTGATGCCTAGTATCCCATTTTTTTCATGAAACAATCCCTTACATGTACACTGAAGCAGACTATTGGTCTCTTTGTCATGTAGAGAGACAAAGGTCCCTTTGAACTCAAACCCTGCACCAGGACACCCCCCAGTAGGATCCAGTTAAATAGGACACGTTTGTTGCCTGGAAAATAAATCTGCCTCGATGCTTTGATCTGCATGAGTCCAAGGTTCCTTCTTTAGATGGCGGTCCAAGAAAAAATGAGCTCCCGGGCACAAATATTGTGCTTTAACATTGTGCTATTGTCTTTTGATTATACTCCGAGTGCCCAGAACAACCAGCAGAAGCAACGCTCTGACAATTTAGTTGACCTTGATTTTGGTGGCAAGCACCTGAGTAATGGAGCAAGTGGAGGAAATGCATCCCCATTATTCAATTAGGGGAGTAAAGTGCTGGTTTTGCTACCGCACTTTACCTACGGACAGAAACAAGGAATAAAAGAATCTCACACGTGGAACCTAATCTTTGAATAAACCCAACAAACCAACATAGTGTGCTCAAAATACACAGTGCATCAGCCTCTCAGTATCAATAACTGAGCTCACATGAATGGTTCAATAATTGTGTCTGTGTCTCAGCTGAAACTCTGACAGCAAGTTCCCAGCCTGACTCTGCGGCGCTGGCTCAGTTCAACAAGTCCTGGGCTGAGCTCACTGATTGGCTGACCATGCTGGACAACATGGTGCAGAACAAGCGAGTGGTGGTGGCCGACCTGGAGGACATCAGCGACAACATCGGCCTGCTCAAGGTCAGGAGCCCAAAAGTCACAAATAACTAGATCGAGAGCTCAGTGGTTCGAATTAAAGGTTCAAACCTGTGCATAAAAACAAGACTCTGTTTGTTCTGGTTTCAGGACTCTCTGGGGCAGCTGGACCAGAAGCGTCCCCTCCTGGAGAGACAGGTCACAGCAGCCCAGAACCTGAAGAACAAAACCAGCAATCAGGAGACGCGCAACGCCATCACGGAACGCAGTATGTGTCACGCTCTCTCTCACGCATATGACACACCCACATGTATGCAGGACAAACCACATTGATGAATATGACTGGATGCCTCAGTCAGAACGTTCTGTGCGGGAGCTGCTTTGAACTATTAAAAACCAGGAGGCAACTGAAGGAAACAGACAAAGAGTAAGGAATGAAAGGCTGTTACTGTTTTTCCTTCCAAATACTCAGTGGAACAACAAATGTGGATTAATCTGCCGATGAAAATAGCCTCTAACAAATACACTACTCCCCAGCCCCCATAGTGTCCATTTATAGTCTGTGTGTTTGTGTCTCTGATTGTAAGCGCGCTATTTAGACTTTGTACGCAAGTCCAATTTTGGCTGATCCCAGTGCAGCAGCTAAATTAGTCACACAAATAGTCCAACAAAAGAAAGACGAAGTGGAGCAGGAGCTCTCACGTTACTATTCTAACTATTAAACATCTTCCTCTGTTTGGTACTTTCTGTTTTATTTCTGTCATGGTAGTCGACCGGCTTCAGACTCACTGGGAGGACTCGCAGACCAAACTCTCCGATCGGACGAAGCAGCTTCACAACATGCTGCAGGACTCCACCGATTGGCTGGACGCAAAGAAGGGGGCAGATCATCACATCATGCTGGCCAGTGAGAGGCTGGAGTCCTGGCAGGAGGTCACTTACACAGTGGACGCACTGAAGAAACAGAACGCTGAACTGAAGGTGCACGGGACGTTCCTCTATTATTCACTGGGTGCATTAATATGTTGGCACCATATATATATATATATGTAAATACTTATATTATACTATATATACAACACCATTTTCCATTGAAAAGCCATTTAGAAGATCAGCGTGAATCAGAATGTGACACTTCTTTTCTCTCTTCTTTCCGTCCCCCCGTCCCCCCGTCCCTCCGTCCCTCTCCAGTTCTTTGTGAAGGAGCTGCAGCAGGGTCAGGGTCAGGTGGATAAAACCAACGCACTAGCTGACAAACTGCTGACACTGTACGCCAACGACGACACGCACAAGGTCACTCAGGTCAACGATAACATGATTGCTACCTGGACACATATCAACAAGCGGTAATGACACACACACACTGTATATAAACACCATTTTACGACTCGTTTGAACACAAGAAAAATTGTAATTTAAAAAGCATCCAATAAAATGTGGTTTCCTAAACGCTAAAGGAACTGGTTAAAATAATAATAATATAAAATTGATTCATTGACCGACCCTTGGTGAGTTTGTTTACTGTCCACACATCAGTGGTTCACCTTGGTGACTTGTATCTGTGTCTCCTCAGGGTTTCCGACAGGGAGGCTGCTCTGGAGGCAGGTCTGAAGGTGCTGCAGCAATTCTACCTGGACCTGGAGAAGTTCCTCAGCTGGCTGACGGAGTCTGAGACGACCTGCAACGTGTTGATCGACGCCACCAACAAGCAGAGACTGCAGGAGCAGCCTGAGGCAGCCAGGAACCTGCTGGCACAGTGGAGGGTAGGCTATGCACACACACACACACACACACACACACTGCTCATTCTGTTATATATTCCTGTCCCCAGTCTGTGCACAGCTCCACTGATGAATTTCCAGGTCACACACATGAGCATGTAACTGAATGACCTAGTTATTTATTGTGTAATTATTGCATTGATTTCCACTGTCGCTCTAAATCTCTGTCAGAAAGTTTTCAATGTGAGACCTCAACAGACAGCTTGAAAAAAAGAGAACAAGGCCAAACCGCTTCTTTTCCTTTACGTAATCAACTCTCACTGAATATAGACTGAAATGTGCATCCAGTAGCTGCAGCGTTACACAGTGTTGAGGATCGATTGTGGGTCCATTTGCAAGTATGGTGAACTTCACATTGATATTGTGTCACAAATAAAAGGCGTTATTCTACGTGGTATCTATGTCACCTGAGATCTACCAGACATCCAGAGCATTCCCACTCTTTGACCTGGAGCTTGAGACTCTCTTCTTCGACTCTGCTCTGGCTGGTATGACAGGAATCCTGACATGGCAGAATAAAGACGTTTCATAGGTCTACAGCTGCTGGGTTGACAAATGCAGAATCCCCCCACTGCATTGTGGGTGGTGAAGGGAAGGCTCTGTTCTGCGAGAGAACATATTTTGACCCTCGGCCCTCACCCTGCACCCACACACTCTTTCTGGTGCAACGGCGCACGCACACATGTAGCATTTTGGAAATGAATTTTTCGAAACTCTGTAGCAAATTCAGTGTGTGCACACTTCCTTTCCACACACACACACACACACACACGCACAGCTCTCTCAGTACAACAGCAGCACTGTATGCTGGGCTGAGATAGTCTTCTGTGTCCAATTATAATGGCGGACGTTAACGCGGCGTTGGATCCAGAGAGCACACACACTATCTCAAGCTACAACACGGCTCACAGATAACGTTTAATTGGAAAATGAGCGCACTCATCGTTTTATGCAGCAAAGTCTCTTCTCCTCTTCCTCTCTATCTCCGCTCCCTCTCTCTCTCAAACTCCCTCTGTCTTTCTAACTCGCTCTAACTCACGCCGTACAGCTCCGCTCTTCTTTTCATGTGTAACTCACTCTCCCTCCATCTCTCTATGACGCCCCCCCCCTCACTCTTCATCTCCCAAATCTCTCTCTTTGTCACACACAAATTTAAACAGAGGGCATTCTAATGCAGTTACACTGGGAGCTAATCTTGAGGCACTAGAAGAAGCCGATGGTGATGATACTTTTGCTTGACGTCTAGTTTTGGTAAAGTTTGGAGGATGCTGCGCAGGAAGATCTACCACGTGCAGGTTGGGAAGCAAAATCAAGCAATGCTCTTTTATGAATAATCATTAGTGATGTATGTTTCTAATATAAAAACTGTTCTGTAACTGTTTATATAGGGAATTTTGATCTAAATGTATTAGTGTTGTACACCAGAAAGATTCATTGACATGTTAAGCCACATTGTGAACCTAAGTGCTTTTCGCATCAACTAACATAAGTAAATGAAGCTGACTCCACCTGAAACGTGTCAACAAAGTGTGAAAACAACTATTTAACACAAATACATCAAAGTTTAGACTCCGAGTCTTTCACAGCTGAGGTTGAGAACCTTTAGAGCAGATTCAGATTACAGGCAAAGCCATAACACACTTTGTGTAACCACATTCATCAGTCTAATACTGCACTCCATCTTCCCTGTCTTCACTGTTTTCTATTTGTTCTATTCTCATCGGTGTCCTATTCTTTGGTGCAATGACCCAATTTTCTCTTCAGGTATCATTAAAATTTCATGTCATCTAATTTATCATAAAACTTCCAGTGAGCGCAACTTTCTTTAACAGGAAGTTTTCCCTCCACTTTTCACGGCTTGACTCACTTCTGAGCATGTAAAGGGGAAAATGAAAAGCCATTACAATATTTGAACTTCCCTTCTTATAATGAAAATTATTAGAGAGGTAAACACTGGATGGACATTCGTGAAATGGGTAATAATTTGTATTAATTATACAACTTTCTATCTCTATATTAAGGGTTTGAGAAGGACGACTCTTTTGACTTGAAACACTGAAAAGTCTTGGTTGAAGTTTGTGTATTTAAATGATTCTCTGAGACTTGGTAATTGATTGAGCGAGCCTTGTTGTTTTACTGTGGCGGCTGTGGCTCAGGAAGTAAATCTAACCAGAGCGTCGATGACTCAATCCTCGCCTCCTCCAGTCCATACGTCAAAGTGTCCTTGGACAAATGTGACTTGCTCTGTAAAGTGCATTGAGTGGTTGTTAAGATTCAGAAAAGCGCGATATTAATACAGTCCATTTTCTAACACTAAGTAAATGGTAGAAGGCTCGAGGTAAAATGAATAAGAGTGGCAGATCCTTCATATGCAGGAGAGATTGACATCTCATTTGCCACTGTTGCCTTAGTAAACCTGACCAGGAGGTGCTCATGGGAATCAAGATGTATTCCCTTTTCACTTCACAAAGATTGGTTTGTGAAGTCCTTCCTGTTTCCTATCTGCAACAGTAGGAGCTTCAGTAATGGATTCTCAGGAGGAGGAATGCACACAGGTGGGACCTCTGTTGTTGCAGCTACCAGCTGACGCCAGGCTGAAAAACACATTTTGACAGTTTAGTGCTACAGGAGGTCCCATCCACGATGCATTAAGCCCTGCATTATGGCTCAATCCTAGAGAGTAAATTACCCCTCAGCTCCTGATCCCATTACTGAGCACTCTACCCGAGCAGAGAAAAAAGCGAATTCCTGAAAGATGACTGCTATTACTAAGAAACTGAAGTGTGTGTGCCAATGGAATTGCTCTTGCTTCTTTGACACTTAGTCTTACTTTGTGTTTGTGTGTGTGTGTGTGTTACCAGGACCTCCAGGCAGAGATTGACAGCCACACAGAGCTGTACCACTCCCTGGATGAGAATGGCCAAAGGATTCTTACCTCGCTCGACGACTCTGCGGACGCTGCTCTGCTCCAGAAACGTCTGGACAACATGAGCCAGCGCTGGAATGACCTGTGCAACAAGACCCTCAGCATGAGGTGAGGGGAAACTGATGGTTCCTGCCACAGAAACCACTGGAAATGCTTTGACTTTACTCAAGAAGTTAACAGAAGCAACAGAAACATCAAAATGTCTGCGTTTGTGTTTGAAGGGCCCACCTGGACTCAGAGATGGCCCCGTGGAAGAGGCTCCACATGTCCTTGCAGGAGCTCCTGAACTGGCTCAGGCTTAAAAGTCAACAGCTGGCGCAGGAGCCGCCTGTGGGGGGCGATGTCCCCGCCGTGCAGTCGCAGCTGGACACACACCGGGTAGGAGGAAGCACACGCACACTGTGTGGGACGCAGACAGGCACAGATTCCCCAAATTCTTTTTCCACTTACTTTTCTGAAGCAACTTTGTCCATGAGAGAGTGCGTTTGTGTCTGAATCTCACTCACAGCTCAGGATCACAGGGCCGTTAATGAGTCGGTGGCTCTTCCAGTGTTATCAGATTGCTTTCATTTCAGAGCTCCGTCCTCTGGTAGGTAGCAGTGAATCAGGGCCTGTACGGTAAAGCTCGGGACCCGTGACTTCCACAACCCTATTAGGTGCTCCCAGCTTTTTGGAGCCTAAATTCTGTCCAACTCATTGTCCTGGTTCCAGACGACCTGGAATGTCTCTGTGTGTATTATCAGTCAGAATTCTCCCTCCATTGAAGTGTAGCTCCTGAACATATAGAACCTCTGTGAAGCCAGTGTAGAAAGCAGTCAGTCAAATGAGTCTGTTTGATGCTTTTATAATAAAAAGCTTTGTGGTTTCATTGCAGCAGCAGCCGTTGATGTCAGAGACGCAGCTCATGTCTCTCTCACTAACATTATACAAATCAAAGGCTCTGAATAAATGGACGCTATAGTGGAGACGGGATGAATGAAAAACCCATTTTACGCACAATTATATGCAATCGAAGGGAGATGATTGGCTCGGCTGATTTGACCATTTCATGCATTAAGACTACAATGATTCTGCAAAATGATGAGTTCCTGCAGGTATGCATTAGGAAAAGGCTTTTAGTGGAATGATGTATGCAGGGGCCATGGAGGTACCCAGACCTGAACCTGTAACAGTGGCAAGGTTATTCTTCTGCATAATCCAATACAATATCATGTATTTTATCATAATTATTGCAGCGGCTGTGCAACTTTTCTTATTTTAGGAGCCAAGCTCAGGGTGTTTTTTTTGTTTTATGGCCGTGAGCTGCCTTTGTGTATAATCTATGAATCTGATTTGTGTGGATTTTGTTATGAGCACAAGGTGAAAGCATTCAGTGGCCTCCCTCTTATCCAAAGCATAAACTAAATCACTGATAATGAGATATAAGATATAAATAACAGGAAAATACATCATTATAATGAAAAATATGGTATTAACTTTTTCATGATAACAAGAATAATACAATAATAAACAACACATTCATTTTAAAATTGTTTCGTTGTTGTTTTGTCTTTATGCTGTACAAATAAAGCTTATTATTATTGTTATTATATTATTATCCGAATTAAAATTGCATTAAGTCTCCAGGGTGGTAAACTTCATTTGACATGGGGTTTATCAGGTATGAGAGAAATTATAAAAACAATATGATCTAATATACCACTACTGATTAGTGCAATTCAATTTGTTGTGTGTGTGTGTGTGTGTGTGTGTGTGTGTGTGTGTGTGTGTGTGTGTGTTTGTGTTCACAGGGATTCAGGAGGGACCTGAGAGCTAAGGAGCCAGTTGTGACCAAGAGTCTGGACGATGTAGGAGTCTTTCTGTCAGAACTGCCCCGAGGCACACCATCGCCTGATCAGAGAGGTAACACACACACACACACACACACACACACACACACACACACACACACACACACACACACACACACACAGATCCTTACAAGGGTTAAGATTGCTCTAAGATTGCTTTTCATGCTGAATGGATAAAGAACGTCAGCATTATTCCTAGAATAAGCTTGTGTGTAGCGTTTATAGGTATTACATCAGAGAGCCGTTAACGTGAAAAGGTCTTGTCAGAGCTGCTATTTAAGTGCAGAACCTGGAATGTAAATACAGGAAATACTTTATTAATTAGAGACATTTTCAACCGTACAAACGCCGAGATCAGCCCCAGGTCTTGAAGTGCAACATAAAAGGAAGATTTGAAGTGAGTTGAACAAATCGGTCCCCTTCCACTTTCTTTTTGTCTCTGAGTCACACAGTGAACTCTGGACCTTAGCAACAGCCTGGTAACGGCCACATGTGGAGCTTAGCACATACACACAGACTTTCCTGAAGCACCTCCTGCAGCAGAGCGCTTACCAGGTTCATATGAAACAGCTGAACTTTAACTGTGGCCCATTAAATCCGTTCAGGTACCAACTCAAACACATTCAGTTGACACAGAAAGAAAGAATGAACTCCAGCTATGAATCACTGCGGTACAGGAGGAGAAAAGACACATTTCTTCTTCTCAGAAAATTATTCTGTCTCTGCAATTTCAACTTGGGAATAGACAAAGCAAGAAGTGATGCTGTGCTTTTGAGTGTGTGACATTTCGCTTGGTAAATTGTAAGATATGGACAAACCTTTATAGACGGAAGGTCTGGACATATGATTATATAATTCAAGAGTGGACTAACAGCTGATGGTGCCATGATTTCACCAAAATCATAAGCGTCACCAGAGCTCAAGTCACTTATTTTTCCCATCACACGCAGATATCAGCCCTGAAGAGCGCGCACACAATGTGGGGCGAATCCTGCGCAAGGAAGCCGATGACGTGATTGTCAAGTGGGACCAGCTCAACGCTGACTCGGCTGACTGGCATCGGAGGCTGGAGCTGGCTCTGGACCGGCTGATGGAGCTCCAGGAGGCGGAGGACTTGTTGGACGGACAGCTGAGGCAGGCGGAGATGGTGAAGGAGGCATGGGAACCTGTGGGGGACCTGCTGATCGACTCTCTACCGGAGCACATAGAGAGAGTAAAGGTCAGATTGGATGATGCAACGTGATACATCTTGACGTATTTGCTGTAACTCAACTTGAGCTCGACTGTTTTATATTGATACATCAGAAGCATTTTGATTCAAGTACAATATTCTATACATTAGTACATATTATATAATCTGCTCAACCACTCTTTCTCCACCGACTGCAGTGAGGAGGAGGCCGTGGTTCCATATCTCTAAACACAGTTTACACAAGGATCATCTCTGACGCTGAGACAGGAGGCCATAAATGTGCATTTTTACAAATGACCAGAGATCTTGTGTGTTTTGCAGGAGTTCCAGGAAGAGATCGCTCCGATTAAAGATGATGTAACTCACATGAACCAGCTGGCGTCCACTTTCGGCCCCCATGACATCCAGCTGTCGCCCAACAACCTGGAACGCATCGAAGAGCTCAACACACGCTGGAGACTGCTGCAGGTACACAATCGTGCCCACAAACACACACAAACAAGTCTGTCACAGCTTAAACGACACTTTTAAATGACAAAGATGACACAGATTCATTTAAATGATATTTCAAACGATGGATCCTTGATTTCAGACAGAGTGGAACAAAAGCCGGCGTCTTATTTCTAGCGAAATGGTTGATTTTACCAGCTGAGATAAACAGTGGCAGATTTAATTAGCTATAACGCAGTAATTATAATAAGTTTAGCTCAAAGAACTGTCTCAAGCTGTTTTTATTGATTCCAGCTGACTTGTTTTAATGCAAAAATCTCATAAGAAACACCTTCAATGGGATGGGATGCGGAGTATATGCTGACAGCAGGTCTACACAGAAAGTGTAGCTTTTTAATCTAACCCACACGTATCTGATGGAATAAATATTCTCCTGTTTTAATAAGTCCATCTTTCTATACAAGGCACGTAATAGTATCGTAATGATAAATGTCTATAAAACACATTTCTTGAGTGTAAACTTTCCCAAATCCAATCAAAAGTCAGTTTTTCCAGGTCACCGATCCAACTCACCGATCCCCCCCCCCCCCCCCCCCCCCCCCCCCCCACACACACACACACACACACACACACACACACACACACACTTGATAAATGCAGAGCCCCACGCTCTCGAGGCAGCACATGTTGGGCCTCTATCAGTCTCAGTGAACACAGCGGCAGCCATGCAGCAAGTCAGACAGTGATTGTTACCGCGGGTGACAGATAGAGCCAATCAGCTGCCAGAGACACCGACTTCTGCCAAGGAGTCCTGGTCGGAGATGGGCGCCGCGGTGACACCACGGTGACGGGACCAGACGGCCGGTCTCTCTGAAGTTAGCTCCTGACCAGATGCTTGTGTGCACGCACACACACAAAATACTGAAACAGACACACACCCTCGTGTTATAATGAAGGTGCAACCATCAGCTTAATTGACGTATTGTACATAAACAAAGGGAGAGGTTGTGATCTATAATTCAGAACTCTGCTGCTCGGTGGTAAAGCAGAACCAAGAGGAGAGAACCCACTGGTCCAGTTCCAGCTGCTCTGCACTGGTCTCCTTTAACACACAGGATGACTTTAAGGTTCTTACATACAAGGCTCTGAATGGGTTAGGACCGAGTTACATAGCTGACTCTCTAGTTAACTATGTCCTTTAAAAGAAAACTCAAAACATTTCTCTTTACTTCAGCCTTTAACAAGCACTTGCGCTTTTATTTATAGGCTTTACGTTACACTTTTAATGTGCCACTATTCTTGCAGTTCTCTTAAAACTTTGGAGCATTTAAGTTTGAATGAATATGATAAATAACATTTTATCTTCCACTTTTAGCAGCTCAATAAATACAGGCCGTGTCTCATTTTCACCCAGGAGAGAATTCTTTTTCTGGTCATTTCCGAGAGGAGAAAATAGTATTTTGGTTTGGACAGAAATGGGGATTTAACTGGCAGTTTTTAAAAAGCGAGTTTCCATTGCAGGTGGTTTATTTGGAGCACTATGTTTGCCCAGGAATTTTGGCACCACTTTAAATGGCAAGGTGATAGAAGTGTGTGTGTGTGTGTGTCTGTGTGTCTGTGTGTATATGTACGCACAGGCCTGCTAATGTGAGTGTGTCCGATGTGCGTCCATGTTTTCGGCTTTAGTCAGTGCTCTGTCCTTTGTTGTGTTTGTGTGCAAACATGTTTGTGTGTGTGTGTGTGTGTGTGTGTGTGTGTGTGTGTGTGTGTGTGTGTGTGTGTGTGGTACCTGGGCCAGGTTACTTCAGTCGGTCCGCGGCGTTCTTTCATGCCTAAAAGGTTGGACCTGATTGGTCGGCACGGAGACACAGTGCACTCTGAGTAATTGCAACAAATTCCTCCTCAACAGTCCCACTCCTCTCGTTTGTACAATCCTAATTAGGTTACCATGGATACGGGGAAAAACAACTCAGGCAGGAATGGATTGGGTGAGGTGGACTCAAAGGTAAATTCATCATTTCGTTTCCTGTCGCATCGTAGCCCCCCAAAAAAAGGACTGGTCATCCCTTCAATATTTTCATCTCATACCATTAATCACACACACCCACACGGGCGTGCACACACTCCCCTGGTGATGTGTCATCACTGGCCTTCTCATTTGGTTTGTGTAAGAAAGGCTGGATGGTTAATCAACCTCTCTGTCCAGTCGGACTGGATAATAACCCATCGCAGTCGCTCAGCCTCAAGACGACTCTCAGAGGAAGAGGATTTATTCTTCCGCTACCTTTTTCACTTCCTGCAAGAAAAATCTGCCAGAGCTCCCCATGCCGGTGTGAGTGTGTTGCCTGGGAACATCAGATCATTGAACACTGTGTCAGGAAGCATCAGTGGCTATAGACACACACTGGCTCCTCCGGGAGACGCTCAGCATCAGCTGGCTTTTTATGTGAATTACACACCAGATTAGAAAGGCTTAAATAGGGCCAGCGGATTTTTGCAACCGTTTCCTCAATATTGTAGTGAGGTATTCACCGATGTAGTTCAGTAATAGAGACATTTTTGTAATACATAGAGAACATAGACACGTGCAGTCTTACTCTGGAGCATTGTGGACATTTCTATTGCTTGGACATTGTTCTCCTGGAGCCCCTGTATGAATACAGGTGTGCAAAAGCGTTTCCCCAGATATTGTGATACCAAAAAATAGTCTTGTCGATCCTCTTTTATGTTGCTGTAATTTAAGAGGACGTTAAGGATCCTGTAAAATCAGTCCCATAAAAAAACAGTCTGCAGGATAGGTATTCAAATTTGGATCAATGCTGAACTCAGTTTGTTTAGGAGGGAATGTGTGTGTGGCCCCCGCCGGGCTGAGCTCTGCCTCCCTGTGTACCTACAGGGCCGTGCTGATTTGGCACAATTATCTCGACTCCATCTAGATAGACAGCTCATTCGGAGCTGAAGGAGACTCACAGGAGACTGCGTCCTCTCTAATTCCTCCACTACAAATTCAATTATCGCCTCCATACTTGTCTCCGTGTCTCCAACTCCTCCTCCTCCTCCTCCTCTCCCTCCATCTGCCCATCCTCGTATCCAAGTGCTTTTTCTCTTCAGCGTTGATATCATTTGTCACTGTTCACAGTTACATCAGTAAAAATCACTTCTCGGCATCATCACATTTCGTGGCTTTACAATATTCATTATTATTTGTTATTTTGCTGGGAAATAAGGATTCCTCCTCATAATCTGTGTCAGACTTCACCCCATATAAACTGCTGATAAGGCTGTGTTCATGCAATAATGTTCAGACTGTAATTAAAAACCCTCAGAACATTTATGTCCTTGTGGTAATTCTGGGTCCATCAAAATCGATCCATCTCTCTAAACGTGTTTCTCTCTCCGTCAGATCTCCATCAGCGAACATCTCAAGCAGCTGACGGACGCTCACCGCGACTTCGGCCTTCTGCACGGTGAGTAATTCCACCTGCACACATCGTAGACAGTTTAGCACTCAGAGGGTGAGCAGTGTGTGTGTGTGTGTGTGTGTGTGTGTGTGTGTGAGGCAGAGGTAAGACAAACTGTGGAAGACAAAATGAGGCATCCAACTAAATGGCAGCAGCTCGTTCGGTGGCACTCAGTCAGTGGCATGTCGGAGAGAGAGAGAGAGAGAGAGGGCTTGAGTGTTAACAGGTCGCTGTGGCTCATTTGGCCGCTCATGGAGCCAATGATGGTGTATTGATCTGTTTGTGAAACTTGATTTTTCTTTTATCACTGAATTCCAATATGACCCCAGCACTTAACCCAGTATGTTCCGAGGCTCTCATCCCTATCCCAGTCCCAGTCCCTCATTGATCGCTCAATTGATGTACACGTGGTCTCCTGTCCAGCCTCTTCAAAGTTAAAAGTTTGAAATTGACCATTTCTCTTGCACTTATTGATGTTCATCGCCATCACCCACATATCTCAGCTGCATGTGAACATGTAGATCGAGGTAATACAGATATCAGGGTCATTTAAAAGGAAAATAACAAAGGACAAAAATAAATTATATTTAACGTTATAGATTTTTCTAAGATGTCCACATGGAGCCACAGGTCAAATTGTGCTTCAGTGTATTTACAGCTTCACTCTCACACCACAGGGGGGCTTATAGAAGGAAATAAGACAGAAGAATGAAAGTGGTTTAGTCTGTTAGATTGTTTTTTTCTACACAGATAAAATATCATAATTAAAATAACCTCTACATAAAAGTTAAATGAAGTGTTTGGGAACGCGAGACGGTTCACATTCATCCATATGTTCCTTCCAGCTTGATAATGTATGTAATAGATACATAAGGACAGATGGAGATTTGATGGAGATATAATAAAGATTAACGTGATGAGGATCACGTGGACGTTACTGCGAGAACAGTGAGGATCTACATGTTTTTCATATCTCACCGCTATGTTAATATACACCGCATGTGTTCTGGCATTTGTCCCACAATGCACTGCTCTGTTTTTAACTGCAGCAAATTTTACCCGTGGGCACAATAACGCTTGAACAGCGGGTAGTTTCAGCCAAACAATCTGATTGGCTCCAACTGTGCTGACAATTCCCAGAAAGCACAGTCTGCTTTAATATTTGGTGCGCCAACTCTTGTGGGCATAATAAGTGAGATCATTTGCAATATCTCTTGTTTTTCTGCTGTTTTTCATTATCATGTATACGACTTTGAAGAGAACTTTTTTTATTACATGCCGTCCTGCACTTTTCCTGGATGGCCATGCTTTTGTTCGAGCCTCAGGATGCTGATCCTGCAGTAAAACGGGTGTGTGAAACGTTTATTGGCCTGCAGACAGCGTGAACAGTTGTTGACTCCTGTTTGTCTGTCTTGCAGGGTCAGTAGAGAGCCCCTTCGAGCAGGGCGTCTCCCCCAACAATGTGCCCTACTACATCAAGTAAGTACCGCGTTGTGGTGCAGCAGCTCCACGCCACTGCTCCTCACGTACCAAGACTTTGCACAAATTCTGGCGAGTTCATATTAAGGCTCCAGTGAGGCTGACGGATAATTAACACTGGCTAAATATCATGAAAACACAGTTTGCAGTGAACTAACCTTTTAACCAAGTGGAGTGTGCTTTGCAGAAAACCTACCAACCCAAGCTATGAACTGTACTAAATGGATTTTGGTTGTAGAGCTACCCACACCATGCAGGTTGTGAACTCCAATAGACGTGCACTGAACTCCAGATACTTTCCTAAACTTTTCGTGAGGGCCTGTGTGTGAGAAGCTTCCTGCTGAAGACATAAAATCCCTTTTAGAGGAAGGAGTGCATTTTTAGCAACAGATAAATCCATGTTCAGAGCAACAGGACAGTGTGTGTTCATGGTAATGAAGCTACGTGTCACCCAGAGTAGGGATGTGACTCACTGATGTAAATGGTCCTTGCACTGCATTAATAGCTCTGTTCTCGTCTTAACAACCACTCAAAGCACTTTACACCCCATTCCCACAGTGTTGCTATATATATAAAGCACTTCTCTACTCATACACCCCATCACATATGAGCCCCCGGGGAACTCACACATGTGGACTGACGCAGTCAGGAGTCAAACCAACAACCTTGTGATCAGTGAACGACCGGCTCTTTACTCACTGAGCCTCAGCCGCAGTGTTTAATAGACTTTGGATACACACACAACACTTGTACGTTGTAAGATAGGTTCAGTGTTGGTTTGGTTTTGCACTTTAGTTAATAATAATATGACTATCACCAGACTTATGAATGGATCTAATTTTAGTTCTAAAAAGTTCAATCTGAGTTGCTTTTTACTTTTCTTTGCTCCATCTTCATCGACATGTCTTCTACATGTGAAACCCGCTCACATGTTGGACTCTCCTCGCTCGCTCCACATGATGTCATCTCAGAAACTTGGACCTGATACACGTCTGGACTGCAGTTTACCTCCGTGCTTCATCGAGCGCTGAGAGGAATCATGAGCCACATTATTGGTGTCATTTTGATCTTAATTTACCAGGAGACCAGTGACAGATCCCACTCGCTCTCATCAGTGATGCTCAGCTTCACAGTGGTACAGTAAAGCTGAGCGCTGCCTGGGCCACTGGGCTGCTCCACTTGTGCTGTTCAGGCACTTCAGTGATTTGCTCAAGGACCTTTCAGCAGTATTCATAAGGAAGAGGGGTGCACTTCATTTCAGTCTCTGAGCGGGGGGGGGGGGGGGGGGGGGGGGGGGGGGGGTACTTTGTAAGCACAAGCCTCATTCAACTTTTAAACTACAGCATCAAAACTTATGTAATATATGCAACATATTAATATGTTAGACTTTGATTTGAGATGTTTTGTTAAGAGCACATGTTTCCACAAAGCTTCTTTCTATCCAAAGTGTCCTTGAGCAAATGACTCAGTTTTGGTCTTACCTTGGGCTGCAGCTTTTTAACTGCAGGGTTATATGAGGGAGGCCAGATGCAGCCCAAATGTTGTTTTCTCACTTTTAATAACGTAAGACTTGATTGGTAATCGTGACTGGGTCTTTCAATCCCAGTGGATCATCACTCTGCTTTATTGGGGATATTCTGATGAAGGGCAAATGGTTTGCCATCTGAGGATGTTATTGGGATATTCGGGTGGATACCAGATCTGATCCTTGTTCCTCCAGGAGCTCAGCTTTTGCTAGTCTCTCATGGCAATCACTTACTGGACCAGGTGATGTCCTTCCTTTTCCACCATAGCCAATGGTTCGGTATCAGGCCTCTGACTCCTTATTCCACCTCGACAGGGAGCACCCTGACGTTCCAGCCTCGATTTTTACAGTGTGACACATGTCCCTGTTTAGTCTTTAGTCTTTAGTCTCGGACAGTGTCTCTCCTCTAATACCGTCAAAGATTCATCCATTCTGTCATGCTATCTCTTTCAACTATTCATCCATCATTTCATATTTATGTATTTCTTCAGATATTGACACTTTGTCCATCCCCCCATGCATTCATCCATATATCTGTCCCTACATTCAGCCCTGGATTGTGTTGGAACTGACTGATTTGTAACGCTGGCACACTGTATCTTAAAGACCCAGAACAAATGTGATTGTATCTCGACAGAGGTTCAGAGCTACAGAAAAGCATCGGTGGTGGTTGAACAGTTTTGGTCGGGGGTGTTTTATCACTTGGCTCATGAACGGATGATAAGCTTGTTTGTCCTCTGGCTGGAAGCTGAGTCACAGCGCTGTTCCTTCAGGAAGGTCAAACATTTTGCACTCTGGTCCTTCTGGTGTCGTTTTTTTTTAAACAGATTTCCAGCTAAACTTTAAAATCTCACAGGATCCTTTAACATCATCAGTGCAATGTAGGGACTTGTAACAATGTTCTGCAACCCAGCTGAAACTATGGTGCTAGGTTATCCACATGGGTCTATGTACAGTTTGAAGAGCTCAGCTGAAGTTTATATGAAAACAAAACTAAAAGTATGCAACGTTGGTCTCCACGGTGAAATCAACCTTCTCCCCACAGCTGAATATAAACTGTGTTTGCAAGGCTCAAATAATCTCATTTACAATATTTCTTTAAACTGTCACCCAGATGCTATGTTAGTGAGGGCTCAGTAGAAAAGAAAATTGATTTAATTACTTCATTATACTTGTCGTGGAGCAGTTGAGTCCCAGGTCGCACTGCAGTGTTCTGGTGAATGCTGGGAGCCCGTTTACCACTCATCAGCAGTGTTGGAGGTGGGATGTGTTGGAGGAGTAGGAAGCACAGTCTTACAACTTGTGCCTCAGCTCAGCAGGACGCACACACACAGGCGTCCGACTGTTGCTGAGTTGGTCCAACGAAGGAATTCCACTGAGTTAAAGACGGGAGATAATTGGGTATTTATTAGAACCATGTGGAATCATTTGTCTGCACGATTCGTTACATTTTATGAAGGTTATTTGTTTTTTAGGCAACAAGAAAATGTCCTTGTTAATTTAAGAAGGTTAGAGAAAGGCAAAACTTGACATTCCAACCGTGGCTCCATCTCTTGAACACTACTACACAGACATTAGCTCCAAATGACGTCAGCGGGGCAAGATGGCAGCATTCGTATCCTGGATATGTTGGCTTCATTTCTGTCCGTTTTCCGTCTCTGAACAATGTTCAGTCCCTGTGTCAAAGAGACTCTAGCACAACGTATTTCACAAAAAGGCGCAGATGGACTTGGTTGTTCCACTTTTTGAAGTGCCTGTGCGATTATCCTCTATTCATCGCCTTGTTTCAGTTGCCACAGCAGCTGCTGTTCCCCCCAACACATAAACACACACACACACAAATATTAGCATTACATTAAAAATTAATCAGCGTTAATGTGCTGTTAAAGCTCAGCTTGAAGAGAATCTATTGTATTACAATCGCTCTCACGTGGCTTTATAAGGTCAACATGTACAACTACCATTACCTGCACATTATGAAACATCTGTTCAGAGAGAATCAGACATGAGGACGTGAAGCTAGATGCCTCTCAGTGAGTTCGAGTCCTCCACCTTTACATTCCTGACTCACTTCCTGCTTCTTCTACTGTCACAGAGCTCTCACAGGGTTGGTAATCATCAACTAGCAGCTTGGCATGTTTAACTCTGAGTGATTCCATTAACCGGCACTGCACGCTTGGTTTCTCTCAAAAGTTTTTAACGCTTAGTTTGATGTGGAATTAACCGAGAGCGTGAGGAGGGAGGAGGAGAAGAGAAGTGACAGATTCCTTCTCTCCACATGCAGAGAGAAAGCTGGACCCGACCAGATCACCGAGACGCTGTGAGTGCCAGCTGACCACACACACACACATCCCTGTCTGCACACCCACACGTGCACACACATACACACACAAGAGATAAACACTTTTAGCATGAACACACACGCAAAATATACAAAACAAACACATGCACATAAATTATGCATATATCTAATACACTGCATATGGCCTGAAGTATGTGCAAACATCCCTCAAGCACAGTACAGTACATTTTTGAGGTATTTTCCTTTAATGCATTGAAAAATGTACTCCCTTACTTTTCAAATATTGTGTTTTTACACGACTACATTTATCGTAAAGCTATAATTATAAGATACTACAGTATATAGATTGTACTGATTTGTTTGTACAATTTGTTCAATGCAACATCTTCAAAAACCTACTACTGTCAAATACTTTTACGTCTTGATACCTGTAGTATATTTATTACACAATATTAAGGTACATGCACATCGCAGGCTTCACACACTGCAGCAGCCAGTGCACAAACATACAACACACCTACTCAGGCTTTAGCCTACACACACTTAACACACCCTCACTGTGTCTCATGCATACAAACACTCTGTGGTGCACACTCAGGCACCGTGCAGCAGCATACGGACGACCAACTGCTCCTCGTGCACCATCGCTTGTCTGCTTCTGGAGATGATTCCCTCGAACTTGTACCATCCATCTTGAGAACACCCCCACCCCCCCCTCTCTCTCTCTCTCTCCCCCCGGGTGTGTTAGATTTGCCTCAGTGCAAGCGAGCTCCCCCACGGGTGGAGCACTCACTTTAAAACCATATTCCCCCAAACAATCAGGTGTCGGAATTTGATTTGTGTTGAATCCGTTCCACTCCGTCCTCCTCGTTTTGCACACACACACACACACACACACACACACACACACACCTGCACACACACACACTCAGGTATTAAACACACTGTTGTGGGGGGGATAAAATAACAGTTGAGACTTGCCTATAAATTACAGGCTGGTGTCTGGTGCAACTCGGTCTTTAATTCTCCAGCCTTGAACACACTTGATCCCCCCCTTCCTCCTCCTCTTCTTCCTCTCCTCTCTCTCTCTCTCTCTTCCTGCTTCTCCTCTCTCCTGTTAAAAGCAAGAGGAGCACTTCTCTATCTCCTTCAACCTCTCCTTTCTCTTTTGGTCTCTGCTTCTTTCCCTCTCTTTCTTCCTCCCTGTCCCTCTTGTCTTTCACTCTCTCCATGGCCTTGAATGTGGAAATCTGTGTCTCTTGTAAAGCAGAGCAGCTCTCTCTCTCTCTCTCTCTCCCACTCTCTCTCCCTCTCTCACTCCCTCTCTCTCTTGTCAGGGAGGTGAAAAACCTCCTCGGATGGTGTCGAGGCTCCTTTGCTTTCAGATACAGTGGGATGGGGGAAGGGAGGCAGAGGCAGGGAGCCTCAGCTCCGCCTTGTCTAGCTGAGCTGTGTCAAGTTACCATGTGATAGTTGGGAGTAGCAGGGCAGTGTAGTGAGATATATTTCAAAATAGAAGCATCAACAATATCAGCTGCTTCAGTCATGCTTCATTTTTATTTTGTGCAGATAATTTGTCATATAGCCTTTAAACATTTATTCTACATTCACTTATTTATTCAGGATCTGTTACGCTGGTTATCTTGATTTTATTATTATGTAATGATACAGTTTCAAGAAAATGTTTTCAGACACGCACTGATCAACAACTTTTCCTGTGAGCCCCAGAGTAAAAAGTCTGAGTGAGAAAACTGCAGGAGAATGTTAGGAAACATTCCCAGTGAGCAAGTGGACGTGTTGATGAAGTTTGTAATACATGATGGACGACAATCATTTTCGGTCTTCTGGTGTAGACGGTGGATATCAGGTCCACGACTCCGTGGAGACATTTGGGCTAAACTCTATTAACAGCTATGTGCATACGAATGCAGATAAATTAAAAAGAAGGCAGCCGATGCAATTCGGTCAATGTGTTCTACATCTTTTGCTCTCCACTTATTTACCTGCAGGCAACCAAAGCCTGCTCTACAATCCCCAGAATCGTGTCCCTCGCCTCACAGCTTCTGCAGAATCTGTTCATAGAAATCACAATAGGAGGAATCCAGTGATATCAACTCGTCCTGTGTGTAAACAAGGGAAGCACCAGTATTTGCACCAGCAATTGCAAGTTGTGAGTCAATCTAGAGCTTTTACTTTGCAGCAGAAAGCAGGAAGTAGTATTGCTGTATTGTTGGAGCAGGACCCTCATGTGTCTGTGGCCATTCAGCCTCTGCAGCCCACCGCTGCTGCTTGCACAGAGGATCACACACACACACCAACACACACACACACACACACACACACACACACGGTGATCTTGGCCGCCCCTCTCTCTCTCTCTCTCCGGTGGTTGCCGACGCTTGTGCAGACCGCGGAGGGGCTCGGGGGGTTTATTGCCTCGGATTTTTTCCCCGGCAATCGGCTCATTTCCACGGGACTCGGAGGGCTGCGATCGGGCCGGCGATGCGGGAGCAGCTTCGGAAGTGAGTGCCGGGATGGTGGTGGGGGTGGGGGGGGGGGGACTGTTTGTGGGGGTGCGATATAATGGTGATGGTAATTGTGCGGGTCGTAATGCAGTAAACCGGCTCACGCTGGGGGTTTCAGTGTGCCGGGGACACGGAGATCCCCCCCCCCCCCCTCTCGCATTCCGCAGATAACGCACGGTTCTCTGGAATATGCGCAAAAATAGGCGTGGGAATGTTTCACAAACTGGACTTCAGCTGCATCGGGATTGAGACGTGCATGTGTACGTGCAGGGCTTCCTCACTTGTGCACAGACCTCAGCTCGTACGTGCACGTCCACCCCCCCCCTGAATGCATCTCCTCTGAATGTCACCCAGGCTGGAGCTGAACGCGTTTCGGGGCCGATTTTGGAGGCGCACGGTGAAATTATGCAAGTGTGAGTTGGAGATGTGTTCCGTGCCCGGGAGGGACAGAGCCCCGAGAAGGGACACGAACACAAGAGGTTGTGGGTTTTTAATGATAGAAATGCAGGGAAATGGTCTGTTTCGTGCCCATTGGAGTCCCGAGCAGCTCCTCTCTGCACAGCGGCTGGTGGCGGTGGTTGTTACCGGGGAAGCAGGCGAGGTGTGTGGTCACTGAAGCCCTCAGTCCCCCCCCCCCCCCCCCCCCCACCCCCCCCCCCCCCCCCCCCCCCCCCCTCCTCCTCCTCCCCCTCCCCTGGAACCGTGCATGTCCTTATTCTAAAAATCCTCCAGACCTGCTGTTGGGGTTGGAGGGACCGTGAACGCGTCAATGCAAACACTGCAAACCCAGATCTGTGTTGCATTGCTTTATTTGTTCCTCTGTTTATTTGTGTGTGTGGTGCATTTGCTGAGCTTCTGCAAAGGGGGGTGGAGGAGAAGGAGCAGCAACGAAGCCTAACGCTGTGTTGCATTCCTCCACAGTCAAAAACACTATCACCTCCGTGCCAGCAAAGCAGCACATGACTGGATCAGTGCGTCTCTGCGCGGTCTGCGTCGTGCACACTGATTCTGATGTGATGGGTAATTATGACAGGCCGTTTTCTTGTGCAGCGGATGTGTGATTTTCCTCCTACGTGCAGATCATCTGTTGATAAGTGGGGTACAGTTGTCCTGCATTGTAAATATCAACGTGTGTGTGCTCTCATTTCCACCTCTTTAGGGCCTTTTCCAATTGAATCACTGACCTTATCAGGAATAAAGCCAGAGAACATCATCTCTGAGCTCCTGGTTGAGGTTAGGCATGAATCGGTCATTGTTGAGGTGAGAGATAAGGTTTTGGTTTGGCAGTCCCACAATAATACGAAGTCAGCACAAGGTCCTGATAAGAGAAGCTGTGCAGACCTGTGAGTTGGTGAAATGAGAGCAGAGGATGCGGGCTGGTCCAGGTTTTTGGCAGCAGTGTGATGCAGGTGTGTGAGACAGAGAGATAGAGCATGTGTGCACACTGACTAAATCCAGCTGATAGGTAGAACGCACACACACACACTCACACAGCGATGGAGCTCCAGTTGCCGGATGGCAGAGCCGACATGCTCAGGCATGACTGTTATGTCTTTGTGTGTTTGCTGTCTTTGTATGTGGCGTCGATGATTATCAGCCTCTAGCTCCATTCAAGCTTAATCTCTGGCTTTTCCGGCTGAAGTTCGGCATCCAGGCGCAGTGATGGAAGAAAGTTTCCCACATGCAAGCCGCGGGCCTTTCCTGGTCAGGTGTCATGTTTGAATTAGTTATAATAAATTAAACAGTCTCCAGGGGATCGCAGCAGCAAGAGCTCATAATAAAAATACACCTATGGGCACATAAGAACAAACCAGATGCAGTTAATGAATTACACAGAGTGCCGGTGATGAGAGAGACATTTTGACAAGGAGCTTTCAGATGTTTTAAGATGATAGTTAATAATCATCAGTCTTAGACTTCAGGTGATAATTAACCCACCGGAATCCTGCTGCTCGAAACCCAAATTGTAGAAGATGAACATTCAGAACGAGAGAACATCTGCTCTTTTGGCTCAATTTAGTGAGTAAACTAGATCCACTGTCACGCCTGGGAAAATTAATCCTCAGAGGGCCTGGGGTTGTATTTTCAAATAAGACAAAGATTCCCTGTATCTAGAGAATGGATCTAATGAAAGATGCAGGAGGCTGAAGTTGAAAATATCCACCCACACAAACATCGGAGCTGATTGTACTGTTGATGATTATGGCGATGACGGATTAGATTTCACTGCTTTTGAAACGGTTGATAAAATAGCCAATGAGCTGTTTCACGAAGGTTGTTCCCGGTCTTTTATTTACCTGTAGTTTCAACCCTCTTGAAGCCAAAGGTATCACAGGATTTATTCCTCTCCCTTTAATGCAATGCCACATTGATTAGGACTGCGAGCAGAGGCTGTGAAAACGTAAACATTTGCCAAAGGTCACACAGTAAATAAATGTGCGAGGAATGAAATTGTTCCATCGAGCCCCGGTCGTTGAGGAGCCGCTGCACCGTGATGACTGTATGTTTTCTGGAGGCCTTCGCTTTATGTGCATCCGTAATTATATAGAAATGACACTTGTGACAAAGCCACTATTTTACGCTGTTATTTCAAACTGCTGAGAGCTCAGCTAATGCAGCGCTGTGATTGTTGGGCTGTGTGACATATGATGCTGTAACTAGAAGGGCACAAAGTCCACGGTCCATTCATTTTGAGTCCTGATGATTCAGTTACATCAGATTCTGATAAAAGTCTTAACATGTCCTGAATATACTTTTGCAAATAAAAGACCGTAGAAAGTATTAAACCGTCTTAAGTCCAGATCGAATGGGTCTTCATTTTTTAGTCACGTCACTGCCAAACCTAACTATGGAAATGACATCTATGATGCAAACTGCACTGTGTCTATATGTGCAAAACAGTTGAGTGAGAATAACTTCTTCACCACTTGCATTCTGCATATTGAAATAACTAAATATCCCATACAGCTACGCATTGACTGTCAGTAGCAGATCCTTCAACCGACCACAGACGTCCACTTCAATGATCACTCTGAGCACCGACAGGACAGCGAGTGGACGTCTGCGCACTAATTCATCTGTACAGTTTGTGTTGACAGGACATCAGCCTGAGTTCTGCAGACATCTGTTAGCTGCTGTTAGCTCCCCAGCAGGGACAGAACCCACACACCCCTCGGCCCACAAGCTCACGTCTCGTAGCCAGATTTAATATCTTGAACAAACACAAACGAGCATTAGGATCAGTGTGCAGAGGCAGGCTTCAGTCCATTGCCCATTTCACACTGAACACAAAAACTGTATCACCCTCTAACATCTGGCTTTTGTCTTCAGTGTGAACGGGTACAAGTGGTAATCACTGGGTGAGATGACACTGTTCTGCTTCTGATCACCATCCGATGGGGGGTGTTCTCAGCAGCAGGGACACAGAGACTGGTCAGAAGTGAGAAAAAGGAAATGCAGCCAAATACAAAGACGTCCTTGAAGAAATCTGTTTAAAAGTGCATTTGGTGAGACAGAGATGGTTCACCTTTCTGCAGGATGTGACGTGCAGCCAAGACAATACTGGAGTGTCCTCAGGACAAGTCTTTGACCGTCCTTGAGTGGACCAGACCAAGCTCAGACTTAAACCTCCCAGAATATCTGTGGAGAGACTTGACAATAATGTTTTCCATCCAATCTGATGGAGCTTGAGAGATAAAATGTACAAATCTACGTGTACAGAGCTTGAAGGTTCTCAGTTTTATTTTGACATGTTCCTTCTTTCCTATGAACATGCATTGTGGTTTATTTTGACACAGTCTGCTGCTCTAAATACTCAGCAGAGCACTAAATGTGGATTAACCTGCAGCTCAATATAGTTCCCAGCAAATGCATTTCCTCCAGTTTGAGTAACATTTGATAAAAACTACAGGGATCAGCAGTCGTTGTTAACAACCAGAAAAATAGAGAACAACTACTCACGTAATAATAATAAATCTAATGATGTGGAATTAAGATATGAAAATATATCATGTATCTAAAATAGTCCCCCGTCTTTATGTTAAACGAACACAAGGAAAGTGACGTAATTATATATATCGTACAGCTCAGTGTGATGAATTGGGTTCTGTTGGTGCTTTTAGTTTGTCTTTCACAAACAGCTTCCTCTAATAACCCGCTGATGAATATAGCTTTCATGCTTCTTTCTTTTCCCCTCGCGTTTTCCTCCTTGTCGCGTCCCGTCTCTGAAGGCCATTGTCTGAGCTCATTCAGAAGCCTAGTGTGCAGGAAACATTCTGCTGGGCTCACTCTCAATGATCGGCAGAGGAAGACATCACCATAGCCCATAAACCACCTTTAATCATTCACCCAAGAGCCGTAATTGACTGCAGCGAGAAGTGACACTCATGCCTCTGTGGGAATCCATTATTTAAAACGCCTATCTGTCAGCGCCGCAATAAGCTATTCAGCTGCCTGTTAACTGCAATATGTGGTATTGTGTGCTCACACATGTCTGTGTGTGGCGGCACGTGGTGTCTCATTGTTTGTCAAAGAACGACTGCAGCTCTTTAAGTTCTGCTCCTCAGAGGAATGTCTTATGAGGCTTAAAAACAACCCTTAAGAAATAATCTGACTTTTCCCTCAGTTTATCTTTAATAACTTTCCATCACGAGTGTCTGTTATTGTTATTGAAGCGTGGAGCCTTGATGACCCGACAGTAGAGGAATTTGACGAGTTAAAGCAGCTGAAACTAAAATATTTTCACAATCCATTACTATATACAATTAGTACCTGTGAAATTGCCTCTAATAATATCTCTGAAAAAAATGATCAGTCATTACGGTCTTTCTCTTACAGTTTGAATTCTGTGCCACTGCAGAATAGATAAGCACATCCGCCAAATGCCGTATCTGCTGTTTTGTGTTGTTATGTAACCCATTGATTAATTATTGACCCTGGGTTAGGGATCAACTGGCTTCGATCATCGCAGGTTTATGAAAATAGAAGTAATGAATTATTACGGCCGTGCTCCAGGGCTAGTCAGTGTCCTACTGTACGTCTGCGAGCCACAACAGGGCTGTGAGAGAAAGCAGCTGCGTGCTTGATGCCGCGCGGTCGTTCTAACCATCGGTCCGAGTGGCTCGGAGCAGCACTTCAGTGACGAGCTGAGTGACTGAGCTACTGTTTGCACAGACTCCGAGCTCAGAAGATTTTTAAGTAGCTCTTCACCACGGGACCCCTCTCCTCATTATCTGGAGTGGGAGTGTGGCAGAGAGGCAGAAAGGCCAGAGAGAGAAACACAAGGGCAATGCAGGGGGGGAAAAGTCAGGATATGGATTATTATTTGTATGTGCCTCCCACACAAAGGTTAACTGCAGGTGCACTTGTGTATGACCAGCTTGACGTGTGCTTTTAACAAGCTGGGCAGCGTTGCATTTGCGCCTCGACACGCTTAAGGCCTGAAAACAGTCTGCGGCGGAACGCTCAGCAGGCTTTTTGTCCCTGAATGATCCACAACACCCACGGTGTTCTATGGTCTCGCCCTCTTTCTACCTACTATTCACATGCATGTGAGCAGGATCACATACTGGAGTGAAGAAATGGGAATCTGAGTCCAGTTGGAGCTCGTGGAAATCTCAAAGGTCTAAATCCTCGTCTCTCCTCCAGCTCTTGTTCTCGTCTCATTTCACTTTCACGTCAGCTACCAAAGGGCTCTAATATTTAAATTTACTGGCACTGAATAGGCAATTTAACTGTCCTATATTTAACTTAATGACGAAAGTGTCACACACATACAGATTGATGCATACTCTGGGATAAGAAGCCTCTCTCATTTCCAGGACTGCAGGGAGCCAAATGTCTATTTATTAACCATCTGACATATAAAGTGGAAGGCACTAGAAACCATTCCCCGACATTCCACTGTTCTCCATCTCCTGTGAAAGACTTCAAATATTGGATGCGCCCTGCACAGACGTCTCAGGCATTCATTTATTTATTTTTGCCGAACTAACTGGATGCACTTGGTTATTAATACAACCGGAATTAGCCGTCAAGATTTTGTTATCATGTTAGTACAACAATTATTTCCACAGCAGCTAAGTGGAACTAATGAGCAGGAAAATCTGCTCTTTGCTTTACAGTAACATCATTACTTTCTTTTTGCCACCGTTTAAAATACGTAGTGTTTTAATGATTTCTAGATGGCATTTGGTTTTTAAGTGGGTGTTATGGATTGCGTGGAATGCAAATTAGAGCTCAGGTCATGACACTTATCTTTGGATTTAACTGGAGTTGGCCTTCGTACAACTGCAGCAAATACTGACACAAAAAAAACTGTGAGTAAACACCTTATTCTTACAGCTTCTTCACCCTCCACAGAATAGACTGTGTATTTCGTGTACCTGGTGCCTGGCTGCAGTTTAGGTCGTAAATCCTTCCAAACTAAAAGGTCAAACTACTCATCAAATCACTTTTACTATTTTGATTTAATAAGTTATGTGATGCCTTTTAAAATTGGGGTGAAGCATCACGATTGACAGCTGAGACTGACGACGTCGAGAGTCGTGAAGTTGAGACCATTTATATTTGCCCATTTTCTTGCATGTGTCATCTTCTGGTTTCTTTAGGCCTGATTCATCTCCTGTGACAGCCTCATTGTTCTCTTTGTCCTTTGGAAATTGTTGTCAGAAGCTCTTTATTTCGCCAAGTGCACGGGTCACAGAGAAGTTAACTCGGCTAATTAGCGCTTACCCATGAGCAGACAAATACACAAAGAGCGCGCTGACAAAATTCAACAGGAGCTCGAATTGTCGGACGGGTTTTAAGACCTTGTCTGAGACGCTTGAATTCTTTAAATCTCACTGTGTTGACTTCATTTATTCTGGTTTAGGAGAAAATACACATTCTGACTCTCCTTTCACTTGTACACTCAATCTGCTTGACTCCAACACACTCACACACACACACACACACACAAAGACACAGGCGAATCTCCTGTGAGTGGCGAGCAGCAGTCACGAGGAGAGAATGTGTGCGGGGAGAATGACACAGCAACCATCTATCTCTCTTTCTCCCTCTGCCTCTTTCACTTCTCTGCCACTGTTATGCTGGGAGGAGTGTGTGTGTGTGTGTGTGTGTGTGTGTGCGTGTGCGTGTGGCGGGGGCCTGTGTGGATTCGTGCCACAGTGGGTTGTTATTTTCTCAGATTATGAGATGGAGAAAAGAAATGTACAAACAACGGGATTAATGTCATAGCGTGGGATTTTGGGGAAGCTGATCTAATTCATAAGCGACTGACATTCATTTTCATGTTACCCAGAAGGACGCTCTATCTCCTCTCTGTTTTTTTAGGACACATCCATGCATCTGTGAGCACTAATAGGCAAACGCTCAATTATTTACCTTCCTATTAGAAATAAAATCTACAATCTACAAGAAGTAAATTCATGATAAATACGGTTTCAGCCACATAAAAAGTTTGTTTGGTAACGACAATCTCGGTGGATTTGTCCGGCACTTTCTGTCCAGCCTGTGGATAAATTGCCCAGAAATCGTATCCAGACATTTATGTTCCCAGCAGCTGAATCCTTCTGACTCTAGTGATGCCCTAACTTCCCATCTGCTGCGGCCATGGGCTTCTTATTTTTGCTCTTTGGTGAAATATAAATGTCAACTCTTGGATGGATTGTCATTAAATCTGGCTCACGCCTCCATGTTCCCCGTCAAGATGATCTGTTGCCATCATCCGGCCCCATCAGCTTCACCTGTACTAGTGTTTAATGCTTATTCATTGTTCGCAAATTGCTGAATTAAGATGGTAAAAACATTGTAGTAAGTCTGCAGGGAATTTAATTTGACCAGTAGCTAACATGGCTGCTGCAGGTATAACCCAATTACCAGTAAAGATCATTCCAAGGAGGTTTATGCTGAGTTTCCCTGAATTGATGATCAACTCAACATCTGACCTTTGTGTCTCTTCTGTCTCCTTCCAGCCACCAGACCCAGACAACATGCTGGGACCATCCCAAGATGGCCGAGCTCTACCAGTCTCTGGGTAAGATGCATATTCTCTCGCTCTAAGCTTTAGTTGGATTAGACGCAGTAGAAGTAAGACACTTCCTCATCATCTCTAACTGTGTTTTGTTCTTCCTTCTTGTTTCCATCCTTCAGCCGACTTGAACAATGTTCGATTCTCGGCCTACAGAACAGCCATGAAGCTCAGGCGCCTGCAGAAGGCCCTCTGCTGTAAGTATCCTCCTCCGACGACAGCACTTTATTAGGAACACCATACTAACATGAGGTAGTTTCTTCCTTTGCTCTCAAGCAGGATTTTGTGACAAGGAGCATTGTTATACTGGGAGTTCCCATCAGACTGTGGCTTTCGAGTCACGATTGATTAGTAATAAGGGGGCAAAGTGTGTCAAGAAAACGTTCCCCACTCCATTACACCACCAGCAGCAGCTTGGACCGGTGACAGGAGGCAGGTTGAGTCCATGGATTCTTGCTATTGATGCCAGATTCTGAGCCGACCATCTGCAGCCTCAGCAGAGACGCACACTCATCAGAGAAGGCTGCAGCCAGTCTGGCCATTCTCCTTTGACTTACCATATCCTCAGTGAATACTCTAGTGATTGTTGTGTGTGTGTGAACCAGCAAACCCATACTCACACCATCATGCTGTGGTCAAACTCACTGGGATCACGTTCTGCTGTTTGATGTGAGCATTAACTGAAGCTGCTGAGCTGCAGCTGCAGGATACTGTTGCTGCCACGTGATTGGCTGATTGGATAATTGCATGAATGCAGATGTATAGGTTTTCCTAGTGAAGTGCTTGGTGAGTACAGGATGTGTATATATAACTGTGCTGTATGTGTCATATAGAGGTGTTTTGCCCCTTGCTTCAAGTACTTCCTCATTATGAGTGCTCCTCTCATTGTGTTCCAGCCCTCCTACACGTCTTTGTTCTCCCTCACTTTCCATCTCCATGTTTCCTTTTTCTATTCACTCTAATGCCATGTTGTTTTTCTTCGTCTTACATAGTCTCCTCTTCTTCCTCTTCCCTCGTCTTCCTTTTTCGTCTCTCTACTTCTATCGTCTTTGCCTCCCTGCTCTAACTGCTCCTGTGTGTGTGTGTGTGTGTGTGTGTGTGTGTGTGTGTGTGCGTGTGCGTGTCCATATGTGTGTTTACTCATCCCTCTCGTCTCTCGCCGGTGGATCTGTGGAGAGTGTGACCGCCTACGAGCTGTTATGTGTGTGATATGTTTGAAGGCGTATAGCCGGTTGCAGCCGTATCGTACAGAAGCACTATTCGTGTTCTCTGTTCTAAAAATACAAATGAGCAGGTTTGGTGGTTAAACCCTGACGAAGGCAGCGTGCTGGTCGAAACTCTTCTGCTTTTTGTTTGTCTCTTTCCGTAACAATTGGTGGACATTTGTTTCTCTGTCGTCCCCTTTCTCTTCTAAAAATGTCTTTAAAAATACATTTATCAACCAACTTAGCTTCAGGTAGAAATCTGGACTGCAGTATATTTGTTATGACAAGAAGAAATCTAAATGTTAATCTAAATGTTAAAACTAGAAACATATTACCTTGCAAAATAGAAGTTCAGCTTGCAGCCTTCATCCCGTCAGTACAGGTATGAATCTGCTCATTTGTAGGCAGTAATTAGCCTTGAGCCGACTTATCGGTGGTGCAGGGATTATTAGAAGTGTGTTTGGCCTTTTCTCAATATAATCACACTCTCCTCCTCTTTCTGTCCTTTACTGGACTTAGTGAACGACAAAGATTAATAATGTGATATTCTATGGATCCCTTGAGGGAAGTCCCCCCCCCACTACTGTCCTTGAGCAGCAGTGAGCTCGAGGACACTTGGAACATTTAAGTGTCCAGTCTCGTTGAAAGACGGTTTGAGCACAGCCGCAGGGCGCAGTGTGAGAACTAACCACCTCCGCCCCCCTTGTGTCTGCAGTGGACCTGGTGAGCATGCCCGTGGTGTGCGAGGTGCTGGACCAGCACGGCCTGAAGCAGAACGAGCAGCTGCTGGACATCTCCCAGCTGGTCACCTGTCTGACCAGCCTGTACCAGCGGCTGGAGCAGAGCCACTCGCACCTTGTCAATGTCCCGCTGTGCGTCGACATGTGTCTCAACTGGCTGCTCAACGTCTACGACACGTGCGTATACAAACACCTCACATGCACGCGCAGAGAAGAGCTCCCATTATTTCAGTGAGATTTAACGTATTCTAACATGTTGTTTGGTGGTAGTGGTCGCACCGGAAAGATCCGGACTCTGTCGTTCAAAACTGGAATCATCTCGCTCTGCAAGGCTCACCTGGAGGATAAATACAGATGTAAGTCCTTCAGTTTCACTGCATGATGTTCAAGTGCATCATTTCCACTTGTCTATGTGCACAATCCATCTCCTGCTCTTATTCCCTGTTTTCTCCCACTTCCTCTCTCCAACCTCCGCTCCCTCTCCTCCCCATCGCTCCCTCCTCCAGTCTTGTTCAGACAGGTTGCCAGTGCGACCGGTTTCTGTGACCAGCGTCGCCTCGGCCTCCTCCTCCACGACTCCATCCAAATCCCCCGACAGCTCGGCGAGGTCGCCTCCTTCGGCGGCTCCAACATCGAGCCCTCCGTCCGCAGCTGCTTCCAGTTTGTGAGTCTCACACAAAGTTGGCATTCTACTTAAACTTTCTACAGATTCATGCAAATGTATATTTATATATGTTATTCAGATGTCTAGACAGTTTATTCACACTGATGCCTAAGGCCATCCAGATGAAGGCCACATATTACTTTTTATTATTTGTTTACTCCAGGCTTTATCAGGTCTGTTTATATAAAAGAACTAGATTGTCACTTAGAGCGAAGCTGGAAATTAAGGGCAAAACAAAGGTAAAAGAACAAGGATAAGAAAAACAAGAGGTGGATGAAACGCATCACGTAAACATGGTGAGAAGCTGAGAGTGTGTGTGTGTGTGTGTGTGTGTGTGTGTGTGTGTGTGTGTGTGAATGTTCGTGTCAGACAGGAGAATAAAATGAACAAGACTGGAGGGGATCAAACAAATCATCTCTTACAGCTGCAGAGTTATTGCTCAAATGGAAACAAGGACATATTTTATTGACAAGCCAGAAAGAAAATCTCACACAAATTGGACAGCATCACCACGAAATACACTACATACAATATATAGGTTTTGTGTCTGGCTCTAATGATTTCAGAAACTGTCACCAACAGGAGGCATTTGTTCTCGTTCTCAGTGACTCTGAGGCGTAAGAACATCTGATAAATTCACTTTGTCAACATAACACACATTCACAGCAGGTGGACCTATCCAGCCCTAAACTGGAGATGGTTGAGAGTCATTCCAGCTGCTTCCTCTGAGGAGTGGGTGTGCTGTGCATGTGGGTGTGAGGTAGGGGGGGGGGGGGGGGTACTGGGATCAGTTCCATGGAAACTCCAAAACCCTGGAGTTCCCAGAGTCTCTGCTGATGGGAAAGTGATGCATGGAGCTAATATGTCGTGTTTTTACTGTTTTTGTTTCCCATCTCTGCAACTCTCAGGAGACTCTTTTTATTTTTAAATATATTTTGCGGTGTAATTTGAATACATAGCTAAACAAAGACGTAAAGGAAAAGGGCTTGTGATGGTCTATATTTCCTTCTCCAGATCATTTCTACCAGATGGGAAAATATTCCACTGCATTAAAATAAAATGTCACTTTTTATCCCATGTTTCCTGTCACATTTCTCAGGCCAACAACAAACCAGAGCTAGAGGCGGCCATGTTCCTCGACTGGATGCGTCTGGAGCCCCAGTCCATGGTGTGGTTACCAGTCCTGCACCGCGTGGCTGCTGCCGAGACGGCCAAGCACCAGGCCAAGTGCAACATCTGCAAGGAGTGTCCCATCATAGGATTCAGGTACGGAGGAGGCAAACAATCACAGCAGAAGCACTTAAGACGTAGCTAACTGGTTTTCTGGATCCACTAATAAATCAGAGTTTTAGGTATTACCATAAATAATCCTGCATGAGCTCCATTGCGAGCTTGTGCATAACTCATCAGACTCGAAAGCATTTTGTTTTGCGTCATTATTCAAGTAAAAACACATTAACTTGACCCACTTGATAAACGAGATCGCTCTCCGTCACCAGTCTAGCTCCAGCTGTGAAGAGGCTTGTAAACCTATTTATCGCCGTAATCTAATTCAGCGGCAGTGGCTGGGTAGTAAAACGGCACACTGGTACATATGAATGATTGATGATGTGATTACGGTGACAGAACTCTCGTCTTGTTTGTTAACCCCGGCCCTTAAAGCAGTGGTGGAACCCAGGCGTTGGAAGGCTGGGACCTGTAAAAGGAGGTGGGACTCCTCTGTTGTTGGTGCGCCCCCTTTCATGACAAGAGCTGTGATAAATTGTAATAGAGTCTCAGGGCCAAGGAGTAAATTTCTCATTTAGGTACCAGGCTGGAAGAATTTTAACTGCTCCTACCCTGGGGAAAACAAAGCCATAAATTTCCCTCTTTTGTCTTCTTCTGCCTCTTGTCTTTCTTCCACTTCCTTCTTCTTTTATTTACATTTGCCCCTCCCACCTTTGCTCTGCCCTTCTCTCTTCCTCTCTTCAATCTTTTCCCTTTCTCTCACCAGATATCGGAGTCTGAAACATTTCAACTATGACATTTGCCAAAGCTGCTTCTTCTCTGGTCGCGTTGCCAAGGGCCACAAGATGCAGTACCCCATGGTCGAGTACTGCACTCCGGTATGAATACTATTATCATATCCCTGCTCTGCAATGTGTAAATGAAATGAAAATGAAAACCGCGAGGATGTGAAGTAGCCAGACGATAAAAAAAACATTCTGAAAACTAATAAACCTCCAGACTAAGATGTAAATATCCTGCAAACATGAGCTCCCATGTCTGTACATGAAATGACATATTCTAAGAAATGCTTCCAGTGAGTCAATCTCAATATCTACAAATATAGTTTTTACATTTCTGTTCACGCACAAATTGGAAACAAGATCCATGATAATTAGTAAAATGTTTGGAGGTGCTGGAAGGCAGGTGCTTGCTCTTGTCATCTCGCTTGGTGTTGAGCCTGGTACCACTTTGTGTCATGTGTAAGATGACACCCAATCATTTCAGTGTTGTTTACAGTGTGTTCTGCAATTATTTTAAATTCCTGGAATATCAAAAAACACTCCTAAGGGAAAGTGTGAGAATAACAAGAGCCTTTTTACAGGTGCAGAGAAAGGGTTAAAGTTTGATTTGTTTAGCCCAGACCCAGGGCTGAAATAAAAACACTGACTGAGAGACGTAAATCTGTTTCCTCTCTCTCGTAAATGTAATGACACACTCAGATCTGACAATGAGGGCATTAAGTTCACTTCACTGGACGTGTGAATAAAGTCAAAAGGGCCTGAAAGGTTCCCTTAAAGGTGTGTGTGTGTGTGTGTGTGTGTGTGTGTGTGTGTGTGTGTGTGTGTGTGTGTGTGTGTGTGTGTGTGTGTGTGTGTGTGTGTGTGTGTGTGTGTGTGTGTGTGTGTGTGTGTGTGCCCCACTCCCACACACTGAACAAAGCCACCTTTGTGTCCCGTCTCTCCACAGACGACGTCAGGGGAGGATGTCAGGGACTTTGCCAAGGTGCTGAAGAACAAGTTCAGGACCAAGCGCTACTTTGCGAAACACCCACGTATGGGCTACCTGCCTGTCCAGACAATCCTGGAGGGAGACAACATGGAGACGTGAGTTGCATAAAGACATTTCATTTAAACCCACGAGCAAAACCCACATGCATGCAGTGCAGTGTAGCTGGATAAGATTTGGGCTTGTTCTAAGCTAACACAACCATCTTATTTTCAGGTGATTAAACACTAATGAAAACAGGAATTTAAATATTACGCCCTGCCGATAGATCCGCCTAAATCCTACACACTGGACCTTTAGTCCAAACTGAAATTAAAGTTTGAAAGCAGTTTAACCACTGGGTTATGGGCGAGACTGTTCCTTGGCCGGCGTCTCGGGCGTTTGCCTGGCAACTGCTCAGAGCCAAGAAATAGTCCCAGCGAATAATCACATTTCTTTAAAGGTCAAACTCCTCCTTTAAAATGTCATAACAGCAGGGGTAAGAGGGGTCATTGGGGGGGGGGGGGGTGCTCAGGCTCAGTCAACTTTTGCAAACAGTTTCCAAGTTTTAATTATGGATGGATACAAAAGTCAAGGTTTTAACACCTAACTGCTGACATACTGTATGAACTCAGTAATATACCTGTGATTGGCTATAATGAGCTGATAATATCGAGCACGCTGATGTTTCAGTCTGCGTCCGTCATGAATATTTATCTCAACCTCTTATACCGCTATTGGCTAAAGATAAATCATTAATCAGACGAAAAGAAAATCATCAATAATGGAAGTATCGGCACTTAACTGAGATGCCGAACGTCTCCCTATTGTTTATGCAAGGCCAAGTATTAAGTGCTGTGGGACAGATGTGGAAAGCTGCACATCTGTCAGGCAGTTACTGTGCATTATGAATAAAGAGGATCCTCAAACTAAACCCTGTTATAAAAGCATCACAGTTTCAGGCATAAATCGTCTTTCAGTGAATATCGACACACACACGCGTGCGTGTGTGTGAGAGAGTGTCCATGCATGTTCATGTGCATCAGTTTAATCACCCAGTCTTCAATATAGTCTCACCGCTCCACTCCCACCATGCTTTGCGGTGCAGTGTCCTTCCACTTCCTGTGTCATCATCTCACGTTTTTTTGTCTTGCAGTCCTGTCACTCTGATCAACTTCTGGCCCGTAGACCATGCGTGAGTACCTGGCTCGCACATGCACCCACACACACACACACACACCAACCTAGAGTGGATGTAGCTCTCTAACGTTAACTCAATGTACAGTTTAATGTGACAAAGTCTTCATTCTACATAGATTGTCAATAGTGTGCAGGGTTTAGATACAGCAGCACAATGCCGAGCTGTAAAGGACTGTTGGCCTCCACCCACACCTCCCTCACCTCCACTTTTAGACCGAGAGGAGGACAAGGTAGAAGATATGAATAAATTATACCTCAAGCAGATGTGTCATCAATAGCATTTGAACGTTTTACAGAATGAGAAAAGAGAGGGATAGAAAAATGGTTTATATCAGCACACTGTAAGAGAATCCTAAACGATTACCAGAATGAAAGGCTACGCTGAACTTAACGAGTTATTCTCTGGCAGGTTTTCTTTTTATTTCTCCTTCACCTTTATGTCGAGGTAGGAACTCGTGCTTGAGTATTTTAAAGAGTCCGACCCTCATTTCTCAAGGACTGAACCACAACAGGAAAAGTTGTTTGAATCCTCAGGAGTCTCCTGGTTAATGATGTTAAAGAACCCGTCTTTCCCTGAGCAGACGTGGTGTGAGATCTTAGATCTGAGGCCTCTTTTGAAGTGAAGGCAAATGTATTCCAAGCGGAGAGTGCAGGGTACAAGCGAGGAGCTTATTTACAAAGCATTCCACACTGTCAGACATCCGTGCCTTGTACTGTCGCTCCCTCCATGCCTCTCCTGTGGATTTATGTGGCTTGTGTGCTTGTGCACTGGGATTAATGAGTCCCTCCTGGTTGCATTCATGAGTTCTACCTTCCCTCTTCTGTGTGCTCCTCTCTCTCACAGGCCCGGATCGTCCCCTCAGCTCTCACATGACGACACACACACTCGGATTGAGCACTACGCCAACCGGTAACACTCTGCTTTTAGCAGCAGCAGCTCCTCACTGCGTTGCGAACAGGACACGAGGATGTCACCTTCCTCACGCTATACTTTGTGCTTTCCCTGCTGCTTGTCCTCGGCCCTGCGTCACAGATAATGGCTCCTCCAGAGAGCCCTTCCAGACACCAGAAACATTTTGATTGATGTGATTTGGAATAATGACTTTGGGGAAAATACTAGAACACGCTTCCTGCACTTGGATGCCTGTCTTCTCCCCCCTCTGTGTTCAGGCTGCCGTTAACTCACAGGGGATCGGTTGCCCTGATTCTGTGCTGACAAAGTTTTGGGGAACTTTTCAGTCAACATTCTCACGATCATTACAAGAACCTTTAGTTAATAGTGTTTTTACCTCAAAATACGTGATTCCCACTTAGTGAAATATGCCAGTGACAGACCAACAGTAGCTTTTCCTCCTCCTGTTCGCAACTCAGTGAGCCCCGTGATTTAGGCTGAGTGATCTCATTAAATGTTAACACTGATGATGTGAGCCTGCCTCTCAGGCATATGTCATATGCAGTCAGTGTTTTTGCTCATCTTGTTGGAATATGGTTTAAAATGAAGTCAGATTTATTTCGAACAAGCCACAGAAGATGAGTTAGATCCCAAAAACTATTTTCCTGCTTCTTCCATGTCTACATGTAAGTATACACGTGAAGAAAGTTACACAAAACAACAAATGTCTAAATTACAGCATCACATGCTAAATAATCACACATCACAATAAATCCACATATTGTGTAAAACACTTGATTAAACACTGAGCACCTGAACCATAGACTTACTGTATAAGAGACAATAAACATTACTGATGCATATTTAAGTAAAACAAAACATCTTATTCCAGATCACTATTCCAACAATATTCATGACTGTATATGTCAATGCTTTGAAAGATGCTTATGCACGATTGTTGACTATTTAAAGATGGAGAATGGGGGTACCTTGACAAACTTGCATATAAATATCTTTTTATCACCGGGAGTTATGTAAAAGTTTCTCGAAACATATTCTCCCTGCAGCAGTTTCACATAAAAGAAAACAACTTACCACAGCAGCACTATTGGTTTAAATGCTGAGTGTGCCGAAAGGATTCTTTAGTCGGCTAATGATGAGGATGAAGAATGGTGTAAAGGCTGAACTAGAATGTCAAGATATCCCTTTGCAAACAGTAGAAACTGAATCTGTACACGATGATAAAGTGACGTGTTGACTTTTCGGTGAATAAGCATTCTGCAGTGAGAGTCCAACACATGCATATGCTAATGTCTCTGGGATGTCGCCTGCACCGTCCAACGTGCCAGCATGTGTGCCTCAGAAACCTCAATCCATCAATCCTGGGCTGGAGACGAGCCGCACTGACGCAATCAAAGCTTATTCACCAAAATATTTCAGTGTTCCTTCAGTTTCAGTTTGCGCCTGATCCTAACTGCGTCCACCGACCCGCCGCTGAGGGACAAGAAGCAGTCAAATCAATAACTCAATGAGTCCATCAAACAGCTGATCAATGGGTCATTGAATCAGTCGGGCACTGTTGGCATTCCTCTGCGGAGTCAGTGTGAGGTTTGAGCCACGGGCCGAGTGTTTGATCCCTGCAAGAGAGTGTCTGACACCACTCATTGTTGCCTCGGGCTAACACACACACACACACACACACACACACACACTCATATAAATATAGCAAACCCACACATGCTGACGGACACACATGCTGAGTCACACTCCCCGCCTCCGGCCCTGCGCTCTCAGCCTGTGTCACGTCTCGATCTGGCGGATTCCAGATACCGTCCAGCAGATAAAGGGAAAGTGGTAGGGCGAAGAAGTAACATAATTAAGCTTTGAGTAGGCGGATGGCTCCCAGGCTGCAAGGTTATCTCTTGTTCCTGGAGCATGCGGCAGCTTCTGAGTACGAGTGCAGCCGCCTGGGCAGATGCCAGTCTGTCACAGTCCATCTGCTCGAATGCCTCAAGCGAAGCACAGAGCATTTTTATTTTATTCGAGCGCTGATAAAGACCCAAAATCTCTTTACTTTTCATGTAGACACTTAAACCACCAGGAAAGTGTTGTAGTGGAGATAACGACATGGCAATTTAAATCTTTTTTTTTGCTTGCACGCATTTTATCTTGATAGATCTGTCGGAGAAGCACTGCCAGGAGGTTTATGTAGAAGGGTCGTCATGAGTTACTCCTTCAAATTACTTCATTACTCCTTTGAAATAATATCAAAGTCCCAGCGGTGTCTCTCCATGCGAACTCTCCCTGGCTTGACCCTTTGCTCTTCTTTGATGATGAAGTTTTTGCCAACTTCTTTGAGTTTGTCGTGCATCACAATTAGATAAAGTATAAAAGTAGAAGTACATAGTGTAAGGATCATATGAGAACACCCTGTGCCAACCACAGAGGAACGTCAACAGCCCAACCTAAAGAAACATCGTTATGTGCTTCACCAAACTCTCAATTCTTCCTGCTGCTCTTTGCACACACTGTAACCGTATATGACAACTTCTCCTACCACTCACTCTGTGACAACCAGCTTCCTCAGAGGTGGAATTTGATTTTCCTCCAAGTTGAGTGTTGTCATATCAAACTGCTCTTTAGTGAACCCCCCTGAAACCCCCCAGTAGAACCTCTGAACACTGAATTGAGACTGCTTGTCCCTGTGGAATCTCCTGATAGAACGTCTGGGTTTGGGACTGACTGCTCTGTTTCTTCCCCCTCCGCAGGTTAGCAGAAATGGAGAATCGTAATGGCTCATATCTGAATGACAGTATCTCACCCAATGAAAGCATGTGAGAACCGCTTTTTGTTTGTTTGGTCTCGCCAACCTCACCCACTCACTGATTGGCTCGCTGTGTATGAACTGGCTCTTGTCTTCTTTGTTCCCATTGGCTGGTTGTGATATGTCAATGAATATGTTTACATGTGTACAGTGTTGTTCTATAAGCTCATATTCCAGTTTTATTCTGGTTTGTATTATCATAAACCACATGAATACAGTGACTTCACATAGTATTCAGACCCCTTCACTTTCTGCACACTATACTTTATTTTAAATGGATAGAATTGCCATTGTTCTTTAGATCTTTTGAGTATTTGTATTCAGTATTCAGACCCTGCTGCTGAGAAGCCTCCACCATGCTCCTCTGCAGGGAGGATGTTATCCAGGTTATAAAGTCATAGTGCGTTCCCAAAGAAAAGTTTAATCTCATCAGACCAGACAATCGATTTCATCTTGCTCTCGTGGCGTTTTTACAAACTCTGAGCCAGCTGTCATGTCTCTCCCTCAAAGTGGCTCCCATCCTGTCATTCAACCATGAAGGTCTGATTGATCTGTCAGGTTCTCTGCGTTAAGCTGTTTTAAACTGACATGAACTCGAGGGGCGGCTGATGAAATCACCTTTTTGTTTTCGGCACACAGACACCGGCTCTTATAGCCCAGAGCTCTAATCTTGTTGTCGTCCCAAGTTGACATCTTCCCTGTGAGTTTTCAGAATATCTATTCATCACCTTAGTTTTATTGTGGAGGTCTACAGAGAGTTCATTGGGCTTTATGGCTGTTTGTTGTCCTGACATTCAGTGTGAATTGTGGGACCTTATACACAAAGGTGTGGGGCCACAGGTGGACTCCAGCTCTGTTTGTCATACGTGTTATAGAGTGTAGGTCGCAGCTTTATCAAAGTGGCAGCTTTATCCCTTTAAGATTAAATCGACACCACAACAACGTGTGCAAAAACTAAGAGGGTGTGAATATGCTGTGAAGTCACTGTACATCCCTGAATGACCTGATATCACCAGGTGATTCCAGCACATCTCTCATTCTGTGTTCATACACTCCTCAGGGATAAGTGCTTCTAATTGGGACATGATGATTATGGTTAATGATGATGTAACTCATTTACACTGAGCAGTCCAAGTAATGAGAGTATTGCTGTGATTGTAAATATGTAAAGTAGGTACATTCTCCTTGTTTGTTATCTGGTTCCACTCATTACTATGATATGCACTTGCTGTTTCTGATGCCCTCTTCTTTAGAATACTGTGTTGACTGTAGTAAAACTAAAAAAGGTATTTTTGCAGGGCACAGAGAGAGGAACAGAAAAACACCACGAATTGGCATCGGTTCAGCTTTTAAAGCAAAGATCTGTAAATCGTATAAATCTAATTTAATATTTTGTACTTAAAATTTCAGTTGTAAAATGGTAGTAGTCAGAACGAGCTGCTGACTTTAATTATTAATGTCCAGAGTTTTTAGATGATAAATAAGTGTAGTAAATATCATAAATAATAAATATTTGACCTACAAAGATAAACCTGTAATTAAGGTTTAAAAAAAAGAGTAAAGTAACAAAACAGCACAAGTTGCAAAACGCAGCTCGGTTGATGAAGCAGCAGCGACGAGCGGGAAGCATCTCGACGCCCGAGCCGAGAGAGCTGGGCTCTTTTCTCATAATGAGTTCTACTTTCGTGTCAGCAGCCGTCAGAATTCAGTCTGGCAGATTGGCTGAGCTGAAAGCGGCGCAGTGTACGCAGCAGCATCTGAATAGCTGGCCTAATTAAAATCCTCCTAAAACACCATGGGCCGCGTGTACGATGGCTCCGAGTTGGCAGAGCGTGGCCGACTGAATCGCTCCGTAATGTCCGGGACCCAAAGACGACAGGCCCTGGCCCCTCTCTCTGTCCCCCCCCCCCCCGTGTTAGACTCTTCTTCTGTGGTGCAGTCCTGTTCCACTCCTGCTGCATCATTCACTTGCTGATTTTCCTTTTCTCCATCTTTCTCTGTGTGTTTGCGTGTGCGTGCGTGTCCATGCAACCATGCACGTGTGTGAATGTGTGTATGTTTGGTGTGTGTGGGCGTGTGTGTGTGTGTCTGCAGCGATGACGAGCACATGTTGATCCAGCACTACTGCCAGTCTCTGAACCAAGGCTCTCCTCTCAGCCAGCCCCGCAGCCCCGCCCAGATCCTCATCTCCATGGAAACAGAGGAGAAGGGAGAGCTGGAACGGGTCCTCAATGACCTGGAGCAGGAGAACAGGTCAGTGAACGCACCCATCTTTCAATTATTCTCTCCTGTTTGCTGCCTCATGTCTTTACTCCAAACTGTAACTTTACTCAGCTCAACAGAATCCGGGTTCTGCATGAATACCAGCACACATTCACAGATCTGAGGATTAGACTTTTATATCGCATCTTGAAACTGTATATTCGAAGTAAGAACTTTGTCTCTGTGGCAAATAGAAAAAAGATTCAGGATAATTACAGGGAACTGCAGTGGTTGTATTGCTGCAGCTCGCTAACTCTGCCGGGTGACGTGTTCTCAGCTAGTTTAAGATGATTTGGAAATCGTCTCCCATGCTTCATCGAGGAAAATCTACGACCGAAGTTGTTATTGCATTATCGTGAGAAAATTGTCAAAATTATGAGTAAAAACACCAAAATATCATCCAGCAATATCTACAGTATCTAAAATTAGCCGACCATAAGGTACTCGTCATACCAGGCTCATCAGTGACGCAGGTTAGAAACACGTCAGGCGACTCTCTGCGTGGATCCACACACGTCACACGACCCTCCTTCAGAACCGTGTTTCCACCAGGTTTGGACACAGGTTGGATGCTGCCTGCCTGTGGAGACTTGGCATTGCTACCAGCGATGGGAATTAAGTAAATAATAGCAGCAGATAGCGAGCAGATGGACAGAGGTGGATGTGGGTCCAATACATGATACACATGAAGCTGGAGCTGCAAATCCCCTGAGTGCATTGAAGTGATTCAAAGTGTGTTTTATTGCTCTTAAAAGATGTTTTGGTGAAGATGTGCCAAAGGTTGAAAGAGATCTGAAAATGTCATATTTAAAAATTCCCTTTGTAAGAGCAGGGAAGTACCAGTGTCCTCCTCTCTGCCTTCATCAGTCCAAGAATAAAAGTGAAAAATACAAATCAGTAAAGACTGTTAATGTTTAAACTGCATTTGACATCCTTAACTAGAAGTATCCACGTGTTCTATTCCTCTGTTTCCTCTGCTGCAGGAAGCTGCAGTCGGAGTACGACCGCCTGAAGAAGGCCCACGACAGGAAGGGCCTGTCGCCACTGCCCTCGCCACCGGAGATGCTTCCGGCGTCGCCGCAGAGTGCGCGCGACGCCGAACTCATCGCCGAGGCCAAACTGCTGCGGCAGCACAAAGGACGTCTGGAGGCCCGGATGCAGATCCTGGAGGACCACAACAAACAGCTGGAGTCCCAATTGCACAGGCTGAGACAGCTGCTAGAGCAGGTACACGTTATGCACGGTGCCCTTGAGCAAGGCAGTGATTCCTCCACAGAGAGAGATGTCCTGGATTAATATAATTTTAGCATTTAATTGAATGTGAAGTAGGATAATCAGCTTCCTCCGTATTGTGTGTGTTTGCGTCTCAGACGGATTCCAAGGTGAACGGCACAGCTCTATCTTCTCCCTCCACCTCATCTCAGCGTTCAGACTCCTCCCTCCCTCTGCTCCGTGTGGCAGCCAGCCAGACTACTGACACAATGGGTAAGAGCCCACACACACACACACACACACACACACACACACACAACCACACACACACACACACACACACACACAACCACACACACACACACACACACACACACAAAGACCCCCTCTAATTTGCATCAACCTCTTTAAAAGCATAGAGCATATAAATAGATGCAAGATGTCATAAACTCCTCCACGTCCGACAGCATGTAGAGAACACGCTGTTGGACGTGGTTAAACTCCACTGTGAGAACATATTGTATTTGTGTGTGTGTGTGTGTGTGTTTGTGTCTGTGTGTGTGTGTTTGTGTGTGTGTGTGTGTGTGTGTGTGTGTGTGTGTGTGTGTTGATCCCAACCTAAACAATGTGACTTATTTTAGGAAACAGATTTCTCATAATGGAAACAATCTGGTTCTCCTTCCTGTTCCAGGTGACGATGAGCTGTCCAGCCCTTCCCAAGATGCATCTGGGCTGGAGGAAGTGATGGAACAGCTCAACAATTCCTTCCCTCATAGCCAGGGTACAGAAAACACAAACACCGTCACGTACATCTTCTGCAAATGATAAAGATCAGATATATAAACAATAAGAGACAGATTTGAGGAGGTTACAATACAGTTGAGGCTGCATCAGAGCAGAGAAATCCTCAGCGACAGTATCGTAGATGATGTGATTCAGAAACAAGCTCTGTGAGTTTCTCTTTCCACCATTGTTGTGTCATTATTTGAGATAATCCAGACGTATTAGAGCGAGGAATCAGACGTCTTTCTCTCTCACTTGATTTGAGGCTGATTTCTCCTTCTTCCTGTCCTCTTGTCTTTTCTTCCTTTCCTCCTTTTCTCCATGAGCCAGGAGGGAGAAGGGGACACCCATGAGAGGTGAGTGGCTCAACTTTCTCCACCTCCACCTTTTCCTCTTTCCCCCTCTGAGGTCTATTTCCATTGCACGTGTACCATGACTGTACCGCTGCTGTCTCCTGCTGTAGCCGTATGGATTTTAGCCAGAACATCATGGTCTAACATTCAGCATTCATCTGACAGACATGATGGCAGAGAGGAGACATCATGGTGCAGTGGGGGAAAGCAGATATCTGTCCTCCCTCCTGTTACCTGTTTTTAATTTCCTCTGTCCTCTGTCCCTCTGCTCTTCACACATAGGAAACAGAGTTGGTGCTGTAGAGCTGTGTGTGTGTGTAAACTAGTGTTTGCATATATGTTCAGCTGTATCATATTTTCCATTACTCTTATGGCTTTAGATTAAAGAACATTCCATTGAGAGTGGAATAATATAATTTGTTATCTCTGTAAGGTGAGATACCATTGAAGTGAATCTGCTCGTCGCTCTTTCACTCCATTTAAACTTCATTCTACATCGAGTGGAACACATGGAATTCATTTTAACATTCACCACACGGCTCTGCTCCTCTTTCTGGATCCTCCTTTCTCCTCTGAGTGGAACTTTGAACCAGGTCTGAACAGTTTATCACTCCACACTCGCTTGGAGATTCTTTTTGAGAAGTGACAACATCAACAACTTGTTGATTAACAACACTGTACACGTTTTACTGTGTGCGTGTGTGTGCTCCTGTGTGCAAGTCTGTGTTATCTAAGCCTCTCTCTCTCTCTCTCTCTCTCCCTCTCTCTCCCTCTCCCTCTCCCTCTCCCTCCAGGTCCGAGCATCGGCAGTTTGTTCCACATGGCCGACGACCTGGGCCGTGCCATGGAGTCACTGGTCAGCGTGATGACGGACGAGCAGAGCGCCGAACAGCACGAGGCCCTGCCCTTCTGATCCGCCCTGCCTCCTCCCCCTCCTCCCCCCCCCCTCCACCTATAGCATGCTTTTCTAGTCAAAACAACTGGATTGGAAACACAGTTTACAAAGAGAATATATAACGTCTATTTTTGTGAAGGATTGCGGTTCCAACGATGCGTTTAAAATAACAACAAAAAAAAGAAAGAAAAAACATTATAACTTGTAGATTTCAGTAGTTTCTTAAAACGTCCTGAAGTTGTTTTATTATTAACAGAGGCTGGTTTTTAAACTTCTATGCAACTGTATAAAACTGGGGTGGGGGGGGAGGCCGGGGGTCGGATGAGATACAAATACGTGTGTTCAGTGTGGTCATATATTTGTCATCTCTTTGTAATTGGGGAAACAGCTCAAAGCATTTCAGACATTTGTATCAAAAGAGAATGATTGTAATCATAAGGGTGCTTACAAAGAGGAGACTGTCTTTGAGTAACAGTGAACACTACTGTCAAGGTAATGCAGGCGTCCTGGGTCTTTACAGTACGTTGTCTGTGAGACTGTGTGTGTGTGTGTGTGTGTGTGTGTGTGTGTGTGTGTGTTTATGTATGGATGTGTGTGTGTGTGTGTGTGTGTTTGGGTGTGGTGCCTAATTTCCACATGACATTACAGCTTTTTTTTTGCTTTGGCTTACAAACCTCTTATTGTATTTGATTTTTTCTATCATCCATCCACTCATCCGTCCATTTATCCATCCATCTTTTCATCTCCCGTTTTTTCTGAGCATCTCCATGGCAACAGGATTTATCTTTGTATTTGTTTCCAGCACAGTGTACCGTGTGCACAAGCAGAGGTTGTAAAGGCCTGAGTCAGAACTGAGATAAGTCAACGAGGTCAAACGCACATAGTCCCACCTCGGTGAGTCTGTGACACTACTCCTCTTTACTGTGTGGCTGTTCTGATGGCTTCGTGCTGTTCCACTGATTGACAGTGGGTGGCAGTAATGTGCCACACAAAGCTGCACTGAGTTCATGTTACTGTCCCTGACACACGTGCTTATTCCTTCTTTTCCCTGGTTGCAGATATGTGCAGTGTAGAAAAAATCCTCCCCGGCCAACGAGACCGACCAGAACACAGATATGATTTCAGAGTTTTTCTCGCGACAGGCTCAGGTCAGGAATCCACTCTCCATCACACAGCTTGTCTCCTCGGTGTATCGTTCCCTGACACACTCAGAAGTTCAGTCTGTGGAGGTCAGAGCCGAAACAGGATTTACAGAGTTCCTCCTCATTGGTGACGAGGCAGCAGCTCCAGTCATGTGCGGATCTGTAAATACGATTCGCCCTCTGGTCTGCGAGTTGCCTCCATCGTTTGATAAATAGCTCTGTTGGAGAATCTGTATCTTTGAATAAGGGTTTTTAGATCTTCAGTTCTGCACATGGCTTCACAGACGCCTTCAGGAAGAACTTGTGTTTTTTTTTTTAGAAAGAACATCTGACTATTGCACTGGTACATATTACTGCACAAGTGTCTCCTGGAGGGCCTGTTGCGTGCACACTGTACACTGTGTGTTGGTCTATAAGTTGACAGCTTCTCCCTGTCAGAGTCACTGTATAAGAGGAAGTGAGATGAATGTTGTGTCAGCTGAATCTGAGCTCTGCAGTTTTTCTGCTGGTTGAGGCTGAGAGTATTTTCTCGGAAAATAGTTCATTTTGATTTCAATAACAAAAGAAGCCCAGTAACATAAGCTCTACCTCGTGTAAATTGTTTAAGTCTAGTTCAGAGGCAATTTCTCTACTGTTCTCAATCCTGCACTCTTCTCAGATTGTTAATTCAGATTTGATTCTTGCCGGCTGATGGATTGATTCAGGTCAGATGTCCTAACAGCTCCTGCCTGCGCTGTGGGAGCCTCCAGTCTGAATGTTGGAATGCACTCGCTGCATTTCTCACCCGTCGGTTTTTCTATTATTCGAGTATCGAAACATTTCACACAAATCAGAGTGATCCATGTGCACTACTGTCATACCTGGGATATACTAGATGCATTTATTCTAGTTGTGTTACATTTTGTCTTTGGTTAAACCTTTTAGTTTTGTGCCGTGTGAGGTGTTACCGTATTAGCATGTGTGACTAAACGAATCCATCCTTATTTAACGTGTACTCACTCAGACGTCCTGGCGTTTTACACACGCGTGTGTTTTCCACTTCATCTTCTTGCAGCATGATCCCAGAGGTTTTACTTTTTTTTGGTCCAGACACTGAATTTGATTTTGTTTGTCTTTCTTTTCTTTTTTTCTTTTTTTTAACATTTGTTTCATTATCACATAATTTTTCAAATAACGCATCAATTCTTCACAACATATCAGATTCCACCAAATATATGCCTTACTACTGTATTATAAAATGCTTTACTGTATATCAATAAAGCACGCAGTTATGTTGATTGGACTCGTTTTCATTTGAACGTCCTATTTGCTTCTGCTACAGAACAAACATGAGCATCAACATCTCACATAAAGCAACTTTAAATGATCAGGTTCAAACAGAAGAATTCATTTATTCACCGTTTACCTGAATAAGTCGAAAGCACAGAAAATACAATTATAATGTAAATGTATAAAATTAAAAAAAGGCTTATGATATTATATAATATGGTATAGTTGTGATTTTCTATTTTAATGAAGGATATTTGTAGTTATTTGCAGAGAATGATGATGTATTAGCGTTCATGGTTCCCAGAAGTTAAACCTTCTTTCTCCCCCCCAGCATTAGGTCACATATGTAATAATGGTTAATAACAAAACACATGTTGTTACAGTAGTTTGCTGTAGCGACTCCCACTGCGTCTCTACTGGTGCTTCGGCCCAGCGCTCCACACCCCCCTCCACATGCCTATCAGCGTGTGTCGGAATGACCTCATCCTGTACGCGTACAGGATCGGGTTCAGGGCCGAGTTGGCGTGGGAAAGCAGAATGGCGGTGAGCGTGAGCGACATGGGCACGTTGCAGTTGGGGCAGAGCAGCAGGATGCAGTTGATGAGGTGGATGGGCAGCCAGCACACAGTGAAGAGAAAGAGGACCATGAAAAGCGAGGTGGCCTTCCGCAGCTCCTGGGAGGTGCGGGTGTTGGATTTGGGCACGGTGGACTCTCCTGGACGGAGGTCAGCGGGAGCAGAGCCAAAGTTAGCTGAGGTGATCCTGAACCAGGACTTTGTGAAGACTGTGGAAGTCTCAGTGTCAATAGGAGACTCGGTGCCAGACTTGACTTCAGCCTTACTCTTCTTCTCCTCCAGCTGTCTGACGTCTCCCAGGTCTGGTTCCCCTCCTGCGCCTTCTCTCCCTCCAGCAGCTGAACTGCCAGTGTCCTCTGTCCCGGTCTCGCTGCTCCCACTGGCGCCAGCCCTCGCGTCCTCGCCAGTTCCTCTGGCCACGGCGATGCGTCTGAGTTGGCGGCGAACGGTGAGGAAGATGTGGGCGTAGATGATGATCATGGCCACCAGGGGGACCAGGAGGCAGCAGAAGAAGTTGAAGTAGACCATGTAGCTCATGTCCACCACACACGTGAAGATACAGTAGCTGGAATGAGACACGTGATTGGGGGTAAACCTCTGAGACCCATCTTCCTCCTCTCATCCTCACCATCCTCCTCTTAATTACCCTGTCATCTTTCATCCATGCACTCACTTCCCTGCTGTCATCCAATCATTCCTTTATCAAGTCTGTCCATCTGCCAGTTCTTGCATCCATCCACTCACCCACCTTGTCATTCAGTGATCTGTCTATCCACCCATGTGATTTCTCTGTATGCTTCTTATTCCTTCCTCTATCAACACCATTCCCTCTCCTACTTCCAGTTTTCCTTTACTCATCCATCCATCATCCCTCCATCATCCCTCCACCCATCCTCAACCTCTTACTCAGAGTCTGCTGGTTGTCGTTTCCAGTCCATGAGCGGCACGGTGCCGGAGATGGCCCCGAGGCCCCAGGTGACCAGCAGCGCCAACTGGGCGTTCCTGGGGCTCATCATGCGCTGGTACTGGAAGGGCAGGAGGATGGCCATGTAGCGCTCTGCTGCCACGGCCAACAGACTCAGGATGGAGCTCTGGGAGGTCGGAGGTCGGAGCAGAATTATTGTTTAGTTTCCCAGCTTCAGCTTTTTACATCTCATGAACATGAATTGCAGGTAATGTGTTTTTGATGTGTACCTGTGTGAGCACCATCAGGATGCTGAGCAGCACCAGGCAGAGGGGCAGGTTGTGGCGAGGTTGACCCAGGTCCGTCAGCACGGCACAGGGAATGGCCACCAAACCCACCAGGATGTCCGACACCGCCAGAGAAACCTTCACACACATGATAACACACACGTTTTGTCTCCTTCACATCTCTGCTGCGTGCACATGTTTCAAGATTGTGGAACTTGTCTCCCACCAGAAAGTAGTTGGTGACCGTGCGAAGCTTCTTGTTGCGGGTGACAGCCAGGCAGACCAGGACGTTTCCGATGATGGCCATAACGGCGATGAGGAGCTCGCTGGCGATGTACAGCCCTTTGAGACGAGGAAGGAACCCATAAGGCATCTCTGCCGTGCAGCTGTGGGTCGCATTCATGATGGTGAGGGGGAGACGGATTCCACACTCACCTGTTAATAAAGTTACACCGACATGTTAAATAATCAAACTCAGCTTGTTGCAGTTCAGAAAATCAAGTCTTTAAGTCACTTTACTTCTAAATAAATATAACTCTTTCCACTTTCCATTTTATTTAGGAGCATGTAGACAATCACATGTAAGAGTCGATCCTCTGAGACAGACACAGGCTGAATTTAGCACAGGGAGAAGAGGAGAGATATGAAAAGAGCGAGGATATTGTTCGAATGAAGCTCGGCCTTTGTGCCGACCTGCTGAGCGGTGAAAATGAGTCCTGATAAGGAACAAAAACAATCACATATATAGAAAACCACGAGCGTGCAGACCTCACGTTCCCTGTTTGCACACACCGATAGAGCTGCTGACCTCCCGCCTGTTGCTGTGCACACATGTAAATAGACTGTGAGCTGAACAGGCTCCACAAATGATCTCAATACAAACCGACAGTGTCCGATATTATTCTCACATGCCATTCGAAGCAAATAGAGCAGAAGTTGAATTTCTGTATTTGTGCAAATATATTTCCTGGACCAGACGTGACATGGGACTGTACATAGAGTGAATAAATGGTTGGGTGTGCATGTGCTGAATTATACAATTAATTAGAAGTAGTGTAATGGTCAGTGAATTTTAGTTATTTGCAGGTTTAAACATCTAAACGTTTTATTGAATATCAGTCCGTTGAGGACATTTGTCTCTTGTTCTCTGCACTTTTCATATACTAAGGATAGTTTTTCTTGGCTTGGTCTCAGGCAAACACAAGTAACTGGTTTTGTTTTAATCAACAGCTTAATTGATGATGAAAATAATCATTTATTGCATCGTTAATCATATTAGAGCTCAAACTTTATATTCAAGCTCTGCAGCGAATGTTTCTTAAAACATTTTCATCCTCAGCAGCAAGAAAATTTGTCACAGACAAAAGAGGAAGATGTAAACATAATTATTTTTGATGTAACTTGTTAGTAAACCTCACAAGAAGAGGGTGAAATACAATTTATCAGATTTTTGTCTCTGTCTCTTGATCATTTTGTGCATTTTTACATATGCAAAATAATCCTTCAGGGTGAATTCTTGCACAAGTATTCTGCAGGATGAAGTAGTTTGTTTTCCAATTCTGATGCTTACTCACCTCTCGGCTTCAGGTGCAGTCATCACACAGTTAGTTGGATTCCGACCGTCCAGGACATGTAACAACCTGACGGATGAGATGCATCAGAGGGAAACCAGGAGGAGAAGGAGGAGAAGGAGGAGCAGGAGGAGCAGGAGGAGCACGACCCACTGGGATGAAACTGGCACATCCCTCTTTCATTGGATAATAAATAATAAAAGATAACGTAGAATACGTCAACGTGGAGCCTGTTGAATGAGCCGCAGCGTTCACCTCACCGCTCCGGATCTTTGTGAGATGGAAAAGCTGACAGTCGCTGACGTAAATCACCGACCTGCTGCTGACTGAACAAACATGTCATATTAAATGATGAATTGTGTCCACTCTGGCTCGTGTTCATATTGTGAAATACAATTAAAGAAGAATGAATGTGGAACATGAGCAAAGCAGAAGCGATGTGCAGCCAAACTGGTAAACAAGTGACAAAAATAAATGACTTATAATGTGGTTTAAAATGTGCTTGTTTGACTGTGGTGCTGGCAGATTGCATGGGAAATATTAATAAGTTGTAAGTTACTGTATACTTGCATTGGCTGCAGTGTGTGTGTATATTAACTTGTGTAATATTTTTACATACACCCGGTCAGCTGTTGCTTAAAGTGTTTATAAAATAAACAGGAAATGAAATTTAAATAAATGCTTGTTTTTAATGTCTCTCTACTACATAGGTTGTATTTACTTTTATTCACTTCAGAAATACACAAAATATATAATTACCCAAACTTTGCAAACAATATACACTTTACATCATCCATGTACACGTATAGAATAGAATGTCTCAGACTAACCGTGCCTCCATTGAGAATTACACGTGTATATATGTCTATATTTATTTATATAACTGATTTATGCATTTTTGTTGTTGATATAATCCATAAAATTATAGTATATATATTTATATAGGCTCATCACTTCATATGGAGTGAAAATTATAAGGTAATATGAAATGGAATTCTCAAATAACGTACAGGTAACTCACTAAGGTGCAGCACTTGAGTAAATAAAAACTAAATTTCTGATTAAATTGTAAATTTTCAAATTTTCGGTGTAAGGAACTTTGAATGTTTGGTTTCGCAGTTCCATATTTCCACCACCAGGTGTCACCAAAGCGCTCTTATCATTATTATTGTTTTTGTTGTTGTTGTTGACCCGGAAGTGTTATCGGGTCACATGGCGGAAGTTGAAAGTCGTGTTGTGTTTACCTGCGCGGCAGCAGCAGCATGATCCGTCAGTGATCAACTCCCCGGGTCTGTCTCCTCTTCTCTCATGTGTCGGTGGCGTTGAGCCGCTGCAGCGTCAGTGAGTCGACATGTCGGGCTTCAGCGCGGAGCTCATCGATTACCTGGAGGGACGCATCACGTTCGAGGAGTTCGACCAGAGGAGAGACGAGCGGAAGGCGAAGGTGACCGAACAACCGATTAACCGACTTAATACAGTCAGTGAAATGTGTGTGAACTAAATAACACCTAAACTACACCCAGCTGAGTTAGCCTGCTAGCCTGAGCAGCTAAGTGAAGTTAGCACCCTCAGTCTAAACTACACAACAACGATTATTAGTTATTATAACTGCTGTTATTTCATAGTCAGGGTTCAGACTTATACAGGAAAACATGGAGAAGTTTCCACATGAGAAACAACCTGGAAATTGTGTTTATTTTAAATACTGACATAGATATTAGGTCTGAAATGTAACTCACTATATGTAAGAAGCCATATAAGGAATATGTCCTCTTCTATAACGCTCCTGTTGCCATGGCTACCAGGGCTGCATCTATACAGGTCATCACCTCACTGGGTTATATACAACATTTTGAAGTCTCCTCTGACACAGCGTCTGTGTTCGTCTTCCTCTCTCAGGAGTCGGGGGTCTCGGTTGAGGATGAGGAGGAGGAGGAGGAAGAGGAGGAGGATGCTCAGCCCTCCACCTCGGCACAAGTCCCGGGGAAAATCGGTAATTTGCTTTGATTGTGACAGTGAAGCAGAGACTTTACATGACTTCTGCTAAAATACATTTGATGCTTGACCCATAAAAACATATTAGAACATGAATTTACTGTTGATGACATCACCTGACACAACTCTTCTCCTCTGAGAAAAGAGGGAGTCAGCCCAGGGGTCCAGCTGGCCTTCGCCTCCATTCTAGGAGAAACATTAGAGCCACCATCTTCTGAAGAGGAGGATGAGGAGGAGCAAAAGGAGGAAGAGGAAGAGGAGGAGGAGGACAGCCTGAGCTATGTGGATGACGAGGATGATAAGGATTACAGGGTGGAGGAAGAAGTGCGGGCGGCGGTGGAGGTGGGGCTGTCAGACAAGAGCCCGAGGCGAAGGAGCAGAGGAGGGAAAGGAGCAAGGAGTAAGAAGAAAGATACGGAGGCAGAGGTGGAGTTGGAGGTGGAAGATCCGACGGTGGGAGACATATTCGCTCTGGAGATGGAGCTGAACCGAGAAAACAAGAAGATGATGAAGGTGAGGAGGAGGAGGAGGAGGATGAACAATTAAGTCACAGTAAGTGTGTGAACTCCAGCTCTTTATGTGCGTTAGGTTGTGACTCTGTTTGTGTTCAGGGGCGGCGCCATCGCAGCAAGCTGCCCAGAGCTCTGAGAGGCCTGATGGGAGAAGCCAACATCCGCTACGCCAGAGGAGACAAAGAGGACGCCATTCTCATGTGCATGGAGATCATCAGACAGGGTATGACACAACCTCTGTGTGTCTGTGGAGATATAAAAGTCAATGTATGAATGATAATGTTCAACAACATCTAAGCTGCTCTCCTCTCCCTCCTCCTGCAGCTCCTCTGGCCTACGAACCTTTCTCCACGTTGGCCATGATCTACGAGGACGAGGGCGACGTAGACAAAGCGCTGCAGTTCAGTCTGATCGCCGCCCACCTGAACCCCTCAGACTGTGAGGAGTGGATCAGACTGGCCGAAATATCTCTGGAGCAGGACAACATCCGACAGGCCCTCGTCTGCTACAGCAAAGGTCAATCTTTTCATCTAAAGTCCCAGTTTTCTATTTGTGAGTCTGAGCAGACAAAGTCACACTCTTGACTTCTGAGATTGACAGAGCAACGGTTTTGATTGACAGCCATCAAGTACGACTCCACCAACGTGCGCTACCTGTGGGAGCGCTCGAGCCTCTACATGCGCCTGGGTGAGCACAAGCAGTGCATGGACGGCTACCGCAGGATCCTGTCGCTGCTGCCGCAGGAGGACGGCGAGCACTTCATGCAGATCTCTAAGGACATGGCCAAGTACGGTGCACACGCAGACACATACAACTGTCTCAGCAAATGTGTTTCTATTAAAAAACATCAGTGAGTGTTCTGAGTGTTTCCTGTGACAACTCATTTCTGCATGTGTGTGTGTGTGTGTGTGTCCTGTTTAGAAGTTACTATGATAGTAATGACTTTCCTTCAGCTCTGAGTGTGATTGAAGAAGCTCTGGAACGACACCCGACCCTGGTCAGTGACGACTTCATCAACATGGCAGCTGAGCTCTACATCTCCAGCCGACAGTACAACAAGGCCATGAAGGTACACCGCACAGTGTGTGTTTGTGTGTGTGTGTTTTCTTTTATTTAAAGTTACTTGTAATAAAGTTTTGTGTCAAACTGTAAAATATTAAGCCTCCAAAACATTTATTGTCACAGTGGTTTGAATATATATGATGTTTGTGTGTGTTTTCCCAGGTCTTGGTCCAGTTTTCAGGTATTGTTTTGATCAGGGTCGAATCTCAATCCGACTCCACGGAGCCGACTCGAGAGGAGAAAGAGGCAGAGGAAAAAAAGGAAACAATGGAGACGACGGAGACGACGGAGACGACGGAGGAGCAGGAGAAGAAGAGTGAGGAGGACACAAAGACAGCAGAGGAAGTTACAGCAGAGGAGACCGGTGAGCTCACTTCGATTTAACCCTGGCCTTACATCTGTCATTAAGATTTCCTCCCTCAACTGTTATCATAGTTGATATTTTCAGAACACGCAGGATTAACAGTGTTTTGTGTCTCTCCAGGTGAAATTATAGATGTAGAGGTACCAGACTCTGTCCCAGTGGACCTGAGGGCCAAGCTAATTGTTTGCCTCATACACCTACACTTCTACACCCCCCTGGAGGTAAACAGAACTCTCACAACAAGAGAACATGAGATGCATTATTAAGAGAATCTAACCTGAGAGTCTTCATGTGTCTCTCTGACTGCTGCCCACTCTTAGAGCCTGGTGCCGTCACTGATGGAGCAGAGTCCAGAGGAGATTGGTGACTTGTACCTGGATGTGGGGGAAGCCTACCTGGAGGAGGGCGAGTACATGTCCGCTCTGCCTCTGCTGTCGGCCCTCGTCATATCCGACAAGTACAACCTGGCTGTGGTCTGGCTCCGACACGCAGGTAAAACCAACATACAAGCAACACAGGGATCTTTTTAGGATCATTCAGCATTTGGGAAAGTCCTTTGTGCTTTGACACATTTTGATTAAGGACATGATCTGTGAATTTGGCTTTGATAACTTAAATGCTCTCTTTCATCACTCCTCCCTTCCAGAGTGCCTGAAGGCGCTGGGCCACATGGAGGGGGCGGCAGACGGCTTCACCAAGGTGGTAGAGATGGCCCCGCAGCACCTGGAGGCCCGGCTCTCCCTGGCCACCCTGCAGCAGCAGCTGGGCCGGCCAGAGTGTGCCCTCAAGGCCCTGGAGTCCATGTACGACAGCGACACACTGTCTCAGGACTCGTCAGCTGCACAGAAGGTAAACACGCCTGTGTTTCTGTTTGGTTAACAGGAGTCTAATATCTTTGAGTATCTAGTCCTCAAGAGTCACAGGTCAGGGAATTCTTGTGTGTGTGGATCATCAGTGTGTGTGCTGTGATTGTAGGAGTTGAAGCTGCTTCTGCATCGTTCCACGCTGCTGAAGACTCAGGGACAAATACAGGATTACCTGGACGCTATGATCACCATGATCTCCATGCTGCTGAAGGTAACACACACAAGTACACTGCACACATTGCACAAATATATTTCTTATCCTGTAGGTTTTCTTTTAACAATGAGCTGGTGTGTCCCCTAGGTGGCCATGCAGCGAGCTAATGTGTGTGTTTGCTCTGTCACCGTGTCGGGTGAGAGCCACCTGAAGCTGGTGAAGGTCAAAGACGTGATGCCAGAGATAGCTGACCATGTAGCTGCCTATCTGGACAACACTGGTATGTATAGTGTGTATTAATATGTGTGTGTGTGTGTCTTTAAGTGTTTAGTTGGCCCTCTGCTGTAAGTGTTGGTACCTGGTGATCTGGCTGCTGTACACAGCCTGGAGTTGGCAGAAGCAGCACAGAGCAGTTGGTGAGGTATTGTTCATGTCAACACTTATTAATAGTTACCATATGTGGAGGAAATGCTGTTTATTTCCTTCTTAAAGGGCCACACTTGAAGCTGTGCATGTTTTAGTAAATAGAGCATTTCGTGTATGAAACAGATTATGTTTGAGCTGCCAACTTTCAAGACTCTGCTGTTGTTGTTTTTTTGCAAAACCAGCTGACACCAATTTAAATTGTATCCTGAGCCTCTGAACAGTGGTTGTGGAGGCACTGGTTCTGTAGTGATGGTGCGATGTCGTCCTGTGTCCAGGTAAAACCAACGTTCTGACCAGAGAGGACTGGTGGCAGCTGCTTGTGAGCTGTGTGCTGACGATGTGTGAGGTGCACCGCTACGCCGAGGCTGATCTGCTGGTGGAGTCCGCCATGGAGTTTTACTCCTTCTACGACAATAAGCCCAAGAGGAAGGAGATGGAGTTCTTCGGCCTGTCTGCCACCATCCTGGACCACAACTACTACAATGCCTACAACTACATCAGGTAGACCCCCATGTGCAGCTCCATCAGGGGGACTATATGTCAAAGTTTCCTAACTCGTATGGTTGGATTTATTTCTGAAACATCAAAATACACCGTCATGGGCTCTTTATTAGGAACACCAGGTTATTCATGGGAGGATGTAAATAGTCTCCTTTTCTCCCTCTGCTCAACAGATTGATGCTGATGGAAAACGTGGATCTGCCTCAGCTGTGGAACATTTTCAACCAGGTGTGCAGCAAGAATAAACCTTTACATAAAGCAACATGTTAATAAAGAGGGAACGCGTGGCTTGCATGGGCCTGTTTCGCTGACACTTCTTCTTCTTCCTCAGTTGACGATTAGCTCCAAGCACCAGCGACACCATCGCTTCTGTCTGCGTCTGCTGTTAAAACACCCTGACAACCACGCCTTGTGTGTCCTGTGTGGACACAACGCCATGGTGTCAGGGAGCTTCAAACACGCACTGGGTACAAAATGCACACACACCACTACTGACCTGAAATTATTTAACAATAAGTAGCTAGGAATGTTCAGATTATAAGATTTTGGAGCTGATAATTCGTTAGTTTTAGTCTCCTTTATTACAGTTTAGACTCACACAATATTTCTGTGATCATTTTCCATTTGTCTTCATCCAACACGTTTCCAAACCTCTTCTGCGTCTGTAGGTCAGTATGTGCAGGCCTTCCAGACTCACCCCAACAACCCCCTGCACAGCCTGTTTGTGGGTCTCACCTTCTTCCACATGGCGTCACAGAAATATGTAGCCAAGCGACACATCCTGGTGATGCAGGTACAATGTTTGTGTGAACCCTTTCTTATGGCTTTTTCATTACACACTGTTGTATGAAAACTTTAATCGCACGTGTGTTTCCAGGGTTTCTCCTTCCTGTGGCGCTATGTGGAGCTGCGTGGAGAGTGTCAGGAGAGCATGTACAACGTGGGCAGAGCGCTGCACCAGATGGGCCTCACACATTTGGCCATTCATTACTACCAGAAGGCACTTTCACTGCCCGCACAGAAACTGGAGGTAAATACCAACACGGCAGTCACCTAACAACGTGCTCGTTGAGTGAGTTTTCGCTCAGTCTGCTGCATCGTAGTTGGTTTCCAATTTAGAAACTTTAATTTAGGACATTGATGAATGGACCTACAATAAATTCTGTTTCCAGTTCCTTGTGCCAAGACAAATCTCCAGTAGATCTCAATAATGCAGCTTCACAAGATCATTTCCTCTTTTTCTCTGTCACTCTCTCCATCCCATCACCACCCGTCCTGCCTGCAGGGTATTGCTGATGAGCACGTCGATCTGAGGAGGGAAATCGCCTTCAACCTGTCACTCATCTACCAGGCCAGCGGGAACGTGGAGATGACTCGGCAGCTCATCAACACTTACTGTGTAGTTTGAAATTGAACACAAACGCCTCATCGTCCTTTCCAGAGTTTCTGATTTTCATTTCCTGCAGGTACTGCACTGTGAAAGTATGGAGGACAAAGACTGACACATTCATCGATAGAAACAAAACGTTTCTTTTAACAAATTATTTAAATGAATCAAAATAGACCAAAAAATGTGTTTGTATACATAATTAAAAAGAAGAAAAGTAGGAATACATTAATGTAGGAAGAAATACATGTATTGTGTTATCTTGGTCCTCCATATGAACCACCATTACTGTTTCAGGTATGTGTATTTATTTTGGCAGGTTGAGAGTAATGTGTATATATTTGCAGTTTTAGAGACACTGGTGCTTCATTATTGTCTCAAATACTCACGACTCATTCTCGCTGTATGTGTCAAGGCTCAACTCTCCAACTGGTAAAGTTGAAACTGGAAATTCCAGGCGATGATTTCCTCCAGTCCTGTGTCAGCATATATCCTGTGTATCATTTGTAAATGTGCTCTCTCTTCATAACTAACAAACCTCAGTAATATGCTGTGGTAAAAATGTACACAGTTTTCACAGGTTATGCTGTTGTAACCCATCTTGTAAAGGCGGCTCTATTTTTGTTAAATATTAAATATTTTCAGCCAAATAAATTTATTTTGAATCATATTAAATCCTCGATGTTGCTCTGAACATGTATTTTGTGGTAATGTGAAATAAAGATGGCTGCAGGGAGGGAGCCTACAGGACCTGATGATCCTCTAGTGTGGGTCCAACCTCACTGTCTCCATGTTAAAGGGAGAGTTCACCCAGGAATGGAAATCCACTCATTATCTACTCAGCACTCTGATGGAGGGTGGGTGAAGGGTGAAGGAGTCCACAAACACTTCTGGAGTCTCTTTGGTTAATTATAGGATTTTATTATACTTTTTCTGTTGTTTTTTTTATGGATTTGTCCTCAAACTCCTCACAGTGCTGAGTAGATGATGAGTGGGTTGTCATTCCTGGCTGAACTCTCCCTTCAAACTGCACCACTGCAGATGCTCGATCTAAAACCTCTCTAACTATAACGGTCCTGTGTGAATGAAACCAGTCACACCACAGTAGCATGGCCCGGGACCTCTGGGAGGACCCGGGGCCCTTGAACGCCCCCCCAGCACCGGTGATTGACAAGCGGGGCTGAGCTCGGTCAGTGAGGACGACAACACGGTTCGGCTCTTAAAGAAAAGTCATTTTAATTAAAACAGCATAAATCAGAGCGCGGTCCGCTCACATTGGCTGAATATTCCCACCGGAGCAGCGTAAACAAACCGGGAGGAGGGAGCAGCGGAAGCGGGAGGCGGATGTGAAGCGGTCCAGCCAAATAAATAAGATATGAACTCGTCTTTCCACAGTCTGGCTGCATCACGGAGGAATCCACGACGCGGTGGGTCGACAGGCATGATTTTAAAAGAGGGACACGTTTAAGAGAATCACCATTTTCCCGAAGGAGGTGTCGCGCTGAGAAGGAGGCTGGATCAGCGGGACGCAGCGGCGCCGCACACGGGCCGTGGAGGGGCCGGAGTCCCGCTAGGAAGCCGATGAAGGGTCGGTGGCGGCCGGGCCGTGTGGAGCTCCGTCGTCCATGATCGAGCGACTCGATCGGGGGTATTTCTGACTCGCAGGTGGGGTTTTAAACCACGAAGACATCGCTGTAGTGAAGGTGAGTGAGATCCATCCGCCGGATGCGTAATAACACACAGATATCTGGGTTATTTGGGATAAATCCGCTGCTCTGGTGCGGAGCCTTGTTTATTATCACCATCATTCATTGACGTTTCCCACTCACGCGATGTCTTTCGTGCGTTTAAAGCCCAGTCTGTGTGTGTGGTGCAGATCTGCATGTTATCATGAGACTGATCTGACATCAGCAGTGATAAATAAAGGCCCAGCAGAGGAAAACCCTTCATCTCCAACCAGACCAGGAGCCTTCAGTGGTTCCACCTGCTCACACACACACTGGAGAGAAGGTCCGGATCAGATCAGAGGTGTTGTCCCAGAATCACAGGACAGCTCATCCTCTAGCTCCTCCTGATCCTGTCATCTGATCATAATAATAATAATAACAACAGAAGGAGTTTAGCATTAGATTGATTCATTGGCATCTATGGACTCCACTCTGTGTCCACCTGAGATCTGTGAGGAGGATGTGTACATCTTCATCATGCATGAATATCATCCATGCATTTCCATCCAGTGGCTCTGTAGCTGGCAGGGAACCAGTGTCCTGCCCGAGGAGACCAGCAGGACAGGGTATGGGTCCAGTTCAAGTTGGGTCTCCTCGCTCCACTCCATCTTGGCATTACAAGTGTATTAAGCCTGTTTTTGATTATTCACTCAATGATCCGATCAGTACAACTTTACCCGATGTGCGTCCAGGACCCTTAAAGTTCCTCCATAAAGCTGCTTTCAGACATGCACTGAAGCCCAAACGTTTCTACCACGTGATTGATGCAACAACAGCCAGTTCTTGAAATACACACTCTCTTTAGCAGCTGTCACAGTTTGGCCACATGGCACGACAACATCTCAGATCCAACAACCAGTAGATTGTCCTCATGAGACCTTTCTACAGGAGGTGACACATCAACATGCACAGGAATCCCCTCAGTGATTTAGTTCTGTGTTTCTAATGACAGTTCAAGCTGCGTTGACTCTTTGATTGAAGACAGAAGTTGACGCCTTCTCTCTGGGATGACAGACATCCAAACTATCTGGACACATAGTATTTCTCTTGCCAGAGCCTCATGCAAATCACTCCATCGTGTGGAGAGAAGACAAATAAGTGTTGTTATATTACACAAACAGTGAGAAACAGCACGCGTGGCTGGTTTAAGTTATGAACATGTTGCCTTTTGACACCATTGGGATCCTCCTTGGCTCCGTCCACCAGTAATTAACATGTTATCATGTCTCTGCTGGTCAGTTGGAAATGTGTGGTTAGGAAGGTGAAACGCTAACTATGTAACTCTATCCGTAACCAATGACCAGCAGCTTTTCACAGTGTGTAAAGTCAGCTGGTGGAGCACTGTCAGGTCTGTGGGCACTTTGGTGTGCACAAGGTTAGAAACACAAGAGTGCACAAACACACACACACACACACACACACACACACACACACACACACACACACACACACTAAACTGGCATACAGGAATGTGATGGGTGTGTTGGGGACAGGAAGCTGTCGCCTCATTGTTCTCTAAACACGCTACAGTTATTTCAGGACCATGTGAGTAGTGTGTTTGTGTGTACGTGTGCTGTGGTGGACCTAACTCAGAAATCTGCTTTTGCACAAGCCAGCACCAGATTCATACTTGTATATTTTACATAATAGACCTTTATTTTGTCGTCCACACACACACACACAGCACCAGACCAGAAATCCTGCGAGTTAACGGAGCGGCAGTAAACGGTTTGTGTTGTGTCCTCATGTCTGGCTGTGTCCCGCTCCCAACGCCACAATGTCTGGCATCTTGTAAGGGACTGGGTCACTCCTCTCCTATGTGATTTAAGTAGGCTGATACGATGGCTGTAGTCTTTCTTTCCGTACATCTAAATCTTGCCTTGTGCAGCTTTTAAGCTTTTCCACTTGCATAATTCAGTAATGTAGCCTTAGCTGTGCAGGGACTGCCCCACCTAGAAGAATGCCAGCGTTATTTTGATTTCAGCTGTGAGTTTTGGACTCGGGGATAAAAAGCTCCTCCTGTCCAGCCCACAAATCCTTTGGTTTTTATAGGAAACACTTGTGAATGTGCATTGTCTCTGCCCATCATTCCTTCATCGTAATGTTGGATGAAAGCTGTAGCAAATCAAACGCAGGCTTCGGGCTCATGCTTCCAGTGCAAACTGCCTGTGTGAAGCAGCATTGCCACAGCCTGCTGACAGTGTACTGATGTCAATGCCTGGGTCTGTTTTCACCAGGCTGTGTGTATATTTAGTCTCAAAGTCTCACCATTTATAAATAACCTGCAGACTTGACGCTGCTGCTGGAGGAAAGATTGCCCTTACAGTATCTCACACAGAAGACCATTCAGACATCAAGTCCTAAATAACTCATCCCAATTAAAAGAGACAAAGAAATATTTATTTCTGGAGTTCAAAGATTTGTTTTTATATAAAACTCTTGGTCTTAAGAAATCCTACATTTGGTCTGACACCGTTTGTAAAGTTAAAGCTGCATTTATCGATATTCTTACATCAACAATATCAAATGACTATAATATGAAATAATCACTGTCCCTCAGCTCCACAGTGTGTTATAGCATCATTTGCATCATGTTGTGCTGATAGCTTGTGCTTTCCCCCATGTGGTCTAAAAATCAATGAATGCAGATTTGAATGTGTCCTTTTGGGTATTTGACACTGGTTTCAGGAGTGGGTCCCTATTTTGCTTGTAATTTGCACATGCAACCATGCAGGCAACATACCCCTGATGTCACTTTCACACTATTCTACTAATTAATAGTTAACATCAGTTGTAAACACGGTTATTTTAGCTTTATGGCCCCTCATCCTCACCCAGAGGAAAGCTAGATATTATTTAGAAATGACTCACAGAGGAGAGGGAATGAAATGCTCGATTTAGGTCTTGTCAGTATGAAGACGCATGGTGTTCATGCACCAATCTGGTTTCCTTGTGCCAATCTGAATAAAAAGGAACTGAGGGATTCTCAGCTCTGTATCTATCGATGAGGCTGACAGGGCTGGAACGCAGCTGTAGAGGGGTTTGGGAGGAGAGGTGGCTGGCTGATCAAGTGAGGGATTAAGGACGGCATTCATGTCAGCTCTGATGATCAGAGTGTAATCTTGCAGGTCACCCAAAACACTGTTGAGTTTGACCCAGAAAGCCAAGATATGGTGATCGCAGTACATACAGAGGGAGGCTACATTACAGAGACTTGTTTTCATATGTGGAATGTGACCATCTTCATTGTCCAGTTACAGGTACTGTGGGATTTTGAGTCGAATGCTGAGGCAGCTGCTGTGCAATAATATTTCAAATCATTTTTAATATGTGATTCTTGGATGAAAGCCACATCTGCTCCGTTCTGTTTAAGCCAATCTGATCATTTATATGACCATTTAAGCCATTCGTGTTACAACTATCATAATGAGGACATTGAAGAGACTTGGCAGACGAGATGTTTATGACCGTGTCCGGTTTGATTTATAGCCCGGTGTGTGTCACTGCCTGGGAGTTGTGGGAATCTGTGGTGTTGGAGTCAAAGATGCCCCCATCCGGGCCTCGGGTCAGAGTTTCATGGAACATTTCAGTGGACGATTCATCATTTTTATCTTAGACCCAGACATTTTTCCAGATTCTGGTGTTTTTCACTGTTTTTAAGGGAAGCATCAACTCTTAAAATATCAGTTTGAATGCCAATGCTCTGACATGCATTTGTTTTTTGTGACTAACCGTGAGCAAGGAGGACTTCTAGGGAATCGAGAGCTGGATAGAGTCGGGAAGTGCATCATTAAGCGAGTGGGACAGCTCTGCCTCTGCAGCACCTCACTTACAACGTTATAGCTCGTGAGCTCAAATATCGAAGGCGCGGCAGTGGGGCAGTGATGAGTCAGCTCTTAGATGCAGTTTACATATTTATATATATGCAGTCGACTAACTCACTATCTCCTCTGTGTGTGTGTGTGTGTGTGAGAGAGAGAGTATTATGAGTTAATGGGTGCATGGTGTTTGACTTAACCTACTGTATTCTGAATGCATGTGCTGACAGCCTGGCGCCAGTGCCCCCTCCCTGACATTCTTTAAAGGGGTTTAGAAAATCTATGCAAACTGGGAGACAGGAATTGAAATTCAGGTTTCTCGGTTTTCCCAGCCCTGTGGTGGAGCAGAGGTCAGATACACTGGATCACAAGCTCCGATCATCAAATCTCATCGTCTCTACAGCAGCTGAAATAGAATTAAACTCAAAGGTTTCCGCAGTATAATTGCATCAGGAGTAATTATCTGTTGTGCTGTGTCATGCTAATGTGGGACAGAAATATAGATTTCTTTTTAATCAGGCATTTCCAGACCAATTTGCATTTGCCCTCCACTGGGACAAAACATCAGAAATGAGACAAACCACTGAAAGAGTCTTGAATGGAAAAGTCTGTAACGGCAAAGATGGAAGTTGTAACAGCCAATTATCTGTCGAATGGGGAAACAGAGCAAGCCAATCGTGTTCTTGCAAGTGCACAGTTGTGTTTTTTCGAGTGTTTCAACCGGTGGCAGCAGGTGCAGACAAGATGGACAGATGAGTCAGTGGTGTTACATCACGGTGCCCTGGATGAGGCTGGGAAAGAGGGATTGAGCCTTATTTTGGGGCAAACTCATCAAAATGTCAAGTGTTTTTCTCTCTGGTTTTACTGGTGATGACCTCGGAAAGTGCAGCTGGGTCTCTCGCCCCATTCATTGACACCTTTTTATCTTGTGTTATTCTCTCCAGCCCTGTTGTTTAGTCTTTTAACTTCCTGTGTTGCATTATCAATATTCCAGTTACTTTTGAGCCGCTAAAAATGGAGGGACTATGTATAAAAATATCTGCAATTCCTTAACGTTAATACAACATTTTTGTTAAACCCCTTAAATTGAATCTACACTTCATTCAACCCATGTCAACTTTGCTTCAAATTCATTGTGGTGGTTGCACAGAGGCGAAATGCCAAAAATTGTGTCGCTGTCCAAACTGTGTGTACTGTAACCCTGATGATGTAATCAGGGTTATTTATCATGTGACGCCTGTGGTGGGTTTCTATAAGTGCAGACCCCTTCGGTCCAGTCACAGATGGCAAAATGTTGTTACCCCTGAAAACAAGTTGTCAAAGTGTCAAAGTCCCAAGTGTGATTGAAGATTTAAGGGAATGAGAACAGCTGCTTACTGTACTGTACATTTGAATGGCACTGTCCTCTGGTCTAATGGAAAGATTTTATCAGTTGCATTATGGGAAAATGTAGGAGGAGTGCTTCTTTGTATTTATGTACAACATTAACCTAATTTTATTTTATTTATGAAATACAGGAGTGGGGTTGAAATGTGTTGGACAGCAGGATGGAAACATGGCCGCAGAGGGAGCTGGCAGCCGGGCCTCCAGCTGCAGATTGAAGCCTTGTGCTAATGCAGTGGATTAGAGAAGATATTCTGTCAACAGTAAATCCTCCCATTCTCTGTTTTAATCCTGCGGCTGGATCAAGGACACTTACCTCCCGAGAGCTTCGTGTTCATGTGTGTGTGTGTGTCCGCTCATTTGTGATTGGTTTTATAAAGACAAGAGATGGCAACTGTGTGCATGTGTGTGCATGTGTGCTCGTGTGTGTGTGTGCGTGTGCAGCAGGGTTTTGATTTGTGACCCTCAGCAGGGTGGAGTGTGCTGGACCTTTTGGAGCTCATGCGTGAATGTGTTCCAATTTGTTAGTCCAAAACATCCAGACATTCAATCCAATTTTAGCTTCTGTGTGTGTGTGTGTGTGTGTGTGTGTGTGTGTGTGTGTGTGTGTGTGTGTGTGTGTGTGTGTGTCTGTTTATTGTAGGGTAGTGGATTTGCTGGTCTAAAAACAGAGTGAATTTTGAGGATGTTCCACAATAAACATTTCCAGAAAAGTAAGGAAACCTCATTTGCTGACGGAATATTCAGATCATAAAAGTGAAATTAAGTACCACAACGTTTGACTTTTACCACTTACTTTTACTACTTAAACATTTCTCGTTAAAACGTTTGTGTTACACTCAGTATTCCAGTATTAGGCAGATCTGCTGCCTGGTCAAGTGTCTGTATCGGTAGGAGCTCGATGCCGCGCCTCCATCCCCCAATCGCATTATTATAAACAGTTTATGTTTCATTCCCTTATTTCCCATCTTCTAATGGCTACTTCCAGCAAGTTTTCTCTCACAGGTTTCATGAACTTGACAATGAGTTCAGTGGACTTCAGACGTGAAGATTGTCAGCGTGGATGTACAGTTGACAGATCTGCAGAAAAGTTGTGATCTTGTGGAATCGCTGATATGATACTGAGACTATTCAGAGAGCAAAGAGAGGAACTACCCAGTGTTAATGTGCTGTTCCTAATAAAGTGCTCAGCGAGTGCACTCTCTCTCCCCCTCTCTGCTGTCTGTATCCCTCTCTCTCCCTCTCACTTTCTAATGGCAGTACATTTCACAGCTAATTCCGGGGGGGGGGGAGTCTGTGTGTGAGTGCGCATCTATTCAGTTTGGTCATGGCAAGAAGGCTGGAGAGAGGGAGGCGGGGGAGGCGGGGGAGCGGCAGCTGATAGATGTGACTGGTGGGGAAGCTGGGACATGATTTGGCGTAATCACCTCTCACCATGGCAACCGCATTGCGTGCATGTGTGTGTGTGTGTGTGTGTGTGTGTGTGTGTGTGTGTGGGGGGGGGAGAGAGAGAGAGAGAGAGAGAGAGAGAGAGAGAGAGAGAGAGAGAGAGAGAGAGAGAGAGAGAAAAGGAGTGGTGTGTGTGTGTGTATATGTTATAAGGGCAACAGGAAATGTTTTTATATCTATCCATTCAGGAAATGGAATTGAACCTGTTAACCTTTTAAAGTAGGTTCTAGTGGAGACGTCTGTACAGTCAATATGTGGCCGATTGGTCAGGCGAGGCTTGAAGTGATATTCCAGTTTGGGTTTTGTTCAGGTACCACTAAATACTGGACATCATGCCTCCTCTTCCCCTTACTCACCACACCTCTATTTTCTCTCCGTCTCTCCTATAGGTCTCCAACCTTCCTCCACCCCTGTCCTCCCTGTGGGTAGTAGGACCGCCCCGTCATCACCCCCTCCGCCCCAGGACAGACGAGCGGGAGGATCCCTGGACCGCCTTTCATCCCTCTTTCCTCGACTCCCTCCGCCCACATCCCACCTCCACCCCTTCCCCTCTTTTTTTCTCATCATGGATACCTGTGTGATTTGCAGAGTCCTTTAGTGCCCTCAAGCAAGGCATTGCTCTGCCATTGACACTTGTGGTTATGACAAAATGGACAGGTGTGGCAGGGTGCTAAGAGCGATACATGAAAAACGCGGACATTTGCAGTGGGAACAGGATATAAAAGAGTGATCAGAGTCAGTGGAGGCCTCAGCTGCTGTCGTTACACCTTGACTGATGACGAGTGAAGCGTGGGGACATTGAAGTGCCTTCCCCCAAACGAACGCCAGTGTGGCTGAAGAGATGTGCGGCGAGGAGGCCAAACTCCAGACTGTTCTATCAGCTGTTTTTTAAAAGTAGAGCTGCTTCGGACACTGCACCGCTCTCGCCTTCCCTCCACTCTCACAGCTCCATCCCTCTATCATTTCTCCTCTTTTCATCACTTTTACCTCCACAACCCTTTAGTGCTTCTTCCGTTTGGTCACGTGATGCCACGTCTGACCTAAAGAGGCCTGACTCCCCCCTCTCCCTCCCCCCTCTCCCTCTCCCCTCTCCCCTCTTCTTTCTTTTCTTCCATCTGCGTGTCTACCAATCCAACACCATTCGACCCTCCCTTGCAACAGCTGTCCTCCCCCCTCGCCCCCGCCCCCATTCATCCTCCCCGTCACCCTCCACCTTCTCTGCCCCGTCTTCTCCCCACCACTCCCACCACCATCATCATCATCACCACCACCACCACCCTCAGCCCCAGTCCCACCATCGCCACCACCACCAGCTCTCCTCCTCTCCTCCCTTCTCCACCACCTCCTCCTCAGCGGGAACCATGGCAATGGCTGCCACCACCTCCACCTCGTCGTCCTCCCCTTCGGCATCATCGTCGGGGAACAGCAGCGCCCGGGATCACCTGCTGGCGGTGCGCAGGCGCACACCGCACATGCGGCCGTACACAATCGGACCCGACAACCTCCCCAGCTCTGGGTCCTCTTCCTCCTCCATGTCGTCAGGGAACCAGTCGGAAACAGCGAGTGTGGGACTCCAGCGGGCCAACAGTGACACAGACCTGGTTACCTCGGACAGCCGCTCATCACTTACGGCGTCTACGTACCAGTTGACTCTTGGTCATTGTCACCTGATCATTTCCTGGGACATCAAGGAGGAGGTAGATGCCACTGACTGGATCGGCCTGTACCACATCGGTGAGCAAACTCAAAGTCGCCCCCCCTCACTGAAGTACAAAATCACTATATTTACATTTAGTGTTTACAACAGACTCAGTTGCCTTATGAATCCAAAATAAAATTGTATTTGGATCTGCAGCAAATTGCACACGCTCATAAACATCAGTTCCCTAAAGAAGCCTGATTTTTTTTTGGAGGTAAAAGCGAACAAGGCCGATGCTGAACTTTTTATTATCCAGGCTGATGTTTGCGGGTGAAGATGCAACATTTTATTGAACCTCAAATGCACTTCTACTTTATCAGAGCATCTTCCTGTAACATCACAGCACTGCTCTTGCCTCTCAGTTCTTGATTATCTATCCATTATGGTCTATTCTTGCCTGCTCATCATTATCAGTCCTCCTGCCTACTTCCTGTCTCTCACTACCATGATGTCTCTTCCTCTGTCCGTCCACGCACTGATCCTCCTGTTCGCTCCTTCGGTGGCGTAATAAAAAAGATTGCTGCAGGATAGTAATGCAATAGCACTACTGAAGAGGTTGTGACTTGTAACTCATCTCCTCAAGGTTAGAGCATTACCTCAGCCTCTCTGCTGCTGCATTAACTGACTAATGGATAGATCTTGTGTGGCCAGTGTGTCTGTGTGTGTTTGCAAGGAGGAAGATGGTGAGAGAAAGCGAGTACCCTGATAAAAAAGGGATGCTGACTCAGCCGCAGTAGCATTTAAGAGGCGTATGTTTGCGTATCTCATATTACAGTCTCCCTCTTACACACACCACATGCCTCCTCCTTGTCCTAGAAACACATACTTGTGAATGACATAGGTTGCTGTCTGTCACAAAACAAATTAGCAGAAATATATATTTATGAGTAAAGGTTTAAATACATGCAAAAAAATACTATCTCCACAATATATGTTTTTAAATATACAGATGAAGTGTATTGTGATACACAAAACTTTCTACACTGATGTAAACCTGCTCACATTAATAATGAGAGTTGGCACTTTAATGTAATCAAATATGTTATTTCTGTGTCCGCTGGGCTCGGGGATGACCTGTACCTCTCAGACTTACTGGAGGTGTGAAAGAGCAGCTTTCAGCCGCCAGTGTAAAACGTACTATTTCACAAACGCTCAGGTGACCATCTTTGTGTGTGTGTGTGTGTTGTGGTGGAGAAGGGATGTGTGCACAATCCTTTATCAGAGAGCGATAGACAGAGGAAGCCGGTGAAAGGTGATCTCTCCATCCCTCCGACCTCTCTGCAGCTCCTCTGCGGTATTGATCCGGGGGGGATTTTTCAGGTTTGCCTCCCCAGAGATAAGCACCGTTTCCAGCCTGGCTGCTGGCCACATTCTCCTGGAGCCACATAACCTCACGCTGCTGTCTGGCTTGTGTGTGTGTGTGTGTGTGTGTGTGTGTGTGTGTGTGTGTGTGTGTGTGTGTGTGTGTGGGGGGGGGGGGGGGGGGTTGTGTCACACCTCTCAGACTGTAGTTTGTTTATGTGGTTTGGAAGATTGCAGGGTTATCAGGTCAGACAGGTGTGTGTGTGCGTGCGTGTGTGTATATGAGGAATTCGCTGTCACCTACAAAGGCTCAGGGTTTATTGATGGAGGCCTGGTGTGACAGGTCAATGTGTGTGTGTGTGTGTGTGGCTGACAGACATCAGAATTGATCCATTAGGACACAGGCCGTTTGTCATCCTTCACACAGGACGTACACATAAATGTTTGATGTCTCAGTATGCGCAGACAGGGATGTTGGTTTATGACCCGAGGGCGGAGTTTCCCTCAGCTACCAGTAACCTCCACCTTGGTGCGTCAATGCACCACGCAGCCTTAGGAGCCTTGTGGGTGTGTGGAGAATACACGCCAGTTTATAATTTTAATGCTTTTTTTTAATCTGTCCTCCCTCTCCTGATTGGAATAAAACAGGTTGATCACACAGTAACGTTCTGCTCTTTGCATTATGTCCATGTAAATCATCTCGTGATGGGGGTGTCCCTACATGTCCCCTCCTCACTGAGCTCGTCTGTGTGTGACCTTCCGACATGTCCTGTTCTGTCAATGTGTGTAATTAACCACGAATATCTTCCAACTGCTGCTTCACTCATGGAAGCATCTGTGTGTGTGTGTGTTATTGAAACAGCAGGCAGAGGAACATGTGGATATACATATGAATGTAAATGTGTGTGTATTTGTTAGATGAGACGAGTGTGGCCAACGTCTGGGACTCCAAGAATCGTGGCGTGAACGGCACCCAGAGAGGACAGATCGTGTGGAGACTGGAGTCGGGACCTTACTTCATGGAGCGTGAGTGGGCTTCACGGCTCCCTTGTTTGTGCTAATTACACACATGTGTGGTTTTATGTCACAGTTGATGAGCGTGTGTGTGTGTGTGTGTGTGTGTGTGTGTGTGTGTGTGTGTGTGTGTGTGTGTGTGTGTGTGTGTGTGTGTGTGTGTGTGTGTGTGTGTGTGTGTGTGTGTGTGTGTGTGTGTGCTCTCTACACAGCGGAGACTAAGATCTGCTTTAAATACTATCACGGCGTAAGTGGAGCACTAAGAGCGTCGACACCTTGTATTACCGTCAAGAACCCTGGAGTGCCGGTATGTATCATCTGAGTGTGTGTGTGTGTGTGTGTGTGTGTCAGTCATTTCTCCACTCACTCTCTTTCATCATCATCATCATCATCTTTCATTTTTTTAATCTACTCCTTTATATCTACTCCATAATCCTCCTCCTCACCTATAAATCCCTCCGTGCCCCGGCCCCCTCAGCACCTGCCTGAACTCCTCCACACTTAAACTCCTGAAAACCCACCTGTTCAAAAAGGCTTTTGACCACTAGTTTCTTTAACCCAGGCTTGCATTTCCACTTTTATTTTCTGTCCTTGGTTGTTTTATTCATATTCTCATTTCCTAGCAGCCTTGGGTACTTTGAAAGGCGCTAAATAAATCAAAGTTATAATTATCTGTAATTTATTTAGTCTTCTTTACCTCCCCCAGTTTGTCTCCCAATCAATCAATTTATTTTACTAGAAACTTCCCATTAAGCCCTTGGCTGGACGGGCAACAATGAAGTAAAAAGTTTAAGATATAAATACAAGCAGGGACATAAACACAGACATCGAAACATATAAGAATCGATAAAATAAAAATAGAAAGCACATGTTAAAAGCAATGGTGGTTAAGCTGCATTGTGGGTACTGCAAACGTGTGTGAAATTGAAATATATACTTTTTGTCTCTAAGAATGATGTCACATAATCCTATATAAAATGGGAATGGTAAGTGATCCACTCATGCTGATCTCCTATTGGTTGTTTCATCAGGTGGACAGTGAAGGCCATGTGGCAGACCAATCACGCAGTGAGCCCTGTCGGAAACTCGTCAGCTTCACCCTATCAGGTGAGAGGATGGATTCAGGACTTGTAGTTTCCATGTTGGTTCAGTAAACACAGACACTGACGCCTGTGTGTTCTCCAGACATCCGGGCGCTGGGCCTGAAGAAGGGCATGTTCTTCAACCCAGACCCCTACCTGAAGATGTCCATCCGGCCTGGGAAGAGGAGCGGCCTCCCCAAGTTCACCCACCACGGCCAGGAGAGGCGATCCTCCATCATATCTAATACCACCAACCCTGTGTGGCACGGGGAGGTGAGCACAGACACACACTCTTACTGAAGTGCACACACACCATAGTATCTGAGAGGGATTGTGGGAATACACAGATATCATTTGAATGAAGAAACACTAGGTATTTCAGATAATATAATACAACTGTTGAAAACAAAACCGTGATTTTCTCATATGTCTTCCTGTAGAAGTACACCTTTGTGGCTCTGATGACGGACGTGCTGGAGATCGAAGTAAAGGACAAGTTCTCCAAAAGCCGACCAATCATCAAGCGGTTCCTGGGTCAGCTGATCATCCCCGTGCAGAGACTTCTGGAGGGGCCGACAGCTGAGTGAGTTCACACACACACACACACACACACACACACACACACACACACACACACACACACACACACACACACACACACACACACACACACACACACACACACACACACACCATGGATGAACTGAGGAGCATCGCCAGACCTTTGATCTTTAGCGTTTAACACCAGTGACTCAACATAGTTCATCCAATACTAATCAATATCTCCAAATCAGCTCATTGTTCAGGCATTGATTTATTATTGATCTACAACAGAGGACATCATATACTTCAGTCAATTATGATGTAGTGTGTGTGTGTGTGTGTGTGTGTGTGTGTGTGTGTGTGTGTGTGTGTGTGTGTGTGTGTGTGTGTGTGTGTGTGTGCAGTGTTTCCTCTATGTTGAGGGTGTCAGGAGGCGGGGATGTTTTTAAAATACATGTCTGAACTGTATAAGTTCATATTAACTTTTTCCTGGATTTAAGTTATAGAATATTACTGCTGCAATGAAGGTTGTGAGTAATTTCTCTGCATCAAAGTGGGATGAAAATAGATGTCACCTGTTATCTTGGTATTAGGATCAATGACACTTTAAGGCAACATGTGGAAAACCTTGTGATGAAAATCAATATTGAAGTCGGGGGTTTTATTACCGAAAGGTGGTGTTTTCATCAGAAAGCCAGGGAGCGGCTGGTGGCTGCTGCCTTCCAACCAGTTTGCATTTGACTTGCTGCACCAAGCTTGTTAAAACAATCAGGCCTCCCTTCTCCATGCTCATTCAAATCTTCAGTATATTTGTATTTACTGCGTGTGTGTTCTTCAGTGATGTATCATGTACTGTGTGTGTGTGTGTGTGTGTGTGTGTGTGTGTGTGTGTGTGTGTGTGTGTGTGTGTGTGTGTGTGTGTGTGTGTGTGTGTGTGTGTGTACACAGCGATCAGCCGGTCAGCTACAGCCTGTGTCGTCGTCTCCCGACGGACCATGTGAGCGGGCAGCTTCAGTTCCGAGTGGACATCACCTCCAACGGACATGAGGGTAGGTGTCTACTTTTTTTTTGTGTGTGTCTACTTGTGTACTTTTATGGGGTGATATATATGAGCAACACAACACAACTTTAAACGCTAATACAATATGTTTTAATGCAAGACTTTTAAAAATCAGACATTAGGTACAAAACAACAAAAACTTTACCTTTGGAATTTCGCTACCAGTCTTAATGCTGAGACAAGCAAACAGTTTCCTTGCTCCAGCTCCATCATGCATAAGCAACAAGTTGGTGGATTTTGAAGAGTCATCTGGAGCCTCTTTCTCAATCATGTTTTTTTTATTTCTCCTCCCCTCCTCCTCCCCCATCCACTCCTTCCATCAGAGGCCTCCCCAGACACCGGGGCCATCTTGGGCAGCGCCACAAACGGTGACCCCGGCACTCCCTCAGATGACGAAGACCTCCCTCAGCCCTCCTTGTCCTCACGCGGCACATATAGACCTTCTCCCACGGGCTCTGACGAGGGCTCCGTGCTAGTCAACGGTAATTCTTACTACGGCGAGGATAGTGTGTGGAGGGAGCCCGGGCGTATGGGAGAGGAGGATCTGCTTCCTGTGGCTCAGGGTGGCCACACGCACCGGCAGGTGTCACTCAATGATTACCTGGATGCCATTGAGTCTCCCAGGAGCCCCTTGGACCAACCTCTGGTCGGGCCTTCTCCGAAACTCCGCTCCAGCTTTCCAACGGACACGCGGCTCAATGCGATGCTGCACATTGACTCGGATGAGGATGAAGAGACAGTGGGGCAGCACAGGGACCAATCACAGGAGGCAACGACACAGCAAAGCCCAGACTTGTCCTTATCAAGTAGATCAGCTAGATCTGAGTCCGAACAGGGGAACGGGGGATCAAAGACTGGAGCAGAGAGTGCATCTGGAGCCACCGCAGATGCAGGTTCATCCTCTGATGCTCAGTCTGTATCTGAGTCTGCATTGGTTGAAACTGGAGCTGCAGCTGAAGAAGGTGCAGCTGGAGGTCAGACACCTGCAGGAGCAGCAGCTGCAGTCGAGACTACACCTGGGAGAGAAGAGGCTGCTGGTGCAACAGCTGAGGTGCAGCATGAGACCTCCACAGCCTCCAGCTCGTCTCAGGCGTCAGGGGCTGAAGCTGCTGCAGCGTGTGAGCCGGGAGAGTCTGTGAGGGAATGTACCTGTCAGGAGCAGAGCAACAGGGTCGGTGCGAGCCAGGAAGTTCCCTACAGCTCTGGACTTGGCCCTCTTTCACCAATTCAGGTGAGCAGCTGTAAGCAAGATGACAAAACAAGACATTTGACAAAAGCTGCCGTTAGATGAACTAAATCTCCTCTCCTCTCCTCTCAGGAGGTGGACACGAGAAAAGAAGTGGCTCCGAAGGCCGAGGAGGAAGGGGCAGAGTCATCGAGCAGCGAGGCCAACGGGCCAGTGGCAGCAGCTGCTCCGACCAGCGGCGACGCAGCTGAGCAAGGAGGAGCGACTTCTGAAGGTAGGTGGTGATTGTGTTTGTTGCTGACACAGACACTTATATTTCTAAGGACTATTTTTAATTTAATTTTTCCATAATAACTAATGGAAGTTTAGAAGGAAAGTGGCAGCTACATCTGATTCATCACAGCAAACTGGAAAAGCAGCATGAAATCTGCTGCACTGGTTTATCAGACACACTAAGAGAGAGACTGACATCTGTCAGCTTCCATCTGTTCATCTTTAGAACATAACTCATGAAGACAAGGTACATTATAAACAAAATCATCTTATTTCATGTTCACTGTTGATAATCACTTTCTTATGTCACCATTTTGTAACGTGATCATCATTTTTTCCTTGGCCCACTGTTTTATTTTATATACTTTGGCAATACAATTTTCTTAAAGGTCCTAAATTGAAAGATGAAACTGAACATTGAGCCACACAGAGGCTGAGGTCAGACAATGAGACTCTTCAGATGCGACACAATACATCTACACTACAGAAATGAAATATGAACAGGTTCTGCTGATTTTATCTGCCTCCATGATCAGATCCACACAAAAGCTCCTTGAAGTCTTCTTGTTAATTACAGGGGCTCAAGCCAGTGGCGGGGAGCAGGAGGAGGAGGGAGGGGAGGTGTGGAGGAGGAGGCGCTCCACGCAGACCTCCGGGAGCGGGGCCCAGAACCAGGATGTGAGCATTGCCAGTGAGGGTCAGAGTGGGACGATAGGGGAGAGAGAGACAGGTGAGACGCAGAATGGAGATTGTAGCTCCATCATTCCAGCCGTCAAATGGTTTTTCTTTTCATTTACGTATTATACAGCAGCACTGACACACTTTCACACATTCATCTGCATTGTCTGGTTTCCTGCACAAGTGATTCTGGCCACTTTCTAGACTTTGTTATTATTCAAATGAGTTGTTCCCACCTCAAGGGTATTTTTTATGCTGCCACAAAGTTCATATAAGACGAGCATCTGGAGCAGCGTGTCTCCAGGTCGGAGGATTGAGGCATCAGGGAGTATTAATGAACCACTGGAGCATTATTCAGATTAGAGCAAGTTCTCTGCAGCTGCCAAAAAAGCTGCTGGATTACACAGAGGAGTATTTAACAGTATTAGATAATAGCAGATACCAGTGTTGTGCAGATGAAGCAGCTGCGGGATCTGATCTTGTGCTTGGAGGGTCACCAGGTTTTGCTGCTGATGGTGAAGGAGCTCTCTGGAAATATATTGTGAGTCTTCTCATTCTTTAAGCGAGGCAGTTTATACAGAGCGCGCGTGTGTGTGTGTCTGGTATGCAGGTGCCACAGCTCAGGTCAATGGCCACCAGTCTGTTCGCTCCCTGCCATCCATCCGCCATGACATTAATCGATACCAGAGAGTGGACGAGCTGCTGCCACCCAGTAAGTGTGTGTGTGTTCGGTGTGTGTGTGTTCGGTGTGTGTGTGTGTGTGTGTGTGTATCGCAGTACATTAGTATTTAACCTGGAGAAAGTCAGTTCAGCACCAACTGCAGAAAAACTCCTGTGTATTCTCTATGTTGCACATCTTGTCTTAAGTGTTTGAAAAGCTTGGTCATCACCAACACTTTACTTTAGAATAAATCATTTATAAAACACTGTAATGTAATCGTAAGCAGGTTTTTGGTTGACATGGCAAGACAATACAAGAATAAAGTCGTAGTATAATAAGAAAAAGGTTTGAGAAAAAGACAACAAGAAAAAGGAAACCAGCAACAAGGAGAACCTGTGCTCACCAGAGTTTGCAGATGTACCCAACGATAAGTTCACAGTCCACTACCAAACATTTCCTCCTCCACTAAAAAGCCAATTTCCTCCATGTCTGTGTGGTTCTTTCGTCAGAATCCACATAGTTTCCTCCTAAATCTTATTCATCATGCAGTAGCAAATGTCATCATTCAAGTCCAAACATCATAAAGAAGTTACCTGCAACAGATGGGACGTCCTCCTCTCATCATCATGGAGTCAGTCTGGAATTACACGATCACTCTGTATGAAGATAACTGATAATTGAAACTATTCATGGCATCTTTACTTTACCATTTTGCACAGGACTGTTTATAATGATTTACATTTAATCTTATCTTATAATAATTCCCCCCCCCCAGCATTTTACATACAGGTAAAGGTCCTAAAGTTTTCCATTCAGTTAATTTCATACAGCTGCAGTCCAGTTTCTGTGTGATGTTATTTCTTACTTGCAGCTTAAGGAATTTTAAAGAGCTATATTTTACATTTTTTTCAGCAATATCTTACCAATATGAAAAGAAATACAGAACAAGCCTAGAAAATATGAAACTGATCCACTTTCTATTCTGTTTTTACTTCACTGCCGACAGGTGAAGCTGCAGAAATTCAAAACATGCGAAATACCAACTGAACCTTTTGTTTGTTGAGATCCCAAACCACTGCGTTTTCCAGCCTGGCCTCACTGTCATTGTGTTGTTGCTTTTGTTGTCGCGTGTGCGAACCAGACTGGGAGGCTCGCATCGACAGCCACGGTCGCATCTTCTACGTGGACCACGTGAACAGGACCACGACTTGGCAGCGCCCCACCGCTCCCCCCGCCCCGCAGACCCTCCAGAGGTCCAGCTCCATACAGCAGATGGAGCAGCTGAACCGCAGGTCAGAGACACACACAGATACTGTATGGTCAGCCTTAAAACTGGACATGCAGGCAGCACAGTACAAAAGAATGGAGTCTCCACTTTGTTATTTTGGTGTTTAATGCAGACACACACATTTCCAGGTATCAGAGTATACGAAGGACGATAACCAATGACAGCAGACCAGAGGAGCAGCCAGCCAATGAGCTGCTGGTGGATGAGACTGACACACACCCCTCAATGCCAGGTGATCCCCTCACTGAACTGCATTGTGCAATAAAACATGTCTGTCCACCTTGATTTGTGCACTGACAAAGTGTACGTCTCTCTCTGTGTGTGTGTGTGTGTGTGTGTGTGTGTGTGTGTGTGTGTGTGTGTGTGTGTGTGTGTGTGTGTGTGTGTGTGTGTGTTGCAGAGCTGCGTAGGGACAGCACCGTGGCGCAGTCGTCCAGTTCCCGGTCTCGCCTCACCCTGCTGCTTCAGTCTCCCAGCGCCAAGTTCCTCGCCAGCCCCGACTTCTTCACTGTGCTGCATTCCAACCCTGTGCGGGCACTCGTTTTATTTTTCCTTCTCCCTCATGTTCCCCCCCTTTCTTTTACTTTCACCTTCCCTTCATAGATCACACTGGTTTAATGGAATCAGAAAAAGGGGAAGGTTATGTGTTTGGTATATATACGCGTATATATTTCACTATTCATCATTTGGGGGTTTTGGTTGTAGATTTGTATCCATTTACAAACACAGGAAAATGTGTCAGTTACCAAACGGCTCTTTCTTCTCTTTGCTTCTCCTCTGTTTTGTCTCTTTCCTCACTTTTAAATCTTCTTCTCCTTTTTCTTTTCCTTTTTTTCTTCTTCTCCGTCCCTCCCCGTCTCTCGCTCAGAGTGCCTACCGTATGTTCGCCACCAACACGTGTCTGAAGCATATGATCAGCAAGGTTCGTCGGGATGCTCACCACTTTGAGCGCTATCAGCACAACCGGGACCTGGTGGCCTTCCTCAACCTGTTCACCAACAAACAGCTGGAGCTGCCCAGAGGCTGGGAGATGAAGCACGACCACACCGGCAAGGTAGAGCAGCGCACAAGAAATCAGAATGTCTCAAGCTTTTAAAAACTTTTATAGCATTTATATAGCCGCCAATAACTAATTTCCATGTAGCCTTTCTTCGTGGACCATAATTGCCGAGCCACCACCTTCATCGACCCCCGGCTGCCTCTCCAGAGCACCCGGCCCCCGAGCATCCTGACTCACCGCCAACACTTGACCCGCCAACGCAGCCACAGCGCCGGGGAGGTCAGCCCACGACGACTGGTAAGAAAAAGACGCACACAGCTGCTCTCCCTTTCAAATAGCCTTTACGATGCAGGATATCTAAACTGGTCTCTGAAGCCAGAAGAGAAAATCATCCTCTTCTTGTATCTGTAGGCTGGTGAAGACCCTCGTCATGCCGGACCTCCCGTCGCGCCGCGGCCTTCCAGCACCTTCACCTCTGCCAACAGGGGTCAGTGCCAAGACATTGTGCCAGTGGGTCAGTATCCACACAGCACAACACACACACAAACACAGCCGCTCAGAGATTACAAAAACTGTCCACCAACTTTGTGTCCCCTCGTCTTTTAGCTTACAACGATAAGATTGTGGCATTTCTTCGACAACCAAACATCTTTGAGATTCTGCAGGAGCGACAGGCCGACATCACCCGGAACCATCCACTCAGGTACTCGCTCTGGGCTTATATATTTGTGTTTGAGCACTGATAACTGTAGGACAGCAGCATCACTCATAGCTGAACGTTGTTATGACAACAGGGAGAAGGTGCAGCTGATACGAACAGATGGAGTGTCAGGATTGGCCCGGCTGTCAGGAGATGCAGACCTCGTCATGCTGCTAAGGTGGGACTCCCTTGCTTCCTTCCTTCCTTCCTCATTTAATTCATTATAGTTGTTTCCAATGTGGCATTTTTCTATTCTTATAATTGACTTGTCTTTTTATGTAAATGTCTCCTCGCTGCAGCCTGTTTGAAGATGAAGTCATGTCTTACGTGCCTCCTCTCGCCTTACTTCACCCCAGCTACTGTCAGTCACCTCGGGGATCCCCTGTCGCCTCTCCACAGAACTCACCTGGTAGGAGAGTCCAGTCACACACTAACACTGCATGAATTAAAAACTGGAACTGAGGTCAATACATTTATATTCATTAGCTTAAATCATTCCTGTTGAAGTAGGAAAACAGGTTATTGAACAGAACGCGTTTCTTTTAGAGACCCACACGTCTTTTACGAAAAAGTAATATGTCACATTACTTGGTACTTGGTGCTTTTTTAATATCCTCCACACCCACATGTTGCATCTTTAGAAATAAAGCATAACACGTTGCAGTGTGGTTTAGAGGGTTTTACTCACTCTCCGAAAAGTCTGACACACCCTCTAACGCTTGAAAAAACGTGGCAAAACGTTTTATAGAGCAATTTCTTAGAGGTCCTGAAATTAAAGCATAGAACAAATTAATAAAAAAGTTACTGAGCATTGTTCTGTCCTTTCTGTCCTTGTAGGAACTCAGAGAGCGAACGCCAGAGCTCCAGCTCCCTACAAGAGAGACTTTGAGGCCAAACTGCGCAACTTCTACAGAAAGCTTGAAACTAAGGGTTACGGCCAAGGACCAGGCAAACTAAAGTAAATGCTCTTTGGTTTCTTTGTATTTACATGTGTACTTGTGTGTGTGTGTGTGTGTGTGTGTGTGTGTGTGTGTGTGTGTGTGTGTGTGAGTGTGACTCTCAACTTGACTGTGCGTGTGCCTCAGGTTGATCATCCGTCGTGACCATCTGCTGGAAGATGCCTTCAACCAGATCATGTGCTATTCCCGTAAAGACCTGCAGCGCAGCAAGCTCTACGTCAGCTTTGTTGGGGAGGAGGGGTGAGTGTGCATGTGACATCATTTCCTGTACATACATACAACTAGCTAATATGTCATATTCTGATATATTATAAATCTTCAGGTCTTTAAATTTAAAACGTCCACTGAACATTACGTTTCACTTATTTATTTATGATCTCACAGTCGCGGCTCCATCCCCCGATCGCTACTGCGCAGACTCTGGTTTCAAATGTTTCATTGTGTGTGTGTGTGTGTGTGTGTGTGTGTGTGTGTGTTGCAGATTGGACTACAGCGGGCCCTCCAGAGAGTTCTTCTTCTTGGTATCCAGGGAGCTGTTTAACCCTTATTATGGTCTGTTTGAATACTCTGCCAACGACACTTACACTGTTCAGATCAGCCCCATGTCCGCCTTCGTAGACAATCACCATGAATGGTGAGATTTACTGAACACACACACTCACAAAGACACACATGCACACAATATACTATACGATAGTATATCATACTAATAATCTTCATGTGTGTGCTTCAGGTTTCGGTTCAGTGGTCGTATTCTGGGTCTGGCTCTGATCCATCAGTACCTGCTGGATGCCTTCTTCACCAGACCTTTCTATAAAGGCCTGCTGCGCATGTACGTACTGATACTGTGTGTTGACAGGCACTTTGAAACAGTACAGCCTATCTTCAAATGCACTGAGTTGGGACACAGCCAATTACATCCATTCTAAAGCAGATCTTATCCCGAGTAGTTGAGAATCACTGATTTACAGAACCCCTGCATATGAAACTGGACATATGAGTCCACACGCATAAAGAAATGTACCCACACAAGTGATTTACACTCATGTTTTCCACCATGTAGTCCATGTGACCTGAGTGACCTGGAGTACCTGGATGAGGAGTTTCATCAGTCTCTTCAGTGGACAAAGGACAACGACATAGAGGACATCCTGGAACTCACCTTCACCGTCAATGAAGAAGTCTTCGGACAGGTCAGAAGACTTACTAAAACATACAATCATCAAATTTAATGGATAGAAGAAGAAGTAACACAATGTGCTCAGAAAACACATATATACAAACAGATACATTTCAAGATAATTTGGGTTTTTTATTGATTCAGCTGAAACTATTTGAGGATTTAAAATGTGTGTGTGTGTGTTCCCACAGATAACAGAGAGAGAGCTGAAGCCCGGTGGAGCCAACATCCCCGTGTCGGAGAAGAACAAGAAGGAATACATCGAGCGGATGGTGAAGTGGAGGATAGAGAGAGGGGTGGTGCAGCAGACTGAGAGTCTTGTCAGAGGCTTCTATGAGGTGCAGTACGGCTTCAGTGGGACTTCTTTAATTATCGAGCCCCTGATACTTAAATATCTTGATGAATTTTTGTACATATGACACTCACTTAAATAGTCAAATGTGTGTGTGTGTCATCCAGGTGGTGGATGCCAGGTTGGTGTCGGTGTTTGATGCCAGGGAGCTGGAGCTGGTGATCGCCGGCACAGCTGAGATCGATTTATCAGACTGGAGGAACAACACGGAGTACAGAGGAGGTATGGACGTTTCTGTCCTCATGCAAACAATACATGTTTGTTCCTCTTCTTCATGAGAATTTCTTTACGATAATCTACAAGCAGACTCTTGTCATTCACCATCATCGTGATCCTGTTGACCACAGTTACATGACATGGTTTGCTATGTACAGGTTACCACGACAACCACATCGTGATCCGGTGGTTCTGGGCGGCGGTGGAGAGGTTCAACAATGAACAGAGACTGCGGCTTCTGCAGGTAGGTGTGAATGTGCAAGACAAGACAGAGGCTTGTGACTGAAGTTAGTAAGTGAGTCTCCTCCCATGCCCCTGTGTCCCACCTGTCTTTCTCTTTGTCTTCTCTGCGTCATCAGTTTGTCACCGGGACGTCCAGTATTCCCTACGAAGGCTTCGCGTCTCTGCGAGGAAGCAACGGCCCCCGCAGGTTCTGTGTGGAGAAGTGGGGGAAGGTCACTTCGCTGCCCAGGTAAACACAGGGAAGAGCCCGCAGCACAAATCGCATCATGTCTAGATTTTGATGAGATGATGACACCCAGGGCCACTTATGGTCTGCCTGCAGGACATCAGTTTTAACCTTATGTCGCTGATCATCTCACACATTGTCCCGTCGTCTCTCTACAGAGCTCATACCTGTTTCAACCGGCTGGACCTTCCACCGTACCCGTCCTTCTCGATGCTGTTTGAGAAGATGCTGACGGCCGTGGAGGAGACGAGCACCTTCGGGCTGGAATGAGACCCTCGACCTCCCACCTGCCCAACTCTCAACTTCCCTCAAGACACCTGGTGGTTGTGGAATGAAGAAGCCACATGGAACAGCTGCTGGAACAAAAAGGCGTTATTATCTGGGTTTAGAATCCAGTTAATGGTTTAAGTTTAATTTATAGCGGGCTATATTTTATAAGAGAAGACTTTTGATCCATAAAGTGACACTGACTTGTGTCATGTTATCATGTTCTTATTGCACCTGCACGTATTTCGCACCTGCTTAGTAACACACACGTTGGGACGAAGTAAAAGACTCTGCCTTCCGGGACGGGGATCAGAACTGCCAGGATTTGACCAAAATCTTAGACGAGGATGTCTTTTGTTTTCACTTCCTCTTTGATACCGTGATACAAATGTAGAAATCACCTGAAGCAACCACTGCCTTCACTGCAGAATCTGAGTGGATTCAGCATCTTTTATTCTACTTCTCTCGGACCTTGAAGGATTGCTCGGGCCTGTCCAGAACTGTCAGGGACGGACTCGTTGTAGTGTGGCGTCCTCGTGTGGCACATTGAAAGAACTGCACTCGTGCAGACGGTGCTTTTTCTTTTCCTCTTTCTTTTTGAGAACCTTTGAGAAAAAGGCAGTTGCCCGTCTGAGGTAACTTTTGCTACAGTTGGTGGGATTTTTCCAGTGAACTTTACCCACAGCTGATTTTGGAGTCCAAACAGAAGCTTTGGTATTGTTGTTACAGTATTTTCATCTAAAAGAAGAAGTGATTTTCTAATGACGTGTGGCAGTGACATGTAGTGATTTGAATGTAACTAACTTTAAGATGTAGATTGTGTGGGGAGGGATTTTTATTTTGACCAGATCTGGATCAACTGGAGGACAGAACAATATCAAGCCAGCACTTATTGAGTTAATAAGTTAACAAGTTAATGATTCGATTCAGTAACATTGAACAAGTTACCTTCTTCATTTACTTTGAGATTGATTTGAAACGAGCTTTGATCCAGGTCTATTTCGTACAGTGTGTTGAAACTAACCCCATTTCATGATTTATAGATTGAAAGAAATTTGTAGGGTCAAATATACAAAGCAAATGAAATCATTCATATGGGTGGGGGGGTCTCTATATAGTACCCTAAAGTGCATTATAGTGCATTCTAAAGATGCTAAAATCAAAGTTGTGCATCTACACAAGTAGCATGGCTGAAAGCGAAGGGGTGAATGCATTAGTTCAGTTGCAGCAAGGACGATAATGCTTGGCTGACTTTACGATAATGGACTCATCTTGTCCATGTCAGTGCTTAGGGACACAGTGCTGAGTGGAAATTCATTATTTTACCATAACACCTGGATGAGGCTCAAAAATGGAGAGCCAGGCCCTATAGCAGTGAGCTGGCAGCTGCTAGTGCCCCCCCCCCCCCCATGCTGACCTCTGGATGTGACCGTGCCACCCAACCACACACACGCCGATCAGAAGCTCTTCTATAACGGCTGGTGCCAGCTCATGTGATTAAATAAGTCTGATTTATCACATACTCAAAAAAAAAAAGACTTGACATCCGCTAATGTATTAACTGGCATCAAAACGTTTTTTTCTGCATATTTGCTGTTGCTCATTAGAAGAATTCATTCTCTTGTCATTATTTCATTATTATTATTATTAGCTTGTTATTCACATTTTGCACACTATGATTAGATTCTCCACGAAAGCTCCAACTCCCTGTGTTTCCTTTTCTCTCTCTCTCTCTCTCTCCTCGTGATGGTGACCACTTGCGTGTTTGTTCCACTGACTCTCATCACACGTTCTGTAAAACCTCACTTTGTTATTATTTCGATGGTGAATGAAGCTAATAGTGAAGTTTAAATGTTCATACAACCAGGTGGAGGTCACGTGAAGAGCTCGGAGCAGGCACGCAGTAAAAAAAACATGCTGTCATTTTGTATAAAAATCATTTGAAGGAGCTTTGCAGTGAATCTTTTTTCTCTTTTCTACTTTGAGATACTCGTCACTGCCCTCTTCTGCCACATTCCTCCCTGCACTATGAATGTACGCACGCCTCGAACTGCCTCTCCGCACCACAACTGTACAACCGCGCTCAGGCCTGCAGCAGTGAGAGGTCCACTGCTGAGGTGCTGAGCCAGGACGAACCCTTCTCAACGCCTCATGTTACACACAAGGCAATATCCGACTCTATGGAAGCCCATTTCTGAGAAAAGAAACAAATCTCATGCTTTTGATTTAATACATCAAATGATCTCATAGTTTTAATCTCAAAATTTGACTAATTGAGTGATAATGTGACATAATTCTGACGTCCTTGTTTCACTCATTTTGACTTAGCCTCTTACATTGTATTATCTTAGTATAAGACCTGGTCTTATCATGGTCATATTTAAATCTTTCTTGCACTTTTCTTCATGTCCTGGTGGAAATTGGCTTCTATAAGACAAAGTCACTACACACAGACAGAAACTTTGCCTTTTTAAGTGCGCAAATTGATTTTTTTTTTTTTTAATTACACAGTACGTTTTGTGTAAAACCAGTTAAGTTTCACATGTGAATTCAGTTCATTTGGATGAAATCAATCCATTCTCACAATAAAATAAGAGTTCAAGGATTTCCCTCACTGAATGCACTGCCCTCTGTCTGTCTAACCAAAGCTGTGAGCCTTAACGGGCTGACTCACATTTCACACTCTTGTCTCTCTGTACAGTCCACCTCACTTTTAAATATGAATGTTTGTCAGCAGTCCTCTCCTAAAATAAAGTCTCATCTCTCTATGCAAACTTTGTCTTCTTTGCTTCCAAATGCATCAAATACTTTCTGTTTTTCTTCAGGTTAAAGTCACTGTCACCTCTCAAAACACATGGTCTGTCTTGTCAATGTGATTTTTCAGGAACACCTAAAGGGAATTCTTTCCAATTTGGCACATACATTCACTTGGACTCAAAGATTGATATATCAGATTTTGGTGGTCAAAGGTCAAAGGGCAAGGTCGCAGTGGCCTCACAAAACCTGTTTTGGGCCTCTTGAGAGTGATATCTCCAGACCGTCTTGAGACAACACGAACTCTGTGGTACAAATGACAAGACTATTGAATTAGCTATTTTTATTTACCACTTTGTTCATTTATTTTATTGTTCTCTTTTAATGGGACACTCGAAATTGTAACGGAACTCCACTGAGCCCCGGAACTGATCACCCCCCGGGAACCGATCCTACCCGGACCGGGAAAGTGATGCACATTGAAAAACATGGCGGCCAACATAGAGCAAATTTTTCAGGATTTTATATTGAGTAAAATCAGAGAAATTGAAGACCAAAATGAAGAAAAACCGTACGTCACCGTTGTGTTTTGTGTCCGTTTGAGTGATATTTAAATATAGTTTGATAGCTCGTGGAACAAACGAGGGTTTTCCGCTACAAGCTAACGCTAGCTGTGTATTTACACATTTAAACGTCCAGATACAACGAGTCGCGGTGTTGTTAGTGAGGCTGCTGGGGTTTAAATAAAGCCCCATTCAAAGTAATACACCAGGAGCAAAGGAAACGTGTTAAAATGATATTTTCTGTTTTACTGGTTAGCTAGCTGACTTACATTGTACGTGCATGAGAGACAGTGAGTCCCTTCAGAGGAAGGAGTGCAGGTTTATAGATGCATGTTCTTTTAGATTCCACAGATCTGCAGGCAACTTTGTAAATAAAGTATTTTCTCCTTGAGGTGACTTGCATTGTGACTTTGTGTTGTTAGAATAAACCCTCACATAAACCCCCTATTCCCCTGAGAGGTAATCTTAGGGGTTTTAATTTCTGATTAATAAGTGGTACTCTCTACAATCTGGGAAACACATTGATGCGTAAACACATGTGAGATTTATCCAGATGTTTACTTACCTTCTTCTCTGAATGAACGTCCAGCCAGCTTTCTTTTTCATGGACATGAATGAAACATTGTCTGAGCTGTGTTGGTCAGTTAGAATAACAAAGGAGCAGCTAAACTGTAGCCTCTCTTTCTCTGCCTCTGTGTGTCCGTCAGTGCTGGGGATCGAGCGGCTCCTTGCAGTGAGGCGGAGGCAGCAGAGAAAGCCACCACAGGCAGAGAGAAGCAGGACGACTTCAGGGCCAGCGGCTCACAAAAGAAACACAAGAAGCACAAAAAACACAAAAGTAAGAAGAAGAAGAGGAATCGACAGAAGGAGAGCAGCTCAGAGTCCGTGGCAGAACCGGAAGGAACGAAACAGTCACGGTAAACATTTGTGTATGACTGTCAATACTCACAGAACGGGAACCCCTTATCCTGTAACAACAACAGGAGACGGGGCAATGAACAGGGATGTCTTCAATTCTCAGGAGCTGCTGGCTCCACAAATCTTGTCCTGCTTTCTTAGCCGTACCCAGAAGCCGGCCTTCTCTCTCTTTGGCCCTCTTCCTTTCGTGGAAAGCCTCCAACCAAGCAAACTTAATTCACTGCTTTCAATCCATCTCATGTTTGGAATTGGGTTAATTTAGAAATCCTTCTGTCGTAGTCGATAAAAAAGCCAATTCTTGCTATTTTACTATTAATGCCTGCTTTTCAAATGTGCCTAACTCAGGTTTTATCTTTGCTTCATAGAAGAGGAACACCGACAGAGGTGAATAAGGAGCAAGGTGAGTCTCTGTCTGATTTAATACAGTGATTGGAAAAATACACAAATCTTTGACTTCAGTGAAAGCACCAGTGCCACCATGGATTTCCGCTTTATTAAAATTCATAGCAAAGCAGTCTCAAGTAGACAATGTGTATTCATCATCTCCATGTATGCAGTGATTTCTGTTGTACAAAACATCCTGCACTCTACAAGCTGATGAACTGTTTGTCCAGGTGAAGAGAAGAAGAGCAAATCCAAATGTCATAAGCGGCACTCAACAGGAAAGAGGAAGAAGAAGAAGCGAAAGAGGAAAGGTGAAGACAACTCATCAGGTTCCGACTCTGAGTATGTGTCAAAGCAGAGGGATAGTAATTGTGGTCAAAGCTTATCGCCAAGGCGACGAGAGGAGCTGCCTGATATCATCCCCAAACAGGTAAAAACATCTTCTACATACTTTTCCCCAACGTTAACCCAAAAGGCAAGTTTTACTCAAATGTTTGTTGGCTCCATCCTTTTAGTTGAAGCTGACTTGGTGAACATACATTTAGAATAATGCCACATATCCATCAGGGACATTAAAGGTGTCACTGCTTCCCAACAGGACAGCTCCAATAAAGGGAGAAGAGATGAGGAAAGACGTGGGAGGCGGAGTTGTCGTTCCCGTTCCCGTTCCTGCTCACAGTCACATTCCGATAATCATTCACATTCCTGCTCAGCGAGGATTCCCTCGCGCTCTCAGTGTGATCACCACCACCGAAGATCTAGGACTCGCTCCTTGTCCAGCTCAAAGCTCCACAGGACCCGGTCCAGGTATGAAGAAAAGCTGTTGATTGATTGATAGTTGAGACATTATTTTTGGTTCAAAGTATAACTATTTTTCAATATCCAATTTGAAATGTTTAATGTCTGCAGCTCCTCAGAGAAGAGGAAAGCTTTGAACGAACCCACACAGTCACCCCAGGGTCCTTCAAAAAGCAACCAGTCGCCTCAGCTGCCCTCCAGCCTTTGTACAGGAAACATTACAACAGAGGAGCTGGGAGAGTCGAGCACAGCCGAGCTGCTGAGCCTGGATCAGTGTGAGAAGCCAGCAGAGAAAAAAGCAGAGGAAACAACACAGACACTAGGTAGGACCTGTTTGATGTTATTGTAGGCTGAATCATTTTTGTGCAAGTAAAATTCTTACTCTTCTACCTTTTTGTGTCACAGTCTGACATTTTGAAATAACTTTGTTCAGTTGTTTTGAATTGTGTTTAAGTAACGTCTTTAACTGAAACTGCAGGTTGTGGCTCATCCCAGTCCTCGCTGGACCAGTCCACAGTTACTAAACCTGACCCGACCGCTGAGCCCGGCCTCCCTCAGCTGAAAGCAGCAGAATACCCCAGGTACCTCGCCACCGATGATAAATCACAGGCAAAGAAGAAGAGGAAAACATCCAAGTCCCCACCGAGGAGCAAAGAGGGAAAGTCATCAAAAAGGCAGAAAAGATCCAAGTCTCCGTGTCGGAGCCACAGGAAAGGTTCCAGATCGAGGAGCCCGTCAAGGAGGACGAGATCACGGTCGAGGTAAAGAGAGCAGAGTTTTTTCTTCATCAGTACTACATACTAAATGTATTTATTATTTACTAATTATTTATATTGCTACTAGGGCTGTTGAAATTAATTTCAGGACTCACATTTTTTTCTATTCTTTCTTGTAATATTTGGCATCAGGCCTTGCCTACAAATACACTGACCTACATGTTGTCTGTGCAGGTCGGGGGGAAGGAGGTCCAGGAGGTCACGCTCATGGTCGGCGTCACGGAGCCGGAAGAGGGCTACATACAGCCAGAGGGACCGCTGGAAAAGAGAGCCGAGTCACTCCCCTGTACTCATCCTCCGCAAAGATAGGTCATCCCCCACCAGGAAACACGGCAGTCCAGGCAACAGTCCTCAACGCATCAGTGAACTGGGTCAGCTGATAGGAAGTCACTCGTTTGAATGCTGGATACTAACTGTTGTGCCCTTTGCTTTTTCTTCCCTTCTATCAATTCATTGCAGCAATAGTTGCCACTCATGTTAAAATGATAATTATATATTCTAGGTCAAATCAAACTTAGTGTTTTCTGTTTATTCTCCTCAGATAAGGAACAGTTGTTGGAAATCGCCAAGGCCAATGCTGCTGCTATGTGTGCCAAAGCAGGTATGCCCGTCCCTGCCAGCCTGAGGTCCACGGTGCTTCCCATGGCTCTGCCAAATATGGCCATGAACGCTGCAATGGCCAGCATGACTGCCGGTATGTTTCTGATTCTTGTTTTCTGATTACTGTCCCACCCACTTTATGGTCCATCTGCCCAGTGGTCGTGTCCTCCCTGTGGACCTCTACTAAGACTTCTATCCCCGTTTAATGAGGATTTATTATGTTATGATGTTTGTTTTCTGTTAAAACTGAGATGTTGATTCAACTCTGTGTCTCTGTCCCTCGCAGCCACCATGACAGCGGCCTTGTCAAACATGGGCACTTTGTCTTCACTGCTCTCACTGCCCTCCATCACCAACAAGCCTCCTCCTGCTGCAGCACAACCCAACATCACTGCTCTGGAGGAGGTGAAGAGGAAAGTGGCAAAACAGGCCAACAGCATCAGCATTAAGGAATTTACTGATGTAAGTGCACACTGCTTGTATTGCACAAGTATCATTTAATGAATAAATTATATTTCTCATAGCATAAATGCAGATAGTTCTTTACATAACACAGAACAACAGAAGCGTACAAAAGCATGAGTCAATTTCTAGAGAAAGGTAGAATCCATCTCTTGCCATGTTTGATAAATGATAAATGATAACTGGAGTTTCATTGCATACAGGAACAATTTGAGCTGAGACATAATTTGTGACTTATTTGCTGTGTGTGTGTGTTTGTGTGTTTTGTAGAAATGCAAGATGATCGTGGACAGTAAAGGCGAGCTGCCGGTGGCTGTGCCTCATGTGTCGGACGAAGAGGATGATGGGAAACCATTCGGAGGAGGAGCTCTTCGGGAGCAAAAAGCCATCAGCTTCAGCATCAATGTAACATAGAGCACATCGTCTAATATGAGTTTACATATCACTGTGAATGGATGGGAATGTGTGGTAAAACCTAATTAGAAGACAGTACAGGAATGGATATATGAACAGTTTTTCCACTTATCTGTTAGAAATATTACCTCATCGTAACATTTTGAGCGCAGTCTACTATTCTCTACTTATTGTCATGTTATTACTTCAATGTCCTGCCTCATTTTGTGCTTCTCAAACATTTGATACCTTCCAAAGAAACAAGGGAGGCTGTAAACCAAATATTAACCCATTATTCTGCCGTTGTTTGTTGTCACTTTGACAAATGGGGCCCTCATTTCAATCGCAGCACGACCAATGCAAAGCAGCACTCTTATTGTTTGGAGTGCAGTGTTCGGTGCACTGGTGGGAGGAGAGGTGCAAACTGGAAAGCAGCTCTGGTCTCATTTTTCTGTCCGATACCATCCGAGAGAAAAGTAATCGAGCCTGACCCGGATCAGACAGGCATTCTGCGTCCGAACCCAACTCGAGCCCAATACAATTAATGTAATTTGCTCTGCGCTTGTGATACTAATATGCACGGTTATTGCTTTTTAATTGTTAAAAACCAGCTTCTTCTGGTTGCAGATTTCCGGTGCTTTGCGTTCATGTCCTGCATCTCTGTACCATTCAGACAACAATATGATGTTCGAGGACAATGTCAGTGTGATGAGACCAGAGATGTGAGTGGTGGCGAAGATATTTATGAATCACCACTCCCTCTCATCGAGTCCCCCCCCCCCCCCAGACCTGCTGCTTTGTATTTGTCGTTGCAGCGTAGACTCAGGCATAAGTGTTTTTGTCATGATTTCTTGCAGTGTAATTTACCAAGCAGCATGATTTATTGGCTCTGTTTGAGGTGTCCTGACATATGATTTTAACACACACCTGCCAGCCAGTAAGTGCATTCCTTAAATGTAAATGTAATTAAATACAATACACCTAAATATTAAGTACTTATGCAACAGGTTAGAGAGAAAATAAATGATGATTTTTTTTTTTTTTTTTTTTACCCCTCCAGAACACGACAGTTCGTCCAGCAGTGCGAAGCGATGCAGGCATCGCCAAGGAGTTCCCTGTGTCTTCAGGATGTCAGCATCGTAAGAAGGTCAGGAAACATGACGATGAAGTTTGATTAAAGTTCAGTGGTCAAAGGTCATGGTGACCTCTCATGAGTCTGGAAAAGATGTATGTAGACTGAAACTGTTCTGGTTAGAGGAGTCATACAACTGCAGGACATTGATTCTAGTTCCTCTCTCTAATGTGCTGGTCCTCTCCAAACTGGTTCCTGTTATTTTATTATTTCTGTGGTAATACCAGTTTGTGGAAGCCTTGTAACTAATTTAATGTGTTTCACTGTCCAGGAGGGCGAGGCGATGGGCGCCTATGGAGAATGGGTTCTGGTCGACAAAGCAGCAGAGAAAGCTGCAGCTGCATCCAGAAAGGCCTCGAGCACAGTTCACACAGCGTCAGCCACTTCTTCATCGGGTGAAACCGCGGCGGCAGGGTCGCCAGAGGCTGTCGAACAGCCAGCACTTGGGCCCGTTAATGACAGCGTGTTTCCGGACCCTGTGACGCAGGTAAAGAGTGCAGGTGTATTGTGCATACTGAATTTAATGGAAAATTCATTTTGGCTTTTAAAAAATCCTTCTCTTCTCCCCTTCTCCTCTGTTCTCCCTCACTTCCTGCAGCCTGTAGATATCTCTCAGGCTGTAACCGAGAGAATCAAAGCTCAGAGGCGTTTGGCTGAGAACCCGTATGACGTCAGTGCCATCTGTATGCTCAGCAGGGCGCAGGAGCAGGTATGATACACCTTCTGCATCTGAAATTTAGCCACGACTGTGCAGATTTATAAATTTTAACCTAAATGGACGACGCTTCAGATTTAGATCAATAAAAACACATCTTCTTCCCCATTTTGTTTGTTAGAAATAAAATATTTGCTTGTTATTTTGTGTGCACTTAATGCTGTTGACATATTTCCACAGTGTCTTCTTCATTAGACTGTTGGATCGTATAGATTCTGTGATCTATTGGAAATGTCTTGTTTTCATAGGTAGATGCTTGGGCCCAATCCAACACCGTCCCTGGTCTCTTCACTGGTTCCACTGGAGCCCAAGTTCTGAGCTCTGAGGAGCTGTCCACCGGTGGACCACAAGCATGGCTGAAGAAGGTGAGACACACACACACACACACACACACACACACACACACACACACACACACACACACACACACACACACACACACACACACACACACACACACACACACACACACACACAACATACACTCCACTGTGTTTTTAATGGGCTTTTTCTCCCTTATTTCCGCTCCATATCATCAATCACTGTTTGTCACTGTCCTCTCCTCTTTCCTCTTCTCTAACTGTTTTTTATTTTTTGTCTCTCAGGACCAGTTCCTCAGGGCGGCCCCAGTATCAGGGGGTGTCGGAGAGTTCTTGATGAGAAAGATGGGCTGGAGGACGGGGGAGGGCCTGGGGAGGAACCGTGAGGGCACCGTGGAGCCAATCATTATTGACTTCAAGGTCGACCGCAAAGGTATGACGCCATAAAATACTATATACATATATATATATATATATTGCTCTTCAAATGTTCTCTTCTCATTTATTCATTTAGAAATGTATTTATCATCTACACACACACACAGACATCTGAAGGTTGTGTTTGCAGCACCCACTCCTGGGAAAAGGCAGTAACTGCAACGCAAACAAATGAAGACTCTTAGCCCCACTAACTCTGACTGAGTCCCATCATCCCTGTGTGAAGCACCTCTGAATCCAGACCTGGCTTTAGGGAGATTTTGTGATATTAATGATGCAGCTAATGGTGGTCATGATTTCTTTGCATTGCAGGCCTAGTTGCCGAAGGAGAGAAGCCACAGAAGCAGACAGGAGGACTGGTGGTAACCAAAGATCTAATGGGTAACAGACACACAGCAAACACATGTGGACAGTGAAAATGAACCTGTGAACAAACATGTTTGAATATTCAGTCGGTTCAACTGCTTCAGACTTTTCTTTAACTCTTCTCTGTTGTGTGTGTGTGTGTGTGTGTGTGTGTGTGTGTGTGTGTGTGTGTGTGTGTGTGTGTGTGTGTGTGTGTGTGTGTGTGTTTGTGTGTGTGTGTGTGTGTGTGTGTGTGTGTGTGTGTGCAGGGAAGCATCCCGTGTCTGCTCTCATCGAGTTGTGTAACAAGCAACGGATAATGCAGCCGGACTTTGTCATGGTTCACCACAGCGGTCCTGACCACCGCAAGAATTTCCTCTTCAAGGTGGGTTTTCTTGATTCTGGGCGTCTCACTCCTTTTCATTCGCTGGTTACATATTCGACCTTTGAGAGTTTCGTCCACACTGTTACAAGCTGCTGCATCTTTTCATCTCAGTTTGATGATAAGAGATGAGAGGGAATTCACAAAGATTCAGATTTGTCTGCAGCCACAGCAGCAGCTCAGGGAGCCCGTACTCTGACTCTGAGCTAAATGCAAATGTTCACACTTCGAATGAAATGTTTCCCATTTCAAAAGAGCAACAGCAACATATTTAATAAATAATGAAGGAGGTTTGCTTCTCTTCCTTCTTCTCTGTGTCCCGGTTCCCGTTCACATGCTGCTCTTTGTTGTATCTCCTGATGGTCACACTCTGACATTCTGACGAGCATCCACATGGGTTGTTTCCAGGTGACAGTGAATGGCGTGGACTACCAGCCGCAGACAGCTAGCCCCAACAAGAAACACGCCAAGGCCATGGCAGCTACAGTCGCCTTACAGGCTCTGGGAGAGGTAATATTCAAACACTGAGCAGATAATCAGAACAGCACAACATAGAGGGCAATATAAACTTTACTTTACCTGTATTACATATTTCATGTAGTCGGCTGCATACAACTGAGCATTAAATTCAGTACATATACACATATATTGTTTACATCAAGTTCATTAGTGCCATCCTCATCTTTCAATTAAAAATAACATTTTAGAATGACCCTCAGTAGAACACATACCTCCACCAAAGACAATCTCCTGATGAAACTACATTTACAATCATTAGATCCAGAAAAAAATGTGTTTTATTTTGTTCCTAGGTTCCTGTTGATGGACCAGGACTCTACACTGGCCCTGTTTTCACTGCTGCTTCCACTGGCCCCCTCTTCTCTACATAAACACACACACACACACACACACACACACACACACACACACACACACACACACACACACACACACACACACACACACACACACACAACAAGGCCTGAGTGTTACACACTTCAACTGTTAAATTATACTCAGAGAGTTGTTTCTGAATATAGTGACCAATTTTATACCTGCAAAACCACACTTCTGTTATTTTTAAAAGTCATAATGTTTATGACAGGGTGGCAAACATATTTTTGCCGAGTTGTTAAGTATTATGATCTCATGTTTAAAGTGTATGGCATGTATTTATGTATCTATGTACGTATGATGATATTTGTAAAATCGTAGCATTTCAAACTAATATATATTAGCTCACCGTTACTTTAGTCTCACACTAGACCGGACACGAGTGTCTCTGCAGTAGATTTGCTGTTGGACACAGCAGAGCAGATCTTAGTCGGGCTGTGAAATGAAACCTGTACATGACTGGGTCTTGTTGGTTAGAAAAGCTTTTTCTGTTGTTCCTGTTGTCATGTCCGTGGCCTGGCGTCCTTCTAACGCAATGTTTCTCAAGACGCTGTTAAGCTGACCTTATGAAAATGTGTAAACACAAAATAAAGATTATATTTAAGTTACGTCTTAGGAGAATCCATATCATGTTTCATGGTGACGATGCCTGTTGAATGTGAGTGAAGCGACCTCAGGGTTTCCTGAATTAAACTTCACAGCTGATTATCTTTTGTTGATGTGTTTTTAACTTTGGGATTTTACACAGTCATCATGTGACGTAATATCGAGACAATAACGCCCGTGTTCTAAAATACTTAGAGCTCGTCATCCTCACTTCATCACTGGTGAAAGGAAACAATGGATTAACACTACAGGGATTTATGTAAATAACACAAAGTGTGTATTTTTCTATGGGAAAAAGCAAATATCAGGAGTTGGTTCATCGGTCTACACAAATAATGGAGGAAACTGAAAAAACTTCAGCTTATTTTTTGAGCACTCGCAGTTCTATCATAAAATAAAACTCGGTGTGCAAGTTCAGGATATACCACAAGATGGCACTAGTGAGTCAAATCAGGGTCAAAGGCTTCATTAGATTTATGAGCAGAGTTGTGATCCTCCATGTACTTACTGTAAAAATCATTACATTATGTAGTTTCATAAATTCATTTATCACCAGGGTGGACTTGTGTGCAAAGTTTCAGGCCCTCAAAATATGAGGAATATCACAGGTTTCGGTTCTTGGGCCCTAATTCCTTTTTTCAGCTTCATCGCGTCTTTTCAAACTCGCTCCTCCATATTTTCTATTACACTCTCATGTATAAAATATCATTTCTACTGCAGCCTGGCAGAACCCTTGGTTATTATTTACTGTCAGATGTGCAGCCATATTTCCCACCATGCCCAGCTATTAAACATTTTAATCCAATGTTAAATCAACACTTAACGTCAATCCGCTGCTCTCCATCTGCTGTTAGTAATTGGTCTGGACCGGTCCGCACAGAGGTGGCTGCTGGGAAGTGTGAGTCTCATCTTGTGCACGTGTATATGAATGCATGCAAATATAATAAGTAGCTTTACTTCACTCTCACTTTTCTTCAGGCACAAAGTCACAGCTACTGGACGTGACTGACAAGCAAGTAAGAGGGTCGGCTGTGGCCACCAGACGGTACGCCATGTGTTCACACACTTTACAGGGTTCTTTGGTGTGGTTTTTCATTTTCCAAAATGAAGTGATGCCAGGCCTCCTTGTTGGTGTGGTAATTGTTGAAGTGCTGCGACCCAAACACAGCTCGGCCAGTCTGTTTCTAGCTTTAAGGTTTGTTTCGAGTGAACAAACGTTTAGTAGCATCTAAATTTGCTCTATTGTAATTATTGTGAAGTCAAATCAAGTTTTACTGCTTTCTCTATAATCTGTATTTCATTTTAGAAACTGATGTGATTCCAGGTGGATTCCAGTCAAATGATGTGAGTCAGAAAACGGAAGCTGACACCTGAGGTGGTTCTCATTAACCTGCATTCATTCAGACAGGAAGTCTACTGAACTGAAACTGGGGTATAATGAGTTTTGGTTGAAATGTTCACATTGAGGTTCACACCAATCAAACACCAACAAGCAGGTTGTTACTCAGCAGTAATTACAGCCATGATAGTCACATGGGTGCTCAGAGGAGTTTGAGGTAAAAGCATTCAAAGTAAATACAAAAATATGAAGATATGTCAGCTCCAAATTTGAATTTGAATCGGATTTGAAAAGTGTCTCGAGAAAAAGTGAGGAAAGGTTCATGACTCTGCTTGAAATAGGTGATTTGTGTGTTTCAGTAAGAACACACACACACACAGGCCCTTTTCAAATCAATGCATTCCTCCCACACAATGGCCGAGGCTGTCCACCACCTGATTACCTCCAGGGGAGGGAGAGATTAAGGGGTGCGAACGCTTATAAAAAAAACACACAGCTCCCACACACATTGATTACAATCAGAGAAGAGCTGCAGAGTGGAGGGAAGTGTCTGTGGTGGAGAGACAAGGAACAAAGTGCGTGTACTGTAAAAACAAAGCTGCTCTGGGGAATCACAGCCTGAACTGCTGCTGCTGCTGTGGTTGAACATTGAGTGTGTGTGACTTGTGCATGCGCTTAACTTCATCTCTCCCTCTCTACAACCATGACATCTTCCCCACATAACTTGCTGCTGCTAAATTAGCAATTAATCTCCAATAATTTGAGCATCCTTCCGCTGCTAAAATGAATTCAACTGAAAATCAATCACACGCTCTTTGGCCTCCAGGCAGAAGCAGGAGAGGGAGACAAGGTCTTTAACGACTAAATAATACCTGCAACCTTTTGTGGCTCAGTCAAATGGCTCATAGTCTCTTTTGAATACTAGTGATTCAGCAGAGAAGACGTTAAAGGTATTTCATAGTCATTGAAGTAATTCAGCTTTAGGTGGACACTGACACATCCAGTGAGCTGGAAATGTTCCTACAACGGCAGTTAATGCTTCACTTGTTTTTATTTGCCAAGAGTTATATAAGGAAATAGACAACACGCATTAAAGTGTTAAGTTGGAAGCGACTGCCAGCAGCTTGGTTTAACATAAAGCCTCGAAGCAACGTCCAAAGCTCAAAATAAGCATTTCTAAACTAACTAACACATCAGCTCTCATTTGTTGAATCCATACTCAAAACACAATGCGAAAAAGTTGTGGTTTCATATATAATGAACATAAAGTTCAGCAAGAAATAAAGTTTAGTATATATATAAACCTTATTTATATAGCAACAAAACAAACATACAATGTTCTTCTGAAGCCCTCTGGGAAAATCCTTCAAGTATGAGGCGCCTGTATTTCTAGGATAGAGATAATAATGATAGGACATGAAACTCAGGCCTTAAAAACCTATTAAAGAGAATTTTAATTAGTCTCCTCTTAAAAGCTAAATGATCAATTGGCAGCAAACTGTGTTAGTGAAACATCTTAGCTGTGGAGTATTTCCTCTCTTTCTAGGATAATACAGAAATGTGAGCAGCCTGAAAGAGAACAGACAGAGAACTGACGGAGCCTTGAGGCTGAAGAAATTTTCATTTGAAAGAATTTTCTCTGTGTGGAATATAATTCATTCACACTCGGCTCACGCCAGAATCTTTTTCACGGCTAGGTGGAATAATGGAGGAAGAAAACTCAACTATAGCTGAACGCAGTGTGAGCCAGTTGACTCTCGAAGGACTGACGTTTAAGTGTTGAAGCCAGGAGCAGTTCAAGGGACTTTGGGGGCCCCAGGCAAATCTTATTGAGGGTATCATTAAATCTTTTTAAGACAAAATGTCATTCAGATCCATCCACTACTCCCTGGCAAATCGTTGAAATGTCACAAAAAACAATCTTGTAATGACATTTATCAAATTTGATGCCTCTTCTCCGACAATTCCAGAGATTTTGAAGCATTTTAGACCCTATCAAAACTACATTTTACACCTATCAAGACTATATTTCAACTACCTAGCTACTGTAAATTTACTATAATCCAAGAGAGCAGATCAAATCAAGTAGAGAAATAGTGAAATTCCCAAAACAGCACAGGACGGTAAAAACCAGCCACATAGACAAGAAAAAGCCATTGTGTGGAGCCCAAACTATGAAGCAAGAACAAATTGAAATATACAAGAACACATAAAACATATGGGACAGTGAAGTATGATCAAATACCTGTCACAAAATCACACATTGAACAGATGGCGACAGCTCTCAGCATAACTAAAGCTAAATGTCCTCTTTGTATGTCTTTGTCACGAACGCTCCTCTGTGTCTCACAAGCAGATGTCTGGACTGAGGTGTTGTTTATTGTTGGCGACGCACGTGAAATAGGAAGTCCACATATGTAACGTGGAAGAGAAAACAGAGGAGTCTGCAGCCAGGCTCTCAGGCAGCCTGCTCTCATGTTGTGAGCATTGAAGCGTGACAGTGCTGCACAGTTTATTTTTTTGTAAGGTGGGAGCAAAATACTAGATCACTTGAAAAGTTGTCTCATCACTCTCATGCAAGAAGGATTGGAGGAAAAGCATAACTACAGCAGGTCTTGTGTGAGAAATACGTCAGAAAAGTCAATTGTTTTATTTATAAAGGTTTATTTTGGAAAGTTATCCCACAAGAAAACATTGGTCTGAAAAAAAACACATTTTCCAAGATTTCTTCCACAAATAATAGGAGTAGAGAGACAATCGAAAACTTATTCGAGAAATATTCCCTAATATGATATCATAAGTGATGTTATGGATCAAAATGCATTTCTGATTTACCTCTGTATCCTACAGGACTACAGACATGATATAAAGTTATATAGTTTGAAATAGACATATAAACCTCACCCCTGTGGACTCTACCTGACTTGGTATATTCCAAGTCCCCCTTCTCCATATACACCATTGGGATCCTCTACTTCCGGTTTGCCAGTCGGTACTTCCGCATGGAGCCGGAGATGCAGGATCCGGAGCCATAGATCCATCATGAGGTGAATACTGTTTAAAACATCAACACATTTATTACATCTTCTGTGTGTTGGACGTGTCGCTGCACATTCTTCATTGTTAACTTGTGTTTGAAAGGAAAACTCGTCTCGTTAGTTTCTAATGGGAATGCTAAGCTAAGCTAGCATCACAAGCTAACCTCACCTGGCACCAGTTGTTCAGTCATGGGAAGTAAAAGAGAGAAACTTGTGTCTGGAGCAGAAAGAAGCTGTTTCTAAAGTTTTCACCTTTTAAACATGAACCGAGAAAACTGAGCGTGTTTTAAATTCTCATGTCAAAGACTTGATCACTTGTTTTGTCCTAAACGAGCTAAAGTACGTCCAGTTGACTTTGACTTGAAACATCTGGATATTTATCTTCAGGCTGGGAAACAAAACTGTGACAATAATGATCAGCTTTTAATTTTCATCAATATCAAAGTAACAAGTTCAATACATGTTGATTTAATAGATTTGTATTGTGTGAACTCAGTGAGGAGAAATAACACAGGATCCATTCAATTCATTCAATTGACTAAGTCAACTCATCTGTAGGCTGCTACACTTTCCACCTCCGGTTGTACAACCAAAGTAAAACTCTGAATATATGATTCTATTTCAAGAAATCTGTATGAACTCGAGAGCAGAACCTTTGTTATATTGCTAGTGACGACAATTAAAGGTTCAGTGTGTAAGATTCAGCTGAAAGGATCTATTAGAAAAAAAATTTTACAGTAGCCCAGACTGGACAAACTAAACATCTTTTGAGTTTCTATGACAACTGAAGCTACCACACGTTCTGTCATGTTTGGAAGTGGAGGCTGCAACATGCAACTTCACCACTAGATGTCACTAACGTCTACACATTGCATTGATAGTGTTTTATCACCCAGCCCTACCAAACCCATAATATATATAATTTACCATCATAAATACTAATATATCTATAGATATAGACAATAATGATCATAATAAACATCACAGTTGACAAACTGAAGCAACAATTGTCTCCCTGACTTTCTGGTTTATTGTTTCTTCTGTTTCCATCAACAGAGCAAATCATTGAGACAGTTTTATATTAGTTCTTCTTTATGAGCAGAGAACGACAAACACAAATCTGATGCAGATCAATGATGTGATATTCGTCCTCACTGTGTTTGAACAATGCATAAACATTATATTGATTTGTGTTTGCTTGTAAAAGTAAAATTCAACTGTAACATTTGGATTTGAATTATATTCTAATTGTATGATTGTAATTGTATGTGAGATTGTTAGATTATCTGAAGCATGAAAAGTCAGTTAATAATAATCTCAAATCAATGGTTTGTTATTTTAGGCAGCAGTTACAGAGAGGTGACCCCCCCCCCCCCCACGGAGCCACCGGGAGCCGGAGCTGCTGCCGGGGGCCACCATGAGGTGACTATTGCATAAAATAGCTCAGCATTTATTAGATATTCTGTGTGTTCATGTGTTTCTGCAGCTTTTTCATTGTTAACATGTGTTGTTGAGGAAAACTTGTCTCATTAGTTTGTTTTGTTTGCTACTGTCATTAGCCAGAGGTAGAGGGAGCCAGAGCCGCTGGAGCCGCCGGGAGCCAGAGCCCATGGACCCATCATTTGGTGACTACTGCTTAAAATATCAACACATTTATTGGATCTTCTGCGTGTTTGACGTGTCGCCGCAGCTTTTTCATTGTTAACATGTTAATAGTGGAAACTGCTGTGACTCATCAAACAATCAGAAGATCTAATCAATGGGTTGCTATTTCAGGTGGTAGTTACCGAGAGGAGACCACGCAAACCTTTTTTTCCGTGTATGTGGTTTACAGATAATAATATTAAATAAATGTTTCAGTAAAATTCAGCTGGTTTCTGTGTTTCCTTCGATAACCACTTGTTCCTGATTCTCTGGAGGGCCGGGGGAGACACGGCCTCCCCCTGGTACTCACCCCCACCACCAGTGCCACCGTTAACAACCCCCACATACATACAGACACACAAACACACCCGTTACCAACACCCACAGACACACAGACACACACGCTCCGGATTCGAACTAGCTCCTCACAGGTACATCCTTGCAGATGTGAACCAATCCACCACACCACCTAGTCCCCTTCGCGTTCACCAACCTTCTCGTGGCATCTTTATCTTTTCACTTCAATCTCCCAGAGCATAAGAATCAAATCTCAGTCTTGTTCTGTTTCCATGAACAAGACTTGAACTCACAGCTACAGAATCACCAGACTACTGTCATCTGACTGAGCTACTTGACCCAACACAAACAAAGATCCTCTCATGAAGCTTTCAACTGTCTCATCAGACTGTTTGACTTCATAAATTCACTGGGTCCCATAAGAATTGAACCCACGACTCCAGGTCTGCAAGTCCTTCCTCTAACAGACTGAGATACCTGACCAGACACACTTCAGCCTCTGTCTCTGGGTTCTTGGCTCTTTAATGTGAGTGGAGGACTTCACCAGCTCTGAGTGTTTGCATTGGGGGCTGGACATAGAAGAAGAAGCTTCTTAAAAAGAAATGACAGGTGTCTGACCAAGTAGCTCAGTCTGTTAAAGGATGCACTGCTACACCTGAGGTCGCTGGTTCGATTCTTATTACAATCTGTTCTCTAAGAGGCTGAGCTACTTGACCAGAGACACACAAGCCTCTTTCTTTGAGTTCTCAAGTCCAACTCACTGACACTCAGTGAAATTATGAAGTTATACACATGAAAGACTTGAGAAGCCAAAGAAAGAGACTTGTGTGTTTCTGGTCAAGTAGCTCAGCCTCTTAGAAGATGGACTCATAAGAATCGAACCAGCAACCTCAGAGGTCTAAGTCCTGCCCCAACAGACTGAGCTACTTGGTCAGACACCTGCTGTTTCCTTCTTAGAAGGTTTTCTTTAAAGTCCAGCCCCCAATGCAAACACCCAATGATCTGTTTAAGTCCAACGCTCTATACATATAGAACGTCCGTTAAAACTTTGCCATCATCCTGTAGTGTAGAGGAAAGGCTACAGGTCTTGATAGCAGAAGGTTCCTGGTTCAAAACCTGCTATGGTAAGCTTTAAGATCTCTTGTGAAAATTGTACTCTACATATAGAACGTCTGTTAAAGTAATGTCATTGTGCTTCTGTAGTGTGGAGGTAATGCTACAGGTCTTTGGACCAGAAGGTTCTTGGTTCAAATCTGACAAAAGACACTTTACCATTCTCCCATGATCCATGCAATTTAAAAGAATTAATTAAAATAAAATATACAAAAAGTGACTTAATTAAACTTAAAAATAAAAAAAAGACTTAATTATACTCTGTCTTTATTGCACTCCGCACAATACTTATAATACTTATATTACTAAAATAAAATATTGCATTCTCCCATGCTTCGCATGGGAGAATGCTTTTAAGCTAGTTGAATAGTTGCATTCTCCCATGCTTCGCATGCTGCGCATGCGAAGCATGTGGAGAATGCAACTATTCAACTAGTCATGGGAGCCTTGTTCCTTGTTGCCTTGTTAGTTGCCTTGTTCTGGCAGGAGACACATTGTTGGACTCACCCAGACTCCGTGCTTTGCACGGAGACTGGCGAGGACTGGGTTCTTTCATACATCTATGCATCATCCACCTGCTCCCCTACACTCAACACTCGACACCCTGCTCCAAAGCCAAAGCCAAAGCCAGTTTGGTTCTGGTCAGATTTGAACCAAGAACCTTCAGGAGCCAAGTCCTGTAGTATCTCCTCTAGGCTAGCGGAGGTCTCCTTTAGTCCTTTGAACAGATGTTCTATTTGTCTTGTTCATTTGTATCATGTTAACAATACAAAATTGCCCCTGAATGGTTTTGAATGGGAGAATGGAAAACTGTCTGTGTCCAGATTTGAACCAAGAACCTTCTGGTTGTAAGACCTGTAGCGTTTCCTCAACACTGCAGAAGGACAATGGAATAATTTTACCGGACGTTCTATATGTATAGTGCATTTTCACAAGAGAACTTAAAACTAACCTAAGGGAGTTTTGAACCAAGAACATTCTGCTAGCGAGACCTGCAGCCTTTCCTCTACGCTACAGGAGGATGATGGAATGTTTTTAACGGATGTTCTATATGTACAGTGCGTTTTCACTTGAGAGAACGAGTTTAATGAGCGTTGGACCCAGAACATTCTTTATCCTCACCAAGTTGCTCAGTCTGATAGAGGATGGACTAAGCAGTCTGAAGTGGTGGGTTCGATTCTTATGAGAGTCCATCTTCTAAGAAGCTGAGTTATTGACCAGAGACACACAAGTCTCCTTCTTTGGGTTCTAAAGTCTTTCATGTGTATAACTTCATAATTTCACTGAGTGTCAGTGAGTTGGACTTGAGAACTCAAAGAAAGAGGCTTGTGTCTCTCTGGTCAAGTAGCTCAGTTTTTTAAAGGATGGACTTTCATAAGAATCGAACTCTGGACTTTTGGTTTGCAAGTCCATCCTCTATAGGACTGAGCTACATGACCAGACAGACAATCCTTTCTCTTTGGGTCCTCAAGTCTTTAATCTGAGCGTTGGACTTCAACAGATCATTGGGTGTTTGCATTGGGAGCTGGACTTTAGAGAAGAAGCTTCTAAGAAGGAAACAGCAGGTGTCTGGTCAAGTAGCTCAGTCTGTTGGAGCAGGACTTTTTTACCAGTTTTCAGACGACATACTAACCTACCCCTAAGTCTAACCCTTTTTAAAATCATGTCTTATGCATGGAGTAACTGTCTCCTGGGCACCTTCATCACCCAGGACCTGAAGTGGGAACTGAACACTGGATCCTTCACCAGAAAAGCCCAGCAGAGGGAGCACTTTGCAGTTGAAGACGTTCAACCTGCCAAAGACGATGATGGTGAACTTCGATTCTGATTCTGATAGAAAACGATATGGTCTAATATTTGTTAAAAATAGCCCTCTGCTGGGCTTTTCTGGTGAAGGATCCAGTGTTCAGTTCCCACTTCAGGTCCTGGGTGATGAAGGTGCCCAGGAGACAGTTACTCCATGCATAAGACATGATTTTAAAAAGGGTTAGACTTAGGGGTAGGTTAGTATGTCATCTGAAAACTGGTAAAAAAAGTCCTGCTCCAACAGACTGAGCTACTTGACCAGACACCTGCTGTTTCCTTCTTAGAAGCTTCTTCTCTAAAGTCCAGCTCCCAATGCAAACACCCAATGATCTGTTGAAGTCCAACGCTCAGATTAAAGACTTGAGGACCCAAAGAGAAAGGATTGTCTGTCTGGTCATGTAGCTCAGTCCTATAGAGGATGGACTTGCAAACCAAAAGTCCAGAGTTCGATTCTTATGAAAGTCCATCCTTTAAAAAACTGAGCTACTTGACCAGAGACACACAAGCCTCTTTCTTTGAGTTCTCAAGTCCAACTCACTGACACTCAGTGAAATTATGAAGTTATACACATGAAAGACTTTAGAACCCAAAGAAGGAGACTTGTGTGTCTCTGGTCAATAACTCAGCTTCTTAGAAGATGGACTCTCATAAGAATCGAACCCACCACTTCAGACTGCTTAGTCCATCCTCTATCAGACTGAGCAACTTGGTCAGGATAAAGAATGTTCTGGGTCCAACGCTCATTAAACTTGTTCTCTCAAGTGAAAACGCACTGTACATATAGAACATCCGTTAAAAACATTCCATCATCCTCCTGTAGCGTAGAGGAAAGGCTGCAGGTCTCGCTAGCAGAAAGTTCTTGTTTCAAAACTCCCTTAGGTTAGTTTTAAGTTCTCTTGTGAAAATGCACTATACATATAGAACGTCCGTTAAAAGTATTCCGTTGTCCTTCTGTAGCGTAGAGGAGAGGTTACAGGTCTTAATAGCAGAATGTTCTTGGTTCAAAACCCGCTGTTGTTATCTTTAAGTTCTCTTGTGAAAATGCACTATACATATAGAACGTCCGGTAAAATTATTCCATTGTCCTTCTGCAGTGTTGAGGAAACGCTACAGGTCTTACAACCAGAAGGTTCTTGGTTCAAATCTGGACACAGACAGTTTTCCATTCTCCCATTCAAAACCATTCAGGGGCAATTTTGTATTGTTAACATGATACAAATGAACAAGACAAATAGAACATCTGTTCAAAGGACTAAAGGAGACCTCCGCTAGCCTAGAGGAGATACTACAGGACTTGGCTCCTGAAGGTTCTTGGTTCAAATCTGACCAGAGCCAAACTGGCTTTGGCTTTGGAGCAGGGTGTCGAGTGTTGAGTGTAGGGGAGCAGGTGGATGATGATGCAGGGGAGCAGGTGGATGAGGCATAGCTGTATGAAAGAACCCAGTCCTCACCAGTCTCCATGCAAAGCACAGAGACTGGGTGAGTCCAACAATGTGTCTCCTGCCAGAACAAGGCAACTAACAAGGCAACAAGGAACAAGGCTCCCATGACTAGTTGAATAGTTGCATTCTCCACATGCTTCGCATGCGCAGCATTGCGAAGCATGGGAGAATGCAACTATTCAACTAGCTTAAAAGCATTCTCCCATGCGAAGCATGGGAGAATGCAATATTTTATTTTAGTAATATAAGTATTATAAGTATTGTGCGGAGTGCAATAAAGACAGAGTATAATTAAGTCTTTTTTTATTTTTAAGTTTAATTAAGTCACTTTTTGTATATTTTATTTTTATTAATTCTTTTAAATTGCATGGATCATGGGAGAATGGTAAAGTGTCTTTTGTCAGATTTGAACCAAGAACCTTCTGGTCCAAAGACCTGTAGCATTACCTCCACACTACAGGAGCACAATGACATTACTTTAACAGACGTTCTATATGTAGAGTACAATTTTCACAAGAGATCTTAAAGCTCACCATAGCAGGTTTTGAACCAGGAACCTTCTGCTATCAAGACCTGTAGCCTTTCCACTACACTGCAGGAGGATGATGGTTTTAAATTAACGGACGTACTATATGAAGAGTACATCTACACAAGAGAACTTAAAGCTAAACTCAGTGGGATTTGAACCAAGAACCTTCTGCCATCAAGACCTGTAGCCTTTCCTCTACACTACAGGATGATGGCAAAGTTTTAACGGACGTTCTATATGTATAGAGCGTTGGACTTAAACAGATCATTGGGTGTTTGCATTGGGAGCTGGACTTTAAAGAAAACCTTCTAAGAAGGAAACAGCAGGTGTCTGACCAAGTAGCTCAGTCTGTTGGGGCAGGACTTAGACCTCTGAGGTTGCTGGTTCGATTCTTATGAGTCCATCTTCTAAGAGGCTGAGCTACTTGACCAGAGACACACAAGTCTCTTTCTTTGGCTTCTCAAGTCTTTCATGTGTATAACTTCATAATTTCACTGAGTGTCAGTGAGTTGGACTTGAGAACTCAAAGAAAGAGGCTTGTGTGTCTCTGGTCAAGTAGCTCAGCCTCTTAGAGAACAGATTGTAATAAGAATCGAACCAGCGACCTCAGGTGTAGCAGTGCATCCTTTAACAGACTGAGCTACTTGGTCAGACACCTGTCATTTCTTTTTAAGAAGCTTCTTCTTCTATGTCCAGCCCCCAATGCAAACACTCAGAGCTGGTGAAGTCCTCCACTCACATTAAAGAGCCAAGAACCCAGAGACAGAGGCTGAAGTGTGTCTGGTCAGGTATCTCAGTCTGTTAGAGGAAGGACTTGCAGACCTGGAGTCGTGGGTTCAATTCTTATGGGACCCAGTGAATTTATGAAGTCAAACAGTCTGATGAGACAGTTGAAAGCTTCATGAGAGGATCTTTGTTTGTGTTGAGTCAAGTAGCTCAGTCAGATGACAGTAGTCTGGTGATTCTGTAGCTGTGAGTTCAAGTCTTGTTCATGGAAACAGAACAAGACTGAGATTTGATTCTTATGCTCTGGGAGATTGAAGTGAAAAGATAAAGATGCCACGAGAAGGTTGGTGAACGCGAAGGGGACTCGGTGGTGTGGTGGATTGGTTCACATCTGCAAGAATGTACCTGTGAGGAGCTAGTTCGAATCCGGAGCGTGTGTGTCTGTGTGTCTGTGGGTGTTGGTAACGGGTGTGTTTGTGTGTCTGTATGTATGTGGGTGTTGTTAACGGTGGCCTTAAGGACTTGCAGACCTGGAGTTGTGGGTTCAATTCTTATGGGACCCAGTGAATTTATGAAGTCAAACAGTCTGATGAGACAGTTGAAAGCTTCATGAGAGGATCTTTGTTTGTGTTGGGTCAAGTAGCTCAGTCAGATGACAGTAGTCTGGTGATTCTGTAGCTGTGAGGAGCTGGTTCGGAGCCTACGTGGGTGTCTTGGGGTGTTTGTATGTATGTATGTATGTGGGTGGTGGGGGTGTCTCCCCTGGCCCTCCAGAGAGTCAGGAACAAGGAGTTATCGAAGGAAACCTCAAAACTTTACTGAAACACTTATTTATTATTATTATCTGTAAACCGCATACATGGAAAAAAGGTTGAAAGGGTGAAATAGCTTTACTATTCTATGGTGTTTCTATTCTGTGATGTTATTTTACATTGTAATGCCTTTTTTTCTACTTCAACAAGTCTTTTTTTGTTTCTGTCACACACACACACACACACACACACACACACACACACACATTACTGAGCCAAAGCAGTATCCTTTGACTGCCCATGTTGGTTTATCGACCCGCTCTGTGAACTGAGCCAGCAGCAGGCGGCCTTGTACCGTCCGTGCCATGTGGTGTGGTCTCAAATTCACCATTTTCATAATTAGGTGTCAGCAAGGATGACAGATGATGTCTCTCCTCTCCTCCTCAATCTGGACACCAATGTGCTGGGCCTTGGCAAGCGGGAAATCGGAAAGCAGAGGAAATGTGGGCAGCATGACTGAGTCGCATGTTTTTCTTTCCCTTCCATTAACAGACATTTCAGCGGTGACGCATGCACAGAAAAGTGCCACAGTCCCAAATATTACTGGATCAATCTGATCTGCTGATTTCTTTGGTTTTAGCAATATGATTCACACTGAGCCATTGATGGTTACTTTGTGTGTTTTTGTGAACTGTAGATTAAGTGTCCTGCTGCCTTTCTTTGCATCAGTACACAGTCTCTAAATGTCAATATGGTTCCACGTATGTTTTTGCTACAGGTGCATGTTGCGTATACAGATCTCTGTTTACGAAACAAGATCTATACTTAACCTGGAGCTAGAGCTTGCCTTCTCACCACTGTTTGAACACATAAAGGTGATTCTGCTGAATAAATAATGAGCTCAGATGGAAAGTACATTTTTACCTCAGCTCAAAATGAGCGTTTGTGTCCAGCTGTGCTCCCAAGACCGTTTCTTTCATTACAATTACCAAAATGAGGCAAGACTTAATCAAATTACCAACCGATTAGCATTGTGTATGTAAACCTGAGGTGTTCCCAGTGTAAGCTGTGCAGGAACCGGTGTTGTGTGTGCTCAGTCTCGCAGGCAGGTTTTGTAATAAAGTTGGGTGTGCAGCTGCATAATTATTCAATCCGGTTGGGTATTCCTGATTAGAAAACGGTCCTGATGTCAAGATGGGAGGAAATTAGCTTCAGTTCCGTGAATAACTCTGAAAAGCTTACATTTTAATTTGGGAGCCACATACATCACACTCCTGTACGCAGGGATTATTTACGAACAATTAAGCAGAAGGTAATTTCACAAATGAGAGCACTGGTGCGCTCCATGTTGTCACTGTAATGATTACTGATGCTGTAAAGATCGAGTTAATGATGATGATGATGACACACATTATCAGTTATTGAGAAAAGAGTTGGTTAACGTGGTGCAGCGACTTGCAGATACCACAGGCTATAAGGCCATCGTGGGTATTGATTCATTTGTCAGTGCCTGAGAGTTTTTACTCGAGTGCTGTTCATGTTATAGTGATGGGTTTCTGGCTGTTTCTTCTTCTTTACTTTGTCCCCAGTGACTGTGGTTTACATTAAAAATAAATTGCATCAAACCAACTAGAAATATTTGTCATAAAGCCGTATGAGCGGAGTTTACTGAGCTCACCGGACTCCTGCAGTGTGGGCACTCAATGTGTTTTTTATGGATGAGAAAGTGGCAGAGCAAAATTCATGGCTGGATTCATTGCAATATTGGCATCGCTGCAGATATGGACTGTGTCTAAAATGTGTCCCTTTCACTCACTCACTAGTCCCTGTGCAACAGATGCAATAAAGCTCTCTCCACGGTGAGCAGTAAAGTCAGGTGGCAATTTTTTGTGTCTATGAAATGCATCACAGTGGCACTACTTTTCTTTCTTTCCACTGTGGACATTTTGGAAGACAATAAATATAAGAGCTCCCTGTAATAATTATGGTGGTAAAACCGATCTCGGAGCCCATCGGCCGTCACCTGAAGACGAATTGGCCTCTGGGGCAATGGTTCTAGTGGAGACAGCGGATATCCAGGCCAGTGTCTTCCTTTCACCACACAGCGTTTACAGTCTGAGGTAAACGTTTCTCCACGGAACACAAAGAGCGATACTTTGAGCAGATGTGTTCCGGTCAATGTGTTCCACTTCTTTTGCTCTACACACCGACCTTTTAGCTGTGGACCATCAAAGCCATGCTCAAATGTGGCTGATCAAACAGTCTCCATATTCACAGGTAATATTAGTCTATTTCAAACACTGCAGGAACAGTAATGGCTAATATTTACTGAAACCTCATAAGTCGTTTGCTATGTGGAAAATACAAGGAGAACAGTTTTATACCCTCACTACATTTATCTTCAAATCTTTTTATTGTCTTCTGCCCCACAGTGCAGCTCTTAAACCCATTTCCTCCTGAGTAAGTCGACTCAAAGTCTTTTTTTAGGCTGCTTATGTTACACATGTGAGTGCTTATTATATAAAACGTCAGAGCCTATGTGTGAGAAAACATATGGGTAATAGCAGTCATATTCACCGAAGTCTATATAGAAATTTATGGGGTTCCCATGCCTGTCACTGATTATGAGAGCCGAGCGTAAAAACCCCACAAACAGAAATAGATTTCTCCAGAGGACGTCCCCCATCTGCTCGGGAAGATCGTGGTGTGATTCTCAGAGACTAACACTGGAAGGATGAACTGTCTTTTGCCGTATTGGCTCAAACACGGAGTGAAGGAGACGAGCTGTGCCGTGCCAAAGATCAGTGCATAAACCTGCTATAATGACACTTCTCTTCACTTCCCTCTGCTGAGGGAAGTTAATGCGCAACACTTGCCAGGCTGCTGCTCCTGGCTTGGAGGTTGTCAGGACCGACGAGGCAAATGCCAAATGAAAAACATATAAGTCCAATCTCATTACTTTCCCATTACACAGGCCAAGTGCTTAGTTCCGGCAGCCTGGAGGTAATGCAACACTGTGCCACTCCCATCAGCAAGCAGAAAAACACTGGGAGAGGAGATTCCCACAAGTTGTCATATTGGAAGTCCGTGTCCTCAGGCCCTCACATCTCATATCTATATATGTTTACTTTAAATGTAACCACCCCCTCTCTGTTCTTCACCGTCTCAAACCAGGCGAGCCAGCTCATGTGTTTTCATAAGCAATACTCTTATGGAGACTGCTCTTTTTCACTTCAGTTACTTAGCAACTAAATGGAACATCACACAAATAAAAACCTGAGCCCTCACCAGGGGGAAAAAACGCAGAAAATCAGAAGGCCATCACACTAATGGTTGTGATACATCTGTCTCCTCTGGCTGTTCAAGGTGGGAGCGGAGACCACGAGGTGTTCTCTCCACAATGAGCCATCAGCACTGTTAGCAACGTGTGATTTAGGCCATGAGAAGGCCAAGTCGCCGGACATGAGACAACTGATTCATCACAGCGTCAATTTGATCATTCATCAGGCTGCACATCCAAATTGATTGACTGAGTTAAACAAACTTGTCGGACAAGATTTTTTGTTGTTGTCTTAGCGTCAAACCACTGAGGGATCGGTCTCAGATCTTCTCACGGGGCAAACCAAAAGGCAATATTTAGTTTTGTGCTTTAACATTTGACTTCTGTGTGTTTAACTGCAGAGAAGAAACAGAACAAACAGCACCAGTGGCATTAGCTTGTTTGAAAAGAGACAAACCCATTTGGTAGAGTGATACTGTCTCTTTCATTCGAGGATAAAGATGCACTAAGCCTCAGTGAAAGAGGCTGAAGGTTTTTGTTTTTTTTTACATTAAAATTGGGGAAAAAAAAAAAAAATCTCTGCCAGGTGACCTTCTACAATGCACCGTTCACCCTTTGGATCTGTATTACTCCAAGCGTGAATTGAAAAGCTGCTATTATATGTGAATTAGCCTCCCCAGACACAGTGAGTTTGAAGCACCCCATGTTTTGCTCACATTGGAAGGGGTATGAATTGCCCAGAAAGAAAAAAAAGGAATAATAATTCATGCCCCGAAGGTTTTTTATTGCGCACACTGGCTTCCTTTAAAAATAACGCTCCATGTGTTCGGCTGAAAATACCTCTATATATGCTCGGGCCTCTGGAAATAGGAAACATTTAGATGCTGCATTGAATGAGCTGTGCAGCAACGTCCAGAGCAAAACACTCCAATGATTGTACAAGGAGGAAATGTAAAATGGAAACACCAGCTCTGATTTTCTTTTCATCCCTTTAGGTTGGTTGGATACAGTGATCCTGATGTATGCTCTTTTAGCTCGCAAATGACAGAACCTGTGCCTACACACAGAGAATATCACTGCTTCGACTTGCAGGTCAGGCTCGTTTTCTGGATGAAAGGCAGAGGAACATGAGGGGATGAAGAGAAATGTGCTGGATGTGGGAACGAGTCTTTAGGAACACCTGGTAGGAGATTGGAAAGAAGATAAATGAGCTGTCTGTGTTGCTCTGTCGGGTGGTGCTGATGGTGGCGAGTCGGGCGGGGGGGTGCAACAGAGAAGCCGTGTCCATTTACTCGACTCTCCGCTGTTGACTTCCATTACACAGCCTTGTGGCGGAAGGCAGCCATGACAAATGGTGTGGGAGTCAATGTGCTAATGGTATACACAACACAGTATGGGCACCAGCAGCATGCAGGGCCAGGGACACACACTGCTGCCTGGGATTACAGATGAGTTAACAACAGTGTGCAGCCCCGCAGCCCGACAGGTGCTGAATGGTTAAGTAAGGGAAACACAGCTGGAAACATATTAGGATGCATCTTGCACTGTTAGTGGCTTGCCATGAGAATGTGAATTTCCTCTGTGTCGTCACAAAGCAGTGCATTTCAAAGCTTCTCTCTGTCCTGGGATATTGTTATAGTTAAAGACCAGAGCAGCTCAATGGGGCAAAAGGGACTGAGGACTGCACCAGGGACACGTTCTGTCTTTTAGATGCTCACAGGACCTGTTTTTAAAAATGCAGAAATTGACTTCATGTTGGCATTTTGCACGATTCCAGTTACACGTAGTGACAGCAAAAGCAAGCTGTCAACATGTTATCATCTCATTAATTTGAAGAAGTTGGTTGGAGATAAACCTTTTCACTCGAAACAGCTGCGGCTGCAAAATAGATGCGATTGGAGGGACAACAGTGAACCAATACGTTAGAGTTGCAGTCTGTAAAATCACAACAACGAGCAGGTAGGTCACGGAGCTGAGGGAACAAGAGACAGGTGATGATTCACTTTATCCTAACAACATTTCTCAGATTACACAAAGTCATTTCAACCATTCATAATTTAAAAACGGTGACAATAGCCGCTTTTAAAACATACTTGTGAGCAGGAAACGGGAAACACTAGCCAAAGAATTCCAGATGTTCCAGCTGACTGCACATTTACTAATGACACCCATAATAAAACAAGACAAGGGAAATGTTATTATTCTGTAGAAACTATTAGGATGAAATATAATGTAATGATCGTACATTACAATGAAATGCAGACAGGCCGAATGATAAAAAACCTTTCTCAAGTCATTTCTATTTCCTCCAAAATTGATAGACCTTACGATGTAACAACCCCCCATGATTTAAAATGACACAAAACATACGCATGGCATCAGACAGCAGCAGCTAACTGAAAGCCATTACAAAATGAAATAGAAGAGCTGCCTGTCATTAATATTCAGGGCACATGGCGTATTCCACTGTGGGCTCTGTGTAAAATATTTTGAAAGCCCGCGTGGACTTTTTCACAGGCGATACAACTGACAGAGAAAAAATAAAATAGTTTCTGTTTTTCCACAGGGTCGGATCCATGTCTCTGAAGCTTGAAACGCAAACTGTGTTTTTTTTTTTCAGTTTTCCGTTACGAGATGACAGATTAAAGTAGGGGCCTGGTGCGTTGCCATGGAGATGACTCCTGGGGCATTCATCCTCATCCTCATCCTCGTCCTCATCCTCGTCCCGGTGAACTGTGGATTTGAAGTTCCAAAGGAATTCTCATCCCCCGAGGACTTTGATTCATACCAGAGCGATTCGCTGGCTGAGCTGACTTTCTATTGTTTGTTGCTATTTTATTATTCATTGCCCTTGTCTCAGGTCTAAAGAGTGCAAAATATTTATTCACAGTCCAGCTCTCTGCTGCTTGAGGTGAAAAAGTGTTGCAGACTTCAGTGGACAGCTGCTAGTTCAGGGTTACATTCATCGTTTGGTAAAATTTCCTACTAGAAACCTATTTTTACTGAATTAATAACAGGTTCTCTCACACACAAAACATCAGGTTTTTCCCCCAATATTTATTTTGTGTTAAATAATGGACATTTAGCATGAAAAACACCGTATGTGTTGCCAGTCACCATGAACCAAACCATGAATAACAAGACGGCATCATAATAATTACATCACACAGAAGATACAGTGAAAGCAAAACATCACAAACATCGATAACCTCACATTTAAACGAGTTTCTTGCTCAACTGACGGACAATTACATATTTTATGCTATTATAATGTAGCACAAGCAGGCACCACATGTGGTAAAATGATATAAAAGAATTCAGCAGACCCATAGAGACTGCTTCAGTAAACATTTAGCGCATTTAGACGCACGAACACGGACAGCTCCAGCCTCAGAGGCTTTCCAATGCTCAAAAGAGCTAAATATGTGATTTCATCACCTCATCTCTGCGCCGACTCTTCACCTCAGCATTTCTCAGTTTGTTTACTTGTAGGTTTTTCTCCCTTGAAGCCGAGACTTAAACTTGACATCACAATAAAACATTCGATATTCCCTCAGAAGGCTTTAAAGAAGCGTCTCGAAAAGAACAGCTCTTACATACTCTTCCCAAGCTTAGAGGAGAAGGAGGAGGAGCAGAGAAATCTACCACGTTCCCTTTTTTTTTTTACAGAACTTGTCAAGCTGAGAAAAAATACCAACATGAAAAAGACCAGATGAGAGCAGATTCTTTGACATCTCACATCTTGTGAAACACCCAGGGTGCAGTACCTGTGGGCCAAAACAAAATATGTCATTCTGTGCCTGAGGCAAACCTACAAAAATCACTTTATAATTATGAATTATTCTGCAAGGGAACAACATAAAAATATCCATCAGAGGCACATTTTACTTGCAGCCTTCCTCCAGGAAGCCATTATAAATTATTGAGAAATAACTCCTAATTTACTTATGAGACCTTTGTCAAACTTGGCTGCTGGCTGAAAATCTGGTTACTTGTATAAGTCAACTTTTCAGGAACTAAGAATTACCTCTAGCATTTTTAGGTAAGGATTTTGGAAGCTAGAGGTGACCTTGAGATTCCTTGGAGAAAGTGATTCTTCATTAAAAAAGAAAATCCTACAAATCAGAGGTTAACTAAGAGCAAAATCAGAATGAGCAGCATGAAGAGTTTGAAAAATCTTGTTTCCTTAAGCTGCAAAGATTATCCATCTCTCTCTTTGCCTGTCAATGCCTGTGCTGCCCTGCACCACTTCTGCTGCCCTGCAGCCCCACCTCACCCCAGCATCCACCTGCAGGCTCCTACAGGGGGGCAGTGTTTGCAGAAAGCTGAACTATGACACTGCAGTTTATATTTTGTGCTTTCACTTTCTTTGTGCACTGAGATCATGAAAATGCTCCATGTGTTGCGGTTTCCTCCTCATGAGCTGCCTAAGGCACCTAATTGGGTTCTTATTGAGGGAGGTAGAGATAAGGGGGAAACCAACTGTGTGCACGGTCCCTTGCCTCCATCTCATTCCAATTTCAATTAGCATCAGGTATTGTTTGGGGACAGGGTCAGAATTAGGTTTCTCACCCCTGGAATAGCATTTTAAGTAGTTTTTTAAGAGAATGCAAACTTGCAACAGAAATCAGTTTGTTTTGCAGCCCGCTGTTTGTTTCAGGATACATCTGCTGCGTCTCAATTAGTGCACTTCCCCTATTCACACTTGTTTTTGAGTGCATGATAGCACAAAGTTTAAATGGTAAAGCTGGACATAAATTCTCACCCTGACGCCATCTTGGCCACATAACAGAGGGAATTCAAGCGAGGAAGGAGACATCAGCACTAGCAGCGGCATCATTTCTACGGCATCCGAAACAGGGGGCAAACGCATTAAAGTAAAACAGAAAGTAGCTGCTCTGGGAGTGGGTGCTTTTCTCTATTCAATAATGCAAGTTTAAACCTGCTGAGGGGAACAGCAGAAAAGATATAAAATTCAATAAAAACAGTTCATCTTTAAGAGCATGTCTCAGTCTCTCTGGGAGGCTTTTACCAGAACTTGAGCAGGGCTACGTTTTTGCACTGTTAATTCGTAATGCACTTGAGCAGAGACTGAGATTTATTCCGTGAAGATGTAAATCTACAGGACACAGAATAAAAAAACACCTTCAAGCCATAAATTCACAGGTTTAGCACCAAGCGCTGGCAAAGGCATGATAATCACTTATTGTCTGGAAGCTGCCAGAGAGTGTTTACATGGGGGGCCCAGTGCGGGATCTTCTGTGTGCCAACTGTCCGTCTGTGAGACGAACTTGCCACCTCCTATGCTGCCGCCTGTAAACTGCTCTCGGACAGTGCCTGTGTCTGCAAATCTTCGCTGTCACCCACACGCTATTGTCATTCATGTATTCGTACGCCTCCGCAGCAAAAAGGATGAAAGGGTGGTGGCGCAGGGACGGGGGAGTGCTGGGCGACGGGAGGACATGAAAAAGAGGAACAAACTTAAAAGTGGTTGGGGATGCAGCACTAAGCTTTCAAAGTAATACTTTTATCCAACGTATGCAGGATAAAAGTATTACATCACACTGCTTAAAACAAATCCAGGACATTTTTGTGCTGCAGATGCCAATGGTAAAATGTGGATGATTTATAGTTATTCACTGTGACACTATCATGAGAACATTCTTTGGTATAATTCAATATTTGTCATCTTATCTACAACTCTTAAATAAATTAAAAAACTGCTGTATGTATGTTTCAAGAGGCATTTAAAGGGAAACTTGAGTTATTACTTATCTGGGGTTTTATTCCTAATGGGCCGTGCAACTCTGGCAAAAAGATGTATGCAATTTACATAAATTATTTAAAATGCTCTCCAACAGAAATGCAATTTCTGTATAACGCAGAACATATTAATAACACCACCGACTACATCCTCAAAATTGACCAGTTGAATTAACCGTGTTCCTAATAAACTGCCAAATTAATGTATATCAGGAAACTAGCAGCAAGCTAAAGCCAGGCATACACCGAGTGATTTGATTTGACTCGTTTTAAGGAGCTGCATCGCTTTTCAACCTCATCGTGCGTCATTTGTCGTCGGAGGAATTTCTCGGTCGGCCATTGTCAGGCTCTCGCAGAGCTGAAGCATGGTCACAAGTCGATTCCCCTAGTTTCACTGTCCTTGTGTGAAATGGCTAAACACAAAAGCAGGGATTGTAGTTTTTTTCTGCTGGAAGATATGATGATCAATTTACAATTTAATAGCCTCAGACGTAGTTTGCTTTCGTTCTGTTTTTGCATGACCATCTTCTTTTGTCTGATTCTCCCGGTTCCCCTTTCAGCTACGTGCTTTGTGCAAAGGTTCTTTTTCAATCAGGGTTGTTATTATTACTGTATCAAATAATTGAAGGCGCTCAGATAGAGAGGGAGGGGAGACATTAGCTGTCAGCTTCACAAAGGCAAAGCCATGAGGTTGGCTCTGCAGGAGAGGGCCCCTGAGAAACACCTCGTTAGTCTAAGCCTGGAAACACGGGCTTTGTACTTAGGTAATGCTTGGAATAATTGGCAGCGCTGCAGTGGAAGGCAGAGAGTACAAAGACAAAGATAATGGAGCAGAAAAGGTGTGTTTGACTGGAGCACTTTTCCTGTGTCGTCGGTAGGAGGGGCAGACTGGAGCAACAAGCAGGTACAATCAGCTTTTAATGGGTGGGTTATGTGCTAACTGCTAATTGACACATTAATAAGGATTATGAATATTAATGTCTGCATCAGCATTCAAATACTCTTTGTAGCAGGCACGGGCAGGAGATTTTAAAATCCACACAGGGTGGATCAGCCTGGTTCTCTAAACCTGACTTTCTTATTTTACGCCTGCCAGGATAAGGCTAAATTACAGTCTCATGTTTATCTTCAAGATGATTACACAGTACAAGGGTCAAAACATCCCGGCAGTAGTAAGAGGCCAACAGAATCACCCAAATACAGGAAATGGAATGTTTTTGGTGTTGTATACTTTCAGGAAAGAAAAGCAAAATACCACAATAAGAGCAAAAGACTTTCTCACAGGAAGGCAAGAATGATGATTTCTTTGAGTTCAAAAACATGAGAGCCAACTGTGCAAAGTTCAATAAAATAATTTGAGAGAGAGAGAGAGAGAGAGAGAGAGAGAGAGAGAGAGAGAGAGAGAGAGAGAGAGAGAGAGATACCCTGAATGAATGAAGGTGAAAAAATATTTAACAAAAAAGGATCTGAAATCCAAGCTGATTTGTTACTGAGTCGATGATTCCTCAGTGTTCATCAGCCCGTCTGTCAGAACATAACCTTTGGCACAGTCAGAACATAAAGACAGTGTTTCTATGTACCCAGGATTTGTCTTTTCAGTGTCGTTCCCACCAAAATGTCCGTCTCAGCCAGTGAACAACCCACCACGCTGAAAGCCACACAAAAAGCACAGGCACTTGATGTTCGGTTCAGGGTGCAACAAAGTGGATGCTGCCAATTTAAGAGAAGAGCGCTTCCCCGCCATCCTATTCTGCAATCATGCACACAGAATTTGAGCAAGACCTTTAAAAACGATCTCATGAATGAGGGAAGGGATATTACTCAGGGCATGACTCAGAACATAGTAATATGAAGAATGAGAACGGGAACTTGAACGGGAGATTGAAAGATGGTGCACGCAGTAACCGCTGTCCGACAACCACTGCTGTGACAGCCAGCTCTCCGCCAGGCTCGTTCATCAGGTGCCGGTGGTGCTGACGGTGGTGTAGCTGATCTTGGACATGGAGGTGGCCATCGTCGTGGCCATGGAGGTGGCGGTGAAGCCATCTTCTCCTGCTTCTCTCTTCCTGCAGCAGAAGCACTTGCGGCAGAGCCAATTGTTGCAGCAGCAGGCGAAGGTGGAACCCAGGGCCTTGCGGAAGCGTGTGTTCATGAAGCAGTAAATGATGGGGTTGACGCAGGCGGAGGAGTAGGAAAGCAGGTGGATGAAAGAGATGGGCGCTCCTGAGAGCGCTCTGGAGGCTGACCTCAGGTCAAAGGCTTTCCAAGTGTTAGCTGAGTACAGAGGCATCCAGCAGATGAAGAAGAGCGCTACGATTACCATCAGCATGCGGATGACTCGCTTCTTGGCCTGCAGTTTGGCCTCCGAGGTATTACTGCGGGCGCGCTCAGGCTTGGCCTGGGCGGCAGCAGGCGGGGCAGAGAGGGTGGGGAGCTCCACAGCAGAGGAGGGTTTTTTAGCCACCTGGATGTAGCAGCCGTCGTCATCATCGTTCGTCCCTGCCGCAGCCGCCCTGCCTACACCGTTTTTTTGGCCTGTGGAGGGTCAGGGCCAAAGTGTTAGTTAGTGGCAGCTGGATAAAGGGGAAATCAATATCAAAGAGGGGAAATCAATTACAGATACACTACAGGGGTTTGTCATTAAATCTTTTCCCTTAGTCTTGTTTTCTTCCACTGAAACAAACTTTTCATATGGAGTGGAAGGAAAATCAACAGGAGCTGTTGGGGACTGAATCTTGAAGTGTAGTGATTAAAACATCATAAACAACAGTATCAAAGGCATCGTTCACAATATGGTTGGGAAATTAATTGTTTTTCTGTATTTTTCCTTGGATTGGAGTGTTGAAAAACAGAATCATAGCCAAGGACGGAAGTTTGTTATTTTTCTGTATCAGAGAGAAATAATAAATGACGCTTAGCGATAGATTAACATTCCCTCCTGAAGGCTATTTTAGATCGTCTCAACCTTGATGAATCATACACTTTACTGGACTCCATGGAAACCAGTGCTCCTCCTGCACACAGCACTTGTAGTTCACCTGAAGGGAACATATTTCTGCTGTAACGCTGTGGAGAAGTTCCACACAGGCTTGAAAAGAAGTAGCACAGGCTTTGTTACAGGCTGAGAGGGGGGGTAATTTTTGTAACAGGTGCAGAACCTGCAGGTAGCAACAAAATATGTCATCTACAAAATCTCCCTTTACAGATATATTATTTTATGTGATATTAATGTATCTATATTGACTATGAATGGTGGTTTGTGCTTGTTTGAAAGTGCCTGATTTCATATTTGAGGGATTTTTTACCACACTTTTATTGAATCCAGTTTTTCCTCTCTTTTCTAATGTGATTCACTGCAGCTTCACACAGGCCTATAAAGAGTGAAATATATGTTTTCATCTCCAGCATGCGTTAAATCAATGTGAGCAAAAAGCCTTTTGCTTTTTGGACTGAATCCATGATGGATCTCACCGGAGGTCTCCGTGTTCTGGCCCAGCTCAAACTGCATGCCTCGGAAGAGTTCTCTGGAGATCAGACCGTATGCTATAATCATCACCACTCCCGGGACGAAGAACAGAGTGAACAGCAGCAGCACATACCTGAAAAACAGCCAGAATGGAAGGAGGGAGCCGTCAATAAAAAGAAGACAGAGAAAGAGGGAATCTGAGCTGAAGCAGCTGCACCAAACCGATCAAACACTCGAGATTCTGCAGAACAACTATCTGCAAAACTTACCATTGAATAACTGAATGTGTTTTTCTTTACATCAAACATCTCCATGCATATGTGGGTGCTGTGCTAGAGGCCCTGCAGATGGCTGACCCCTCCCTAACAGTCCTCTTTACCTGTTTGGCACAAGATGCTGCGAATCCCAGGCGCAGGTTAACCCTCCTCTACACCTGCTCTGTCTCTATCTTTAGAATATTTGTTTTTTCTAGCTGATGTTCTAACTACACATTTTATGTTTCAGGTTCTGTACATACCTTGTACATTCACTGTAACTCCTGGTTTACAAAGTTAAAGTGCAATATTTCCCCTTAAAATATAGTGTGAGAAATGTAATGTGTTATGTTAAATTTGTCCATATTTTACAGTGGCCCAGAAGTGCAAATCCAAACAACAAATGGGAAAACACAACAAGGAATCAGATACCACCACAATGGCAAATAAGGAAACACAACAACATTAACTTCTAACACAAAAGTGCTGTACCTGCTATTGATAAGGATTGTTGTTAATTGGATGTTGTTTTCCAAAGGTGAATGTCGCTGTGATTTGTTGTTGTGTTTTTCCATTTGTCGTAATAATCTGCACTTCAGGGCCTCAGTAATATTTATTCATTATATATTTAAAACCTTACATGGTGCAACATTTGCTGCATCATTCATTTATACGCCCGTGCTGACTATTATTGATTAATGATTTTGTTTCACTTTGTCACTGTCCAGCTTTTATTTTTAACTCAGAGGGAAATAGCTGCCTCTTAAGACGCTGAATGCTTCTCTCTTCTCTTCCAACATTATGCGCAGTGACATTCACAAAGTATCCTCAGTAACATTAGTGCACATTAGTTTGTGTAAAGTTTGCCGAGTTAGGTCGACCAGTTGGATCAGTGAGCGTCTGCAGGTGTAACACTACAAAGCATCTTCTTTAAGAGGGTGGTGACCGTCCTGTTTAACCCAGAGACGGTTTTCAACACAACCTTAACAAAGTTACCTGTTTTCATATTGACAGTTGACACAGTGACACAGTGCATATTGACACACGGTAACAAAGGCACATCACATGAGCACAGCCTGACGTACTTGAGACAGTGCACGCAATTGCATATTTCACAACAGTAAAAGATGTAACGACTTTTTTTTTACAAGCCATTTGCTGCACAAAATGACTTCTTTACCAAACAAACATGGTTAAATACGCTGGAATATAACTCTCTGCAGCTTGGGGCTGTGTGCTCCCTTCCATTTCTTCCCTCGCACAGAAAGAATAATGACCATGGCTCCCTCGAGCGCCTGGATTGATGACACCTCAAAGAAAAAGAAGTGAACTGAGTAAAGAGCAAAAACACTGAACAAAACATGGACAGAGATGATTCGTCAACCGTGTAAAAAATTCACAAGGGCTCAGATGCTCTCGGCACCGTGTGTCAAACCACTCAGTGTGTTTTCTATCCTTCATGACTATAATCTGGTTTGCAAATGAGTTGCATAAGAGACTACTTGGTATTACAAAAGTATAGATCAGTGTGTCAATTGAATAGGGTTAGGGTGGGTGCAATTATTCAAAAAGAGAAAACTACAGAGTGAGCCCAGAATAAATAAGATAAAAAAGCTGCACAGATTCACTTTGATCCTATCAAATCTTTACCATCTGTGGCCACATGTCCCTTTTGATTCCCCATAATCAGAGCATGCTCTTCTCAAGCACCGCTGTCTGCCGTGCACATGAAAGCGTCAGCAGCGGGAAAGAAGAGACGGGGGTTTCATTATTCCTCTAATATTCTAATGTCTTCCTGGGCAACCCTGTGAACTCTGTGCAGCCGCTCTCTATCACTTCCAAAAGACGGCTTCAGTCGGAGCCTCTCATCAGCTGCCTGTTTGATACTGAAAGTCTGTTAGACAAAGGCTGTCAGGAGGTGAACATGTAGGAGTGTGGGAACACACCAGATGAAAAGCTGCTGGTGCAATTCTGAGCGGGTTTTAGTCCGAAACCCAGAGAGATGGAGCTGAAGCAGCTGAGGCCCATGAACAAAACATACAGAGCTTCCTCTTTTCACTCCTCACACAAGTGATTATCACCTGGAAAAGGTTGACATTAACATTTACGCCCTAATGATGTAAAAAATGGACCCAAAGACAAATCAGATCCAATCTAAACTAACCCAAGAAAACTGAGATCCAATCCAAGTGGACACAAATTTCTACATTTTGATATTTAGAATATATACTTACCTGGATATCTGATCATATTTGTAGTTATAAAGTTTTATACAAAGTGTGTCGATTGAAAGAAAAAGCACCATAGCATAAAACACAAAGTCTGAGTCTTCGGAGGGAAGCTGTGATCTAGGTTATACTTTCTTAATGCTGAGCTTTCTGATGTGAAATATATCTAAAAAGTGTTAATAATGCAGGCCAATTGGTGGCTGGGTATGCAGTGAGAGCTGTATAATTTAAATGGGATTTTATATTGGACCATAAAATGTGGTTGAGACATTTAAAGGCCAAAATGAAAGTCGGCTAATATATGTGCTTCATCGTAGAAATGACAGAATAGATGACCTGCGTAGACGATCAACAACTGAAGGTCAAATCTTTGCTTAAACACAATATTATATTTGATCGTTATTAAAATGTCATCATTATGTAGTACGTTAAATTGTATGTGAAACTGCATGAAATCATCAATGCCCACCATCACAATTATACAACTTGGAAATGGTCAAATTTGTCATTGACTTGAAGAAATTGCTTCATTAACCACTTTATGGCTCTTGGGCGCCTCAATATCATCTGTTCATCATCTCGGGCTGTGATTTCAGTCTAAAACGGGATGCTTCAATAACTCTATCAACTGCTTCATTAGGCTCCAAAGAAGGTGTGATTTCCATACGGTGAGAGGGAGATGAAAGAGGTCTTACCTCCTCACAGTCTCGGTTTTAGCCCCTAATTTAAGGGTAATTTAAAAGGCAGCCATGATGGGCAAATAGGAAACTGTGAATTTAAACTTGAAAGGTCTTCGTGCTCTGTGACACGTCTGGACTTTTGACATCCGAGCTTTCTTCCTCCTCAACCGAGCAGACTAATTAACTGGTCTCCCACTGCCTTGTCTTTCCCAGTGAAGCTTAAGAGTTTGATAGACAGCCAGAGAAAACAGAAATCCTTCAGAGAGTTTGACCACAAAAGGCTGTCGAGCCGAGCGATGTCCTCGGCGCGTTTCGGCTTCTTCTTCATTTTAATTGCGCCGTCCTGCAGAAAGTTGTTCATGGGGAGATCCGGGAAAGTCCCTGAGTGGTATATCCCGAGATGCTCAAACATATCCATCTACTTGGGGTTCTTCTCTTACAACAAAGCAGCAATTATTGGTATTCAGAGGGCGTGTAGATTGGACGGATGACTTACCAATACAGAGCAATCCACAATGTAGCTGCAGCAATCATTACTCTGCTGACCTTTTGCATTAGCTTTTGTCTCCCCTTTATCTCAGCGTGCAGTCGGGAGCCTAAGAACAATCATTATAATTTAAATTGATGGCAAAATGGTAACACGCATCCTCGCAGCACCATCTTCAGAGCTTTGGTGCTCTGTAGCTGTCAAATGATGTAACCTCCACTTCCTTTATTTCTCCAGCTCCTCCATCCTCTGCAATGTCCCCTGCTACGCTAAAACCTGATCCATTTCAAACCCTCTCTAATTAAGACTGGACAGGAGCTGCCTGCTCACCTTTTTCATCTTAAATGACCGACTCGCACCTAATGATTTCACTCATTTTTCAGACGACGCGCCTGTAACCACTTTTACAGCTTCTGCTCATGGGCTCATTCCAATAATGACCTTTTCTCCATCATTTTTATACCTTTAATCTCTCTCATATTTCCCTACACAAACTCCTAGCTTTCCTCAAAGGTAATAATAACACAATTTGGGTAATACACTTATTTGACTGCACCCCAATAATAGTTAACGAGACACTGATTAAATTTTCTAATTAGCTTTCAAAAAACTGACCCATGGCAAGAAAAAAATCCTATTACCTGTGTATTATTTAAACTGCTGAGTGTACTTAAACTTATATATGCTAATGGATAGCATTACAAGCAAACATCATTAGGTAGATTACGTAGCACAGGGGCAATCACATGCTTGTTCACTTTACTGCTCTGAGAACAGTAAGTTTGTAATAGAAATTGGAGACTTTGCCAAAATGACTCCGTCAGCATGCATGTTTGTTTTCCAACTGGAAGCGATCAAAAGAAAGTGGCTTCAACAAACGCAGTTAATATCTGCTTGTCATGGTAATGCATATGTAAATGACACAATTGGACTGAATGCAAATCAGAGTTGCTCCACATATTTGGAGGCAGAGCCATGCAGCCTGTATTCACTTCCTCCATTTATCTTTCCCTGGTAGCTGCTGTGGTCGGGGAAGCGTGTCGGGCTAATTATTGTCATGCATATGAAATCTCTGAAGTTTGCCCTGACTTTGTGATAAGTTCCGTCTGTTCTAAATGGCAGATTTATCGCTGTAAAACCGCGAGCAGGCCTCGTCATCGAACACATCACACCAGTCAGGCGAGATCAGTGAAACTAATGAACGGATCTTGCTGCTTGTTAATTTTTGCTTTGTCAATGAAGCGACATGTCCCACCAGTACTCACCAGGTCTGTTCAGCTTGATGACTGGGCCAGTCCAGGCGACACATGTGACCGACAGTGCCGTTGGCCTTGGGGAAAGTCCTTATGTTGCTGAACACCGGGTACGGCACCATGATTAGCAGTGACACCACCCACGTGGCGGCGATGACACGGTAAGCGTGGGAGCGAGTCTGCCACGAGCGGGACTTCAGCGGGTTACAGATGGCGCTGTATCTCTCTATGGCAATGGCCACAAGGCTGAAGGTGGAGATGCTGACAGAGATCCCTGCAGAAAGGAAAAGGCAATTAAGTACACAAATTGGCATATTCTTGAGTTCATTTAGTTTCAGTTGCATACAGTCTAGTGTTTGCTTCTCTCCTACTCTGCGCTCACATATGCAGTATTCTGATACTGATGAATTCCCAAAGAAGCTGGTTTCATTGATGTGTTTTTCTTTTGCTGTTGTAAGACAAAATTGGTAAGGTAATTGTGACTGAAACGCAGCCCGCTTTCCAAGCTGCTGCTCCGCTCTGCCAAAACTCCTGATTTTAAGACCCGACATCGTCATCTGCCAAAAGCAGCAAACATATAAGTTGTGCTGCATTAAGTTATATTTATATATATACTTTATTATTTCAGTCTCATTTAGATCATTTAAATCATACAAACAACAAACAGGTCCATCACCACCACTTTGTCAGTGGGTGTAAGAGGACTAAAAGACATGTCCTATTAGCCAAGGACACTGTCTCTGTGGGGTTCAACTCGGGTCAAACTCCAGATGATCCAAGGCCAAGTGGTATTTGCATGTATGAATATGCATAATCTGCAGAGGGGGAGGAAGCTCACTGAGAATCCCAGTCGTTGTCCTGAGGCTGACACAAATAGCATTAATAGTCCCATACCAGCAGCTACAAAGGAAGCCCCCCCGGGAATGAATTCACCACGGTGATCCTGTATCGCTGCACGAGGCAGCGTCTTCAATCCACCATTTCCCTGTCACATATTTATCCCTATTCATTGTTCCTGCACGAGAGATGAGCATATCCTGCTTGAGCCGTGGCTTTGCATCACAATTGATAGGAGGAAGTCATTATGCATACTCCTACGACCATGGCTGAATTCAATTTACAGGAACCATATTAAGTATTTCAGTGGTGGACTGCACTATGGCTCAGTCGAGAGCAATTTCTCCTCCGCTCTGCTGGATCAGCCTTTCGTGATGGTCTCTGCTGCAAACCAATGATCCAATCTTTGGCCCTTTTAATAGTGAAAAGCTATGAGAAGCTAAAAGATGAAGGATTTTGTGTTATTTGTTAGCAACCTAGAGAAGAAAGAGATATTTAGTGTGGGATGTGATGTGGAGTCTGATAGAAGCGGAGGACGGCTTTATCGTATGCCTGCGCTAACAGAACAAAGGAGAAGACTTGTGCAGATACTTAAGAACAAAGAGAACATCATCTTCACAAAAAGATGCTCTGGGAGCCGTCGGAGAGGCTCTGCTGTGCAATGTTAGAAGTATGTGAGCTGTTTGCGAAAAGGAGGATTTGTTTATTGCTGCAGAGACACAATCAATTCACACATGGAGTCATTTATCAGACCCAAGTCCAGGACCCAGACGTGATGAAGCATATTGTCAGATCTGGTGTGACTTATGCTTGTAGAGGACATCTTAACTCTGATAGTGTGAATAAATCCACAAATTCACTCAGACAGCTCAGGGAAAATGTAAAAAACAAAACATAGCTGGATCTGAGAATTTGATGGCTTCCTCCCTGACCCATACTGCAAGATTCGTTGTAATCTGTTAAGTAGTTTTCCCCAAACGGAGGCTATGATTATCCACCAAATTAAATCTGTGAGCCAACATTTGGGATATGAAAGGATATGCAGGGTTCGAGATACGTATTGATGTGCTTAGCAAAGCGACTTGTTAGGATTTACCACCTGTTACTTTAGAATCTGAATCACAATGTTGGCTTTTGTCAATGAGTCGTTACTGCGTGTGTAAAGTCAGCCTTCCTGCAAATCACCGGGCGGAGAGTCCGCCCACTCGTTCAATGGCACATTCCTGCCTGACTTCTGATCACTTGAACACTACCGGTCAACCTCTCGCTCTGGTCAAGCAGACGGAGGTGGGTGGCACAGTTGACACATGCAGATCCGAACAGTGCACCGGCAATGCACGAGTCTCACACAATAACTCTCACACCCCCACGTCTCTTTCAAGCGCCGAGCACAGACACTGAGAGACCCAATCACACACGGGGGGCTTTTCTTTTGTTGACGCTTGAAGGCAGTCATGCCCAGCCACAGCACCAGCTCATACCGACTGTGGAAATGAGGAACCCAGAGATGTGGGAGTTCTTCTCTCTTTCCCAGCAACAGCACAAAGGACGAATAATCAAAAGAAACAATAAAAAATAATGAGCAGAAGAAGAAGAAAAAAAACTAAGCATTATTTATTTACAAGTACTTCTGGAGAATGTTTTGCAAAGTAAACTGGCAAAACGCAGGATTTGAAGAAGAAGGACTTTGCAAAGAGGATATTAAAAACACGGAAGATGATTTAGAGACACATCACCGAGGGATTCAGTTTTAAAGGGAATCATTTTTTCCTGCAGAGTCAGATAAGAAAGTGAATCATACCCTCATATAAATATATGGATTGGCCAATTTATCAGTATCTGAATCGTTTTACTCCCCATTATCTGCATCAGCATCAGCCCCCAAAAATCCATATCAGCTGGTGTGTATCAGCTGCTCCCACCTTCCAAATACTCTGGCACATAACGCCTCATAAAACTGAAATTTATATGAATTGAACAAACAAGATGTTATATGTTACACTTTTAAGAAGTGATTATGAATAAAGATAATAATTTTGACATTTACTTTAGCAGTGAGGTCTGTTTTAGGAACATGAATGAAAGTCTGATACAGTCTTCTTCCCACCCAGCATAAAAACTGCATGAGAAGTCAGACTTTATTGCCTCCTACCCCACAGGCTTCAATTGGCTCATTATATTTGGCAGAGCACAATTCTCTATACCGTTTTTTCTGGGCACGGCTACATGAAGATGAGTAGCTCAACCTATAGAGCCCCATTAGAGGGTGACGCCTGTGTGAAAATAAAGACCCATTTCACTCAATTGAGAACCACACAGCTTTTTCAAATGAGTGATCTTTTTAAAACCCCTACACTTAGAAAGACTGATGGCGGCTTGTGTACATTTGTACTGAAGGGGAAATGCACTTCCAGGTGATGTATGGTGCTGATAGTCCTGGGATTTGATTGATGACACAGCTGCAGGTAGTCGAAGGCATCTCTAGAGAATTGAGCATGCTGAGCTGAGGGATTAGATTCTTGTCCTGGAGCACGAGGCCAGAATTCATCAACCCTTTCAACATTTCAGTCCAGGTCCACTTGACCATCTGTTATATAACTGCCAGGGGAGGGCACCGCTGATCTGAGGTCAGCACTTGTGATGGACCAATTTGTTTGGCCTCTAAGGAAGAATTATGGAACAAATCAAGAATACGTTGCTGTGGGCTACACTAGGACGTGGGCCTGGGAGAGGCTGAAGGATTCAGGTCCTGGATGCATTTCCTGCATTGTCGCTGTGTTTGATCACTAAGTGATGACATACGCTGTTGCTTGGCATTGTTTTGTGTGTCCTTATTAATTTGTTTTACTTGTTTATTTTCCTTTTTAATTAATTTGATCCATTTTTTTATTTCCTAGTTTCATCCGTCTGTTCTAAGCACTTCTATTCTCTCCATGTATAAGTACAGACCCTAATATTGATAGCTGTTCTACCAATAGATACTTGTCACATTCTGTAAATGTTTCAAAAGTGTTAATAATCAAAAAGAACATCTTGCAGTAGTAAAACACACGTTAAAATATAGATCCTGCTCTCCCATGCGTTGTGGTATTTGCATTAGGAGCACACAGTTGTATACCACTTGTTTATGTGAATTCTAACTTCTAAATTAAAACATCAGTAGCAGCAAATGCACCAATGAAACCCATAAACCTCCTTTTCATTGTGCAAATGCATTAAATACACAGTGGAACTGGTATACTCTCTATGTGTGTATTGAAGAAAGTGTGTGTGTGTGTGTGTGTGTGTGTGTGTGTGTGTGTTATTTATTGCCTCCGTGAGTCTGTAATAGTTGAGTTTTCACACAGCCGTGCTGATTAAACTTCATTCCACTTGGCACTTTAGAGAGCCGAACGTTTGAGTAGGGGGAGATTCCGCCGTGATTCTGGGAAGGTTCTGCCGAGTTAATTACCAGTCAAGTAACCGAACAAATGCTCACATTCTCCCCAACCCCCCAGCACGGTATCTTCCATTCTCAGGATGAACACGCTCTAATCCTTTTTCTTGTTCATTAAACCTGAGTCGGGGCGAACATTCATAGCAGTCTGGAGTTTCCAGAGGGAAAGCTTGAAGTTTGCAGCAGAGGATCATTTCGGCATACCTCAACCTGGGAGAGGAGATTTAAATTCCTCGGCTGAAACTACGTCTGTTAATTCTTGGGTCACACCTAATTCTCAGATGAATGTTACCCGAAAGAAGCCTCAAGACATGGAAATGGAAATAATGTGTTGTAGGTGCCAGATGCCCTCGCAGACGTTTCTGTGAAGGTTTGCTGGAAGCCACGGAAAATCTAAATTCTAATGCATTATGCAAACTGCACCTCAGGGTGGGGGGGGGGGGAGCAGACAGACTGAGCTGCTAAGTTGTTTGGTAATTGCATCATACGACCAGCAACAACAACACAAACATGGACACATAAATATGACCGAGGACTGCGCACATACACAAACACACCCACACAGAATATTACAACATCGATCTGATAACTGCCACCAAAACAGTGCAGCGGCTATGATTCACATGATTACTGAGCTCGGGGCAGATGGATGGATGTGTTCGCGAATGGGTGAGGAGAAGGATGGATGGCGTATTATATGTTTCATGGGCGTGCTGCTGACGGATGAGTTTGCCGAGGAGGTCTGCCGCAAAATCGATGGGTGAGGATGGTGGCAATGAACCTGAGTATCGATTGGTCAGAGGAGGCTCGACTGACGGGGCTGATACGGGCTCATATGAGCAGGTGCTGATTTTTGTTGAAGGCCACCCCTGTGACACTTTTCATGTGGTGTGCGTTTCCCCCCCCACACACAGGCAGCACCAGACACCACACACACACACACACACACACACACACACACACACACACACACACACACACACACACACACACACACACACACACACACACACACACACACACACAGGCAGCACCCAGCACCAGACACCACACAGCGCTGATTAGTAATTAGACTAAGTTAATTACTTTTAATCACTCACTGGTGGAGCAAGAGTCTGGGTGTAGATGGGTGGCATTTGGAAGTGACCATATGACTGCAGCAAACACCTGTCACGTGACTTGCATACAAAATTTACATGGATGGAAAGGTCACACGATGGAGTGGGAAATGTACAGGCAGAGTAATAGAAGCTACACAGCATCACACACAGAGAACATAGGAAATGCCCTTAAAAGCTGCATGATTGATCAAGCCAAGACTGGTTGTGTACCTCACTTCTCCTCATGATGAGGCCGCTTGATGTTAAAATGGTCTAATAGTTTATTTCAGTCGAATACATCTGGCTTAATGGAAATTCTGGTCATTTCTTGGTGGGACTGCTGCAAAGGCCTTGTCGTCTCTGCAGATTTTCTGCAATTAGCACCTTTGTTCTCAAGGGGGGGGGGGGGGGGAATAAATCAGCTTCAGTGGACGCATATTGACCTGACCTCAACCTCTGCAGCAACCCACCATGGCTTAATGCACCATCAACGTTTACACTTCCTTAGACATCAGATGGTTAACTTGTGAGGTCAGTCGATAATCGGAAATCAAATCGTAATGTGTAGATCTTTCTATTAAAACCTCAGCGTTAACACAACCAAAAGACATTTTTCATCCACAAGATCTTAGGTCACTGAGAACGGGAGTTACGAGCCTATGAAGAGAGAGTGTCACTCACATCATCTGTTCAGCATTCGTATAATTAGGGGATTGGTTTGTCCCCCTGCCTTCTGGGTGGAGGCCAGACAGACTCTGAGAAAACGTCTGAGAGAACAGCGAGGTTTACAGCTGCTGAAGCCGCTGACGCTGTTATAGGCTCATTTATCATTTGCACATGTCCCATGACGCTTGATTAAATCCTTATTCAGTCCCACTTTATCTCAGTCAAGAAAGTAGAGTGACAGGCTGAGGCAACACTTTTACTCAAAGAGCCTTTTTACTAAACTAAATTTCACATGTATCTACTATTTTATACATATATTCCAATACTTATAGGAACTTAAGACTTTATTAAAATTATTTCAGGCCTCAAAACAATTTCTCCACCTAAGGAAAAGTGTATTGTCATGAGAAATGGAAAGAATTTCCAAAAACTTTAGGGCCAAATAATCTATTCACACAATGCTGCAGGTCAATGTATCATGCAAAATGCAAGAGGCTGTAAAAGGCAAATTTAAGAAGACACCTTCAAACCCATAGGTTTTAATAGAGTTGAAAATTACCAAGTTCGCCGCTAGAATTATACCGAGAATTATAGACTCGTTAGAGCAGAAGAAACTCTAACACAGCTCTTTCATCATCTTAGTAATTCAAACCTAGGCAATTGAAAGTCTTAATCATTGCACATAACTGTGCAGAGAAAATAAAAACTTAATGGAAGTTTTTATAGCCTGCAACGAACATCTGTCAGCAGTGAAAGACGCCCCAGTCATTATTCACTGTTTAATAAAAGCCAAGAATTCACAATCTGTCCTTATCCGATGAACTAAGCTGAACCCTCACATAGCCCAAAAGCATTGAAGAAGACAAGGCAGCCAAATCACAGAAACGTTTGTATCTAAAGTCAAAGGCGACTGGCCCTCCTGCCCTCCTCGTCCTTATCACAGCTCAGAGAGCCAAGTAATTGAAAAGCAGATTCTGCACACCCGTCCTCACAGATGGTGCATCACTTCTCTGAGTCAATAATAGGATTGTGGACCTCGCCTTTCAATAGCTCCTCTCAGCCACTCAAAGTGAAATGTAGAGACTAATTATTGCCGCTGATCTGAGTTTCTTTGCCGTCCTTTGCGCTCCGGTGTGACTCAGGCCTCATGTGGCACCTTGACTCTGGCCTGATGGGAGCCAGCTCATTGCTAAGTCACACTCCTGAAGACGTGTGAGTGTTCGAGAACTCCGAGCATGATGGTTACCTTCTGACATGCAAGATGGCGCCCAGAGAGAAGCCCTGAAAGGCAGGCTCTGCTCTGCCAACCACTAAAATAGACCAGACTTCCATGTTAGAATAACAAAATGCCTATTAACCCGGCCAATGACTGACGAGCTTGTTCTTACATAAAGTGATCAGATTCGTTAGATCTCGCCCACGTTCCTGTGAGGTGTGTTTAGTGTGGCTGCAGCTCTTTGTGTAGGATTTTGTAAATAATTGACACCTGTTCCCTATTTACAAAGTACATATCCAATGTTTTTCTGCTACCACATGTCGTTAGTCACACCTCCGGCGAAGGTGCCACTGAGCCCTGTGAGAGTGGCCTCTAATCACACAGCCAGAAGCACAATTAAAGAAAGTTACCCTATGTACACGAGAGCAGAAAAACAAGCCAGCTGGGTGTTGTGCTGACAGGGACGGCGCTTCAGTCAGTAAATGTGTTTTCAAATCTGCAAGAGCGAGCGCTCACTCCCAGCAGGCCTGCATGGCTTAGCATTGTTGGCATAGCCGTGCTGTGTTTTAAAACAAGGTGTAGCCACCGTGTTCACAGTGGTTTTGTCTCTGAGAGGTATCGGAGGTATTCCTCCTCACACACATTAAAAAGTTCTTAGTTGCTGTGTTGTTTAAAATATTGCATATATAACCTTTAATGGAAAAACATGGAGCTGTTTGAATATATATCGCACTGCTTAAATCATCCTCACCCATAAAATAGGTGACGGTCTTGCACATGGAGGCCCCGAAGATGAAGTCCTCTAGGATGTTGGGGATGAGGGTGAAGGGCATGCAGAAGATGGCCATCATCAGGTCGCTGACCGCCAGCGACAGCAGGAAGGAGTTGGTGACGGTCCGCATGCGCTTGTTCAGCATCAGGACCACAATGATCAGCAGGTTGCCGAAGACGCTGAGCAGGAAGATGAGCACATAGAGCAGGATGCGCAGCGAGTCCATCTCTGTCAGGGACACAGGGACAGAGGCAGGATGTCATTTATAACTTCTGTGTCTGTATCTACTTCAGCCGATCAATTAGAGGAAGGAAGCACAAGTGAATTACCAAGTACGCAGCATTGAATTAATGGACATAAATAAGGAAACATCAGCTTGTTTCACTAAAATCCCTCATTAAGAAAGAGTGGGAACTTTTTCTTGCAGACATAAGAGACAGAATATGTCTCATGAGCCTGGGAACATTATTAAGCAAAGACAAAGAAGAAGTGGGAGAACAAATAAAAGAAGCAGATGAAGGGCAGTGCATTTATGAGCTGGTTGTCTCATCCACCTCCAGCAGATTCTAAAAAGCAGAATTTGTTTTAAACCTTCATTTGTATGCAGGAGTGAACACTTGTAATCACTCAAGCAACCACTAAATTAAATGAGATCTGATAAAATAAAGTAAGAAAGGCACGGAAGAAAAAGGTCAAATAGTTAAAATAATATCAATACGCAAAGAGAGCAGACTGTATCCAGATATTCACCTGGGAAATAAATAACGCACATGAACAACACCAAAGCCTATTACCAGACTGAATAACTTTGCATGATCTTAAATTTGTGCTTGTGTCAATACTTCCCTGCTTATCCCGTGAAGCGCACAATGAATGAAATAATCACGGTGAGAGAAAATGATGAACACAACAAGATCATAAGAGTTGAACAGACCGTGTCAGGTGCTAACCTGGGAATACAACTCAAACTGGAAAAACAAGATCAAAGTTAAACAGTTCTCTTCTTATCTGAAGAGGCAAAAAGCCGCAATTTACTGGTAACATTTCAAATCATCTTTTTATTCTTTTATTAAAGGAATTAGCTATTTAATTACATTAGGATACAATACAGAAGGATACGGGTTTGATGCAGTACGGTACGGCACCAGAGAGGAAAGGTTAGGATACGGTGCGGTCCGATACGAGACACAGAAACCAAATCAGCTAAATGAAATGTAAAAAGAGCTTTGGCCCCCGCATGAATACAGCTCTAAACCCTTCCCTGTACAGAAATACCAGAACGTCTCCTCTTCTAAAATACAGTAAGTGTGCTTCACCTGGACTCCTTCATCCAGAGCTGCCATACAGCTGCCCGGCTGCAGGACGGCCCAGCCAGAGGGTTTTTGGGACGCTCCCTTCACTCACACTGGCCTGTCACAGCCAGTCTCATTGAGAATGAGAGTATTTGACAGGACAGGGTCGGGGCCCGCCATGTGCTGCGCTGACTGAGTCGGCTGATTAAAGACAACGACATGGGAGAAGTCTGGAGGTCTGCAGCAGAGACTGCAGACAGACACACATGCTTGCACATGAGGAGCTGCTGTTCTCATTGTTATCGCTCATATGTGGGGATTTCAAATGTTTTTTTGTTTTTTTTTCACAGTGAGTGGGGAACCAGAGTAATGGCCTGTTAATGATGCATCTATTTTTATTTTCAAAATATCTTATTCTCCTCCCACGCAGAGACATGACTTGAATCTCAACGCTTTCAAAATAACAATATATGAGATGCAAAATGATGATCTGCAGTATTCTTAAAATAATACTCACATAGTACATGCCTATTTAACTACTCTGTATTCAGATGAGATCACCAACACCAAATTATATAGAAAAGAAAACTAGAATGGCTCTCATTACAGAGAGCTTACCTCTGCCGAGGCCTAACAGCCCCCTTATGAAACACATTTAAATTCACTACATCCAGATTTCTATTGTTGGAAAATGTGTTAACCCTCACCCTAGCCTTTAAGCGATCAAGTAATATTCCTGCCATGTCTGGTGAGAATCTGACCATGTACTGTTGAGTTGTTTTGCACACACAGTCTTTGCCGTGCTGAGGAAATGTAATTGGTGAAGTCGTAATTTTTCATTTATTGGACAATCTCCAGAGGAACTAGGCAGCAACGATTAAATGAGATGAGGTTCGGGTTTGATGACAAGTCAATCCCCACTGCCACCGGAGAGACCCACATGTCCTCCACTGCAAATATAAATTATTCCTTTGATAAGAAAACCCTCTGATGGCTTCGGGGGCAGTTTCATTAGCTGAGCATTGACGCCACTTTCATGTCAACAGAAGTCAACATCTATCCTGTTTCAGTGAGAGAACAGTACATCTGCCAAACAGCTTGGTGACAGGTTTGACAAGAGTTTGATTTGATTTACTCAACAGAAAGATGTGAGGTACGCATATCAGAGCTAAATTTGCCAGCGCTCCTACACAAACACCAAGAGGTGAGCTCGCTCCTTGGCTCTGCTACTGTGTTGAGATTGTGAGCAATCCAGTCAAGTGAAAATGGAATTATCTATTCACTGAGCGGCAACAGTATGCCGGCTCCCCCTGAGCCTGGCGACTGCAGGACAATTCACTTTGGTTGCTTTGACTCCCTCAAGCGTGACAGCTGCGTTTAAATCCACAGGCACGTATAAATACATCACAGATAAAAGGGCGGCGTTCACCTCGGAGATGCTCCCGAGCAGCAGGAGCGCTTCAGCCATGAGCTGAGACATCAACACTTGCGAGTATGTTAGGGTTGTGCGTATTAATTTAACTTCTGCTCTAGTCTTGCTGCATATCTGATTGGCTGATGCCACGTAAACTGTAATTATGATTCCCCACAGGGATCATAAAAATGTCATCACATCACTTCTCTTTCTTCCTATCTGTGGGATAGGATTAGCAGGGTTTTGTCGGCACAGCAAAGCCATTTGAAGACTTTTGCAGGGGCTGTTTGAGTGTTTCTCATCACTCAATTGACGGAGCTGGAGTCTAATAATGAGACATGAATAAATCCTCACAAAGGTCATTAATAATGAGCGGTAACGACCTTAGAGGTGAAGTGATAGCAAAAAAAAGAGCAGCAGTTGTGAGCCGATCCTTTTGATCACTACCTCACCACTGGGCTATGTTTGAAACCAGGCCCCTGAGAGACTGTGAAATAATCCAGACAGTGAGAAATCAGCTTCGTCCAAATCTGATGTAACTGCTCAGTACCGGGGAGTAGAAACCCCTTTGCAACAGATGGAGTCAGAAAATGAGTCCTGAACTGGTGGGAGTCAGCAGATCATTTCCACGACTTCTTCCACTATGCCATCCTCACTTTGCTGGATTTAAACTGCAACTGATTATCACTCCACTCGTTGGTTATCTTTTTGATCGAATATCATCATGATTTCCCAGAGCTCAAGCGGACGTCTTGGACGCGCTTGTTTTTCCCACCGGTCGTCCCATATTCAGGGTTTAGTGTCAGTTGACATTGACACAACACAGAGGAAGAGACCAGCCCTTTCTCACAGTATTCATCAGAAGACTTTTTCCCAGTTGTCCTCATTTGTCATAAGGCTGAGGCTGAACACATGAGAAGACTGGGCTGTTTGAAGGATGATCTTTGGCCTCCATGTTCATCATCAGATGCTGAAAGCTCTGGAAAAAGCCAATAAGGGAACCCTGAGTTAATTTTTTTTGTCATTACAGGGTCATATGAATGTTTTGCCGACTAAATGTGTTAACTGAGCTTTGTGTGGCAGCAGTGATAATCCAGACATCAGTCTAATATCATTAGATTTGCCGGATGACTATTCTGTTCGTCCTTAAAGGGGAAAAAACATCCTGAAACTACATTTTTTATTTTTATTACAAAGAGTTTCCCTCAAAGTCAGAAAGACGGGGGAGAGAGAGAGAGAGAGAGAGAGAGAGAGAGAGAGAGAAGAGGGTTTTTAACAACATTTCACCATATGAAAGAAATATCATCTCTCTTTGAAGATAAGAGGATTTTAGTCCTTATAAAACCTACAATAAAATCACTTTTATTGCCTTGTATTTGAACAATCTCAATGTCATCCCACATAGTCTGAATTATAGTGTGTGAAACTGAACATGACGAAAACTAGCTCAGACCAGAATGTGTTTTACACTTGTTAAATGTACGATTTGCCTTTTATCAGACGTCAACATTTGTTTTCTCATAAGCATTAATGGTTGGTGTTTACAAGACAGTTCAGTCTAATCAAGTAAACACTACAGATTGTGAATAAAGCCTGACAAACATGCTCAGTGCAAATGTTTGCTTCGAGTAAATGATTTCCTCCAATGGCTGACAGAGTATCAGGGCCAATTAAAGGGAGAAAATCTGACACTTCTTCATCATAAAATCACGAGAATAAAGTCATAACCGCTTTGTGTCATTTTAAAAGGGGCAATATCAGAAGATCAGCCTGTATTAAAATGAGGAATGTGGAGCATCTTGTTGAGTAGGAGTTTAAAAAAATAACAAAAAATTGAAAACAGTTTTGGCTTCACATTATCATCAGTATCAGACCTTTGAAAATATTGTGGAAGAAACTGAGTCTATTTTGAAGAAAGAACACACAAACAAGGAAATGGCCTCTTTCATTCTCAGAGTCTCAGAATTTCTTTTTCTTCAATATGGTCATAATACTCCGTCATAAATCAGACAAAATAGGCTAAATGTCTTTATCGAGTGTACCAATAAATCTGAATATTACTTGAAGCCCCGTTGTTGCTTTGCCATCATCGTGGTTAATAAACCTCTGCCTGTAACTTCAGAGAGTTGACAGCGCGTCTTGTTTCCACGAAGGATTCAATCAAAAGATAGGGACTGTGCTTTTGACCTTTTCTCTATTTTCAGTTCAATCATCAGAGGCACAAGCACAATCACTGAATACCAAAAACTGATTCACCTTGCAGGCACCTTGTGGATCTCCTCGACTCATGTCTGAGAGGATCAGGCCGTATTTCAAATGTAATTGGACTGCATGGACCCGACTACAGGTCTGTCTCCTCCACACTGTATTACTGGGGCTTAAAAAACGTGGCGGCAGATGAATACTTAGCTCGATGTGCAGAGGAACATCTCTGCATTGGATTCTCTCTCCCTAATGAGGAAGGGTTAGTGTTACAGTCAGCACAATCCAACTCAGTTAGTCTTCCTATCAACCCGTCCCATGAGAGCACTATATTGATCCCGCATTACTTTGAACATTTTGGGAAGTTGGAGAGAGCTTGTTTATGTAGCGCACAAACCACCTCAGCACATATTCAATCAGGCGGGAGGCCCTGTCAGACCCACACGTTTGATGCCATTAACTCTGCCTGTTTCTGCTTCATCAACATATCCAAAGATTCCCAACAGAATATTTTAGCTTGCAGAGAAGCATCCCTGAGAAAAAGGATGACACCAGGAGGTATTGGACACTAAGCTTGACGGCAGATGACACGTACAGTAGGTGTAAGCTCACGTCTATTTAAAGTGAAGCGGTTAGTCTCTGCAAACACAATGACAGCAAGGCAAATGCCTGCCAATGTTCGACAGGCCGGCTCGCTGCACACTGTAAATGACACTCCCACAGAGCCCAATGTTCCAATGCATTCAGATTACTTTACAGAGGTGTGTCCAGATGCCTGAATGTCCAAGAGTTACAGCTGCGTAACGTCCACCTTGCTGTGTATAAGTTAACACACCTGCAACCTGAAATAAGACAATTCAATCTGATCGTCTATTAAAAGAAGAAAATCATTCAAATACATGAAATTAAGTGCAGCAACCTCTGACTAGTTTAAATCGATTAAATAGGTTTCTCATTCACTTGAATATGGTCTCAATGGATCCAGCAAGGTCTACTGTATTAGAAGTGCTGCATTTTCCAATTGATTTTAACACTCAGCTGATGTGTTTGCTGCTTAATTCCCATAAATCAGTGGGAAAACAACGCCAGCACTGAGGCACCATTGTTTTCAAAAGGGGACACAATGCTACGCAGTTACTAACTGAACTTTCTCAAAGTCAGGAGTGTAGGGAGCTTCCACTTTGTAGGGATTTCAGGTTCACAGAGTAGAAAATCGATCAATAGTAACTATCAGAATGATTAAACTTCTCGGTCATGTGCTCGGTTGCACAGTGGTTGAGAGCCCTATATAGCGTTTGACTGTTTTTACTTCGTCACCCTACAACACGGGTGGACTCAGGATTAATGCTGTAGTTAGACTATAGTGCCAGATAAATTCATAAAACTGCAGCTGCTCATCTCTCCATTCCCCCACTATAGAGAGTGAATGAAGCTGACATGCAGACACAGATCAATACAGCTACTGCATGGTTGACAAAGTGCTGCACATGTTTGAGATCTTCATTAATGCTGTCATAGTCCACAGACGTCATTATACATCCTCATCATACGATGTATGTGCCGTTTTCAAGCTGACGAGATGAGTGCATCTAAAAGCTATAATCTCTTATTGATTTTCTATAGTCAATCTATACCACAACAGAATAACTTTTAAGCTGGTGTGGACTGGATTGTGCACAACCAGTCATTATCAGGAAGGAAGATGAGCCAATAATAGCCAGTGCACAACCCCACCACCGTACCAGAAAACATCACACACACACATTTAGACATCAACCAAACTTCTAAAATGCCGACACTTTTGGCAAAAAGCTGCTGGCACCTTTACAGGATGTTTCAAACCCTGGACATCATTAGTCTACTGTACATAGAATTAAGATCGATCTAACAAACTTGTTGTTGCTGTGGACAAACGTTATTAGCCGTTCTCTGGGACCCCCTCTAATCACCTCAGGCGATTGGCTGCGTTGCCGAACCTGTAGCCAAATACTTTGTGCCTGGGTGTGTTCTACCTTTCCAAGCCAAATTTTTTTTTTCAATTATTTCATCTGATTACCATGATAATTTCATGGCAGGCTTCATCACAGTGTAAACACCCAAAGAGAACAAGATTTTAATATCCTCAAAACACCTTGAAGTCGAAATTGCTTTGAAACTTCAAGCATGACTTCACCAGTTTCTGTCTCTAAAAAAATGAAACAGTGTTCATTTAATACTTATGAGATCCACTTCATGATAACTTATCTCACATGCACTCAGAAGAACAGGGCGAGCTCAGCAAAGTGCCACTTTGAATCAGCGGGGAACGCAGAGTGTCCGGGGCTTAGCCATGACGCAGCTACAGATGTTGAACCACATAAACAAGTCTCTGTCTGAATTAAACTGCTCTCGGGGGTCCGGGGTGATCACTGTAATGTGATTTATGTCAGACACTGTTTCATTGTTGTACTGTAGGACGTTTACAGCTGCTCCACACTGCAGAGAAAAGATGGAACAAAACAGTCCATCTCTCCAGAAGTGGGAATGCATCCCAGAGGATTATATGAAATAAAACATCAGATGAAAAACCATCAGCAAAAAGCAGTGAGCAGAGTACAGTGCAGAGCAAGAATAGACCACCTCTCCCACGTCATCCATGTAACAGCTGAAATATTATCATGAACAATGCAGGAAGGACATACACAGGCAAGCACATATTTACATTTCTGTACACTTGTATACTTTCTATATGTAAATATAAATTGACACCACTGAAAAAAAGCAGAATGAGCAGTTTCTGTTTGCAGTCTACAAATTAACGTACAGACCACGAACCCTGGATTACTAATAATCCTCAAACTCTGGAAAGTTGTAATTAGTGTCATTTTTTTAAGCAGATTTACTTGGGATGGACATTGGAGATAATGATATTCTCCAATGTGTAAGTCACACTGAATCTATTAATGTGATTATCGTGTCTGTGCATTCAGATTGGAATGAGAAACGACGAGAGGGAGTTCAATCTTTGATGCAGATTGCAGCAATATAGCATTAAGGTTTTTCAATGTATGTGTGTAACAGATCAACACTGTCCGTTACCTTACCAGTGCACCCTCTCTTACACCTGACGAGGGCGGCATGAGGAACAGTCGCACCTATCTGAGCACCCAGGTTGTTAGTGCATGGTAATCTTAGTGCAGATATTGTAAGGACGATTTATCAAAATAGTGAGAGGAAGCACACAATACTGCTTGTGTGCTTCCTCTACTGGCCAAATTTTCCATTATAAAACCATCTGCCAAGGTGCAAGTGCATCTGGCTTTTAAAAAGGTAAAGGAAATGGAAATCTGATTGATTTATTGCTTGATTTATTGATTTATTGCCTCAAACCCACTCCTGATTAATTAGGAGACTAAGTACAACGCTCTTGACCCGTGCATCTGGTGCTGTGACTTTTATTTCCGCAGTTAAAGTGGCAAAAGTGGATTTTGCTTTAAACCGTGAGCTTAGATCGTTAAAGTGGAGCCTACGAACTTTGCCTCATGTCTGTCCCTCTACAGCCCCTCCTCCTCCTGAACTCTCCCATGACTCCCGAGGGAGGCACGCCTCACAGTTTGAAAACCTCTTTAGTATCTATAGTCAGCAGAAAAGAAGTCCAAATGGTTAATGCAGGGGTGGCAGCCGTGTAAGAGAGCAGCCTATAGACACTGGAAATACAATCACAAGTCTTAGGCCACGAGATAAACATTATATAGGTCAAAGCACAACCAGGATGTCATTGTAGATGGTTTGAAAACATCCTAAGTGGAGTTCCCTCTTATTTGCAGTTTTTTTTACTAGAGAACTGACAGGAAAACTTCCAGAAAATGTCCAGAGCAACTGATTCGGACATTTGCGTTCTCACATACAGGCCCTTTGGAAAATGTCTGTTGGCCTTTGGGCTGTTGACAAAACAGGAACAGCACAAGAATGTAACCTTGGGCTTTAAGAAGTTTTACTTTTCAACTCGAATTGCTTCAGTGTTTTGTTCTAACTGCTCTGAAATACACGGTATATAAATGTGTTTCCAAGATCAATCCTTTTGCAGGCAGAGGCTGAAATCTCCAATTCAGGGAATAATCACACTGGGCACTTCAACAAGTGTTGGGGTGGGGCTTTAATTTCCTGTCCCAGCACCGGAGTATCACATCTGAGAGCAACGACACCGCCGCATAATCAGGCTCCATTGCTCTCGCTTGGCCTGGAGGGAGAGAGCGCGGGAGGAATAGGTCCGCTAAATATTAAAGTAAATAAAAGAGCAGTGTTCGTGTGTGTCACCTCAAAGACGTGCGAGCGAGGGAACGAGATGAAAGCAGCAATCTGTCTGCGCGACCTTTCTCTTGGTCAAACACTGCACACGCCCAACAGGGTTTGATTGCACTTAGGATAGTTGAGCCCCTACTGCTGTGCTGCTGCTGCTGCTGATGTTCATGCCTGCTCCCGTATAAGGTCAATAAAAAGAAATGCTGCACAGAAGGAGGAACGGCTGTGAATTATTTAGTGAGGGAAGATTTTAAATTAAACTTGATACTGCGGCAGCTGCAATATAGGGGGGTAAAAATTAGGAAAAGAACTCTCCCCCTACGCTCAGACCTCATTACCTAATCGGCCCGCTGGCGTCCTGATAGAGGACGAAGCTCAGGGGGGCTTTATCTCCTCCAGTGTGCGGTTTAATCTCAGCACTGTGAGAATTATAGTCAAGAAATAAACAAACATTCAGAATTAAAGCAGCTTTTTTAACAGCCAACACATGCTGCTCATCCTGATTGTGGCATTATCGATGCAGGGAGAGGCACTCTGTAAATTGGGCTGCTTGGTGATTGATTGCAGACAGTGGGGAAGGCTGAGAAAGTCGTCCTGATTGCAAATCTTTCTCTGGTAAAACGCAGAGATCAGGCACGGAGTAGAAAAATGAGAAAATGGGCGATGGTACACAGGAAAAGTGCTTTTTCTTTCCTTTAACAAACATCCAATTAAATACGTGTGGGCAAATAACATGAGGTCTACTGATTACATTTTTAAGAAGGCAATAAATCATGTGGAGATGACAGTTTGTAATTAGAAGCCAACAGCACCAAGCTGATGTAAAACAAACTCACTGCTTCTACATATTTACTGTACCAGGATGATGGTGCTTTTATTTCATGGGGATTTTAAATGCTGTAATAAAGAAAGTTCAGTTTAACACCTCAGCCTGAAGAGAAGAGAATAGAAGAGAAGAGAGGATCGTACCTCTGACTCTGGTGACCGGTCTCGGGAGGTTGGAGCTGTTGCTGCAGCTGATGTTGACTCCCACGCTGAGGTTCCCCTGCTCTGCACATCCCGCCGACACCTCCAGCACGCTCCCATTCACCGCCTGCAGAGCCATGCTCTCTGGAGACAGGGACAGTCACCAGTTTTATTATATCACACCTGAACGGGCTATTTAAAAAAAAAAAAAAAATCAACTTTCCCCCGTCGCCTTCTTCTTCATATCAGGGTGCGACGTGAAACTTGGAGAGAGAGAAGAAGAAAAAAACTTGACTGCCAATTTGAAAAACCCAACAATGTGGAATAATGTGAAGAACGAGCGGAGTGTGACAGCAGCGCTCACAGCAGCAGAGTGTGGAGGAATGAAGCTGCGCTGCTAAGGCAACTGAGCAGCTCTGCTCCTCTCTCTCTCCCTCTCACACATCCTCACTCGCCCTCTCTCTCTCCCCCTCTCTCTCTCCATTCAACTCACGGCTGTCACCACATTTAAGCCAAAGCATTACATGAGCAAGTTTCTTATTCCATAGATGCAAACCAGGGCTTGTTCTGCAATAAGGAAAATGGCCTTTCACTGATAAATGATCATATATAAGATTATAAGACTGTTCCGACTGATGCATCAACGCGTGAGCAGCATTTTACTGTCGTAGCTGTTTAAGGTATCGTTAGATTTACGGAAATATTTTTAACAATATTAGACAGTTTGGTCACAAGATAAATCAGATGATTCATGGGCAAGAAAATTATAAATTTACAACATTTTCTTTGACATCTGCACGATGTTATGTTTTCATATCACAACATCACAACTACTCACCAATGCTTTCACAGTTTTTGTTGAACATGTCTATTTGCACACTACTTGCAAGTTTTTGACTTTTAGTTTGTCCCATGTCCCATTTACTTACATGGCTGGACTTACTGCAGTCAGCCACCAGGTGGCGATCAAGACCCTATGGTTTCACATTGGAGGAGCTGGCATGGGGTCCACGTATATAAAGTCTTTGGCAAAGACCTGCTGACATGATCCTTCAGGTCTATAATTTCTTCCTGGTCTCCCATTGTCCACGTTAGAGGTTCAGGGGCACCCCCTTTAATCAGACTCCGTGTTGATTAAATTGTCTTTTAGTCACTTTGGTGGATCGATGACAGAACACTGCCTTTCTCTCCAGGAATGAATGCTGTTGATTTCTCTGCTCCAGTGAACAACCTCCAGGTCTCGAAGGTTTATTTGGAGGACAAAGAGCCACATTTCAGCCAGAGAGAAGCCGTTTCCCTTCTCCTAAATTGTCCGGTTATTTACAGATGGTGCCATGGTAGAACTTAGCTTTAGGCACAAGAATAGATCCTGTATTTGTAATGAACACTGCCTTCTTTTCTACACTCTGTCTCTTTAAAATGATTTGTTTAACCCGTATAATGTCTTGGAAATGTTCTGCAGCCTGTGGAACAACTGTTAAATTTTCCACTTGGCTATTTGTCTGACCCGCAGGAAAAAGGTGAGAGGTTCTGGGACTCCTGATGCGAGGTGTAATGGATTTGTTTATGGGGAACATTATCGGTTTGCCTCAGGGTTCGGTTCATGTATTACAGCTTGGGATGATATCGATACTTTGAAAAATGTCTGGAGGCTGCGGGGGAGGAAGGGGAGTTAGTTTGCACTGTGGAGGAGGAGGGCATCGCTCTTTGTGTGTGTGATCTGTTGCCGTCAGTCCCACCGATGGTTTAACAAGTATCTCTATTGCTTTTATATTGTTCTTACGTGTGGGAGGTAGGAGTGTGTGTAGAGCTCCAGTTTGCCTAAACTCCAGCTGGTGTTTCTTCCACATTTCTTAAGATAATGGCTTGTTATTGTAAAGCCAAAAGCCTCTCCCTTCTGCGTCCTAATCTAAAAGCTCCACTGTGAGTTTGGCAGCTGCTCCATATTTATTTTCCCTGTATCGAGGTCTTCAGACAAGTCATGACCAGCATGACTGATGAAATGGGGCTTTACACTTGGATTCTCGGGGGTGTCAGAACATCCTGCTCCAGTAGAGAAACATTGTTGGCATTTTACTTTAGTACCATTGAAATTCAGGGCATAAAGATCCACTCAGGCAGAGGCAGCTCAGGAAAAACACCACAGCTTCTTACGTTCGTAAGAGAGAATATCAGTCCACCTATTTCTGAGCAATCTCAAGTGCACCAGAACAGCTCAGTCAGTACAGATACACCCATCTTTCCTACAGCTAGAAGACTCTGAACTATCTTTGACATTTGACTCTGCAAACTGATCAGCTGCTGCACAAACAGTGGAATTGTACACAGTGCTGTTTTGCCAGTAGCCAGTCAGATTTACCTTCAGCCTCAGCGTAACCTCAAGTTCAGCCTGTATCATTGATTACAAGGTCAAAACCAAATCAGACCCAATCGAGGGTGGTAACCTTGTAGTTAGCTGGTTTAAACCATACTTTAGTAATCAGTGTATATTAATGATATCTTATCAGATCCAGATGTAAGCATAGTTCTTACTGTTATTGTACTCATGTTAAGTATAGACATGTTTTGTACTTGACAAATAAATTATGTTGTGGAACAAAGGAACAATAACTAACAGGAGTACATGTCCTCAGGTGTGCTTTGAGACGTGCTTGCTGTGAGAACGTTTGATAGCTGCTTGTCACACTTTGTCGCCCGAGGATATGGTTTAGTTTAATTTAACATTAAGAAAAGAGGGACTTTGTGTATAGACTGTTACTTTTGGATAGAGCCAGGCTCAGTAAACCAAACTGTCTCCTGCCTCCAGCTTCATACTCAAATGAAAAGTCAATTTTGGTAAATACACCGACTTGCGTGGAAGCCAAGGCTGAGATGACACATTTGATTACCCATTTATCTGTTAGTATGAAGCTAGAGCAGAGACTTTATATAAGTCAGTACAGGTCATAAACCCAACCTCCTCCATGTTAGCAGATCAAATAAGTTGTTCTCAAAATATAGTTTACATGTTCATGTTTAAAATTAAGTTTGGTTTTAATTAGTTATTTGATGTTATAGAAACGGAGTGACTCACACTTGGTCCAGTGGGTGAATCGAACAGCACCTTGACGCCGCGGCACCCTCCCCAGATCGCTACGGCACAGACTCAGGGTCCAAAAGACGTCATCGGAGCAAAATGGCAGCATTCATATCCAGAATGTCTGGATAGTGGCAGGAAGTGGAGACGTGTCATCCATCTTAATATCCAGTCTAGGAAATAGAGGCACAAGACTGTGAGCAAAGTAGAGAGAAAGACTGGAAGCAAGTCGAAACAGCACAACTGCTGGAGTTGATAGAATGTCAAGATGAAAATGGTCTGGTGACGCAATGTTTGTCTGACTCAACATGTTAATTATGAACTGGAAAGAACACAAAATAAGACGCTTAGCAGAAAATTCAGCTCTAATGTCAGAATAATCACTTATCTCAGTTGTGTGTGTTCCCCAAACCAAACTTAATGATGCATGATCAGTGGGGTTAGGGCAATGATATGCACACACACACACACACACACACACACACACACACACACACACACAGAAGCAGTTTTTTGAAGTGTTTTAAGCTTGTGTCTGGGTGCAAGTCAGTGGCCGGCCTCTCTCATCTGAAAGAATTAGTGCTTTCATCCATCACTATGAAGAAACAGCCTGTGATGTGTGCTACGATTCTCTATCTGGGACACACACTGGTTTGTGCACACAGGGCTGAAGCCGAGACAGGTCTTGTCTCCATATCTTACGAGCGGCTCGTGGACGGACATGATGCACACGTCGGCAAAGAAAAGCGCTGCCAACAATTGCTGAGGCTTGGTGAACGTGCAGGTGTTTTACTGTCCAGGTGTTCAACCACTCGGGGGCCGGACTGACACGGGGAGAGGGCTCAGAATGAAGAGAAGACTCAGACTCTCAGGAGGTTTGGATTAAACAGCACATTGTGGATGGTGGGGAGTATTTACCAAAAACAGTAGGTTACATATAAATTTGACAATATACACTGACTGGATCCTGTGTTCACTTTTGAACTCCGGATCTCATCTCAGTGTTGTGCTGACCTCTGTTGGTTAGATGATGTAAGTAAGACGCCTCCAAAGCATCATGGAGAATCTGCTGCTTTGTTACAGAAGCATAAAGTATTTTTTTTAGTGATTATATTTACCAACTGATATCAATATGTAAAGATTAAACAAACTGTGGTAGATACAACGGAAAGCTGCTGCAGTGACAGTCACGGGGTTACTACAAGATCATATCTTTTCAAACTTGACATATTAGGTGTTACATTTCCTTCATTATGGTCTTAAAAAGTCTTAAATTTAACTTGTTGAAACCTGCAAAAGCCCCGAGTCACATATCAGCGGTTTAGCCCCAAAATAAACCGAGAGCAGGATCTAAAGACCACAACGAGGACTCAAGGGATACGATTACAGTTTGTTATTCTAAAAATGAAAAAGAAATGTCATAGTCCACCTGAGCCCAGCTAATGTTGACCAGCTTCATTTCTACTGATGGATGAAAGAAGTGCCTCTGGGTTTTAATAGACTAAATTCTAATTTGCCAGATAACATGTGGTTGCATCACACTTGCTCTATGCCAACTGACGTGATAGGACGAAGAAATGAGACAAGGCACTCTGCTTGCTGTTAATTCCCAGAAAATCTCATATAACGACTGTGCCATAGGACAGGTTTAGCACTGATATCAAGGAGAGAGCAAATAACAGAGGATTCCAATAATTAGACTAGATAAAATTATACTGCAACTATGAGGCTACAAATAACACTGTGACTGCAATGTAACAGGGTTTTACATAGATGCATAGTTATATTTGAGGTGTCACTTCCTTTTTTCCTCCTCTTCAATTCCTCCGACAATGTCCTTTTCCGTTTCTTCGCTGGCTCTGCCATGATGTACCAACTGAGAATACCCAGCTAACTTTGACTTTGTTTTTCAAATCAGATCACGTGTATTCCTAAGTTATTATAAGTGAATAATGTACAACACCTGCATTTATGACAGTGTTGTCTGGACCTTGGTTCTTTTACGATTAGTCAAGCTTCATTATTATTCCCCTTTCATGACTTGATGTACATTATCTAATCTTATGATGAAAGCAAGTTATCCCGTGTCCACTATTCCTTGACCATGTTAATCAATGTTCTATTAATAGTCTGTTGAATCCAAAACTGGGAGGAAAGATTGCGCTTTGAGTCGATGCGAGGAAATAAAGTTCAAGTTGGCGCTTAGGAAGCATTAAAAGTCATATTGGAAAAGAAGTGAAGGAGGAAGATAATAGTCGAGAACAAAGCTTCCGCAGCAATTCAACATAATAAATAATATCACATGACTCATTTTTATTGCTATTTCTTTATCAGCTTTCACGTCCCTGATGTTCACAAGGACATCAAAGTAATTTAAGATTGTTAATGGTATAAAAGAAACATCAGTGACAGACTATTTTCCAGTGTTCGGTAACCAAGGCCCTCAGCTCAGTCAGAACATTAACTAAAACAATGATTGTGTGTGTGCTGCCTGTGCCTGGAGCAAAGGTGTATCTTTATCTGATGGAGTTCTTCTATAAAGACTCTGCTGGGGTCAACAGACGCCCTCAGTTTGTTTAGTCTCAAAGAGATCATGCTTAACTCTGCAGCTCTGGGCCTTGTGGTGCTACTCTCAGCAGTGGAAGCTGCAACAAACGAGAGGTGAGTTTTACTCAGTTTGAAAAATGACAAAGACACAGAGAGGGGGTGCGAAGAAAGATGGAGCATCAGCTTCTTTCTGGATTTCTTAGAATCCAAATCCCCTCACTGTGGCGCTCAGGGGTTGAATAAGCATTCCGATGCTAAGCTCAAATAAAAGACGCAAAACTCAAATACTCCATTAAAATGAAGGGTCTTTTTTTTAATCTTTAGAAATCAAAATAATGTTACATTATAATATTATACGAAATAATAATTATTCATTAATTCGTTTATAAAATCAATTGGCAGCTGATGTAATAATATTCATATATTAATAACAATGTATTTAATTCTGTCCAAGCTGTTTCCTCTGCTGTCTTAACACAAAGATGAGGTAACCCGTCTTCGTGAGAAAGTTAATGTTGTGTAATCTGTCTGTTCTTTTAAGGAATAAGGACCAATTTAACAGTGTAACTGGTTGAAGTGAATGAATCTAAATGATAAGTAGTAGAGACGGGGGGGGGGGAACTTGTTGGAAACTAATGAACCTTAAATAAAACATGATTTAAGTGAAGTCGTATTCTGTGGTAACTTTGAAACCCCGTGTTCCTGTCTCCGTACACGGGCCAAAGAAAGATGGCTTTCCGTCTTTGTTCAGGCCGTAATGACGCTGAATGAAACAAAGTTCTGTGATCTTGACAATGCTCTTTCCGAGAAAAGGAAATGTTACGGTAACACTTCATTACTGACGGCAATAATAACTGCATGTTTCCTTGCGGATTCAGCAATTTTGACAGTGGATGTTTCATGAGAGGGGGGGGGGCACTAAGGCTGCATGAATCTCACGTGTCTTGCCATGTGTGTGTTTTTTGTTTGCAACAGAGTGAACTATGACTACTACAAATACCATTCCATGCCAGAGGTAAGAGCGACTGATAACTGTTCACACACACACACATTCACATGCCGTTATATAAATGTATACACACACATATATATATTTTATATCTGCTCTACAGATCTCCAAATGGATGACTCAGATTGCACAAAATTACTCTGATGTCGTGACCATCATGGATTATGGACAAACCTACGAGAAAAGGAATATCAGCTTGCTTAAGGTAATACAGCTGTTTAACGGTTGAGTTCAGAATCCACTAACAGGTGTATACCGGAGTATGGCTTTGTGTTTGTGCTATACACGCTGTTCAAGTAGGCAATTATCTTTCAGATTGGTCTGAGCACTGGAGAGAGGAAAAAAGCAATCTGGATGGACTGTGGGATACACGCCAGGGAATGGATCGCCCCGGCCTTCTGTCAGTACTTCGTCAGACAGGTAAGAGACGTGATTTATAATCAATCAACACACTCTCTGCAAAACCAATTAGTCCGTCTGAACTTCAAAGTTTCCGTCTGCTCCCTTCAACCAGATTCTGCAGACATACAGAACAGACCCAAAAATGGAAGAGATGATGAAGAAGATGGACTTCTACGTCACGCCGGTGCTCAACGTGGACGGCTACATCTACTCCTGGAAGGACAACATAGTCAGTCCTCGCATTTCATGGATATTTATCTAATTGATTTTCCAGGGCTCTGTCCTCAGGCTCACAAGTAGCAGATGAGCAGGATGTGAAAAGATGAGTCTATTGTGGCGATGGCGGTTCCATTATTCAATAAATTCATTTCTGATGCTCAAAATGCCTCAAGTATAAAATCATCTCCTCTTCAGAATAAGATGAGCACTGTATGTAATGTCCAGTGCAAATTGTATCCATTACTAAATGGAGTGAACATTGTGACCCCTCCAGACTCGACTGTGGAGGAAGAACAGATCTCCAGGACCTCCAGGCTGCAACTGTGAGGGCACCGATCTCAACCGCAACTTTGACGCCAACTGGGGCAGTGAGTGTTGTAGCTCTGCATTAAGTCTAATCTATACAGCCCTCTGCTTTAACATGGAGAAAGTTGAACGTGCCAGTGTTGTGACAGGAGGTGGTGTGATGACTCTGATTCTGATTCGTCTATTTCTTTTGCCACTCTTGCAGCGCTCGGGGTGTCAAGTGACTGCTGCTCGAACACCTACTGTGGGAGTGAACGAGTGTCCGAGCCCGAGGCCCAGGCCGTGGCGGAATTTGTCGGCAGCCGGAAGGACGACATCCTGTGTTTCCTCACCATCCACTCCTACAGCCAGCTGCTCCTGATTCCCTATGGAAACCCCAACTTCATCGCCCCCAACCATGACGAGCTGGTATTTACGTCGACAGACACAAAACACTCCATAATATCACCAACACTCTGCATATTTTGTTCTACTTCTACTTATATGCTTTTCTCAGTTTACTTACTCTTTGGATTCTCCGTGCACATTTCAGTGACTGACAAAAGCTAACTTGTGTGGTTCCTCAGATGGAGGTGGGTCTGGCTGCAGCAGAGGCTATAAAGGCCGTCCACGGGAAGATCTACAGAGTGGGAACCTCACCGGCTGTACTGTGTAAGTACATACATCCCATCTCACTATGGTGACACTCAAGTGATTATGAGTCCAAACTGGACGTAGGTTTTATAAGAATAAATTAAATCTCTTTCCACAGACCCCAACTCTGGTTCATCCAGAGACTGGGCTCGGATGCAGGGGATCCCCTTCGCCTACACCTTCGAGCTCAGAGACAACGGGACGTTCGGCTTCCAGCTCCCAGAGGATCAGATCCAGCCGACCTGCGAGGAAGCCTACAGAGGAGCCCTGCACATCGTCACCTACGTCCACGACAAGACTTTTAAGGGGACCGTGGCTGGCGCCGTGGCCACCGCCGCTGCAGCCCTGTGGACTGTGCTCTTAGCAGCGGGCGTCACCGGCGCCTCCATGTGAGATGGAACAACTCATCCTGCACATACGTCCGACTACAAATGTTTTTTGTCTTTGTAAATTATGAAAAAGTATGAAAATGTATCTGATAAATTAATACTAATGCATCCTTCGTCGAAACTACTACACCATAGCTGACAAGTGAACTTCCCATGGGTTAGGCTTATTGTTTTCATCTGAGCTTCATGAGATACACACATTACCTGTCACTTAAAAACAACAAACCAAAAGAATAAAATATTTGAATGTGTAATATTTTACTTTTGTCCATGCGTGTTTTATTCGTGGCATCATTTTCTTAGTTTAATTTCTTATATAAAAAATACAAACTTTTCAATGTAACAGCAGTTGGGAGAAATGACAGTTTGCACCATGGGGTCTGAGGACAGGCAGCTATCTGCTCCAACTACAGAAAACAAGGTGTAGAAGGTGTGTTTATTTTGGGGAAGGATATGTTTTGTAAGTACCATGCAGTTTCAATGCTGAGTGTCAGTGTCTGTGAACGGTTGGAAGCCTTGTTGTCTCACATCGGCCAGTGGCAGGAACAGCTGCTGCTCTGGAGGAAACTGGTCCCAGCGCGTCCACGTCCATCCTGAGAGACAAAGGACCACACGCATCTTTCTTAACATCTGCTCAGGTGAGCGGAGATGATTTTTCTCCCCCGTTTAAATCCGAACTCACGCACCTTCGTTCTTCTCCGGTTCCAGGTTCTCCGGCTCTCCCGACCTCTTCCTGTCCAGGACCCCCTGCATGAATATGGTGACATAGTGGTACTGCTCCTCCAGGCTGATGGAGTTCACCACAGACGCGAAGCGGACGTTCACCAAATGCACCCCGGCTTCCTCCAGGACCTCCCTGTGAGCACATTCCTCCCACGTCTCTCTGTCAGGGACATAGACTCAGTGCGTCACATCTCAGAAGCACAGTCAGGTCATTTCAGGGCAGGTTATATGTTCTATACACTGAGAAACACACACACACACACATGACAGCCTGCTAAATCATGTAGGTCAGTGGTTCTCAGACTTTTCAGCCCACGACTCCCAAAATAACTGTTCCAGAGCCTCGTGACCCCAATTATCCCAAACGTTATTGATTTGAGCAAGTTCACAAAGCTCAGCGTCTCTGATTGGTCAACGATGTGCTGCTTTACCAGTTTGGTTTCAACAGAGATTTGAAAATGACGGCAGTTTTCCAAATGCCCTTTTGACTCAAGGCATTTAACCCAGGTTTTACCATAAATGAAGATTAGATTTTTTACAAATTTGGTAATAAATGTGAAATTAAATCCAGCCTTTGTTTCCTTATAAATAAAAAAAGTCATAATTTATTTTACAGCTCAAAAAACACATTGAAGTGTTTGTCTTAAATGTCTTAAAAGATTCTGTTTACACTGTATATATTAGTTTTTAATCCATTTATATATAGGGACTTATAAAGATATATCTTGTGTTTATCTTCTGATAATCACGCTTTTCACCATACTGCATTTGAAAAAGTAGAGATTAAGTGTTTGAGGAAACTTTTCCAGCAGTAGCTTGCACCAATGCAAAGTCTAAACACGTGTTAATGTTTGCCATCACCTTGGGGGAGAATTCGGCGTAATAATAAAAGACTAAATACACGTTATGTCTGAGTTCTCTGCATGGAATGTAAATAACGGCGCCTGAGCACCGTCACGTGTCCGGATGCACTTCTCTACCCACCCGAACTCCAGGTGACCACCGGGGAGCTGATGCTTCCCTGCGCCCATCGGACTCCTCCGTTTCCCCAGGAGAACACAGCCGGGGTGGGCTGGGTCTGTGACCAGCACCCCGACCCCCACCCCGGGACGCTTAACGCCTTTATCCGACATCTGAACAAACTTAAAAACTCTAAAAAACAAAGCTAAAGCTAAAGCTAGCACAACAACCTGCAAGATGATTACCCCCCCCGTGCACTTCCGCCTTCACTTCAGAAGTCGTTTCTGATTGGTCCATTAGAGATGTAGTAAATCAAATCAACCACAAGACGGCGACAAAGGACCAAATCTGATTCTGATCAGTGTTCATAATAACTCAATATATTATCATTATTACTAATAATACTACTACTATAATCGTACTACTACTACTACTACTACAACTACAACAAATACTACTACTTCTACTACTACCACTACTACAATAACAACTACTACTACTACTACTGCTAATAATAATAATAATAATAGTTGTTATAATAATATATATTATAATGATGTGTATTATTATTATATTTTCTCTGCACTGTTTTAAAGGTTGAAGTTTTTCATTTAATGTGCACTTGCAGTAAATCAAATCAACCACAAGACGGCGACAAAGGACCAAATCTGATTCTGATCAGTGTTCAGAATAACTCAATATATTATCATTATTACTAATAATACTACTACTAATAATAATAATAGTTATCATATTAATTATTATAAGACTAATTTCTCTACAATGTTTTCCAGGTTGAAGTTAAGCGTTTAATTTAATGTGCACTTGCAGTAAATCAAACCAACCACAAGATGGAGTCTCTTGACTGAAGCACAAACTTCCTGATGCAGTAGTTCAGTGTCTTTTAGTTTTGAGCCTCACACGTGACAAGATGTGATATCAGTAGTAGTTGTAGTATTTTCTCCACAATGTTTTAAAGATTGAATTTACATATTTAATTTAATTTGCACTTGCAGTGAATCAAATCAACCACCAGGTGGAGACAAAGGACCATCTCTGACAGTACACACTGTGTTTACAGGTTTGACTCAAAGTACAAACCTCCTGATGCAGTAGCTCAGGGTGCAGGATAACTCAACATTATTTCTAATAATAATAACGATAATAATGATTTATCACCTTGTTTGGTTTGTTGAATCGGGAAGCATACATTTTATACTATATATATATATATAATATATGTGGATAAGTAGGATTTTATTTACAATTTAAATTGTATTATTATTGTTGTTGTTGGGTACTCTGGTTTCTTCCACTTCCAAAACACAGCCATCCAATTGGAAATTCGAAATTGCCCACAACTCCAATGTCTTCACATGCAATAAAAATTAAATGAATGAATAAAAGCAAATGGTTAATTTTATTTGCAGTAAAACCAATCAACCCTGAGATTATTTATTCTGCACAGTATTTTTCTACAGGAGCAACTTTCAGTGAGAAGATTCACTCTTTACTACTGACACACAATCTCACCTTCGCTTCACTGTGTCTTTTTATTCATCTGAGAGCCACAGTTACTATGTTTTAGATCATGACTTTACATAAAATAATAGATGGATAGATGGAAGGATGGGTGGATAGATAGATACATTTATTGATAGAAATTTAGCAGGCCCCATTCTCGGGGTGGGAAGCTGTGAACTGAACTGTAGCCTCTGAATACCTCCTCTACGACTGGAGGAAACGATCAAGTGATTTACACATTTACTCTCCTGCATTTAGCAGTTTCCCACCGACACCCGTTTTCCCCGCTCGACCTGCCTGGTGGCTCTGGCCCCGCCCTGCTCACCTCTTCCTGCTCTCACCTGAGAGTCAGCATTTAGCTCCCAGACGTCCAGGCTCTCTACACCTCTGGATCTTTCTCTTTCACTGTTCTGCTTCATAGAAATTACTTCACTCTACTAACTGCTATCCCTCCATCTTTGCATTCTCTCAGTTTCTTCCTTGTATTTTGCTTGACATCGTCACCATGAGTAGTAAACTGTGGACAGAGGAGCAGTTCAACTGCCCCGTGTGTCTGGATCTCCCCAACGATCCAGTCACCATCCCCTGTGGGCACAGCTACTGCATGGCCTGCATCAAGGATTACTGGAGCAAGGACGACCCCAAGGGGACCTACAGCTGCCCCCAGTGCCGCCAGGCCTTCAGCCCCAAGCCCACCCTCTCCAGGAACACCATGCTGGCAGAAGCTGTGGAGCAGCTTCGGAAGGGGGCCAGCAAATCGGATGTGCGGGATTCTATCCGTAACGCCCGTAGGGCTTCCTCCTCCTCATCCAAAGCCAAAGGGAAGCTCTCCTCCTCAGCAGTGACCTGCGACATGTGCAAAGGGGATCGGCGAGCAGCGGTGAAGAGCTGCCTGGTGTGCATGAGCTCCTACTGCGAAGCCCACCTGAAGCCCCACCAGACCAAGAAGGCCCTGAAGCAGCATGAGCTCATCGCACCCACGGGCAATCTGGCCGAGAAGATCTGTACCCAGCACAAGTACCTGCAGGAGTTCTTCTGTCGCCAGTGCAAGATATTCATCTGCTGGCTGTGCACCAGCGACATGCACAAGGGCCACGAGTGTGTGTCCACCAAGGCCGAGCGCTTGGAGAAACAGGTAGGAGAGTGAGGAGGCTGCAGGGGCCTCGGGATGAGGGGCCCTCAGCCAGTAGCCAGGGTGGAATGGGATTCAACTGTAACTGGTGTGATGATATTATGTATATATGACTGTAATTACACAAAGGATTGTAGACCAGTGCAGTTTCAGTCTACATTCATTTTTCCCGGACTCATGTAAGATCACCGTGACCTTTGACCCTTGACAACCAAATTGAAATCATTATCATTTGAGTCAAACTGAATGTTTGTGCCAAATTTTAAGTCGTTCCCTGAAGTCATTCTTGAGATATCATGTTCATTATGGGATGGATGGACAAACTCTGTGTAATGGCTCTGGCCAGTTGCTGTTAACTCACAACTGAACAGCATGAGGCTTTCTGTTCGAACTCAACGTGAAACATCAGAGCTTGGTTCATTTTGATGACATACATATTTCAGAAAACAGATCATCAACTGGAAAAAGGTTTCATTTATTTCCATTAATCCCGTCAGTGGAAAGACGGCAGCTCCTCGCTCCTCCTGCTAACTGCCCATTGTTCTGGAGGATTTCTGTTGAAGGCGTCATCCTCTCTGCTCCTCTCTGCTGTGACAGAGGCTCCAGCAGGCCGAGGGCATTCCGAACCACATTCCTGTCCATTCACAAAGCTCCACCCTCTCCTGCTGCGTCACACATGAACTTGTTTACCTGATTGTTTTGGGTGACGTGTCTTTATTGTGTGTCCCTGTGTAGAAAGTGATCTCCGAGCTGCAGGTGGGGAATCAGCAGAGACTGAAGGACAGAGAGCAGGAGCTCAAAGACATGAAGAAGATCATGGAGGGGATGAAGGTTGGTCTCTCTGGAGCCGTTTAGAATGAAAACTACATTGACCATAAAATCCTGAAGTAAACAGTCATTTCATTGAAGTGAGCTTCACTGTGTGTTTGAGTTTACTGAGACACAATCATCTACGGTGGCCCTGGAGTGTAAATCACAACAGCAAATAAGAAAAACACAACAGCAAATAATTAAACACAACTTCAAATAAGAAGACACAACAATAACACAACAGCAAATTATGAAACACAGTGGAAAATGAGATGTGTTTTGTGATTTGCTGTGATTTGTTGATGTGTTTTCCCATTGTCATTGTGATTTGCACTTCAGGGTTACCACTGGTATCACCTCACATTCTCCCCCCCGTCTGCACAGCGTTCCTCAGACAGGGTACATGATGACACGGAGCAGGTGCTGTCCGAGCTGCTGCGCTCCATGGAGCGGCTGCAGGAGCTTCTGGACGAGGTGCTGGACCAGGCCAGCGTGGAGAAGATGGGCCAGGCCCAGGAGGTGGCCGACAGTCTGGAGGCTGAGATCAAGGAGCGGAAGAAGAGGGACACAGACATGAAGGACCTGGGGCGCTGCGAAGACCACATCCACTACCTGCAGGTGAGAGGACTGTGAAGCTCTTCAATGGGCGGGGGGGATTATATTCAGAAATCTCAGTGCTGACTCTTCATCACAGCTCATCATCATCACCTATTATTTCCACTTTAAAGGGCCGGGCCACCTTATTTACACATGTTGAGTTTGTATTCACTATCCCCCATATTTTCCTTCCAGGTGTACGAGTCCATGATCGGTCCCTTGGAGTCGGGGGACCTACCCACTGTGGCGGTCAATCCGGACGCTTCCTTTGAGCCTGTGCGAGACGCCATCCTGGACCTCAGGGAGCGAGTGGAGGACCTGTGCAACCAGGAGCTGGGCAAGATCACCAAACAAGGTGAGTCACAGGAGCCTTTCCTCTACTTGACTTCTCTCTTCACACTAAATCATCTCACACTCTGATCATCCGTTTTCTTTTCCAGTTAATGACACAACAATGTTCACTTTGGGAGACGGTGAGTTCTAAACGTTTTTATAAGAATAGAGAAACTTCTAGTTGTGTTAAGATGACGTTTTTCTGAAGAGTGACTCCCTCTTGCCTCTCACAGCCAATCAGAGCTCAGGAGCCAAAGCCGGGATATTAAAATGTGAGTTTTGAATTTTCCTATTAAATACAAATATAGAAAATTGCATCTTTTCATTATTAAAATAACTCATTTCTCTTTGTGTATAGTGTTTTCTGGTTTGGGATCCCGCAACACAAACAGCCGTTCGCCAGGTATGAGACTCTTTCTCTCTAACGTGGCTTCACTGCTTCTGATCCCTTTGTCATCTTAAATAAATGAAATAAAAACTCTGTCTTGCAGCTTCCTCATCCAGTGTCTCAGTTGGAGGTCGGAGTACAGACAGAAGAGGACTTGGTACTGACATTTCATTTCATTACCACACATAACCACATCAGAAGTCAGTCAATATGCTCTTGTTAAACATGACATGTAATCGCTCAGGTTTAGGCTTCCAGAGTCAGGATGTGAGGAGCAGGAACACACCACGAGGTGAGACGTTGTGCTGTTACTTTAAATTACACTGAACCAAGCAGTGAAAGTGTGTGTTTAGAAATGTGCTTCTTCGTTGTTGCAGACACAGGAAACACAAACCCCCCCAGACAGAGGAGAGAGGAAAGGGAGACAGGTCGGTTTGTTTCTTATCACTTTAATGCATGTTCAAGTGTTTATGATAAGTTTGGTTTTAATTAGTTATTTGATTCTATAAAAATGAGGTTTATATCTGCTCCTTTAAGAGGTGAGGCAGGGGTTTAAAGAATATGTTTGACCTTGATAAGTAACACAACCTTGATCGTGTCTTCCAAACAGTGAGGGAGACCAACCCCAGACCCAGCCCGACTCCCAGCCCGGCTCCCAGCCACAGAGCGTCCCAGTCCCTCGGGAGCAGGTTCAATCAGAACCAGGCACCCAGTCCGACTCCCAGTCCGACTCCCAGCCCGGCTCCCAGCCACAGAGCGTCCCAGTCCCTCGGGAGCAGGTTCGGTCAGAACCAGGCACCCAGTCCGACTCCCAGTCCAACTCCCAGCCGCAAAGAGTCCCGGTCCACCGGGAGCAGGTCCAGTCAGAACCAGGTGGCTCATGCTGCTACTCCGACCCCGACTCCAGCTCCTGCATCATCTGGAGGTATAAACTAAACAAACCTGCAGACAATCCTCAGTATTGTAACTTTTTGCTGCCACCATCTGGCAAAACCTGTACAGAGCAGCTCTCAAACACTCACTATTTGTTGGCCAACTCTCTGCTCAGGTTTCAGTCGGATGGCGTCGATCAGCAGCCTCTTCCGCTCCCACCGGCGGGGCACCCAACACGCCACCCCCGCTACCTCAGCAATCCCAGACAACCACACACCATCTGCAGGAGGAAACCCATGTAAGGCCTTTCTTCAGCTCATATCCTCTCATCTCTAGTCACAGTATCAAAACCACCACAGTGGCTCTACCGATTGACTAGTTGCCTGTTATAATAATATGACTTCAACCTACTATGACTATTCAATTGTATGCTGTCTCTGTTCATCATCAACAGGGGGGATGGATGCTCTGTCCGAAACACCAACAGAAAGTAAGATGGCAGCCTTTGAATATGGGGAATAGAATATCGGATTTGCACGTTCACTCCTATTCGAAGTTGTCATGTGTCTAATGTGTTTTTTTGTTTTTGGACAGTTAACCCTGGTCTCTTCTTGGACACGCCCACCCCTGACACCATGAATCACGCTCCTGTTTTCCCTTTATGTGAGTTAATGTACCTTTATTTTCACCGTATCTCCATTCTTAGATAAGAAACACAAAAGAAAACTACGTGTTCTTAAGAATTGTGCCTGAACTGACTGATTGTTTGATTTTCCAGTGAGAGAAATCAGCATCGACAGCATCCAGGCCCCAGAGCCGAGAACCAGAGACGAGTTCCTCCAGTGTAAGTCTCAGTGTTCTACTACTAGATGAAACCATTAGGGTGCTGAGTTAGCATGTCTTTACATCTCCATGACAACTGAGCAGAAGCCCTACTGGTGATGTGACTGCGTTGAGAAAATCAAGTAGACCTTGAGTTGAGTTTGTCGAACTAGTATTTCAAAGGTCAAACATCCACTTTACATTAATGAATATTCTTAATTTTCAAACTGAAGATTTTGTGGACACTTGCTCATTCAACCCTCTCTCTCTCCCAGACTCTGTGAACTTGACCCTTGACCCCAACACAGCCCACCGCCGACTGGCTCTCTCCGAGGGCGACACCAAAGCCCTCCTGCAGGTTGCGGTGCTGCCCTACCCCGACACACCACAGCGTTTTGACGGCTGGACCCAGGTGATGTGCCAGAGCCCGCTGTACGCCCAGCACTGTTACTGGGAGGTGGAGTGGAGAGGCCGCGGCTCCTCTGTGGGCGTGGCTTACGGAGCCTTGAAAAGGAAGGGCTCAGATGCCAGATCCGGCCTTGGGTTCAACGCCCAGTCCTGGACCCTGGAGCTCTCAGACACCTGCTGCTCAGCCATGCACGCCAATGAGAAGAGGGACATACCGGTCACCTACTCCCCCCGTCTGGGCATCTACCTGGACCTGTCCATGGGGACGTTGGCTTTCTACAGTGTGGCAGAGAGCATGACACACCTTCACACCTTCCGCACCAACTTCACGCAGCCCCTTTATGCCGCCTTCGGGGTGGGGAGCGGAGTCGGGGTGGGTCTGGACTTTGCCCTCGGCAAGTTTACCTCAAGCAGTGACAGCATTAAGATCTGTCCCATGTGAGGACGCAGGCCGGACGGTGGTGCAACTGGTGGATCATACTGGAGTGGTGCCTTCAGAACAGCAGCCCTCAGAGTTTAAACACAGCAGCTTGGTGTAAAACGCATTGTCATCCATTACTGTCACACACTGACTGAAAGGTCCTGTAAGGTTTGGTTGCAATGTCTTTCTTTTTTCATATTTTAAATGCACTTAGGGAACAAAGATTATGTTTTGCACAAAAAACAAACCATGATTGGTGATCCCAAATATCTCAATTTTTAATTTATTCTTTTTTATGTTGGAATTATTATTATTATTTAAAAAATATTGGGTACTTTGAAAATCCTGTATAACCATGATCCAAACCCTGGGGTATTTACATTTGGCTGTTCAATTTTATAAACCACAATAAACAAGTATACTACAGTACAAAGTATTGAATTATTATTTAACCAATAAGTGAGTCGGTGAGTGCTTTGTTTCCATTGCTTTATTTAAAAAAAAGAGGCAGCCGAATAAAAGCCAACAGTAGTTTACAGAGGATCATGAGCGTAGAGCTAAAGAAAGACACAAACCTGAACCTCCTGCTGTACTGAATGGAGGAGATGTGACTACGACTAATCTTAGGATATGAACAGTCGGAATGGGCCTTGTTCCCTCTTCCCTCCAAAATCACAAACGTACAAAAACATTAAACCAAAGCTCTTCTTCCATTGTTAAATATGTTACAGCTAATGAGCACAGAACGTCTCACGTGTACGTGTAAGTCAGAGCATTCCATTTCTTTTAAGAAATTATAACAACACTTTGGGATGGATTTGGTTTCCCTTCTGCAGGCCTCTACATACAAAAGCAGAAAAATACAAAAAAAAAAAAAAGAAGAACAAAATGCTACATATATTAAAATCTTACGATAAATTGTTAGCCGACATTGTTACAACAGGCACCCGTTATGCTAAACTTTCTTATTAACATGTTCAAATCTATATAAATTTCAAATAGTAATGTCAGTAAAACAAAAACTTAAATAAGAAGATAAAAGTGCAGTAACTGAGTGTGTGGGGGGGGGGGGGGGGGGGGGGGGGGGGGGGGGGGGGGGGGGGGGGGGGGGGGAGGCTGAAGGGTCACAGGGGTCAAGCACAAAGCTCAAAGTTTCCTTTTACCTAAACATGAGATTATGTGGTATAATAGAGTTCATACCTATAGTGTGAACCACATATGATACAACCCCCAATTTTAAACAGAAAACAACCTCTCATAATAAACCTGGATGTGACGTACAAAAAAAAATCAAGTGTCAGACAGAACCTGAAAGCCTCCCAGGCCTGAAAGAAACACCATGGCTGAAATGACCTTTCTTTTAAAGCCCAAGGTTGTAGTGAAATGATAATAACCACGCAGTGATTCCTTCAAATGAACCCGACCTCCACATCCCACTGAGTGCAACCGATACTCTACATACAAACATGGTTTTTACAGAAACAAACCCAGAACAGTGCTAGCTTCTACTTAAGGCCTCATACCATTAAAAACACACACAACACAAGGTCCTGAAGGAAAAGGCAGATCTCTTTTTACCTGATGCCTGATTTGGTTCTCACCTCGCCTTCAGCCTGGGCCCCCCCCCATCTGCCAACAGGTGCATGCTGGGACAATGCAAGGTCACTTCACGTGTCATGCAGACGCCTGACGCAGGGCAAATGGACAGTCACCAGACATCTGTGCAACGATGGTCTATTATAAAATCATTATTAGAACATTAATACTGGCATGTTAGATGCATGACCTGACCACGGGATGAGCCTGGCAGTATGTTGTTCAAGCCAGCACTTGAAGTTCTCCAGTCCCTAAGTTGAATCCCTTCTCTCCTGACTGTAGATGTTTGAATTCGCTGAGAGGCGAGATGTCTTTAAACCAGCGGACATGATGCTGTGTTATTACAGACTGAAGCTTTTCCAGCCCACTATAGAACAAGCCCTTGAAAAAGCAAGACTCTGGATGTTCAATCCTTCTTTCTCCAACTTCTTTTACTTTCTCTTATAACATGAATAAACCTGCAGCGACCACTCTCTCCTGTCTTCATCGCTCCACTCCGCTGTATATCATCTTCTTTTCTAATCCACTTCCACAAACCCTCTTCCACATACAGTTCCCTTCTGCGCTCTACCTGCGCCTGAACATCCAGAGCCTCGCAGGAAAACTACAGGGCCTAATTCATACACGACTGAGAAGGAACAGAGATGAATAACCTGTTCATAGGCTGAGGCCTTAACATCTAGCATCATAGCAAACATCTACACACAGACACTGTGGTGTCGCTAAAAACAGTCAATTAAGTTGAATTGTGCTTTTAAATGAAGTCATAAGAAGGAGGGATTGTTCTGACCACTGATGTCTTGACTCATCTCTCCAGAGGCAGAAAGGAGGAGAGATGAGGGGAGGAGCAAGGGGATGGAGGTGTAGGAGAGGCTATATATATATATTCTGGAGTCTGAATCCTCCCAGTCCAACCTCCTGTTCAGCGCTTGGCTGAACCTGATGGAACGTGAAAGACGGAGGGGAGATGCCGACGCCGCTCTTTAAGGTTTCCCCATGGTGGTGGGGGGAGGGCCAGGGAGGTTGGGTGAAGTGGAGGTTTGGGGTTACCAGCTGTCTTTCCAGCCCTGGCGCCAATCATGGCTGGGAGGCTTTGGTTGCGCCTCAGGCCGTCCAATAAGCTCCCTCCGCCCGCCGACACAAAAGTGGAAGAATCCTGGCGGAGCACTGAGGCGTCGGACTCAGAGCCGTGGAGCACCTTCGTGAATCCCAGCCGCCGCAGCCTCTCCACCAGTCCTACGTTGACTGGGTCGGACCTGGCTCGGCGTGAAGGGACGATGGCTGGGGTGTTCTGGGAGGGGCTCGGTAGGTCGGGATGAGGGGCGCGGCCAAGATTAAGCCCATAAACGTCCTGGAGAAAAAGCTCTGCCGGTCGCGAGGCGAGGAAATTGTCAGCGGGGTGCTGGCGAGATTCTGAGGGCACAGGAGAGTGAGAAGGCGAGTGGGAGGGGGAGTTGGCTGGCGTGATTGGGAGGAAACGGAAGAGGGGCTGCCTATGTGTGCTTTTCGGCGATGAAGGTGGGGTGTCAGTGGACACTTGTGCAGAAATGCCCCTCTCCAGGACCAGCTTGGCCAGGCTGCAGGTAGGCACCGGGGGGCGTCGAGGGGGGAAGGAGTCACCCAGGCTCAGCCTGCAGGGGGTCACAGGGGTACTGGGACCTGTCCTCATGGAGCTCGGAGTGTTGGCCATGATAGACGACTGCGAACTGACAAGCACAGACAGACACACGTCATTAACAATGGTGTGACTACAAAGCTGAAATTACATTAAGAGCTTCTTCATCTTCCATCCAAGACTTACCTTGGGGTGACCTGTGTGACGTCACTGGGGTGCAGGATGCGGCAGGTCGTGAAGGTGTAGGTGGAGAAGGTGGAGCTCTGACACTTTCCTGGATTTTGGACTGAACACACAGCAAATGACCCATTAACACATTACACTGTAGGATGCCACGTCAACACGTAAACATTCAGTGTTCACTATTTACCAGAGCAAGATGCTGTTGTTGATACTAAGGTGCAGATCTGACTCTGTGATTGGACCGTTGCTGTAGAGGTTGTTGGAATGGGCTGAGATGAATGGCTGGATGTGTCAGTGACATGAAGTGCAGGTGTCAGACAGATGTTCGACTGAACCAAGGAGGGCGATGTCACCATAGTGGGGGAGAGAGGTGGGACAGGAAGAGGAGACACCGAATGCTTTCTGCCCTTCCTCTCCTCAGGCGTAGATGTGTAGCGCACCTTGAAGGTGATCCCACCGTCGTCTTCCTCCTCATCCTCCACTTCCTTACACCGCTCTGCCGCCCCCTTCTCAAGGACGCTTTTCCCTCTGTGCTCTTCGTCCTCCTCATCCTCCTCCATGTCAGACAGGCGGTAGACAGCATCCTGAGTCAGCGGCCGGAAACCCTTCGTCACTACGCCTGGGTGGGGGTCCAGGATGGTGGCCAGGTGTGGTTTGGCCAGCTGCTGCCAGTGATGGAGCGTCAGTGAACCTGGAAACCAGACAGTTGGGATTGAAAACACTTTTCTCTCTTTGCCTTTGAAAGCACCAACAACCAATCCGGCAAATTCCAAATACCTTCCATGGGTTTGACGATCTGAAGCTTCTCAGGGAGGAAGGTCTTAAAAATACAGGAGCTGAATGAGAGCTCTGACAGGTTGGAGTAAGAAGAGTGCATGCTGCCCGTCTGTGAGCTGCAGCAGCTGCCCTCTACGTCTGCCTCCGCCCCTGCCAGGGACTGCAGCTTCTTCTCGCGCTCTGCATGGAAGAACTGACGCTCAGACAGGAAGTTATGTCGCCGCAGCGACAGACGGTGGAGGGCTCTGGTGAGGTCGTTTCCACCAGGAGAGCCGGGCTGCCCCATACGCACCTCCTCCCTGCAGACAAAGACACATTTAATGAGCTCAAAGGGTCCAAAATGAATCCTTTAGGTAAAAAGCATGAAAGGAAGTATAGATTCTTTGTAAAGTACCCCTGATTGGACTGGAAAGGCTGTGCAGTCATCACCAGAGAGCTCTGTCCTGAGCCAGGGATTGGAGGAGTGGCTGAAGCTGGCCGCGATGCCACGGTGTTGACGGAGCGGACTGTTTGGAAGACTCGCTTCTGGGATACCCTGCAGCGACAAGATGTCAAAAGGTCAGAAACAAAAGGTCCACAAATGATCAATTTACTCTTGACTGCTTCACCAGTTTTCTTTCCTGATTCTTCCTGACACCACATCAAACACTCAGAGCCTGAAACTTGAGTCCTCTTGATTCTGAAGTGAAGTGTCTGGGTTTTTCTAACCTTTGGTCCTCGAAGGCAGTTTCTTCCTCCACACTCAGCTCTCTCCTCATGGTGCCCTCGATCTCTGCCGCAAGGGAGTCCTACACACACACACGTTTAAAGATTACTTTATCCATGTGGTCAAAGGCTACTTGCATCAAAGTTGAACATTTGAATATTTTTTGCTAGATGTTTAGATCCATATCTGCCCCTGACCAATCTTCTTCACTGTCTTTATTGACGCATTTCTACGCTACTTTCTGGGTCACTGACACCAACTGTCAAAAGGTTTAATGGCAACAGTCATTGTGATGACTTCAGTGTGTTTCTCTCACCATGGGGTAGAGGCCGTAAGACAGGTGCCTTCGCATTCCAGTAGAGGGCGTGTTTTTATTGCGAAGATCTCTGATCTCCTCCTGAGACTCATGAAGCATCTCGACGCACTCGACGTTCCTCTCTGCCAACTCGTTCAGCTGAAGCGTACATCAAAACACACACACACACACACACACAGACAAGCAGCAGTTCTTAAATTAATTTATTTCTGTATGCAATAACTAAAAAAAGCAAATGAAAGAATTGAATGTATACGTGTGTGTGTGGATGTGTGGGATGGTACCTCTACTGTGAGCTGTCTCTGAGCTTCTTTGGAGGCCTGCAGGTGGATCCTCAGCTCCTCTTTCTCCAACGCCAGCTACAGAGAAAACAACACAACACTGGCATTTAAACAGATACACAGACTTTGTTTGTTACACACAATAAAATCCTTTATTTCCAGACTCGCATGAGGTCAACGTGAGCTTTGACAGCTGAACTCTAATCCCTTGATCTTTGAGTCCAAGTGATAATTCCTCAATTTAGTGACTAATTGTTTCAGCTCTAAATAAAAGTTAATACATTGCAGAACGGTTTTGATTCTATTCAAAGAGTAGAGCTGCAATTACATCCAATTAACTTGTTATCTATGCATATACATCCCCGACTCCTCACCTCCTTCACTCTGTGCTGCAGCTCCACTATCTGAGAGAGCAGCTGAGCGATCTCCTCCTGGTGTCTGAGCAGCTCCATGTTCTTCTGAGACAAGTCATCTGTCAGAGACACCATCTGGCTGTTGGACTCACCTGGCAACAAACAAGCACGCAAAGCAACATCAGTTAAAAAGAGTATTTCACACTTTACGATGTGCCTTTCTGTGTTTGTGCATGTGTATGATTTTCACTCACGGAGCTCCTTGACACAGTCGCTCACAAGCTGCTGCTCCTTCTCCTCATACGTGATAGTTTCTGTCTTCAGTTGACATGCCTGGAGTGGGGACAGTACAAAAAAACAGTTAACAGCTAAAGTGACAAATTCATGATTCATAAACCATTGACCATTTCTCCAGTCAGCACACTTGGAAATCAGGACATTACTGAAACACCTCCTACACTGCGACATCTGTTTTAATTCAGATATATGGCGTGCAAAATTAAATTCGAACTTTGTAAATCTGTAATTTATTGCTGTTCAAAATGTGTTTATATATTTTACCGCTTCCCATTTCACTTCCATTTTATTATACATCTGTTCCGCTGATTCACAGGTTTCACTGTGTACGCCTCGTACCTCAGACCTCAGCACCAGGTTCTCGTCCTCCAGGTCCTGCAGTTTGCTCTGCAGACACTCCAGCTGGCTGAGTGCAACTGCAGCGGCTGTTCCCCCCGGCTGCTTAGGTTGTTGCAGAGGAGTCGACACGCTGGAGTCGGTCTCGCTCTCCTCCGAGGCACTGGCCACCATCCGCAGCAACTCATCCTTCTTACTGAGCTCATGCTGCAGCTGATGAACCTGGCCAGTGAGGAACGTTTTTCATAGGAGTGGTTAGTCTTTTATGATCCATACACAAACGCACTTTCTTTTTTGTGGCTATAATTGAAAGAGATTTGGAAAAGGGCTGGATCAGCTACCTGGTCCAGGGCCTGTGTTAGCTGCTCCTCTACGGCCTCAGTGCGTTCCTGCAGCAGGTGGTTCCTCTGCAGGAGTGACTGGCCGATCCGAGCTGCCAGCTCCAAGTCTCTGTCCCGCTGTCCAATGAGAACACACATACCACAGGGTTAATTAGCCAATAAGATGCTGTTTCCTAGTAGACAGACAACAAGTAAAGTAAAGGGACGCCTACCTCGGCCAAAAGGTGAGTGACCACTTCAATGTCATTGTAAGTTTTGGTCATCTGCTCCACACGATCGGCACTGAGAACTGGCCAAAGAATATTTATTAAGGACACAGATAAAACATACATGCACACACACTGTAGCATGCACATTGTGGCATGTGCATGCAAATTGTGCATTCAAACTAATGGACACACTTCTGTAGCATGCCAGCTTTACTTACCACCTAATAAATAGTTCTGAACACTAGCAACGTGAGCATTTGCTCAATCTAGCAACAGCTGCCAGTCATTAAATGATGTGGTGAAGCTGTTTGTGAAGCACTCTGCTGAAACACAACTGATGCTATGGATATTAATTTGTGGGATCCACAACATGGGGATGTGGTCGCTTGTGGTCAAAATGAATTTAAGAGTCCCAGTAGCCCTACACACACGTAAATAGACCACAAACACAATACACTGCTACATTACTACAAGCTGTCTACAGTGACGTACACTACATAGATGTCTGCTGTCATCTACATGCATACAGCAGAGAGGGGCTCCAGCTTTGTGGCTCTGGAGTGGTTCCAGATCCAAGTGTAATTACATCTGCCTGAACCCCACTGAAGACCAAAGCCCCTCTCTCACTCTGGAGCTAAGTGAGGATGTTGCAAAGCAGAACAGGCGGAGAGAGGGAGAGAGAGAGATACCTTTGGAGAGGCTCTGAGAGCCGGGATGGGAATAAGAGGAAGGCTCCAAAGCAAGATACGCTAGTGAGAAATAGAAGAGAGAGAAAAGGGGAGGGGGGGTCAAACAGGTTTAGAAGCAACCAGCAAAGAAGTAAGCGAGAGAAGTGATGAGCAGAGAGTGAAAGCTGAAGCTTCAATAAACCAGCTTCATGTAGAAACATTAGTTTGTAGAGTCAGAGAATCTACAGTTAGTTTGGAGCAGCTCTCAGCACCTGAGTGGGTTTCACCGGCGCTGCACCGCTCCCACTTCCACCTGCGCAAAGAAAAGTGTCATCTCTCATCACTGAACCATCTGCTTTGATTTAACAGGGGAAGCAACGCACCTCACACTCCAGCTGAGATTTGAGGAGAAGATTAGCATATCCGGAACATATTTGACCACACAAAATGAAATGAAATGTTCTACTTCTTTGATGTATTATGAATTTGATCAACAAAGATTCACAAGAAAATCGACACTGCAGCTAACAATGATTACTAATTACTATAGTTAATTCTTGTAAAGAATTTTTCGAATTAAATTACGACTTTCTTCTTGTATTATTACAACATTATTCTTAAAATATCAGATTTTTTTCCTATCCAATAAGGCCCTTACACTCAGATGCAGCTTTAACTTCTCTGATAAAAACAATATCACTTTCACTCTGAAGGATTAAATGTAAATGGAACGCCGAGGCAGCATCAAGTGCAGCAGCTGCTCAAAGGGATGAGAGCTGTTGTCCAGTAATCAGAGGCCAACACTGACCTCTTGATCTGGACGCTGCACTCTCCTCCAACAATCAGCTGTTAAAAATAAACTCTCGCTGGCACTGCGATCTTTTGTTACACAGGAAGACAGATACGGTACATATACGCAAAGCATGTGATCACACATGTAACAGTACGACATTTATCTCCTAATGTGCTTACACACACACGCACACATCTTTACCTGCTGGGAGGAGTATGGTGTTGCTGTCGTACAAATTCTGTCCGTAGTCCAGTTGGATGATATTCTACGACTTTAATAGCTAAAGTTATAAATCCAAGTTCAGTCCCACACTGACGTACACAGACGGGATCATACTCTCAAGAAGGTTTGTCAGAGCAAAAGAAAAGGACTGAACTCTGGTCACATTAAATAACTGCAAAGTCCAATGAGATATCAAATGACTACTGTCGTTTTGATACACACACACACTGATCAGAGGGTGACTAGTGAAGAAACACTAATGACCTTTTTATTTGAGGTTGATTGGACTTTTGACACCATAAACTTTAAACTACACCAGCTGCAGGTACGTTTTCTTTATTTAAAGGCACAATGTAAGACATAATCATGACAAACAAGTTTTAAAAATTGAAATTATTAATTCAGCTCAGTAAAAAGGTGAAAGTTGGAGACAAAAGGTCAAGTTTAAGGATCTGTACACTGATACTTTTTGTGTTATATTGTACAGTAGCTGTTCTATAGGTCTAACTGTTGTGTACACACACACAAACGCACAAGGTCAGATGATGGGTTGCGCTGACTAGAGAGCATTAATACCAATTACAGACTGATCCTCTGAAATCTGTACACGTGGGAACATTCTGACTCATCTCTTTCCACGGTGAATACATCATCAAAATCTACATCAAAATTAAGCTGACAGATTCTCAAAATAATAAGAAACAACATCACACCCTCACTCAACTATTATCTAAGTATTCTAACAAATATAAACTTCATTTACACAAAGCTACAGTTCAAAATATAAATAGCATCTTGCCACATCTGTGAGACAGCTCCCTCCTCTGATTTCACAACATGACATAAAAACTGGACACTTGATACTTGAGATGTTTGTAGCTCCATGTAGGAGTTTTGAAATATATGTCAACCAATGTCTTAGTGTGTCCACGCTACATTTAGTATTCCTCTGCATTTCTTCATATGCATGTTTGTCTCAGGAGAAACTAAACCAGGGGGCATCTGCCTATTTACATGCCATGGCTCTGCAAGGACGTCAAGTGCTATTAATAGGCCACGTTGGATTTTACACAGCACAAGTCGGACAAGCAGGAATGTGAAACTGAGGCTCCCTTACTGTAGCTCTTCTCTCACACGTGCGACACTGTTTGCACAATCGTCTTCTATAGTCTGTGCAAGAAGGGAAACTTTCCTCTGAAAACTTCAACAGTTATATAGGTCAAACATTAGCAAAGAGTTAGTCACTAGAGTGTGAGAGGAAAAACGTGCAGAGGAAATGTATTTATACACATATAATAGAAATCTGGTCAGATCTCATTAAAAAAATATATAATGAACAAAGAAGACAAATGCAGAGAGGAAATATGTTTTTCAATTTATTTTCTAGCTTTGCAATCTTGCTTGCGTAAGAAAAAACTAAACAGGAAGTCAATTCAACCGTCAGCACCGCCTCCGCATACCACAGCCTATTTGAATGTAAACACACAAGCATTGATTCAGACTTGTCTACTTCCTGTCTTTCACGGATTTTAATCACAGTGGTAGGAACCACTGTACTGTAATACACAGACACACACTCTCTCTCCTCCACCCTGTCACGCTCTGCCTGACCTTGAAGACATGACGCGAGCTGCCGCTGCAGTCACACCGGCTCACATGTCTCCCTCTCTCTCTCTCTACAGCCTGTCAGGCAACACGACGAGCATGACGACGCCTCCACTCACCTTCCACAGCAAAGTTATCGTAAGCCTCCTCATTGTGGATGTTTAAAACCGGCATGGCCGTTGGACTCGCCTCTCAACAGTCCCGTCTTCATCCTCTATCCATCCACTCTGCCTCCACCCACTCTGCCTCATCACCCTCTGTCCCGTGACTCTGGCCCTGGATTTGAACTCAGATACACTTAACTCTGGATCTCAGCATTCCTTGTGCTCACTGTCTATCCTGCCCCTCCCGTACACACACAGAGTGTCAGAGCTGTCTCGCACACACAGGCAAACAAAAATAGACACAATGACAACTCCTGTGCCAAATAACATCCACAGTAAATCCCTGTGATGTTAACTGGTGCACGCTGTATAAAATCAATCCCTCACGTGTCAAGTGCCCTGAGACACAAACACACCATCTGCTCATCTGCTGTGATATCACCACAGGCTCGACCAATCAAAAGAAAGTAGAGAGACACACAGATGGAGAGAAGCTAGACAGAGGCAAAACGTGGCTGTTTTCATCCAAACAACTTCCTCAATACTTGTGGAATCATGTCCGACAATGTGAAGTATTAATACTGACACTTACTCATGTAGCGGAACGTCTCCTCTGCCAGCATGGGGGAGATGGCGTTGATCTGTCCGGAGCCTTCGTCTGGAGAGCAGCTCGGGGAAACCACCCAGTCCTGGCTGTCTGACAGATACACGGAGCCGGCAGAACCAGAGCCCACCGAACCAGAGCCATAATGTCTCCCACTGCTGCCAAGCCCCTCATCTGTGGGAGGACACATTCATTAACATTCTAAATAATTGAGCATTGTTAGAAATGCCAAAATAGTTTAGTATCATTTTTTCTGACAATAATAAGGCACCTTTAAATCCTGGGTCAACATTGAACAACTAACATTATAATGTGTTGAGCGAGAGAAGTAATATTTTGCTTAAAATATTAAGTGGCTGAATGATTTGTAATTCTTTTATTAGGTTAAAATAATGCAGCCAAGGTGAGATTGTCAGACTGCAGTGTTTATGGCTTATGTGTGTGTATGTGTGTTTTCATGGCTCAGGCACTGCACAAGCAAATGTCCTTCCACTTGAATAAATATGTGGTTTACTGGGACAGATGGGAGCTAACTATAGCATCCGGCTCAAAGACACAGCCGACTGTACTTCAGGGCAGCGGGACATTGGCAGAGAAGCTCATCGAAAGATGTAGACAAAGCTCACACGTGACTTTCAGTGAAAGATGTGTCATTGATTATGTTGCATTACCATTGATTTGACATGCGACACACACACAACACAACTCCACCCCTACCTGTCTCGGTGCTCGACTCCTTCTTCTCCACCGCCCGTGGTTTCACCTCAAACATGTCCTGTCCTTGGAGCGGGAGGGTCCTCGCCTCTCGCAAAATACAAAGCTGGACCGAAAGACGGGCGGGGCTATGGGCGTGACATCACATCCTGTTCCTGCACTGACGGGCGGTGCCCACACGCACAACCACACCTTTACCTGTAACATACGATTAAAGATATTATGCATGTTAACTGGGTTTAATTTTGTTGTTAATCATTAGTATATGTGTGTGCATGGAGGATGTCTGCCATCCATCTCTTTCCTCTGATGCTCTGCCTCTTTTCTACTTCCCACTTGGTTACGGACATTTACAACCAGAAGAAAAAAACTAAATTCCTCCCATAGCTTTTACTGTTAGACACTTAAACCACTAACTGTCCGTCTGGCGTCTTCTTCAGGATTCCACAAAGCTTAAAGAAAATCTCCTCTTTTTGACATTTGACAAGGTCACAAAAGCAAGCCAGCTGCTATACTGTAACTCTGATGCGTTTTCATTTCCTTCTGAAGGGACACATGTTTTATGGGAGGGTGAGGGGTGACACTGAGCCCTCCCACATTTCCTCCCACATTTCCTGTTGCTTATCTCCGTGGGGACTGGTCTAGACCTTATGGGGATGAGTGGAGGAATGAGACAGGATGCGCTCTTAAAGGGATCAATTCCTGTTAGAGAACTGGAAAAATGACCATTGATCAGCCTGTAATGTACTGCACTAGAATATTTTATTTTTAGTCTCTTTAGTCTGGCATATTGCTAGTGTTAGTGGCAACACTAGTGCCACTCTTTGAAACGTTTAAGACAGCTCTGGCCAACGCTTTACTACCAGTTATCACGTCCTCTTTTCCTCTAAAATGACAGTATTGTTCAAGGTCATACATCAAATCCTACCACCAATTACAACCTCAGCACCATCTGCATCACCGACCTTAGTGCTTGGCCTGTAGCTTTGCATGCACACACACATGCAGACCTGTGTGTGTGTGTGTGTGTGTGTGTATCAGTGAGCATGTCTGTGGAAAGACAGCGTCCTTGTGCAACATTCATCCCCTGCTTACATAACACTGAAGCTAAAACTGCTTGCTCTATAAAGGAGATTACTGGGATGCACGCAGTGCTACAGCCTCAATGTGCTGTTTACCATTAAAAGCCTGACCCATTAATGACACTGGTATTGACTGCATGATGTTGGATTATAGTGGCATCATTCACACAAGACCTTGGAGCAAGTGTATACACAAAACTCTGCATGTATTAATCATAAGTATGAGCCAGGGAAAGAAATTATATTGTTGAAATACAAGAGCTAATCTTGTCCTCTTGTCCAAGTGCTGGTGACTGATCCCCTGAGTAACAGTGTCACAGCCAGACAGATACTTGTTTATGATATAACTCTATCTTCTCATTATGGAGAGTCAGCAAACGTTTTAGAAATTGATGTCTTAGGAACACTTGTATTAAATTGATTTGTGCTTAGCATTGATGACTGTGCACAACTTCCTTTGGTTTAGAGAAGCAGAAGAAAATTCCGGCCACATCTCAATATCTGTCACTTAGTTCTTGAAAAGCCAAGTGAAGCTCTGCAAGGTTATTGTGAAATACAGACAGCAGCAGCATTACACACAACACTAGTCTCTCCCAGTTGTCCCAGAGGTCCTGTCTACTTACATCAGCTTTCTGCAGACTTCATATTCCTTCATGTCTTATCTAGACATCCAGCGGATGCTCTTATCCATAGTGACCTACAACCAGTGACCTCCAACCTGTGTAAATGTCAGTATCTGAGGTACAAGCTGAGGTCAAAGCAAATAATTCAAAGCCCAAAACTACAAGATATGCTTCCATGCACACCTGAAACAGTGGAAAGATATCCTTCTATGCTTTTGTGTGTGTTTTTATCCCTGTTGTTTACTTGCTTCACTGTCTCCATTTGTGACAAACTGGACAAGGCCTGAAGACGTCTTGCTCCAAGAGGAAAAAGACATGACAGGCAGCATGTGACTGACTGGACCGGACTATTTTAACAGGACAATCACAAACAGCACATCAGCAGCAGATTATTTGTCATGCCTTCACAACAGAAGAACATGGAACAGTCTGCATCTACTTTAACAATCATGTCCACGCTTGGCTCGATGTAGAAAGCCTATAAAGTTGAGGTTGTGTTGTGATTCAGTCCAACTTTGTAAATAATCTTAACCCCAAAGATCCAAATACGATAACTAATAATTCAAAGTAGGCCTGGACGATATGGCCAAAAATATATCGTAATATTCGTAATAATCAGAACACATTCTTTTCCTTTTTAGATTAAAGACTGATTTTATCTCCTGAGGGAAGGTTTTGTGGTTTTCAACTCGTCTTTGTGGACAGAGAATGACAAACACTTATCAAGTAGCAAGTAGCAACACATATAATAAATCTGAGCAGGATCCAGTTTATGTTGTGGTATTACATTGATATACTATGGAATTGAGTCATAATGCTATCAATAGTCTGCTAACATAACCTGCACACATGTACCTCTCATATAAAGATATAACGGTTGTCACGTGGATGCTAACATGTACCACTGATGTTTAAACGTGTTAAAGACATGAAATACAATGTTGTTATTATTCAGTATTGGGGGGGGCTGCGGTTCGCCTTGTTTCCTGTGCGTGAGGATGACAGCTTCACCATTTGTTAGCAACACGGTGGCTAACACAACACAACACAACACACCACACCATAGCGCGAGCTCCTATTGGCAGCATCCCTCGCGCGCATTGAATATTATTGGTTAATATGATCGATTATCGTGAATCTTACCCTATGTCGATAACGATCCCCGGCATGAGGAGGACACGAGCCGCCAGCCTGAGCCCCGCACTTCACCACAGCCTCAAACAATGGAGGGTGAGGGTGGGACACGGAAACACCTACTGGGAATCATCACGGCGCGACGCTTCGTGCGGTGACGTATATATGAATCGCCAGTAGCCTGTGTCAAATTAAAAGTCCTCTCGGTAAAAAAAAAGGTTCAATCTTCGCTTTTTTGAATAATGTGCAGTTGGTGACTGACAGGAAAACCACCGACGGCTCTGATCCCACCCGGTGTCGATTGGACAGCGGAGCCAGAGGATGGACTTTGTGAGCGAGGAGCTGTTCTGGTTTTCAGGCTCTTCGTTGTATTTTTAACTTGTTTACGTCGGGGCGCCCGTCGAACTGGAGACTGGTGAGCAGCCTCTTCTCGCGTGGGCTAATTTTAAGTTAGCACAGTACACTGTAAACCCCAGCTTGGAGCTGAGCTAACGTTAGCTCAATGCTCGGACCAGGCACACATAGATAACCACGTTAGTGAGCTTAGCTAGCTGGCTATAAACCGATATTAAGGACTAATAGATGTGCTCTGGTTACAGTACAAATGGCTGCAGGTGATCTAACCTTGAAGTGGAATTGAATTTCATGAATGTGTTGGACACAGTGGGATGTGACTGTAGCCCAGGTAGCAGCAGCAGCAGTAGGAGTGTAAGTAAACACTGTTTTACAGACTTCACAACTGTTTTCCTCCCGATGCTAAAACCTGCACCGACTGGACCTGGATTTCTGCGGGTGACTGTTCCTGTCCGATGCAGCTAGGTGAGTGTCGGACGGACGGGTGGGTGGGTGGCTGAGTTTGGATGGATGCTGGCTGCTTTCTAGTCCAGAGATTTTTGTGTGTGTGTGTGTGCCTGATGGTGGTGGTGGTGGGTGTCTCATATTACTTTACTGCGCCTCATCTCCCTGCCTCCCCCCCCCCCCCCATCTCCTTGCAGCCTGAGATCGGATGAATGCCAAGCCCTGCGACTTTGCCTTCGCCAAAAGGACTCCATGTCTTTCTTGGTAAGGACACCAGCACCACGCTTTAAAAGCCCTTTCGCTTCTCTGTGCGTGTGTGTTGCTTCACTTGGACCCAGTAGATATGTAGTCACGAATCAGATGGCTCATGCTGATGATGACCCCCCCCCCCCCCTTGTGGTACATAATAAACCCAGGATACTAAGAAATGTAGTGAAAAGTAGGAGCTTTCTGATAGAGATGCACCAATATACCAATACCATCTATCTATCTATCTATCTATCTATCTATCACACCTGATAGGCACATCTATATGTTGTATTTGTTGTGTTCTGCTGGGACACATCAGTCTCTCAGCTGTCTCGTTGTTGCCTGTTGTCATCACTCTAATCCTCCCTCCACTCACCACTTTCGATAATGTGCCATGTGAGTGCCGTCACAGCCCTGATGCTTGTGTCACCCATCTCATCTCGGACCCTCCAACACTCTGCACGGCATGTGTAGGACCCCATACGTCCTCCCAGGCTCCTCATTTTCCTCCCCATTCCCCCCCGTCATCCTGCAGAGCATGTCTCACTTGTGTTCCTCCCTCCCCTCCACCAGGACTGTTCCTGCATCTCCCATGCTCAGGTCCAGCCATTGGACATAGAGGAGCAGTATGAGGACACCAGCCACCAGTTCCTGGTCAGTACCCGAGACACTGTCAGCATGGAGACAGTGGTCCCACTGATGCTCTTCCATCATATCATCACTTTTCATTGGTCACTTATCAGCTCTTTGGAGCTACTCAACGTTGTTTGAGACAGTGACCTCTGGAAAAGCACCCTGAAGGGATACTCCATCAAGTTAGCATCGCACTTCCATAAAGTCTACTGACTCACATGAGACAGATTAAAGCAAGACTGATCAAATGTGGTGCAGCAGAGGCCGAGTGTTTCATATAGTGTCTAGTATGTTTCAAGCTCTAATAACTCTGGATCCCTACATTTCTTTCTTTTATTAGACCCTTTATACCTGGTGAATGACCATGTCTCTCGCACTCCCAGTTCATGACACAGGTTTTTTTTGTAATTAATTAAAGTGTCAACCCTTCACATCATCATGGATTATCTTTTCAGACAAGCCCCACTGGCTGGGTGGCACTTAACATGGTCACTAAGCTGTTAAAATATCATTCTGCACAAAAATAAAGTGTCAGTTTTGCCTCTCATATCATCCCTCAATAAATGTAACCATTGATACTGAAGTTTATGATATTTAGTCATTCTTATTCTTAATAATATTTAATGTACTGCTATTGTGGGAGGAGTTCAGGAGGGAAAAAATGCAGAAACAATTAAAGCCAACACAACCACTCTCTGTGTGTGTGTGTGTGTGTGTGTGTGTGTGTGTGTGTGTGTGTGTGTGTGTGTGTGTGTGTGTGTGTGCAATCAAATGCATCTTTAATGCTAATGAGTTCCACCTGTGAATCTCATATAGAGCTGTACAGTGGGATCTGATCCCATGTGGTCACAGGAGACCCAATCAGGACGCCTTTTAATACCAGGTGGACTTAATTACTTGTGATCAGATCCCCTAATAGCAGGTCTGAGGTCTGATCCTCTCCTCTGCCTGCTCAGTGAGGGGGGTCCCAACCAGCCCCATGCATATGAAGCGTACCAGGGAATCACTACCCTCTGTTGGTCAACATACAGTACATGGACTTCCTACCTGTCATTAACAGAGCCTGAGAAAAGTCCTAAATCCTCTAATCAGAGTTGAAATGTGTACGCCTTTGAGTCACTTACATAATACACTAAATTGTGTTGAATAAATAATAAAGATAAATGCATAATCGATGTTTGTGGTGTGTCGCTGGTTGTGTGGCTCCCTGCAGAGCTGTGACGGTTCTGAATACACTCTGCAAGGGCCAGCGGGCGGCGATGACATCACGGGGCTGTCGGCTGAGCCCTCCCACTACCAGCTACTGTCTGAGCTCGGTAAGAACAACACACACTTGAGTCAGACATTCACTTCAGCCAAGGAAACTGCAAAGAGATCCACTCGCACCATCTCCCTACATTTTCAAGACAAGAGTGAGATTTCACCTCAGCTCCGTTCACTGTGTTGCAGGTAGGGGCTTCAACAACCTGAGCCAGGTGAGCATGGCACGGCACGTCCCGACCAACCAGCTGGTGGCTGTCAAACAAACCAACCTGGACGAGTGCACCGAAGAGGAGCTGCTGCAGCTCATGGTGAGCTGCTCTCCACAAACTGAACACATGTGGTTCTAAAAGCTACTCTTCGGTCTGGTGTGTGTTTTGTCTCATTTCTTTTTCGTCCCCAGAACGAGGTTCTCCTGTTCAGGCTTTTCCGCCAACAAAACCTGCTGACCTCTCGCCGGGTTTTCAGCTCTTGCTGCCAACTGTGGGTCCTCACACCGCTCATGGCCTATGGTCAGCAACTGCCTATACCTTTTATATAGTTGGTTATTTTTTGTCCTTGAAATATCCATGGGATTTACAAGAGCATCAGCATTAAGAGTTATTCAGCAAATAATTTGATAATGGTGAGAGGCAATCAACCACAGGGCAGTAATTCTATTTGTGCTGGAAACATAAAGTTTTTTAAAATGCTGCTGCTGTATAGTCAAGAGATCATGAAACATTGTACTGTTTAGATTAAAGGTACAGTTGCACCACTTCTTCAAAATTAAGAAGGATCACTGCATATTCTCCTTGAAACCTCTCCTTGCTCAGCTCTGTCTCCTGTTGCCTGCAGGCTCTGCTGACAGCTTACTGAGGACATATTTCCCTGATGGAATGAGTGAGTCCCTGATAGCCTACTTGCTGTACGGTGTCCTGAAAGCGTTGGAATACCTGCATCGGATGGGCTATGTTCACCGGTCAGTGGGAGACAGATGTTAACATTTAGAAAAGGTCTAAAAAAGTATTGAAGTATTTGTACTTTAGCACCTGTATTTTTTTTTTATTCAGGGCACTGAAGGCCAGTCATATCCTGCTGTCAGGGGAGGGGCGTGTATACCTCTCAGGGCTCCACAGTATTTACAGTATGATGCGTGAGGGAAAGAGGATGAGGGCGGTGTTCGATATGCCCAATCACAGCCCCGCCCTTCTGCCCTGGCTCAGCCCCGAACTACTGAGACAGGTCAGGACTCCCCCGATTCAAATTCCAAATTGTATCTACAAGTTCCATGTATCTGTAATGAAATCACAGTTATGCAGTTAGACGGTAACAATATTGAAGTGTCCGTTTTTTCAGCCTGATTCTTATCTGTTCTGTCGCTCCTCTCACCGTGACGTTTTCCTCAATAGGACCTGCATGGTTACGGAGTAAAGTCAGATATCTACAGTTTAGGTATCGTTGCCTGTGAACTGGTCAGTGGCAGGGTGCCTTTTCAGGACATGCCACCCACTCAGGTAATGAAAAATAAAGCATGTGCATAATTCATTGTAAGGGTCAGTTCACTCTAAACTGGACGCTGTTGTTCTCTGCTCAGATGCTGCTTCAGAAGCTGCGCGGTTCCCACTGCTGCCTGCTCGACGTGGCCCCCTTCCCGCTGGGCGAGCTGGGGGGCCTGAAGGTGTCGCGGTCCGGGGTGGACTCTGGCATCGGGGAGAGCGTGGCCACCGGAAGCCTGACACACAGCGCCACCGCTCCTCCCACCGACCGACCTCAGAGCCCTGGACCCAAGAACCACTCGGCCACCCTGCACAATCTGGTCCAGATGTGTCTGCAGCAGCAGCCCGATCGCAGGTCGTTATTCTAAAGGAAGTCGACTTAAATTGACAATCTTATGTGAACACAAGGTTGTGCATGTGACAGCGTTTACCATGTCTTTCTCTTCTGTAGACCATCAGCATCTTCACTGTTGACCCACGCCTTCTTCAAGCAGGTGGGTTTCCTACCTCTCGTGTCTTTGGAATTTTGTGTTGATGATCCTCAATCAGTCATTGAAACAACAGCATTCCGTTGTGTCGTGCTCGTGTTTGAGCAGTGTGTTGTTGTTCCACGACAGGTGAAGAGGCACAGAAGAGACTCCTTCCTCAGCCTCATGTACCCAGCGGTGCCGCTCACCAGCCCCGAGGACGCTCCAGTGTCCTGCCCCCCCGGTCCGTCCTGCCACGCTCTGACAATGCCCAGCGCCGACACTCCAGAGGCCGTGTGGGACTTCTCCTAACCCCCCTCCCTATTTTTCCAATCCCTATCCCGAGATTGCTGAAAGCCATGACTAGTAAACCAAACTCAAGACAATCAAAGCAAAGTGGCCACACTCTACTGTGCTTTTATTTTGTTCTTATTATTAACCTAACTCTCTGAGCCTTTTACAAGTAGTTTTGTTTAAACGTGTTCATCTAATGCATATGTGGATTTGGTTGTTGGTGAGGTGACAGTGAAAGTGCTGGATCTAAGAAGCTGCTCTGGTAATGCACTAAGGATCCATAATAATAATAAAGATAAGGGACTATCGATGAGTCACAGGAGAACAGATTATTAGTTGACTACTAATCACTTTCTGACTATGAGGCAAAAGGCAACTACGAGTTACAGAAGTCCAGCCAGATACACTTCATCGTTAAACACAGATATTTGTGTTTAACAGTTTACGTTTAGAACACAGTATTTTATTTCTACGGTGAGTTTGTCCGTTAAAGTGTTATGTCTTCTGACTGTGAATGGTGAATACTGTGGTACAGAAAAAAGAGGTTTACGACTCATATGTGCAAATATGTTCACCTATATCAGAGCTTTTCAAACTGAGATTTGAGAAAGTCCCCCCCCCCCTATCACTCCAGAACCTGCCTGAGAATCTTTGCGTTTGTTTTTCGGAGACTGACAGTATAACAGTGATAGTTGTCATCCACTGCACCCAGGAAGTGGAAAAATGTAAGAACTCCATGGCAACATTACACAAAGTCCCAACTAAGCTCAAGAAAATCTCAGCTATCAGTCCTGGCCGTACATCCTGTGTTTACAGCATCAAATAACTCATTCAAACCAAACTTGGCAGAAGAATTCGCACTTGAACATAGAACATAACAAACATAAGAAACTACTTAAAATGACAGAAAACAACTGAACAATTCACCAGGTTATTTCAGTTTACAAAACTGACCTTGATCGCAAATGTAAATATATTTTGCTGTATGTGGTTGAACATGTATGCCCATGTATTCTTGTATATTCATCTGAAATGTTTGCCTATGAGCTAATAGGATAAGGTGCAACTTGGCCTCTTTAAAAAGAAGCACTTGAGCAATAGAATCTATCTCTATATGTATCATTAGTGTTTCCTGCAGGAGTTAGGTTAGAAACCATCAGTAGAGACAGTAGATGTCCTGATCATTAGTGATATGGCAAAAGAGAGATATCTCTACTCTGTGACTCTTACACAACAACGCCTTTATGTTTTACTGAAACCTGATTTCTGAATATGGTGATTGATCTCCTAACTGTGACGAAGTGTACTGTGTATAGCAACTGTGATTTGCAGTACATATCAAACCTGGTAGCTGTATGAGCCTGATATATACACACATAAATGATATGTATCAATAAAAAAAAATGGATTTCTTAACTTCCCTGTCTGCCTCAATTTATTTCTTTATGGTTGTGGATTTATCTGTGTGGCAACTTGAGGAAACAAAGTAAAAGGTCACAGGCACAGATCTGGACCCGGATACAATAAGATATGATAGTGCTTTATTAGGAATTTAAACATTTTGTGTTTTAACATACTGTTGTCATCAGAGGTATTATCTGAAAAAAATTAATTGTCAGTTTTCGGCCTGTCTCGTCATTTGTGGTCACTTGTCGCCATCTGGTGGTTGATTGGATTTACTGCAAATTAAATGAAAACTACCTTTAACCTGGAACAAGTGGTAAAATGTGTAATTCTCTGACCCTCGTTTTACCTTTTGACAATAAATGTTGTCAACAACAAATATGTCACAATTATGTATTTTATTCTATAATTGTATATTTTTTTTTACTACTACTACTACTACTACTAATAATAATAATAATAAGTGACAAACAGTAGTTATTTGAATATTCCACCAGGTGGCAGTCAAACATATGCAAAGTGTGTAGCGACCCTCAAAGTCCACATCGACAACGTAAAGGAGAACAACTGTCGCAAACACTTCGAGCATGTTTGATAAATGATATAAACATTAATTTCACGTCTATTGAACACAGTTTGCAGTTTAATGCGATGCAACACACACACATGGGACTGCGATGTAGTTTCAAACAAGGGTGTGTTGATTAGTTTTTGCAAATTGTGTGCGTGTTGTCGCGGGGTAACATCCGGTTTGCCTACCAAACTAAAGGTTGGTCCAACGATGTGCATGCGAATGATTCGTACTAGCAAATAATATCACTACTGTTTTCCAGCTTTTACTAAACCTATTGCAGTGATTTAATACCAGTGATTTGATGATAGAACACATTCTAAAGTAAAGTGTGTGTCTTTGCAACGAGGTGTTAGTTTGTCTAACTTCTTACACATCGGTCACTTCCCGAGTGGACTCTTATTGTGAAGACGTGGTCGGGCCAGGAAGTAGCCGCGGGTTGTTCCGCGCGCTGTTGATGTTTACGTTGACTTGACGCATTAGCCACAGTGACGGGTTGGTCTCTGCTGCTCAGGTGCGTGTCCCCCCCCCATCTAACCGGGGTTTTAACCCACTTTGTGTCTCGTATATGTGCTCAGGTGTGTGTGTGTTGATGTGAGACGCGTGTAGCCGGGTAGACTCCAGAGGACGAGGCGTTTCTGTCACATGAGGAGGAGGAGGAGGAGGAGGAGAGAGGAGAGAGAGGAAGGCTAAAAGAAAAACTGAAATAGGCTTTTTTTTGACAGCTAGCATCTAAGCTAGCTTGTTCAGGTAAGGTCGTCTGTAGCCGTCACGTCGGCCGAGCTGTCACCGGCTCCTTGCTGCTTATTTGTGGCAGAAATACACACTCGGTTGTCGGTGTGTGTTGTCGCCGTGTAGTTAAAAGCTCCACCGTCGCTCCAGTCCTGCAGCTGTAAGGGAGAAAGTCTCCTGTTGTGTTGCTGCTGCTGCTGGTAACAACACAATCCTCCATGATATGTCATTCTCTGAGTTGTTGTCATCATCCTCCGCAGTGTGAGTGTGTCCCTCCGAGGAGAAGAAGCCGAGCTGAAGAAGTGGAAGCGCAGGGCCCAGCTGCTCCGACTCCCCTCCGGGACTGTGCTCCTCTCCTCCGCCATGGAATGACATATTTTTTGGGGGAAAGTTTCTGCCTCAACACGTCAACCATCGCCCTTTTTTCTGGATCTTTGAAGGAGAGTTACACCTTGACAGACATGCTGATGACGAGGATGATGATGAAGATGATGATGATGAGCAGTGATGCCCAGCAGCAGAGGTTCAGCTCATGACTGGAGAGCATGAAGCAGCCAGGGAAGTGACCTCGGTGGACACTACAGGCCGTGGGTGCTACACACCGGCACCATGGCATCCAAGGAGAGACTCTACGAGGTCTGGATGCTCTACTACACTAAGGTAAGGACACACACACACACACACACACACACTCACACTCACACTCACACTCCTACTGTGGCTGATGTCACAGTCTGAAGTCATGGGCAGTGTGATGGAATCCCCTCCCTCATAAAGACATCATGAGTGAGTGAGTAAAATCAATATGGCATCTGCTGACGGATCATTTTAAACCAAATTGCATTTGTTTCATACCATAAATATCAATTTTCACAAGTTAAATAGTATTTTCAGGTCATGTAGAGAGCCCGACCAATATATCGGTTAACTTATAGAAACAGGTCTCTTAAGAATCGTTGCCATTTTTAATATATATCTGCTGATACATCCCTAACATCGGCACCGGGCTCTAAAAATCCATATCCAAATTTTTGCCTTTGGCCAGAGGACCCATGCAAACACAGGGAGAACATGCAAACTCCACACAGAAACCAGGATTCAAACTTTCTTGCTGTGAGGCTATAATACAGGATTATAAATGAGTAACACATTGAAACATAAAATCAGGTATTACGTGTTTCTATGTAGCTCATGACAGCACTGACTAAACCATCCCCGGTAACTGCAATATCTCATCATCTGTAATAAAAACATCCACACCAGTAGGGATGCTGTGTGGACATGTACAACGATCTAATATGGGGATGGGGGGGGGTGGGCACTGCTGCAAGGACAGTGTGTTGTTTTTGTGGTGCAGATGAATGAATGACACTCTAGTAGAGACAGCAGCCCTTGAGTCAGCTGTTGGCTAGATTTAATTCACTGGGCGATGCAGCATGTTCGAGACCTGGCGTCCAATCAAAACGGCCCGCCTGAGCCTCTCCTCACGTGAGTCAGGCTGCAGTCACACACTTTCTCCACACAGTAATCCCTCACAATCACACAAACACACGTAGAGTACACACCAAGCTGTTTCCTGTAAGTTTAGGATGTGATATTGAATAATCCACACTTGTTGACACAAATAGAATATCTAATGCCCATGTTGCTGGTGTTTTTGTGGGTTCAGAGGTACTAGAAGTATTCAGGCACACTGCTGCCTGCACTGACTTGTCACAGTAACTTGCTAAAAGGCCGCCAATTGCTGCCAGCATACACATTGCATTTGCTCTAGCAGGAGTCTGTATTTGCATTGACTAAGCATTAAACTGCGACCAAGGATCATTTCATTTCATTCTGGCTGGAAGCCAGGGTCCACAGGGCCAGTATTTATCTTTGCGTGAGGCAAAAAGAGACGGTGAGAGAGAAGCATTTAAAATATATATGTGTGCTGCAGAATGTGTCTCCCTCACCGAGCAGCTGAAATGTCAGGTATGGCCGGCGGAGCTTCTCTATGCTATGTGTGTGTGTGTGTATGTGTGTGCTGCCAGGATATGTTGCCTGTGAGGAGAACCTGCAGGAATATCTCTATGTGAGCCCTGAGACCCCCTGGGTCCCACCAAAGGGTTAATGGTTCTACATGCAACCTCAGTGCTTCACCTCCCCTTCGCAGCCTCTTGTTGTCTCAAGCAATGATTATCTTATCTTAACTGTGCGCGAGAAATCAAGACGTCATCTATCTAACAACACATGTAATCTACCTACATTATCCAGGGTTTACGACACTGAATGTAGTTGGCATTTGGGTGGTTAAATTAAATTGATGGACAGATTGTGACATTTCAGTCCAAATAGAACCATAGTACTGCAACTTTTAACATGGAAGTAAATTCAAATTTAAATTCTTCAGAGAGAGGACTTGGAAAGTGTTTCATTCTCTCCTTCCCCTCATGTCCTCTGTCTGTGTAATGATTGACAACAATAGAGACATGACTGCCTGTAATGTCAGAGGCTAACGCTGGAGCTCTTCCCCCGAGGAGGAGTCAAGTCAGATGTGTACTGTTGACAGTAAAGGCTTGCTGTTTTAGAACCAGCTCATCCTGTTCCAACACCAGGACACCAGCAGCCCCATCCCACCGTAGTTCTTCCATATCTCTGTGTAGCCCGAACCCTAACCCTATCACCTTTGTGCACCTGATTATCATTGGCTTCCTCCTGCTGAAAGAAAGGAAGAGTCTGTGGGTTTGTTCTTAAACCGATGTGTGATGCTTGTGAGGAATAATTCTGCTGAAAGTTGTGTTTCAAGTCAGAAGAGGCAGCTGGTCAATATGTGCAATTATTGATAATGAGATCAGATGTTGTTGGGTGAGCGTCAATACACAGGAAAATGTACAGAGCAAGTGGGAGGCAGGACACAAATGTCTCATGTTTTTATTTACAGCACTTCAACACTGGCATTGACCCGAAAGCTCTCGAATCTCAGTCTCCTTTCAAGTGGACATCATTCAGAGGGTTTATAATGTGAGAATTTTAACAATGAGTAGTTGCAATGGCTAAGCTTCTTGGAGCTGTAGAGGGCTGAGACGTCACAGCCGATGGCTAAGACAGTTACGTAACAAGCGATCCTCTTAGCTGCCTGTCATTGTGTGTTGTCCCCCGAGCAGAGGGAAACCGCTGGCTGCCGATGGTGCACGGTGGCAACAACACAACCCTGCAGCAGCTCTCCGCTCTGTTTCACCAGCATATCATCTAGAAGGGCTTGTCAGAGAAAGTGGAGGCTTTAGCAGACTCCTCCTGAATAATGCCAGTTACTCTCTTAAAGCCGTTTCGTCTGCTGCAGAAAAGCCCCTTTAATGCCCAACCACAGGGAACACGCCTCAACAGACACACAGGGAGTCATTTCAACCTCCAGCGGGATTCCAGTATTGGAATTCTAGTGGAGAAATCCGCAGTCTTTTAAAAAAAATTGTCACCAAACCAGGACTTTCTGGTTGAAGATTCACAGAAACAGTCATCCTGTCTGATCTCACCCCGCACCAACCAACAGCAATTTGCATAAACCCCCTGCACTGAATGGGAGTCATGATTTAGTGAGAGGATTGGCAAAAGAGAAGCGAAAGGAAAATAGACGGGGGGAGAGGGGGAAGGGAAGTGGAAATGAAATTGAACAGTTGAGCAGGAAATGATGGACGAGGAGAAAGTTCCAAAGTTTCACATAGTTGTACAAGTATATAATATATTATATAAGTAGATTACTTGGGTCTTTGTCTGGCTGTGCTGCTCGTTTGCTTGTTACGGTCTAATCTCTGCATAAATGTACACACACACACACACACACAGACACACACACAGACACAGACACATAAATGCATGTGTCTGTACACCAGCCACACAAGCTACACACTTTCAGGAACTGGTTTATGTGCTGGTATGCAAAGTTTGTTCCCTCAGGTTAGCTTTCCTATTCACTGCTTCTCCCTGCAGTCTATGCTTCTCATTTTCCTCTGTGCTATGTATATCTCTTGAATAACAGTGATGTCACTGATATTGTGTGTCAGACATGCTTCATGTTACTTGCACCCCTCCCACCCAGTGTCTATATATATACACCCCCAGCGGTGACGTCACGGCCCGAGGAGTTGTCACTGACTGCCGGGCTGTGATGGTGCAGGAACAGAACGACCACAAGAAGAAGTCTTGAAAAAACCCAACAGGGAGTGGACCTTTCTTGGACGTTTTTTTTTAAGTGACTCCATGCCTCTTCTACAAGCCAGGTCACCCACAGCCACCCAAACTAAGCGAGCAGCCACCCGACCAGTTGTCTCACCACGCCTGTCTGGAAAGGTGGAGCTTGTCTGGCTGCCCACTTCTGCAGCAGCACTGTGTATACAAGCATTTACCTAACCATAACAGATAAATGAAATCAAATTGTGTCCTTTTCAGTTCGTTGTAAAAACTACTGGTGATGACTTTCCACAGAAAGTAATGACATTAAGGCCCCAGGGTGTTTTTGCAATAACAGTTTTATTAAAGTAGTAATTATTGTTTTTATTGTATGTGTTTAAAGTGTGGCTGACTTTGGTATTATGTGGTTTCTGTTTCACTTGCCTTTCAGCCTCTTGGTTTCTTTAGGCAGTAAAACTTATTAGTAAGCCAATTATTTTGGCCAAAGGAACCTTCATTTATAGTCCATGTGGATTATCTCTTTTAACAGATTGTTTTCATCTGGTGATTGTATGTGTCAGATCAGTTTCCCACCTGTTTAGTCTGACATCTAGTTAGATCACTTATTATCTTTTTTTATCGGTTGCTATGACGCAGTGCTGGCAACATGCTGTTAGTTGGAAGGTTATGATATCACAGAGCAGGTCAGCACATATCTCGTGTTTTTCAGAGTGTGGCGTCTCTCATATCAAAATGAGTGAGAGCTGTCTATAGACATTGATCCCCAACCAGCACTTTCACTCAGGGCAGCGTAACACTTCCCTTCTGTGGGCCAATGGGGATCACAGTTTCAAGAATGAAGTTCATTGATCTGTGTTGCTGGCAAGATTTACAGAGGTCAGCTTAAACAGATCTTTAGGTTTGTGATGGAGAAGAAAATAAATAATAATGGATATACATCGGAGAGGCATGTGATCCTCTCGTGGGAATTGTGTTTTTTTTTATACACTCTGGGACACTACATGATTGTGAGAGTTGGGACAAGGTGACTGTTGTTGTTGCGTCAGGATTCCTACTTGTACATTAAGGTCATTATGTCTGGCCAGTGATGAAGGCCAAGGATAAGCAGAGCCATGCAGAGCAGGGTGTGTCCCCGCCTGCCCCAGTCCAAACACTCAATGGGCATCTGTGCTCCGGAGCTGCTGCCTAAAAAGAGGACATTCTTTCTGACACACACACACGGCAAACAAGTTTTCCTCAAAGATGTTTTCTCGTTGCATATTCTACTGTTAAGTTTGGATGTAATTAGTTATTTGATGCAATAAAAACAGGGGGAAGCATCATGACTGACAGTTGAGACTGACTCATGTTTGGTCGAGCACGTGTATCGGTGGGGCCTTGCTAGCGATCGCTACTTTACAGACTCTGGCTTCAAGGCAGCTTTCATATCCGGGCTGTTTTGGCTTTATTTCTGGATAGTGGGAGGAAGTGGAGACGTGTCGTCCATCTTTATTTACAGTGTATGGAGTGAAGCTGCAGGCTCAAATCGTCATGCAGTTTTCATCCACATGAATATGTATGACAATTGACTATCGCTGAAGTTAAATAACAGCTTTCTCCCCATAGTCAGTGATTCATGCAGGTCTTTAAAGTAGCACAGGAAAAAGAAGCACACAAAGGCAACATGTCATGTTCTCTCAACAGAATGTGTTATTCACACGTGGCTGCTGTTTATTCCATTCAGATGTCCCTCTCCCTCTTTTCTTATGTCTCTCCTCTCTGTTTCTCTCTGACTCACACACACACACACACACACACACACACACACACACACACACACACACACACACACACACACACACACACACACACACACACACACACACACACACACACACACACAAGAGAGGCCAACGTCTCAATATTGTTCTGATGACTTCACAAGGAACTGCAGAGACGCTGGTTTCCTGCTTCATTCTGGCTGGTTCCCACTCTGACACGCAGACAGAAGCAGTCAGCCTCTCAATTCCTACTCCCACTCTTTAGCCACATGGCACCGCTATCCTAAGAACCCCTTACCCTCTTTTTCTATTCATTTTCAAACTCTAATCTGCACATTCTTTAGTTTTCAAGCAGAACAAACGGTGGCCATTTGTGCTATCCAGGTGGGGATAACTTTATTATAGGGAAGAGATAACAACACTGATAATAAAATAAAATACGTTAAAGCCAGATACAGTCAAGATAGGCCCATTAGAAACCCACTGTGAACATGAGCACTGTTATTTTTGTCCTAATTTGCATTTTGTTCTCGTTCCCCATCTGTTTGTTTCCTGGGGTAGCTTTAAAGCTGCTCCACTTTATTTGCTTGTTATCTTCGCCTCAGGATAGGAGAGGTTATCTTATAATTTACTGCAGATACTTTCTCTTCTGAGTGAATTCTAATGGTTTTAACTTTCATCTAACTCCTGTGAGTCTCAAAAGTTTCTGTTTTGGACGAACAGGCATGACAAAGTAGCTTCAAATTATAATTTGAATTAATGGCTTCCATAACCAATACTGTTCAGACAATGCTACCAAAAGCACAATACACTGACTGGTGTTGTAATCTGCCCCAATCACCTCTTCAGCCCTCCTTGACCCACATTGCTTATTGGCACCCTCCAGATGGCCCCAACAGGATCTGCAGGGGGTGTTGTGTGCAAGTGATTACTCCTGTATGATAGTTTATTCACACGTCCTGAACCCTGGATTTTCGACATGCACTAGACTCCAGGAATTGTTTGACGATTTGCTACTTTTCTCTATTTCATATCCCCCTCTTAGTCAGATCCATTGAGTGTGTTTGTCCGACAAGATAAATGGAAATAGGTTTGTCTGAATAATTGCCATGTAATTTCACACGTAGAAAAAGTGTAACATGATTAAAGTCTAAGCTTCCCTCAGAACAATGACTATTGTTCGTCCAGCTTTGTCTCTTTCTGTTCCTGCTGGTAAAACCTTCTACTCCCTAATCCAGGACATAGCAAATCTGCCACAGTCATGTGTTGACAAATGCGTGACATAGAAGTGACTCATTTCTGTGTTTATTGTCAGCTAAAGCAATGATGATGGTCATAAAAACGGACACTATTCTACACCATTAGTTTTTTTATTTACTTTATAGTCCCCACATCTTGCTTGTCGAGCAGTTTTGCAGTGAAGTCACGTGTGTTTGTAGTTCTTGTGTTTGTTCCTGACGGATGAGGGGAATTTACACCAGCTTTACTGTGACCCGGCCCGGCTGAGCCAGGCCAGTGTTCCTCTGTGGCTGATTTTGCCTTCTCATCCGTCTCTGGTTCCAGGAATTTAGGAAATGCAGATCAGCCGATTGCTAAACTCCCCCCCCCCGCCTCAGAATGTAGTCAGGCCTGTTTTCCACTCCCAACAGGTGCATGCTTTAGCTTCCGCTCCCTAAAAAGACGAGACACACACACACCTGAGACATTCCTGCTCTTTTGTGTTTCACATGCTTCAGCAACTGTAGCCCAATTTGTTTTTACTAAGCTTGTGGCTTATTGTTGCATAAGTGTGGAAGTCACAGAGATCACTTATGTATGCATAATAAATGTAATCAAATTGTCAGCTGCCAACAGTTTTACCCATTTTTTCGAACAAAGGCAACTAACCATTCTCTCCCTCTTCCTCTGAATTGCTCTTCACTCCTCTTTCTCTCTTTCTCTTAATTTCTCAGAGGGATCCTGACTACCTGAAGCTATGGTTGGAGATTTTCATCAGCTCCTATGAGCAATGCCTAGATGTGGACTTTGAAAAGCCACCTTCAAGGTAACCACTGGCAAACTGACCATATTCAATCATTTGAGGGTCATTATAAATGATACAAACATGTTTATATATGTATTAGTTAGATTAGTCATCATTGAACACGCAAGAAATTCGGTTTGTTTTCGGTTTATCCAAAACTAATTGGGAAAATAAAATGCATCAGGTTGTATATGCAACAGAATTGAAGACTGAAACTGCACTGGTTGGTGGAGGCTATCTAATTTCTGCTAGTCCCGTACTCTCACCTATCAACCCTTCTTACTCCATTTTCCAAATACATTTAACAATGCACCATATGTGCCTAAGGTCATCCCTGGTAGGCTAAGAACTACCTTTTCATCTATGCATCAACCACTGCGCGACCACACGCTGTGAGACCTCCACAGCACAAACCTTGTAGCACGGCCATATCAGATGCTTCTGTGCAGAGAGGACACATTAAGTTGCAGGTTATGCTCCAATATGTGTCGGCATGGGAACATAAGAAAACCTGTGCATGTGGAGAAAGGTGAAGTCTGCTGATGTCACGGCCGAGCTGCCAGCTGTGATCGCATGAAGGAGGGTCGTGTGAGGGTGAAGTGGGGCGGAGGAATATGTCTCCTATCTGTTTAGCTTTTCATCTCTTTCTTTTCTCTCCCCCCTCCCTTGAGTCATTATCTCCCATTTCCTGCTTTCACTCGAACTCCCTCCTTCATCTTCCTTTCGCTTCTGCCACTTTACCTTTTGTCCCCCTCCTTCATTTTGTTCCTTTCCTCCACAGCTGCCACATCTGTCCTGCGCTCCCACTGACATTCATTGCATTGGTTTGGCTGCTCTCTCTCTCTCTCGATCTTTCTCTGTCACATGCTGTTTTTCCTTGAATACATGCAGGCATGTGTGTGAAATTCAGTGAACACAGAGCAGGGTCTCTTCCTGCAGCAAGGCCTCCATAATGAACCTCTTGATATAAGTCTGGTGCAGTAGGTTTTCCTTCTCTCTACTGGAGATTCCTATTCATCTTGCTTTGTTGATTGTGTCTATTTCTCCAGGCCAGAGGAGGTTCCCCCGGTTTTGACCCTCCTCCCAGACAACATACTGCAGGTTTTGCGCCACCAGCTGGTGCAGTGCGTCCAGAAAGCCTCCGATGGCCTGGAGCCTGAACAACAAAACCTGGCTCTGCTGCTACTCAAGTTCCTGATCATCATCTGCAGGTGAGGAGAGGAAACATACACATAAGCTGCTTTCAGACATGCACTGAAGTCTGGAAAGTTTTCTGAAATGTGTGTGAGAGTGCAAATGTCAAGGTCAGTTGCTCTGGACAATTTCCAGAACTTTTCCTGACAGACCCTCAGACTAAGCACAGAAAATTCACAGCGAGCGAGCGGGAGTGTCGATGATGGTTGCAATAAAAATAAAAAAGATGAAAGAGCGGTGTCATATGTGGAGGACGCCAACAAAGACGTCAACTTGTAAAGACAATACGATTTTATGGCTTTAAACAAAACACTTGATTTCAAAAGCAGAATTTATACACCATGTTCTGCTTTCTGCGTGCTTTATCCAGGCGGCACTCCTCGCCTGAATGCTGAACGAAAAACCTGTCTGGGGTTCATGTCTCACGACGGCTTTATAGTAAAGCTGCTCTATTTGAAGAAATCCTATGAATCCTGTTTTTACTTCCTGTGTGTGTGTGTGTGTGTGTGTGTGTGTGTGTGTGTTTCTAAAAGGAACCTGTCCAACGTGGAGGAGATTGGCACTTGCTCTTACATCAATCTCATCATCAACATGACAACACTCTACATTCAGCAGGTCTGACTCTGCCCTATTTTTTACTCTAATTTCTCAATTAATCTTTTTGCCTGGCAAATGTTGGCCTGAGGAGTGGCACGAACTGTTATTATGTTGTTGAATGACAACACGTTTTTGTGTGTGTTGATGCAGCTCAAGAGCAAGACCAAAGAGAAGGAGATGGTAGACCAGAGTCAGGCGGAGGAGTTTGTCCGTCATGCGCTGGCATTCTGCGAAAGCCTCTACGACCCTTACCGCAACTGGAGGCATCGAACCTGCGGGTAACAACATCCAATAGAAAAGAATACAAAAGCAGAATAAAATGTTCTTTATCCTTTTAATTTGCTGTTATTGTTTCATGATTCTTTACGGTTTGTCCTTTTTTTCCCCAGGGAGCAGCTGGGTACAGTCGAGAGGAGCAGACAGAAGTACAAGGCAGCTCCACTCACTGTTGAGTTTGTTCCCTTCTTTTACCGTAAGTCTCTTGTTTTTCACTCCACTTCTCACTCCTTTCTTTTCCACGTAAATACTTATGCGGCAGAGAGGGTCATCCATAACCAGAAGGTGATCCCCGGGTGATCCCCGGCTCCTCCACTTTGCATTGTCCTCGGACCAGACCTTGAACACCAAATTGCCCATGACGGCTGCGCAGTCAATAAGACAAAGTGCTGTATAAATACTTTCCATTTACCGTCTATGCTTCATACTTTGCATTTAGTAGCCATTTGGGTGTGGATGAGGACACAGTCTTCTACATCATAAAAAAGCCAGCTAGTTATCACATGAGCTCCTCTTTCACCATCTTTTTATCTCCCATGCCGTCACTCGCTCCCTCTCTCCCTCTCCCTCTCCCTCTCCCTCCGCCTCCACCTCTTTCCTCTTCAGGTCCAGCTGAATCCACTCTTTGTGTCCATGTTCTGTTTGCAAGGCGGCGAGATGAGCCGATAGCGAATGGTGTCTGTCTAGGCACTCCAGCGACACTGGCGGCCATTTTAAACAAACACTCCATTCTGCCCTGTGTGGCTGCTGCGGTTTTCTCCTAGAGATAACACCCAGTGCCAAACCTGACAGACTGTGTGTGTGCTTCTCCCCGTGCATTTTCATGCTTTTGTGTGTTACATGCAAAGAGCAAGTGTGGGGGGAAAACTGTAAATACAGAAAACTTTTTTCCCCTAGTGTATGTGCTTAAAATGTTGTGGATTAAGTAAATCTAATTGTGGCATGCTAGGGATAAAGGAAACAGACATCACGGAGCCAAGATGTCAGGATTCTTCTCACCAATTGAACCTGTTGACAGATGAGTTAATGGATGACTGGGACCACACTGACCCAGAGGTCACTGGCAGGACCGGCACATGCCTGCACTGTGTGTGCTAACTGTCTTATCTGGTATCACTGAGCTTCCGTGCGTGAGTGTGTGTGTGTATCGATGAGACAGAGAAGATAAAGGCGTGTCTGTTTGCGTGTTTTGTTTATAGACAGAAGTGCAGGGACCGTAGTTGGGAATAGTTTTGCTTTGTGGTTATGTTGTATTTGCATAGCTGAAATGTGTTTTGTGTGTGTCCTCTTCCCAGAGTGCTTCCAGGAGAGCGAGCACCTGAAGGAGAGTCTGAAATGCTGCCTGCTGCACTTGTTTGGAGCCGTAGTAGCCGGTGATCAGGTGAGCATCTGGATGAACTGGAGGTCAGTGTTTACCTGACAGGATATTGGCTTGATTCAAATCCAGCTGGTAATGGATTTGTTTGGAAAGTGTTCAAACATGATACCACATTCATTCAGTCAAAGTAAAGCTGCTTACTCAGGCTTCCAGTTTCTTTGGCCACAAATTACCCATCCATCCATTTTCTATACAGCTTATTTATACAAGTTGCGAGGGGGCTGCTGTGGCTTCTGTTACTCTAAAAAAAAAAATAGTTCCAGCATGTTCTTTCAATCAAACCACAACTTCCCAATTTAGATTTCTGTTTGTGTGCACAATAAACAAACGGGATACAGCATGTAGTTTAGTAAGTACATTCGACTTTTTAGCATAATCCTCTCTCCAATCAGCAAATAGAGGAAGTAAAATATTTAGTATGAAAACTTCCCAACCACTTTTATTCATAATGTGCAGCATCTATTTCCTCTATTGTCAGATATGCTTTGATAAATCTCTGGCTAACTATACCATGGCTGTACCCTTCCCTCTCCTCTCATCTCCCGCACCTCACTTTGTTTCCCTCCCTCCACACCTTTGTCCTTGGCAGAGGAACGCTCTGCTTGCCATCTCTCCGGCCACCATGGAGGTGTTAATGCGGGTGCTGGCCGACTGCTCCATGGGTAGCTGCTCCTCAGACGAGGGCGAGGACTGGGACAGTGAGGCCCCCGACCGAAAGGCTCTGCTGACTCTGGGCTGCCTGCGAGAGGTTGTACAGCGCCTCCTGGCCTCCAGCTCAGATCAGCGGCAGGTGGAAATCGCCTCAGTCCTGGAAAACTACTTCAAGCTGCTCAACTCAGACCCGGCAGCTGTGGTTGCTGCTCTACAGCAGCAGCAGCAGGCCAAGGGCAGAGTGCCAACACTGGGCCGGCACTGGGAGAGCCGATTTGTGGCGCTGCAAGTGAACATGCTAGGTAGGGATTTAATACTGGTGACCTTCTTCTACACTTTTATGATATTAAGTCTATTCTGTTGACCTGTTCCATTTTGTTGAGTCTATTTGCAAAGATTGAAGCTGGTATTGGTTAATTCGATCCATTCCACCATCTGATTTATTTCTGTGCTTCTTTTTCTCTCTCTCTGTGTCTGACGTCCTCTCGCCACCTGTCTCTTTGTCTATCTGCCTCTGTCTGTCACTCCTGCTGTCTCTTAGACACTATCAGGGACATGTTCCTGTGTTCAGACAGGCCAGTTCTACAAGCCATCTTCCTCAACAGTAACTGTTTTGAGCATCTGACACGACTGCTGCAGAACAGCAAGGTAACTGCACAAGTCTTTTTTTATTTAACCTGAATACACAGGGATGTGTATGGCTGGATCTTGTTTTTTTGAAATATTTGTTCTCGTTTATATCAGCAAAATTAAATATTAACTTATTAATAGCACTTGATAATATCTTGTATCTGATATTACAAAAGAAAGGACGTTTGCTTCCCACCGCCTCCTCATGAGAGTAATAAATATGGACATGGTCAGATCCAGTAACTGACTTTGACCCCCCCATTCAGACCTGGTATCAACATCCCTCCTGAGCGATCTGAGCTCAGGTGTGAAGATGCATTGAGGATGATTTGAGATCTGATCACTCAGACCACATTTGGAGGTGGTCTGCATGTGGCCACATTTTTAGCTTTTTAGCATTTTAGCTGACGTCCTCTGCGCCGCTACAGTTTCACAATAAACCCAAAGTCTTTTTTCCCCTTAAACTGAATAATTTATGGCCACCGCCACAATATTAACACTGACCGCCACATATTGATTTTTTTCAATGGGGAAAATCTTATTTCATTCCAAAGCTATGCAAATTGATTCAGTCAGCCCTCGGCTGCTCTCTCTCTCTCTCTCTCTCTCTCTCTCTCTCTCTCTCTCTCTCTCTCTCTCTCTCTCTCTCTCTCTCTCTACATATCTCTCACAGACACACACATTGACAGCAGACCTATAAACTCAGACTGGCTAAAAGTTAATCCCAACTAAAATATAATAGACTGTTCTTGTTCTCCTCAAGACATTTTCATCAATAAGTATTGATTTAATCACTTATATATCTGGTTGGTGGATAAGTATTTTAAGTGTAGGTCTGTTCTTAGCTGTACGTCGTGTTTAGTATTTCTTAAAGTGTGAGAACGAGCTTTTTATTCCCACATTGCATGTTAACCTCCCCACAGCAAGGCTGGATCACCAACACGCCTCCTCACAGAGACCCTGCTGAGGGTCATGGCTGTAAACCTTAACCGCTCACCCTCTCCTCCACTTCCAACATCTTTCCTCCCACTGCACCTTCCTCTTGTCTCTTCCTTGTCTCCATTTTCTTTGTCTATCAACCTCCCTACATTGCTATCTTGACATGTTGCCTGTTGTGTGTGTGTGTGTGTGTCAGCTGGTTAATGCTAGGTGCACGGCAGCAGACAAGGACCAGAAAGATATTACCAACAACAGGTTACTGACAGCAGAGAGGGACACTCAGGTACCGCCGAGAAAGCCCCCACCCCACCTCACCTGAACCCCCTCACCATCCACCCACCTGCCCCTCACCCGCTACTGCTGCAACGTCCCACTACCTTGACCTCACCAGAGCCACAAAGCCTCTCCACAGCAGGACACTCGCACTGCGACATGTAACTGGGTCACATTTTAATAGAAAAAAGATTATCCACTCATTGAATCACTAAACTGTCATAGCGTTGGCACTCAACACACTATTGATCATATATGCAATCTGCATAACCTGCTTAAAAATTCAAATTTACGTTTTTGACGATACCTCAAATGTTAAAAATGTAGTGTTTAATTTTGCTCCCTTTTTTATGAATGGTGTCATGTCAACTAGTCAGATCTGTCACTGAATCATCTCATGTGCACAGAAAGGTCACTTGTTGCCCTCAGAGTAGACCAGCTTTCATTCTACTCTTTGTACCTCCTACTCACAGAGCCACCTTTTATCAGGTATAATCCCCTCTATTGATGTGGATAATAGGAATACAGGTGGACAAACCTGCATGAAGACACACACACACACACACACACACACATCAATGTGTCTTTGTTGTAGAGCAGCTGTAATCCGATGCAGCGGCAGATGCGGCTGCTTCCTGCTTGGTGTGTTAATCAGGCATCAAGCTTTTTTCATTCCAGAGATCGCCAGTTAAATTCTCATACGCTACAGCAGCTATTTAGTTAAAAACACCAAATTCGAACACTGCAATTAACCCAAGTTACTAAATTGTCTTGCTGTGGAGAGACGAGTATGCCTTTGTTTTATCTCATTTATATTATTGACGTTTTCAGTTTCCTCATCCCCCCCTCCCCACCTCCCCGCCCCACATTTTCCTGGTTTTCTGCGGTACGCCTGTACTATGGGTTCCACTGGAATGCTATCACATTGGCCTGGTGTGTGTTCGCACAGAGTTCAGTGGTTTGATGTGATCTGGACTCGGTGACGATGATCTCAGTGTTTGATTTGTTTGCCACAGTCCCTCTCCAGCTGGTCCAAGACTCTCTATAGGTTTGGCCAGTCTACGGCTGCACGTGAATTGAATAAAGGGGTCCAGTTCAGTGGCCCCCGAACGTGACGCGTTGGTCATGAGCAGGACAGAGCTGGATGGAGATGTGTTTGTGTATTTTTTCATTGTCTGGCTTGTGTTTCATGGGTTGCATGCCTTCTGTGTGTCAGTGTGAGGAAAAAGAGTCAGTTACTTCTGTCTGTTTGTGGAGGTGGGTGTTTTTATTTATTTTTGACCGAGCCCAAGCGCTTCCTGCTTCAGCCACATCATCCTGCTATTATTATTATTTTTTACCTGAAGCAGAAAGACAACTCTCTCCTTATTTTCACCTTACCATCTGCAGTACAAGCTTTTATGCCAGCTCCTACTGCAGTGAAAACACCTCTAACCATCATCAATGATTTAACTTGCACACTAATTGAATCAAGCCCCGAGGCATCCACCTAAGTCTCTCTTTCATTCCTCCAAGTGTGATGCATGTTGATTTCAGAGCCTTAAATAAGTTGATCATTATCATTTTAGCATCACAAACCTTGTACGTGAATGTGGCTTCAAATTGAATGCATGCTCGTTGCAAAAGATACAAATAACATTCACTTGGATTAAGAGGAGATTGACCTTGTGTCCTATCATTTGTCACCAGTGATTGACCTGCGTGATTTTCCTTCAGGTGTTTCAAGGGCGACTAGACTCCCTCGCTGTAGCAACCATCAAAGCCCTGACAACAGTGATGCACAAATCACCAGCTGCAAAGGTAACAGGAACCTCAATGCATTCATTGAAATAAAATCAGATTATGTCGACTAACTACTGTATGTTTTGAATGCAGTTTGCACTCAAGAATTAAGCTGCCTATTCCCATGTGTTTTCTGAGCTATTATCTTTTATTAATATCTTTTATCCACTATTTATCCACTACTTATGCACACCTGTCATAAAAATACTGTTCATGCTCCAGTGCAACAAATTTGACTTCTTCTGTTTTCTTCCACTCCTGCAGGAGGTATTCAAGGAGAGGATTGGCTACAATCACCTGTATGAAGTGCTCATCTCACTCGGCCAACCATCCCGACACCTTCTGAAGGAGCTGATGAATATGGTGAGAGAAACATCGTGTTTGGTGCTCGTAGACCTCGTCGGCCTGTTTGCTTTTTTAAAATATTTGTTGGTTTGTTGAAGTATGTTCTAACTTTCTGATATTTGCCCGCTGTGTCTGTGTCTGTGTAACTGTTTCCATTTGTGTGTAGGCGGTGGAGGGTGAGCACACCTCCGTGGGGCTCTTGGGCATAAGTAATGTGGAGCCCTTACTACTGCTGGTCCAGTGGCTCCCGGAGCTGGACTTATCTGAGCTGCAACTTTTTACGGCCGATTGGCTCCGACGCCTCAGCTGCCTTAATCGCCAGACCCGTGCCACCTGTGTCAATGCCACCATGGTCATGCGAGCACTGGCCGCTCTGGAAAGCCATCAACGACTACATCGAGCTTGTGCTGAGAGCCTTCTGGGCCTGGTGGGCTCACTGGGTTCCCAGTCCTTGAGTGCCAGGGAATTGCTGGGGCTCCTGCGCCTCCTCAGACCCCCAGAGTCCAGCCAAGCACACCCCTATGTAAGTCCTGCCCTGAGAGCCCTCCTGGCCATGGTACGCAAGCAGGGCTTGGAGAGTGCCATGCAATACTTTGACCTGTCACCCAGCATGGCAGGCATCGCAGTACCAACTGTGCAACGCTGGCCAGGCTCTGCCTTCAGCTTCCTTGCCTGGTTGTCTCTTGACCAGGACCAGTTGGGTCCACCCAGCAAGGACAAGAGGAAACAGCTCTACAGGTGAGATGAGAAAAGTTGTGATGTGAACATAGCATAATACCAAGTTTTCTGGCTTTTCTGCTTTTCTTTGAACCGTGATAATAAAATCACATGCATAAAAACGTCAACACCTTTATAAAGCGTTTTTTCCTTTATTTCATCTTGTACAGCTTCTTTACCCCGGGAGGGACGGGGTTTGAGGCCTTTATTAGTGCAGCGGGCGTGCTGGTGGTGGCCGTATGCACCAAGAAGGAGTATGTCACGGTTATGCTGCCAGACAACTGCTTCTGTGACTCTCTCTGGGTGAGTCAGCTTTAGGAACTTTCATTTATCAAAAGGGTGGGGCCACTGAAATATACAAATGTTGAAAGAATATTAATTTCCAATAAAATAGCACTGATTTTGTGTCTTTCTTTCTACAGCACAGCATCGGTGTGGTGCATGTACCAGGAAAAAGGCCATTTGGACAAAGTCTTGTCTACATTTATGTTGATGGTCAGCAGAAACTGTCTGCCCCTCTGAAGTATCCCGCCATGACAGAGGTGAGACCTGCAGTCATGGAATAATTCACTAAAAAGGCCTGCCATCAAGAAATGATGTGTGTCCTGCAGTGTGCTGCTTCTAATGTATTAATCAGTTTTATTTACATCATGAAGGTTTTTGTTTGCTGACTCCTTCTCGTTCTGCTCTCTTCCCCCAAAGCCATTCACGTCCTGTTGCATTGGCTCAGCAGGCCACCGCACCACGACACCCCCGCCCTCCCAGATTCCAGATCCTCCCTTCTCCTCTGCCACCACACCCACCACTCGCTCCTCACTGGGCGGCATCCTGTCGCCGCAGACCTGGGGGGGACTGCTCGGGGGAAAGCCTGAGTCTGTGACGAAGCTCATCTCTGCAGGGACACAGGACAGCGAGTGGGGGAGCCCCACATCCCTGCAGGGACAGTTGGGGAACGTCATGGTCTTCCATGAACCCCTGCAGCCCAATCATATAAAAGCCTTCTGTAGTTCTGGTAAGCAGCAGGAGATGATGGAATCAGAAATGAAAAAATAACATTGTTAGATTTTTATTTTTGTTTCTTTCTTACATTCTCACTCCTTTTTTTTTTTTTACACAGGTCCAAACTGCATCTCTCCATTCAAAGTCCAGGAGTCAGAACTTGGTGACCTCTCAACCAAATTGCTGCTACACTACTCACCCAAGGTGTTTCAACCATTGCAGTTTCAGCCCCACCTCCTTAAAGCTTTGAAATCAAACATGTAGACAGAACAGAGATTGGGACTCTTGAGTTTTTATTGCGTCAATTCAGACAGTCATACAAGTGTTCCCTGTATTTTTTAGTGAATGAAAAAGAAAGAATGATTTTATCTAAATAATACTAAATAACTAAGCATGATCCTTCTTTCTACAGGCTTGTAGAAACCCCATCTGTTTAGATCTGTCTCCAAACATGCTTCATGGACGCCTAACTGGCAACAAAGTTGTCAACTGGGATATCAAGGTGGGAAGGAATATGCAGCTCATGTTGTCATGTATCTGTTCTGTGCTCACAGGAATATTCTAACTTGTATTGCATGGATTTTTTTATAATGCATTGCTGTATTATCTGCAGGATATGATCAACTGCGTGGGTGGCCTGCCATTGCTCTTCCCCATACTGGAGCAGTTGGCACTGGTGACGCCTGACCAACATGGCAGTGATCCTGCAGCTGGGTCCGATTTCATCACCCCTGATGTGACCACGCCAGCTGATGGAGACTGGGTCATTCTCCCATCCAACAGAGCTTCAGGTCTGTTTTTGCCACAACATGCAATCATTTATTTCTTGATTTCCCCGTTTCTCTTACCTCTTGCATCAAGACAAAGAACAGCAAGTTGTAAAAAAGGAATTTTGATTTTCCATTTCAGAGGCTCGTCTGGAGAAGAATCTGGTGGCCACCTTCCTGTTGGTGCTGAAGCACTTCCTGCAGAGACACCCAATCAACCAGGAGAATCTGCTCCACTCGCATGGTGTGGGTACATTGGGAGCACTGCTTCAAAAGGTATTTGTTTTGTGACATTGATTCACCTCAGATAGCTTTTGTCCCTGAATGGAGGTTTTTCTTTGTTTGATCCATGTTTGTCCTCATTCACTCATTCCTTAATACTCAACTCCTTTTTCCCCGCTTTTCTTTTTCTATCTTTTGTCTGATCCAAGTGCCTCTGTGTTTATTTGCTTATCGAGGGGTTGGAAATCCACTCCGAGTCGGCATATGCACCACGGAAAAGTACAAGCCTCCACAGAGACCCAGATCAAAAGAAATCAGATGCAGTAATAGTTGCTCGAGGCAAAGTAACCACGCCCAGTAAATGAAAGTTCAAATATACCACTAATGTGTTTCCCATTCCAACATGCTCCTTATCTGTTTGTGGAGAGAGTTATGGGTGTCACATTGCTCTATACATGCTCGCTAACAAGTCTCATCATTGTTTATGGGACATATTAGACACCTTTTTTATGTGTTTCTTTCTATTGAAAGGCCTGTTCTCAAATCACCTGTGCCTTACTCTGATGTCCTCTTTATGTTTCATGAGCCCATCAGGGGATCTTGCAGGACAGATGTTAATACCAAGTTTTAACAGGGCCATTATTTTGCATGTGTGCTTGTAAATATGTGTATAATCAAACTAGCAGTAGTGAAATACAATCTATTGTTTATGTGTGTGTGTGTGTAGCTGCCGGTGGGTCACGTGGACGTCAGCGTGCTCGTCGCTATGCAGCTGCTGATAGAGCAGGTGACGTATGAGAAGAACCAGGCTCTGCTGCTGCAGTTTCACACACATCTACTGTTCAATTTCAACATCTGGAACAAAGGAGACTTCCCTCTACGCATTGGTGAGATTGACTGTTCAGCGTTTCCCTGTTAGAAAACATGTAAAACACTTTCACAAAAGGTGTTAGATGCAGATAAATGTCAGCAAAGTCTCAGAATACTTTAAAATGATGAAAGAGGAATCTGTTGATGCACCTCCTGTGCTGTTGGATGCAATGCTGCCATATTGTGTGTGTGCGCGTCCTTGAAGCTGTTCCATTTCTGAGCTGTGCCCTTGCTTTTTTCCCCTATGAAGGTCACATCCAGTACATGTCCACTGTCATCAAAGACAACAGGAAACTGTTTAGGAAAAAATACGGAGTCCAGTTTTTGTTGGACACCATACGCCTTTATTACGGGTGAGACTCCATAACCCAAAGTTAAAATGCATACATCTTTTATATGTATTGTATTTTCTCTGTATGTTTCTCACCTAACCTCCCCATCATCTGTTCTCCTCTGTAGGAAGAACAGTAATAAAGACAGTGACCTGAGTGAGGATGACATTCGTACCATCAGGGCATCTCTCTGTGGCCTCATCAAGTACTACATCAGCAAGGGCATGTCGCAGGAGGAGATGCAAAGCATTCTGGGATACATTGCTGCCATCGGAGATGAGGACCAGGTTAGTTGATGGGGGCTTGTCCCTTTTGTACTAAATGCTGTCGCTTAATACGATTGTCCCCAACAAGGAGCAGAAAACCCCCTACAACTGAATCCAAGTAAAACATTCACTGTGAACAAAAGGTTTTTTCATTTTCATTCTTGCAGGGCGCCTGTCGTTCACGCCAACATCTCAGACATGTGGAGTAGGTCAAGTTATTATTTGCCAGTTGACACATATATTGTGAAACTGGTTGAATCCAACTACTTTTGCCACTGGAGGATTAATGTGAAATAAGATGACCTTTCACTACAGGATTTTCTGTTTCCGTGTAACATTTAACTTCACTGACGCCTGCACAGGAAGCCGTGAAGCCCATTTCCTGCCTGGAAGCTGTTTTGCCATCCTCTCTCTCGCTTTCTGCATTATTTTTGAAAAAACATTTCCCCCTCTGTAAGCAATATTCCTCAGAGTTTGCCTGAAACAAACCACTTTATTACTTCATAATGTTTTTCACAGAATGTGATATCTGACACCTACTTTGTGAAATCCATTTTCTCCTCTTGTCACACCTCCTCCACACCTCTCCCTGTTTTAGCGCTGTCTTGGTTTTCATTTTGTGTCACTTTGCATATCCTCTTACACTGCAGCACTATATATGGCAGCTTACATGACCTCTATGAAGATATGGTCAATATAATCGCATGATCCTCCTCCATTGCCAGGCATCTGCTACCTCTATTTATCCGCTCAAGTCAAACTGACTCTTCAAATGCCGCCTCTAATCAATCATGTGAAAATATAACTATAAAAAAATGATGAAAACGTTAAATCTAGTTAAACAAATACATTTACCGAATTCGGTTAAACATCCGACCAACAATTTGCCTTGTCTTGTAGAGCGATCAGCACCTTCTCAAGTAATGTAGGAATCTGTTAAAACAAGCCAACTTGACAGTGCTTGTGTTCTGTTGTGTGTGTTGCAGCTGTGCAGCCTGCTGGAGTTGTTGCTGAGCCTTTTTCAGAGCAGTCCGGCCAGGGACCAAATCTTCCTGCTGCTCTTTGAGCCCGGGGCGGCTGACTCCTGCTATGCTCTGCTGCTGAACAGCAAACACTCAGACCGACTACGAGAGCTGGTCTTCAAGGTGGGTTACAGCCAACTACACTTGGGACACGGTTACATACACGCTCCAGTGCTTAATCAATACCATAATGATGTTGCTTATAAGTCTGTTACTTTTTCGGAGTACAACATTTGTTCTCTGCCTCTGTTCAGCTGTTTGAGCGCATGTTGCGCTGCGATCGCGTCTATGAGAAGAACAAGCAGCGCTTGAGGCTGAGGGAGGTGGGCTACGCCGGCCTGTCGCTGCTCTTCTCCGAGCTTCACATCACTCCGACCCTGATCCGCTGTCTCCTCAACCAGGTCCTCCACACAGGTCAGCGTCTGTTTATGGAATTATTGAAGTCTTTTTTGTTAAACTAATGGTACCTTATTTTGTATAAATAATGAAGAGAGGATTTTGGGGATTAGAAGATTTTTGCAAACATGTTTCTTTGGGCTGCCAGTATTGGTCAATCTTGTGTTTCCGCTCCTGCCACGATAAATCTTCCCTTCAGTGTTTTTCAGCCTGAGTGGATGTTTAGCTTTAATCTAATTAACATGATTGCTTCTTGAACTAATGAAATCAGTTGCATGGATCCTCATTAGGCATTACACCACAACACGATATCTCAGAAAAGCCTCAAGGGTTTTTTTTAAAATTTAGAACAAACATCCATTTCTTATGGAAGATGAACTGATTCGATTTATATGCTCATTATGACAATAAAGACTTAATTGCTTTTTTATTAAGGATGAAGGCTGAACTTTTTGTAGAGAGTCGGAAAACATGTCTGACCAATGGACCAGATGAGTTTAGTAGTGGCGATCAATACTGCACGCACTGCATGTAAAGGTGTGTATCTAAAATCCACAGATAACATGGTGAACTACAAGGACCTGATGTCTCTGGTGCAGCTCACTCATCGGGCCGGATCCACCGTACGCCTCCTCGTCTGCAAGAGGGTGAGCAAACACCTGGACGTTAACCTGCAGATGCACACTATTAATTATTGTGTCTTTCATTTCACTGTTAGGCCGCACAATCACTTTAATTTAATGTAGGTCACAGAAAAATGGTTCTGATATTATTTTTAATTTAGTTAAAAAATACTTTTCTTCCTCTTCAGGTTTACCAGCTGCTTCAGTCCCAACAGGATGCTGCCATCCAGATTTCCAAGCAGCAATGTTGGCAAGACACCCTCATGCGGCTGTACCTGCGGGGTGAAGGGTCCTTGCCACTGCGGAGTGCTGACACCGTCAGCACCTGCAGCCTGGACCTCAGTCGGCACAGCGGCAGCAGCATCAGCCGCCTGGAGCTGCCGTTGGAGAGGAGGACACGGGCAGGCAGCGCTAGCCGCCTGGACCGGCTGGAAGATGACCGGCTTAGCATAGGAGACACGCGTTCTGTGGACAGCCTGGAGAACGGTGACATCATATCACTGCTGGACACGCCGTCTTCCTCTGCCTCCACTGAGCCACAACTCCACGTCAAGCCCTGGGTGGTGGGAAAGTCAGGCGGCCTGACACTGGATCTGTCCCACCTGCAGGGCTATGAGGGCGCGGAGAGTGGCAGCCAAACACCGGGGAGCATGCCCAGTACTCCGTCGCCAGTGGAGACTTCAAAGCCTTTCCCAGGAAGCTCTGTGGATCGAGAGGCATCTTCATCCCTGACTGAAGACAGCTTCCTCTTCAGTGACAACATCTCATTGGGGGAATCCTTCAACAATGCTGAGGTGAGATGAGCAATCACATGGATATGACAGACAGCTTTAGGAGTTTTGTTTGACAGGATCAGATCCTTTCCACACCCATTTCCTCTTGGAAATGTCAAACTGGGCTCAGACCTCAGGAAGTTCAGGGCAATTAAACCCTAATTAGCCCCGAGGGAAAATCTAGTCTGTACCAATGTTCGGCACAGAAATAAGAAGGAGTAGACTTGAATGTTAGTGGCATTATATTTGTCAGTGTCTTATGAATTGCCTATTATCTTTGTTATATCCTGTTGCCCACTGCTGCAGTTATACATCAGAGGAATCAATAAAGTTTAATTTAATATAATCTATTTAAATAATAATACTCTTCCTTTTCTTTTTCTGTATGTTTGGTGTGCTGCCGCCCTCTAGCGGGCTGAGGAGGAACTGTGCAACATGCTGCTGGAGATAGTGCTGTGCGTGATGTGGCGAGGTGTAGAGGGTTCCGATGATTCTGCGTGGCTGGAGCGCGGCCAGGTCTTCTCAGCTCTCACCAAACTGGGAACTGCTAATGAGCTGCTGCTGCCTGTCGACCAAATCAAACTCAGGTCAGCCCCCTGTTAGATCACACACTTAATTGTGGTAGTATGGACTGAATACTTCCAGAGCATCTAATGGTCTCTCTCTTTCTTCTCTAGTCTCATGGAGCGTATGTTGGAATGGGCAGTGAGTGATAACCGCGAGGCATCAGCTGCCACGTTGCCACAACACACGGAGAACGCAGTGCGGCTGCTCCACATGGTACAAGACTTCCTGCAAGCAGAGGGCCTGGTCAATCCTGCTCTGTGGACGGAGAAGGTGTTGGAAGAGACAGTGACACTGATGGACAGCCTCATGGTGTGGTACTCCGCTGGCACCCAGTGGTTTCAGCTCTCCCAAGTTGGACTGAGATTGTTGCTGGGCTTCATGGCCCAGGAAGACCCTGAGGTGAACTATTTCATGCTGTCGAATGTGTCATTTTTTTTTGTTAAAACAAAGCACATGCATGCAAAATAATACATGACCTGTGTCCCAGGTGAGTGCCCTGGCCACGGCGAAGCTCAATGGCGTCCTGCAGACCAAGGAGGTGTCCAGCCAGGACGAGGCCTGCTACCTGCTGGGGAAGGTGGAGAGCATCCTGCGACGCTCCATCCAGGAGCAAACAGATGACACCTACTCTTTCTTGGTTCCTCTGCTGCGAACGCTGCTTTCCAAAGTCCACCGGCTCCTCTACATGGAGCTGCACCTCCCACAGCTTCCTGACACCAACGGAAGCCCGTCCTTCTTTGAGGACTTCCAGCTGTACTGCAACTCACCTGAGTGGCGCGTCTACCTCGACAAATATGTATGAGATATACGAGGTTTTTATGAAATGTAGTTTTATTAATTTTTATTAAAAGTATGTTGAACCTTTTGTTATTTTTACCCCCATGTTTTCCCCAGATTATTCCGTACATGAAGCAGTATGAAATAGAAACATTCAGCCAGGGCCATGAGACCATGGCTCTGTACTGGAAGGAGAGCTACGAGGCCTTCATGGTCAGCCTGCATAAGAGAGAGAGGGAGAGGGGCGAGAGCAAGATCCGCTTCCAGGTTAGTTGAATAAATAAATAAACCATTAATAACTGAAGCCTCTCTCATTAAGTAGGGTCAAAACTTTTTCTCTTGTCTTTCAGGAGCAATTCGTGGAGCCCTTCTCACGCCGTAGCCGTCAGGAGAACCTCCGCTACAACAGCATGCTGAAGCAGCAGCACAGCCAGTACAGCGCTAGCCTCAGGCAGTGGAAGGCAGCACGGCGGGGCCTGGTGTGCGAGAGAGGCCCCTGGGCTGAAAGGTACTGATGTGAACCTCTCTCACCAGCTGCATTTCTCATAGAGATGTTCCAATACCTGTTATATAAGCCAAAAATACCAGTGTTGGCATCGGCGAGTACATATAGCGATCCGTTACCACGTCTTTAAAGTATATTAGCTCCACCCATATAGACCATTCCATTTTCTTTTCTTGGAAATCTTCTTCTTCTGGTAGAAGTTCAAGTGTATAAATATAATTTATGCAAATATGACACGTACAGATATAAATAATGGGTGGCTCTGGGAGTAATATAGGCATGTTTTGTAACTATTTCAGGCAGCAGGATGAGATGCACTGGAGGGTGTCCAGTGCTGAGAACTTCTCCCGCATGAGGTTGAAGCTGGTTCGCAGTTACAACTTTGACTCTCACCGAGAGGCCAGCGCTCTGAGAGACAACCTGGGTAAGACAACGTTCCCTCTTTCTTCGTATGAGCCTCTGTACTGCCATGTGATATTAACTGCTGCACCATATCTCCATGGCCACCTTTCAGTTTTTTATCCCTACTTGTCTGTGCTGCTTTACTCAGGTGTCCAACATCAGCGTGTAAACCCAGAGTCTCTGCTGCTGGAGGCTGTGAAGCAGGTCAAAGTCAGCGACCTGGAAGATGACATCCTGGAGCTGCCGGAGGACGACCCTGCTGCTGCTAACAACCAGTCAGTCCCCTTATACAGTAGAAGAACCTTGATCACATAACAGATACACAGATTAGACTTAACATCTGATTTCCTCTCCGTGTCCTGTAGGGCTGAAGCAGAGGAGGCAGGCCAGAAGGAGAAGCTGGTGCTGTGGGAGGACTGTGAGTTGGTGACAGTGGTGGACGTGGTGCCCGGCCGCCTGGAACTCACCACCCAGCACATCTACTTCTACGACAACAGCCAAGATAAGGAGAAAGAGGAAGGTGAGGGGACAGTCAGAGAGTGGGATGAGAAAATATGGAGAAAACATCATAAAGCTTTTACCTAAACTAACAGTCTGCTTGTTTCCTGAAGGAGTGGGCCACGACTTCAAATGGCCCCTCTCTCAGATCCGAGAGGTCCACCTGCGCCGATTTAATCTGCGTCGCTCTGCTCTCGAGATCTTCCTCATCGACCAGACAAACTACTTCCTCAACTTCAAGAAAGAGGTGATGAGCCACAAGCTAGATTTGTCCAAAAATATTAGTATTCTAATCTAATCTGGTTTCTTTTTTAATAGGAAACTAATGCTGTGTACAACATTGTAATTTCTTATTTAAACAGGTGAGGAACAAAGTCTACAGCCGCATGTTGCTGCTGCGATCGCTCAGTCTCTATGGAACTCGCTCACCACAGGAGCTACTCAAAGCCTCTGGACTCACACAGGTCAGGACACAATAAGTTAGAGATGTTGTATCATTTACAGATTTTAAATTGTGTCAACACACATGTAATTTAATTAGATATATTGTGTCAAATGAGTCAATCAGCTCCATTATTAATGAGTGTAATGTAATATTTTATGTCCGTCACACAGAAATGGGTGAACCGGGAGATTTCCAACTTTGACTACTTGATGCAGCTCAACACTATTGCAGGCAGAACGTACAACAACCTGGCTCAGTACCCAGTGGTACGTTCCCCTACTGAATACACATTTTGTACGTCTCTGTTGACTTTGTGAAAGTGAGTATTTGAACTGATTTGTTTGTGGGCTTGTTTCCAGTTTCCCTGGATTCTAGCTGACTACACTTCAGAGGAGCTGGACCTGTGTGATCCTCGGGTGTTCAGGGACCTGTCGAAGCCGGTGGCCGTGCTTAACGAACGCAACGCCAAGGCTGTTAGAGAGAAGTAGGTTTCATCACTGCCTATTTCAGGTCTTATTCGGAATTATTCAAAGATGATAGACGATGGCTTAAGTTTAATTTCTGAATGTGCCCATTAGGTATGAAAGTTTCGAGGACCCAACAGGCACCATCGACAGGTTCCATTATGGCACCCACTACTCAAACGCAGCCGGGGTGATGCACTACCTCATCCGAGTGGAGCCCTTCACATCATTGCACATCCAGCTGCAGAGTGGACGGTAAGGAGGCTTGTGGACTGCAGCAGCAATGTCTGCCCTGTGTCACTGCCACACGTCTCTTGATGGTAATCGTAGCATACTACTACAGCATGGTCAGTCATACTTTCCTGCCTTGGTTTAGGTTTGACTGCGCAGACCGTCAGTTCCACTCCATCCCAGCGACGTGGCAGACCCTGATGGACAACCCCAATGACGTCAAGGAGCTCATCCCTGAGTTCTTCTACTTCCCAGAATTCCTAGAGAACCAAAATGGTGAGGTTGGATTAAAACCTTTGTAATCATTTCACAGATTATATAAATAATTTGAGGGTAGCTCAGAGAATGCCCTATCTCTATACTATTTGACACAGGTTTACATATAATCACGCATCCAGACATTCAGTGTATAATCAACATGCAATTTGTTTAAGTACCTAATTCAATTCTGCTTTGCTTTTATCTCTCTTTGTTTCCTTATCTTTGGTTCTTGCTGTCACCCAGGTTTTGATCTGGGTCGCCTGCAGATCTCCAAAGAACGGGTGAACCATGTCATCCTTCCCAAATGGGCCAAGTCCCCCGAGGACTTCATCTACAAGCACCGCAAAGCCCTGGTGAGGTGCAGTTCCAGTTCTACTGCTGTAGTAATACTTTGCTCAACTTTGCATTTATGCTCAACATTATATATGGAAAGGGATGGAGCCTTCTGCGTTTTTTTCTGAGTAACTCTCGATTCTGCGCCGATCTCGATTTTTTGAAAAACTGGATTACAGCCTCAGTGTATGTGTGTGTGTTTCCAACAGGAGTCAGAGTATGTATCAGCACACCTTCATGAGTGGATTGATCTGATCTTTGGCTTCAAGCAGAGGGGCCCTGCAGCGGTGGAGGCCCTCAATGTCTTCTACTACTGCACATATGAGGGTAAAAAAATCCACAACAGCTCAGCTACCATGCTGTCATGTCCCATTAGGAGTTTTCTCATATAATCTGTAATAAAAAAGTAAATATGATTAATTGCACAAGTTTTACTTCCCTAACCCTAACCCTTATTGAGACACCTAAGTTCAAACATTGTGCAGGTCAATGACCTCTGTAAATAATAAGCGTTGTGTTGCTGCAGGGGCCGTTGACCTGGACGCCATCACGGATGAAAAGGAGCGGAAAGCCGTGGAAGGCATGATCAGCAACTTTGGACAGACACCCTGCCAGTTGCTCAAGGTGCAAACAAACTATTTTACAATATAATCAAAAAGACTTGTTGAACCTGCAGTTACTTAAGGAAATGAAGTTCTGTAGCTGTGTTTGTAATTCAGATTTTGACTTTTAGGAGCCTCACCCAGTGCGTCTGCTTCAAGAGGAAGTGGAGAAGAGGAAAGCTCAGCTGGACTCGTCTCCTCTCAGCTTGTTCGAGCACCTCAGTGACCTCAAGTCCTTCTTTGTCGAGGTTCGATCTCTGCTGCTCCTTTACTAATGAATGGAAATCATAGTTTCTTATTCTCAATTTTTAATGAAAACTTCCCTCTGTGATGACTCTGATTTCTATTCTCCCCCCCCCCCCCCCCCCCCCCTCATGTTCCAGGGCATCAGTGATAATGTGCCGATGGTTAAGGCTGTGGTGCCAAAGAATCAGTCTCATTCCTTTATCACCCAAGGGAGTCCTGACACTATGGTAAGACTGGCGATTATGATGATAATAATAATACAACTGCAGGGTGGTAATTTTAGTTTTCTACTCTTGTAGAGTATGTAAAAGTTGGAAATTAATTTGATGGTAGACAATTATAGATACAGACATTTTCATGGAGTTTCCACTGTCTCCAGGTGACGGTGAGTCAGAACTGCCTGGTTGGGACCCATGGGTGGCTGCCTTACAACAAGAATATATCCAACTACTTCACCTTCATCAAGGACCCCACAGTGTCCAACACCAAGTGAGAAGACGCACAACACTTCACAGCTCAGTGCAGCAAATCACTGTCATGCTGCTCTTGTGTCCTGATGGATCTTTCAACCTCTCCCCCCCTCTTCTTTCACCATCTCCACCTAGGACGCAGCGTTTCCTGTCAGGACCCTTCGCCCCTAGCATAGAGGTAACAACAGGGCTGTTTGTGGTCTCCCATGATGGCAAGTTGCTCTTCAGTGGTGGACATTGGGACAACAGCCTCCGGGTGACCTCACTGGTCAAGGGCAAGACTGTGGGGCAGCACATCCGCCACATGGGTAAAGAAAAGTCTTTATCTTGTCTTGTGTCACCTCTAAAACAGCAGGACATTTGCAAAATTTCTAGTACATCCTGTAATATGTTTGTTTGTTCTCTTCTCCAGACATTGTGACCTGCCTGTCAACAGACCACTGTGGTATCCACCTGATCTCCGGCTCCAAGGACACAACCTGTATGGTGTGGCAGGTTCTCCAGCAGGTTAGGACACCAACGACTCACTCATAGTCAAAGACACTTATTGACATTGGTTTTTGAAAATGTTTTATTGACTCTTGAGTTTAACTTTCTAGAGAGAGATCAGCTTTAATATGCAGATCTATAGAGAAGTGGTTTGTCCTTGAAAAGTCACACCCAACTATGCAGAATCAATGACATAAAAAAGCCTTTTATTAAGCCTAGTCCACCATTTGTTATTACCTACATGTGTTTTATTATCTTGTTGTTTTGATGTTGTATTTTAATGTTTTATCCATGTAACTACATCCTAATAATATTCTACCTGCAGGGTGGAGCTCCTGTGGGTCTCTGCCCCAAACCAGTTCAGGTTCTGTACGGACACACAGATGAGGTGGTCAGCGTCAGTATCAGCACAGAGCTGGACATGGCTGTGTCTGGATCACGGGTAAGGACACATCATTACACATAAGATTAAAGACGGATTGCTGTCAAAAGGGAAACTGTCAAAGTGTGTGTGTTTGTTAGTAAATGTGTGCACACACTCTTTGTGCTCCAGGACGGGACAGTGATCATCCACACGGTGCGTCGTGGTCAGTACATGCGTTGCTTACGACCGCCCTGTGAAAGCTCCCTGCCGCTCTCCATCCTCCACCTGGCCGTGTCCTGGGAGGGTCACCTGCTGGTCCACACCTGCCTCGAGGGCAAAGCTACACTTAAGGTGCATGCAAGTTTTTTTCTCCTCCCACACATATAGACATTGAATGAAAAGAGGGAAAGGCTCCCTCATTACAGCACAATGCTTCAGTTCAAATTCTGCTTAGTTGCCAGCTGGACTAAATCTCCACCTCAAGGGAAACTGCACTGGTTGGTGGAGGCATACCACTGTAGGGTAGTAATTCTCTTTTTTTCTGTCTCCCCAGGATAAAAATGCTCTTCATCTTTACTCTGTGAATGGAAAGCACCTCTGCAGTGAGCCTCTGAAGGAGCAGGTGACTGATATGTGTGTGTCAGGGGAGTATGTTGTCCTCGGCAGTGAGCAGGGATACCTCTCCATCCGTGACCTCTACAGGTAAACTTCCAAACTTGTGTTTATCATCAGTTGAAATTTTCACCTCGTTTTGGAATGTTCTTCAGCTCTTAATTCTGTTCCTCCTGTTCAGTCTATCTCTGTGTGCGGAGCCCATTGCCATGCGGGTGCCGGTGCGTTGCGTCTCGGTCACCAAGGAGCAGAGCCAAGTCCTGGTGGGTCTGCAGGACGGCAAGCTGATCATTGTGGCCGTGGGAAAGCCAGCGGAGGTAAAGAACTCGCTGAGGAACTACATCGCTCAGAGCCTGGAGGGTTCGCCGCTCATGGCCTCCCCCCTGCTGGCCCCGCTAAGAGCCCGCTCGCCAACACGCCTGTTGCACCAGCGCGACCAGCTGGTGTTTAGCCCCACTTGCAGCTCCCAGAAACGCTAGTCCTAGTTCCTGTTCTCTTCTAATGCTGTAGCGCTGTTATATACACATGTACACACACACAGACACACACACACACACACACACTTACCTCTCCTCAGGGATGGTTATCACCCACAGTCAGTCATTGGGCTTCACTGCTCTCTTACCAAACCACACACACACTGTTGTGTTTTTATAGTTGTGAGGGCACTCATTGACTAAATACATTCCCTTGCCCCTTACCCTGTGGTGGGGGAAGTACTCAAACATTTTACTTTAGTAAAAGTAAAAATAATTAGACAAAATATACTCAAGTAGAAGTACCACATTAACTTTTCTACTTGAGTAAAAACAAGTAATGACTTGCTGCTGCAGGAAGTGGGGTGTAATGTCACCTGCCCACTCTGATCAGTGGACCAGTTGCCCCTTATTGATTACTTGAACATGCAACATAATTCATTTAAAATATATTGTGGAGTAGAAAGTACAGATATCTGCTGATATGTTCGGTGGAGTAATCCTTAAGTGAAGTACTGATGCATAAAAAATGTACTAAAGTACATTACTAAATAAATGTACTTTGTTACATCCCACCACTGCCTTTACCCTAACCTTGACCATCACAACTAAATGTCTAACTCTAACCTAATGTCACCCTCACCCCAAAACCAAGTCTTAACCCTCCAACAGCTCTTGTGAGGACCAGCCAAAATATCCTCAGCACGTCCAAATGTCCTCACAGCGACAGTTTGGAACCAAAATTGGCCCTCAAAACTCTAGAAAGACAAATACACACACACACACACCTTTTCACCTGAGCCACACAGATTTAACACATTCCTTCATCACACAGCTGAGCAGGCAGTCGCTACATCAACCACAACTGTGACATGAAAACTTGTTGCGTTTACCTCATTCAGTTTTTTTGTTGTTTTGTTGTTTTAATAGCATCTGTGCAATTTTCGACTTGATTTGGCCATTAACCTGGGAAACTCCCACACTGTTTACCTGAAGTGTCATTTTGTTCCATGTTTGCGTGTGCTCTCCGAACTATAAAAAATATGCTGTGAAACAAACGTAACACTAATTAACGCTTCTGCAAATTCAAGCCATATTAAGAGTGTAGCTACAATCTGAATAATGCAAACTAATAATCTCGCGCCAAGTTAGTCTTGATTGTTTTGATAGTGTAAATAGTGTGTTGGTGGTGTAGATGTACGACGTTCCCCCGCTCTGAATCATTGCACCTTTTCATCTTCTCACACAAAAGTCAATCAGGCTTTTGAGTTTTTTTGAGTCACTCATGAATCATATCCCTCCTCCCTTTTTTTCCCCCTCCTCTCCTTTGACTTCATGCTTTTCTTTCTCCACTCCCTTGTCCCAATTCCTCCTCCTCCTCCTCCTCCTCTTCCTCCACTCTTCTCAGATGCGTTCAGGCCAGATCACACGGAAGCTGTGGGGCTCCAGCAGGAGACTGACCCAGATCTCTTCAGGGGAGACTCTCTACAATACCCAGCACAACCACAACTGACCCATCCCAGTCCCCAATGTCCCTAAACCCTCCCCTCCACGCACATCCCACATTCCTCACCTGGTTTGTCTCCATACTTGTCACCAAACACGTTGCCTCATTCTATCCTTAGGAACCCCCTCTGTTCCTCCAGCACCTTTCCACAGTTTAAACGGGCAGTGGGAAGATGCTTTGAGGTGCTTGAGCATCAATTATCACAAAGTGTGCACATACATGTGTCTGTGCATGTAGTCCTGCGTTGGATTGACCGTACGGCGCTGGCGTTGTCGTTCAAATCCAGCAGCAGCACCAGCCTGAGCATCACCTCGCCACTACCCGTGACTTCTCTCTTCATCCCTCAGCTTCTCATTGATTTATTTACATCACACTACACAATATCGTTTCTGTTTCCTGTTGACAGAGGCACTGTAAATTCTCTAAAATCTGACAGGATCTGTCAGCTAACTGCAAGAGAGTGTGTGTGTGTGTGAGAGTGTGTGTCCGCAGTGTGTTACCATGCTCTAGATAAAGATATAGTTTCAAGTGGCCTTGTTGCATCCCCTTAGTTTGCCATCGATGCAGACAGGCGGGTCTGTGCTCCTTAGGCCGAGACTTTTCATTGCCTCAAAGCAGCCTTATGCAGTAAGACAGCTCCATCACTCATAAGACCAAACTCTCTGCCTTTCCCATGGGCTTTTATACGTGTGTATCTGTGATTTTCATATCTTCAGGGTTTTTTTTGTGGATTTCTTTGTTATCTTGACAAATTTATGCATGTGCAACTTGGCATCTGTTCGTACACATGGTGGTCTCGGACCATTTTGAGGATAAGTAGGAGACACGGTGATGGAGATGGTCTTTTTTTTTATGTTTGGACATCGGTGACTTGTTTTGTTTAAGAAACAAACCCGCAAGAGACGGCATCTGTCTTTCGTGTTAGCACGTCTCTTAAGATATAGTTTTGTAAGATAAGACAAAAGTGAAACACTACATTCTAAAGTTTCCATGTGAAGATTTATCACAGCAGTTCTCGTGTCACACATATCCCTCTGTGCTTCATAGAATGTTTTTTAAATTACTTGAATCTGTGTTTATTTATAAGTAAAAGTAGCAGTCTTTTTTTTTTTTAATCTCACTTTCTTCTCCTGAATATACAGACACCGGCACATTTTAAAAACACTTCTGACTGTTCAGACACCTGGAAAAGAAGGAGAAAGAAGAAATCCTCAAGGGCTCTATGAGATGTCAGTGTTAACAGCAATATAGCTCCTTCGCCGGGTGCCTGTCGATGATTTCTTCCAGTTTTTTCCCTAAACATGTCACTCAACCAGCCCTCTGCTGTATCTCCGTCCTCCTGTAGATGAACTGGGAGAGAAATGCACCCTTACTCTCTCTCCTTTCCTTCCAACTGCTCTAACTTGTTCCGACTATTATCATTTATTTTTTTCACATCTCATTCTCCTTCCTGCTCATTGTGGGTTTTTTTTTTATATCCGGGGCACCAAGAAGGTTTTTCTCGCCTTGTTCAGGTGGGACGTGTTGTTCTTGCGTCTTTACTCTTGTCACGTCCGAATCAAACACAAACCACAGTATGACGTGTCTATGGTTAAGAATGTGTTGATTCCTATTTTTGCACCATAATTGTGTGTGTGTGTGTGTGTGTGTGGGTGTGAGAGAGAGAGAGATAGAGAGTGTGTGTGTGTGTGTGTGTGAGGCCATGCTACTGAGGCATGTTTATTTTTTATATCCAAATTCTTGATTTCATCATACATGTTGATATGGTGTCTCTGATTGTGTGAGCGTCAGCAGCCCCCTGGTTGCTTTTGGCTCACTTGTGGGTTTGGCCTTGGACACAGGGTTGCTCTAATGGTTCTCTCGTCTTCTCTCTCTTTCTTTTTTTTTTATGTGATTTTGTATTTAGTCCTTATTTAAAAGTCACAGCAAAGCGTCGTGCAGAGACCAATCTGTGTCCTTCTTTACGAGATTTCTGTCTTTCATTCGTCCACGTTTGTCATTCAGACAAAAGACCACTGTTTGAGTTGTTCCACAACTGCAACAAACGGAGTGCCTTTATCCCAGTGTGATGTTAGATTAGAGTTTTTTCTTTTTCATTACCGAAGCCCGAAGCTTATTGTCCCTGTAAATCAAAAATCAAAGCAGCATTCCACAAGTTAAACCTCCACCGTTTTTCATGGGGAACCAAGAAAATAGGACTTAGAAGCAAAATCAAAAAAGTACTATTTTGTGTCTTAGCAACTCTTCTCTGTGACTGTCACCAAATGGATGTGTGTATATCTGTGATTATTTATGGATACGGTATATATATTGTACAGCATGATTTTTATTTCATCCTATTTGAAATGTACTTTTGCACTTTCCAGGTACTAAATTGTAACAAATTGTTTTAACTTGGCTCCCTAATCTGTACAAACTGCTTTGTATACACAAGTGGAAATGATTATTAAAAATTAAAGTCTTGTCTAAATTTAATATAAATGTGCATCTTAGTTCTTTACGGTATAAAACAGAATGAAGAGTGACTGCTTTGGCTGAGGTGAGGAAACAAACACACGCAGATCAAATCTTAAAGTTTTATTCAAGGAGACAAACATGAAGCAATGTTGTCTGCAAGACAGATCCAGATGTCCACACTCTTATACGCTGTGTCTTTGTGGTCTTCAGGCAGTGATTGGGTACGAGCAGATGGACGCTCTCCTCAGGTCACAGTCAGCGGCCGTCCACCAGCTCTCATCTGCAGGACAGGGTAGGGACAGATTGTGAAAGGAATGTTGGCTTGCCAGACATAACGCACATGTTCTGTAGGATATTCTTAAGATCATGTTTTTAAAATGTAAACATGCCTGGTTACTGGTATTTAAAGTGAAGGAGATGGTCAGGATATCCCAATTTTTTATCCCTGCAGTTATGTGAGCTTAACCCTTTAATAGTGCGGCTAAAAGAGTGGTTTTATAACACAAGCACATACCAGTACATGTAAGACCACATCAACAAACCCCCCGATTGTATGGGATTGAACAAGGCTGCTTTTTATCACTTAAGACCTCAACTTATAGTTGCACTTTAATGACCTCCTGGCCAGATACAGAGAAATGCTGCCTTCACACATTGGCCATTTGTGTGTCTGTGTTGTGTGTGGGTTAGAGTGTGGTCTTACCTATCTGGAACATCTCCAAACACACAGGTTTGTCAGTCTGAATGTTGGGGTGGCCCGGCTTCCAGTCACTGTAACCCCACTCCGACCCGTCTACCCATGATGCCTTCTGGTTCTGAGGTGGGCAACACGCATATGGTTTGTCAAAAATATGCAGACATATAACCTTGATTCACTCTTATTCAAATTTACAGGAAGCTCTCCGATCCCTCACCTAAGTAAAAGTAGCAAAGCCTCATTATACTTCTTAATACTTCCTACATTCTTGCCAAAAGGCATCAGATTTAGTCTCTTAGAATTTGTCAAATTTACAAAAATCTACAAGAATCCTACTTTAAGACCCGAAGACTATTTTCCCATTTCACTTTTTTTGCTTTCTGGTCTCACTTAGCAACAGGACAGAAACAGATGGGTGGTTTTTAAATAAAAGTTCAAAGGTCAATGTTTTACCAAGGTAAGAATAACACTATCTGTCCTGTTGATAACGTATCTGATGACACTCTCCTTGGCCTCCATTCAGTGCCACGGCAAAGGAGCAGACTGCTGGCGTCATACTCAGAGAGCCATTGAATAATAATGGTGATATAAGGAAAGTCCTTCAAACTATCATGTACTATATATACTATTAATACTTATTCCATTTAAAAGATCACATCATGTATTTTGGTGTTTTCTTTGTGAGAGCCTGAAAAACAGTGTCTCCTCTCTCTTTCAAAATATGGTTAATAAACTTTCAGGGTAAATGATCTTGCCTTGACGGTGCCTCCCAGCCAGGTCAACACAGGGTTTTTCTCACCACCCTCGGTCACCAGGGAAACCAGGCGAGAATGCAGATCACTGCTGGGTACAGATGCAAGCTCAGCATTTGGGGCAAGAGCTCTGCAGATGACCTGGAATAAAAGGACACAGGAAATTGGGAGAGTCAATTTGAAGAGCCACAAACGCAGACATTTAGTTATTGAGTGGTCTTGCCGTAGATTGTCTAACCTGTGCGTCCTGGAAGGTTAATGGTGTGGGGTTGAACTCATAGCAGTTTCCATTGATGACCTCTCCCTTACATTCCACTGTCTGTGTTTGGATTCTAGAGGCAGAGGGTTCAGTTCCCTGCCTGAAACCATTTGGGATAGACATGAAGGGTTCGGTTCCCTGTCTGAAACCATCTGGGATAGACATGAAGGGTTCGGTTCCCTGTCTGAAACCATCTGGGATAGACAGGAAGGGTTCGGTTCCCTGTCTGAAACCATCTGGGATAGACAGGAAGGGTTCGGTTCCCTGTCTGAAACCATCTGGGATAGACATGAAGGGTTCGGTTCCCTGCCTGAAACCATCTGGGATAGACAGGAAGGGTTCGGTTCCCTGCCTGAAACCATCTGGGATAGACATGAAGGGTTCGGTTCCCTGCCTGAAACCATCTGGGATAGACAGGAAGGGTTCGGTTCCCTGTCTGAAACCATCTGGGATAGACTTAAGGGGTTCGGTTCCCTGTCTGAAACCATCTGGGATAGACTTAAGGGGTTCGGTTCCCTGTCTGAAACCATCTGGGATAGACTTAAGGGGTTTGGTTCCCTGTCTGAAACCATCTGGGATAGACTTAAGGGGTTTGGTTCCCTGTCTGAAACCATCTAGGATAGACATGTGAGGTTCAGTTCCCTGTCTGAAACCATCTAGGATAGACATGTGAGGTTCAGTTCCCTGTCTGAAACCATCTAGGATAGACATGTGAGGTTCAGTTCCCTGTCTGAAACCATCTAGGATAGACATGTGAGGTTCAGTTCCCTGTCTGAAACCATCTAGGATAGACATGTGAGGTTCAGTTCCCTGTCTGAAACCATCTGGGAGATGATTTGCAGCGTGTACCTCCACCCGCACCCAACCACCACCATTCTTCTGGGCTGGAACATCAACAGGGACTGAAAGACAGAGTGCCTCTAAATTAAAGACATTTTTTAAAGGACAGTTTATCGATTCATATTTTGCATTCGTAAAAGCTAAAGATTCTGGAGAATAAATTACATCTATCTTCCTAGAATAAATGTAACTTTAAAGTTTCCTCACTCTCATCTGTCAGCCACTGTCTTCTCTCCATCTCTCCAAACCCATTCCCAAGAGAGGGGCGGATGACAGCTAGAGGACAAAATATAGAAATGACCTAATTGCACCCGGCTAATCAATGTATTCAAATTGGTTCTTAAATGACCGTATTTGCCGCAGGGTTTCGATGATTAAACTCACCGATGTTGTCTTGCACCAGGCCAGTGTTGAGGTCAACCAGGAACCTTCTGGAGAGCTCAGTACCTTGTCTGTAGCTGTCTGGAATGGGTCGACGGATGTCAGTGTCGTGTTCGGTGCCCATTTGAAAGCCATCGGGGAGCTGGTAGGTTGAAGATGTCTTCTGCAGACCTCGAGGGACTGCGATTGGGACGGCTTGGAGGCCTGAAAGGTACCGTTCATCGTTAAATCACCCATTCACACTGAGGATCATGCAAACAACTGGTCCTGCTGATTCCCTGTCAGATGCTCACGTACAGGCAGAAAGGAAGACCTGGTGATATTGGTTGAAGGAATCTAATACCTCCTTGCAGATTTAACAAATACTTACCTGTCATATCAATTATTAACTTTTGTTCCAGATTAATTTGTACAGCTTTTCTCTCACTGTGTAATAAATCCCTAATGGTCAAAGTTTAATTTCTGTACAGCGACTGAAGGTCAATTGCTCTGATAAAACTATTGATTATCACAATATTTCTGCTTTGGAAACAACCCATAAAGCCACAATTAATTATGATGTGAAATATCAAACAATTAGTTATTTGTAGAAATGGGAAACGATTTTGTTGCTATGTAATCTCCACAGGACAGATTAAAGAATCAAGATCTGTAATTCAAATATCAGTGTGAAGAGTGTTCAGGATAAAACAAACCATGACAATGACATCGTCTACAATAAAAAAAGAAAACTGTTGGAAAAATATTATTATTTTTTTTTTTTTTTTTTTCAAATTTAGGTTAACAATTGTGTTAATATTAGTATTTTAGTTAGTAAAGAGTTTTCTTATTTCAGTGAGCAAATTAAAGTATTCAATAAATCCAGTAACAAAATAAGATATGAACTATCAAGACGTGAATACCTTTACACTTAATGTATCACATGAACAAGGAGAGATTTAGTGATCTTACCTGACACTGCCAGGAGCAGCAGCACGGACCTGAACATCCTGTCAACAGAAGACACAGAGCAACACTGCACAGATGCAACCGATCACATTAACTTAGTTTTTCTGTCGGCTCAGTTTGTTTTGTGAATGACTTCTGTCCTGTGTTGTGTACGCTGATGTGAAGGTTGTCAGTTTGTGCGCTGCTTACCTGAGACAGAGGTGATACACACTGAGCAACTCAGACAGAAAAGGCTTCTGATTTATATGTCAACCTTTCACTTTGAACGTGATCATTCATTAATCTTTATCTCCCGCAGATGATCACTCATATTTGATGCACTTATCAGTGTTGCCTGATAAAGTCTTGAACACAGCGCTGATATAACCGGAGCTCACAAAGTGCAGGCTGTCAGTAGTTGTCCTGTGACGTAGACATATGTTGTACACATCCTGTTTTCTGGGTCTTGCAAAGATATTGAAGGTGAACGGCACTTGGTTTAATCGAGGGCGGCTCAATCAATACTTGTGGACAGAAAGTGGAGATTACAACAGTGTGCAATGTGTAAATGTGACAGTGAAGGTCACTGATGTGTTTTGATGTTGTTGGGAGTATATATGCACTCGAGACCTAGTGACAGGGGTGGAAATAGGAATTCAGGGCCCTTGATTCCCATTTAGAAAGAAGAGTTTGTGGGCCACCTCACTTCAGCAATGTTAAAGTTAAAGATTTGGTTATGAAAGAGCTGATAAATTATACTAAAACTCGAATCTACCTGGTGTATGTGCAGTAATCTACGTCTTGTGGTTGTTCTTTACTCAAATAAATTGTACGTTTCAAATTATTTGTGAATAATCAGTGGCAGATTTCACTGTAAAATCTAATTACATGCATATATAAGATTAAAAGTAACTCAGTCTAAGTGCTGATGGAGGTATCAAAATCAAATCAGCTGCATAAAAGAAATATAAATTATATAGAATTTAAACAGCCAGGTTATGTGTGAATTCGAAAAAAGCTGTTTCTATCTTGATTAACTCATCATGTGATGAGGTGTGGCCTGTTTTTAAACTTTATTTTAAAGTCCAAGGTTCAGTGGATTCTTTATTTTCTCTGCGATGAACTTGGCAGCAGAGAAGAGAGTGAAGGTCCAAAAAATGTTCCATCTGCCTCAATAGAAAAAAAACAATCAGTAAAACTGCTGTGATGGTTTTAAAAAAAACACAAACTCTTTGGCAAAGTTACATAAACACGTTGTTAGCGTCATCGAGCTAACGGTAGTTAGCCCGCAAAGAGCAGGAAGCTGGGGGGAACCACTTCAATATAAAAGTCTTGATAAAAATACCTGGTTTGAATAGCGATAAAGAAATGTCCCTATATGTGAAACTGGATGAATATAAACTTATCATTAACACGTTTTAACCCCTGAGTGGTTTACCCGCGTTAAACTGCAGCACTTTGTCGGGTAAAGCTTTTATTTTGTTCCCGCCCTGACCGGAAGTGTTGCTGTTATGCTAACGGTGAAACGCTTCCCCTTGTCAGGAAGCTGCTCAGGGACGTTGACCTCACTTCTGATGACATTAACCTGAACAGAGAAGCTGCAGGTTTTAAGCTCCGCGGCCACGGCACAATGAGCTGATCGTCTGCGGGACTCACAACGAGCAGCTGCCGCCGGTGACACGTTACGTAGTGACGGTGACACGGCGACGTCCTGCAGCTAAAACGTCTAGCCTAGCCTGGCTAAGCTAACTCGGTCGGTGAAGTCAGACCTCTCCGGGACGTCTCTCCCACAGAAGTGCGGCTTTTCCTCGCTGTCAACTGGACCGTCTTGCGTGTTGCGATCCTCCATCCGCCCGTGTGTCTGAGAAATGGCTTTGGTGACGGCGATGGGGAGGCTGCTGGCTCCCGTGCGGTTAGGGGAATACTGTCGGAGGACGGCGGCGGTGGCGGCGGTGGCTCCGGGCTCCTGGCTGACCGGGCTGAGGGGCTTCACCAGCGGCACACGGCCGCTCAGGTTAGTCGCTTTCCCCGCGGAGGGAGTCGATCAATCTCGTTTTATTCGTCTCACAGGAGTTAACAAGGTGTCACATGCTCAACAAGAGTAAAACTACTCTAACTATTAACTATTAACAGGGAGAAATAAGGTAGAAAGCTCAGAGAGAGCCACACGTGACGGGTCCCTCTCCAGGACACAAGTGCAGAGAGACACCAGGAAAGTAACAGTATTCACAACTTGGATTGGAAGAAACAGTTTGTACCGATATAGAAAAGTGAGTCAATGTTTAAAGTACATGAGAAAATGTCTGATAGAGATGAAGGGAGCAGCAATGGCACATGGATCGAGGAGTTCTTGTCTGTAATGGTAGAATATGGGCTCCACCATCATGATCCAAGTCCAGGCAAAGTTTGAGCTCCACAAGCCAAACTCCATTCAGAAAACAGGCAATTCAACGTGCCATATGCTGCGAGTACACATCAGGCTGAAGAACAAGGTAGAACACGAGTAAAGCCCTTCCGGCCAATCACTATATTGCTTAACTTTGCGTTAAGTACACAGAACAGGTGTAATGGAAGCACCGAGGGGAACCTTATTGATATTTCAACAGTTTGTTCTTTCCTAATGTTGATTCTCTAATGCAAACACATTGTTTGGCCAGTGGTTATAAAGCACTGAAATACAGGTTTTAATGCAAACACGGTTGCTTGAAATTTGGGTCACATTCATGAATGTAGTTTGGGCTGTGTGCCAAGTGTTTAAAAGCCACACTACTAAGTTTATTTAATTTAAATGTGTGCACTTGTAATAAATCCATATAAAGAGACCAGGCAAGACAGTTGTATTTATAAAGTACATTTAATACACAGACAGGGACATTAAATACAATAATGAATTCAAGGTCAAAAAGGACAGCTCAAGAAAGCAAAATAAAAAGGAGTAGAAGGAAAGAGATCAAGAGGTAAAGGAAATAAACATAGAATGAAATAAAGGAATATTGGTGAGATGACACACCGATCAGGACTTTGGGCTCATGATCGTGACAGCTTGATTTGTGTTTATGCCACATAATCACAAACCTCACGTCCGTCTGCAGTGTGATAGTCTCAGAATGAGTTGCTGCAGCTGAATCCCTCCGGCTGAAGGGATACATCCATGTGTGTAGGTGCAAGGCTTTGGACCAAGGCCGGGGTTCCCCAGGGCCAAACAGCCTGTCGGATTGCGCAATGCCTGTTGACTTGCTGCTCAGGTTGAAGGTTTGGTTTGGCATGTCGGCCTTAAACCGGCTGACACCGTCCCCATGTGCTCACGTCAGGCGGTGCCCCCTGACCCTGACCCTCTAATGACAGTTTAAGGCAGTAAACGCCAAAGACTTTGCATGTATATGTTTTTTTGTTAAGCAGATTATGCAGGGTTTCCACTGATCTTTGAGTTTTCCAGGAGGTCACTGAGTTCAACGTTTGTTGCCGGGGTATTTCTGCGGTCACTTAACAGGAACAGTATGACCTGACATTTATTTTGTGGCCTTAGATAATAATTTTCTTGGTCCACGGGTGTATGTTTTTTCAGTAATGACAAAGAGTGGCAGATTGTCAGTGTTTTGGAGCATTCACATGTTTCATTGTCACAGTGTAGAGACGGTAACATATCTGGGTGAGATGGAGAGGTGCCGTACAGTCAATATTTATAATATATAGCAAAAACTCAACAATACACTGCTGAAAACATGGTTATCAATATTATATATGCTCCTTTTTAAGTTCATTATAACCTGACTAAGGCAGTTTGCTTCTAATCATTCAGTCTGTCAACTAGCAGTTCTAGTTCTACATGTTTCATTAAACTGAACAGTTGTTTCTGTCTGTTGGTGTAAATTACCCACTGTCTAAAAATAAAGCTTTTATACAAAGCTGGTGGAATATGTTAATAAATAATAAGACCAGTCTCCCCAAAGACATTTTGACGTGTAGTGATCAGCTCTGACCACTAGAGGGCAGTGGATTGCGGTGAAACAGTCAGTGCTGTGTGAAAATTAACTACAAATATCTCACAACAGATTTTCAGTAGCACTGGTCCCAGTTAACCTTTTTTATTTTGTCATGTTTTAAAATGTCAATCATATTTTGTGATAAAGGAATAAACTGAGCCTTCTGTTTTTTTCTCTCATGCATGTTTCTCAGGTCAGACAACAAGGTGACGGTTAACTTCATCAACAGAGACGGGGAGAAGGTCACGGTGAAGGGTTCCCCTGGAGACTCACTGCTCGATGTCGTCATTAACGAAGACCTGGATTTTGATGGCTTTGGTATGTAAGCACACACACATGTGTATATACACATGTAAACATGTGTATATACCCCCCCCCTCTTCTTTTGCAAGACAAGACATGTTTTACATTCCTATTGTGTGAATGATCTGGATCTCTCTAGAATTAAAAATGTGTGTGTTTGTGTACTGCAGGAGCGTGTGAGGGAACGCTGGCGTGCTCTACGTGCCATCTAATATTTGACGAGGATGTTTACAAGAACCTGGGGCCTGTAACAGACGAGGAGCTGGACATGCTCGACTTAGCGTACGGCCTGTCTGACACGTAAGCAAACACAAAGACACAGGCGCACACATACGAATGTGTGCGTTTTTACACAACCAACAAAGATGTTTGCTTCAGGCAGTGCATGTCCCTCCCTCATTAGTGTTGTTTGCATACAACAGCAACAAGGTGTTTCAGCAGGATTTGTGGGAGACGCGCTCACTTAAGGTTTTAACTCAGAGGTTTTCAGTCCTTTGAAAATATATGTAAACCTGCTAAAAACTATAGCTATAAATAAGGTAAATAAAGAGTAGAGCTTTAATTAATGGACGATTTGATTTATTAAGAAACTGTAATGAGTCAAAGGTTGTCAGCTGAATAGGTGGCCCTTCATATGTGGCACAGGATGCATTTGCGTCAACACAGCGAAAAGAACGTGACCAAACTTAGTGCTGGCCACTTATGATTGGATCACTCAGGACCGGTGTTAATACACAGAGTAAAAGTGTTGCAGACAAAACCAATCTTATCATTTCCAAACCAGCATATGAGTTTTAAACTTTAACGTAAAAGTGACCGGCTGCCAGTGTGGACGCTCGGATGTAACTCCTCATTTCCTCTTCAGATCTCGTCTGGGCTGTCAGATCTGCCTGACGAAGTCTCTGGAGGGAATGGTGGCCAGGGTCCCAGAGAGCGTAGCCGACATCCGACAAAGCAAAGACGGGTCTGGTTAACCGCGGAGCCGCTGCTGTGGAACAAGGGTGTAGACCGTGTGGTTGTGTCCGGTCAGAACTGAGTGTACGACATGCGCGCGCACACACGATGGTAGGTGTTAATCTGCCAGTACTGCTACTGCTGTACTTGGACAAATGCCACGGCACTGCATTTATTTTTAAACCTCCCAACTCACAAGAAATCCACAGACAACTTTTAATAACTAGTAAGCATGAGTACAGGACTTGGACTCAACAAAATTATTTTTATAGGACGTAAAAGTGCCCCCTTCTGTTTACTGCACAGTGTCTGTTCGACATAAACCGTTTATAAAGATGGACGATGCTTCTCTACTTCTTTCCACTATCCAGAAATGAAGCCAGAATATCGTGAGTATGGGCGCTGCCTTCTTGCACATCTGGGGACAGAGTCTGTGCTGTAGCAACCAGAGAATGGATTTATACTATTTTGAGATGCTTTGGCTTCACTTTTGGGGAGATGTCATGTTGTCCATCTTTATATACAGTCTGTGGATAGAACACTGCTGCTGTATTGTGATGAATAACATCGATATTTAAGAGGTCTAAGCTCTAAACTTAGGTAAACCGATCACATCACCTCATTGTAAACTGCCTATTCATCATCTTGTCAAAAACAACATTTATTTGTTGCTATGGATGTAGTGGACGGCAGTGTGTGATGTTGGACTCGCGCTGTCGTCCGCCGCTGTTCTTCTGTTATCTAGCAAAGTGTCTTTTTCTCGTTACTGCGACGTAGTTTCCACGTCGAGTCGCAGAGAACAAGTTTCTTACATCCAAACATTTGAAGATCAGACCCGTCTCTTTCTGTGTGAATCCAGTCGTATCCACTGAACAAGCTGAGTGACACGTGTGTGTGTGTGTGTGTGTGAGCCAATAACAGTTCTCGATGCCTTAAAGATTGTGCTGATACTGACACCCCCTTGGCCCACCCCTCTCCAAAACAACATATTTTATTATATATATATATATATAGATGTACTCCTGCCATTGTTGGTTTGATTAAATCTGTCATGTAACCATATAACTTCAACATGTGATTGTACATAACTAGAACACAAACACATCTGTGCATAGAGTGAAAAATAATGTAATAAAAAGTCACCTTTCTAAAGACGTGTTGAGCTGTCACTTTGTACAATATGGAGTTTGAAGAGAAAATCATCTTAGTAAATCATCGTTTGGTCTTTTTTAATTGTCTATTTTCCGCTTCCAGTAACAAGAACTACAACGGCACATGCAAAGGCCCAACAGTCCCTTTATATAACATAACCACTTTGGTGGAGGCAATAAAATCATCACATTTAAATCAGGTTTTCACTCGTCTGTCATTTTATTTGCAAAAGCAGAGTTTTTAGGCATTTTAAACTTCAGTAATTCTGAGGACAAACATAGTGAAACAATTCCTGTACAGAGGCAACAACATAAAGCATAGACCTTTTATTTAAGCTGCTTAAAATACAAGCTTTAAAAAACATGAATGCTCCCATTAATCATAATGGAAACATTAGGGCGAGATGCGTGTGATTCATTTTAATAAATACAGGCTTGAAAATGTGAAAAGAACATTGTTGGCAACAGATAGAACAAGATACCTAAAATATCTGCAACAGCCTGTATGTTCTCATGGTAATAATGAGACGCATTAGAAATGTTTGAGTAGAAAAGACAAAGGAACGTTTACACTTGATGAGCAAACTTCAGCGGCTTCTAGACGAGTCCGTTCACTGCTGTTGACACAACATTTGGCAAATAGCAACTTGAATAATAAAGCAGAGTTCTAATAATTTTTATGAAAAGCGTAAATGGTGAATAATCAAACTTAACCTACAACTCCACTTGTGTCAAAGTGAAACATACATGTGTAGATCCTTTAAGCTGACAATTTGTACTGACAAAGTTCTGTGCACACGCGTCTTACCCAGGCTGCAATTATTCTACAAGTGATATTAATAAAATGTATAATTATATACCATCACGTCTTCGGTTATGTACAACAGAGGATTAGGGCAGTATTGAAGAAAATATTCAGAGATTTCAAGAATAAGGTCATAATATTACAAACATCAAGTTCTAATATGATGAGAACACAGTCACTTTATTTTTGCAATGTAATGTAATGTGAAAAAATTATTGTATCAAGATCTTTGTAGGAGAAACTGTGCATTGATCTGGAGAAATAAGTTAATCCTTGAAAAAAAATGTTTTGGCTATTTGCTCTAACAGAAATCGGATTGAAAGAAGGCAACACCAGGTCGTTTTTAAATTGGCAGGTTTTTTACTTTGGCCTGATGTAGTAAAAAAAATTCTTTCTGCACATGCAAATCAAGACATGAGGACGTATCAGAAAAATAGTTGATAAATGTTTTTGATGGGAAAACGCTCTTTGCTAAGTGTTAACATGTGTGTATATATACTTAATCATACACCTGTTTGTTCTTCAACAGCAAGCAGGGAGAGAGTTACTGTTATAGGTAAAACATATTTAAATGTAATGTATGTGCAACCAGCTCAGTGTATTCAAGCCTAAAGGCCTTAAACCCCTGTGCTTTAGCCTCTACTGAAGCAGTCGTCTGTAAGCTGGAGAGTTGAACTACAGTTAACTGAGAAACCTTATTAACTCTGGATTGTACTGAAACTAGAAAGGGTTGAATATGAGTGTTTGAAAAGCAGCTGTAGGATTCTGTATCATCATCATTACACTGCAGTAAAGCATCTTATGTTGTATTGATATTTGATCTACTTTCCCTCCAGGTTTAATCCATAGACTGTTTCTAAAGATGGACGACACGTCTCAACTATATATGAAGCCGATATATTCTGAAAAACACAAATGTGACATGGATTTATGACCTATACTGCAGCCGGCCACCAGGTGGCAATCTAGACTCTTCGGCTTCACCTTAAGGGAGCAGTAATGTCGTCCATCTTTAAATACGGTCCATGATTTAATTAGACGTAGGATTCTTCGGCAAAGAGAAGCTGCTCGAAATCTGGCTCCGCCTTGGGGTCGTTGCATCTCTTCAGCCACTCCCGGCGACTCTCCACCAGGGCGAGTGCCACCTGCTGGCTGCTCTGGGGGTTGCTGCGCCGGTGCGAGGAGAAGTAGTCCTTCACCGCTTTGGTGGCACAGGGCGAGACACAGAAACGTGCCTCCGACGTCTCGCCCTGCGGATCCACCTCGGACACCTTCAGTCCGGGGTCGCTGGGCAGCCTCGCCCGGCCCAGGGTGGCGGCTTGCTCCACCACCTGTCGTCCAGGCTCTGACACCCGGCGCTGATGGAGCTTGGTGTTACTCTCGCCCTTAACGGAGTGAGTCTTGTGTCGCTTAAACAGGGACAGAGATGGAGGGCCGTGCTTGTAAAATAAAGATGTTGACGGTTGCTTCAGCTCGCTCACGTCACGTTCAGCTGCACTCCTCTGGTTGGAGATGTCACTGGCTGTAGAGGCGTGGCTGGTGCTGAGCTTCCTGGAGCTATGGAATAAGGGAGATTTAGGGAAGTGGAGGTTCCCTGTAGAGCGGTGGTGTGATGGGGGGCTGGATGAGTCCTGTTTAACACGTCCTCCTCCTCCTGTATCTTTGCAGGACACTTTGGGCTTCTGTTGGCTGCTGGAGACCAGTTTTCCTCCTCCCCTCTCGCCTGCTTTTCCTTTCTCTGGGACGAGTTTGCCAAGTTTGAGCGACATATCGGTGGATCCTTCCTGTTTGTATAAGCACATACAATGAATTTAGGACAATATAATATAATACATTCAATCCAGTCATAATAAGATTTTACTTACCCCAGTCTTGTCCTCGTCTTCTTTTTCTAAGTTGTCTTGTTGGGTCAGTGACAGTCTCCGGTCTTTCCTCAGCCAGGAATTTGGGTGGAGGCCCCTGCAACCTCTTAAAGTCCCCCAGCTGAGTGCTTCTCTGGGTGGGGAGCCTTTGGGAATTGTCTCCAGCTCCGGAGACTCATTCGAGGTCAGAGCGGAGCCGACGCTGGTGGAAAGCGATGCAGAGGTATCGTTGGAGGGCAGGCATGGTGTGGACGGGTGAATCCCCCGTCTGGCTGCACAGTGGTCACTGCTTAGGGAGTCAAGGGAATCCAGGGAGGAGCGTGTGGGTGCAGGGGAGGTGGCGGTAGAGGAGAGGCTGGAGGAGCTGGCTCCCAGAGCTCCTCCATGAAGGTTCAGCTCGCCTCCAGAGTGTGTGTGAGCGAGTGTGTGAATGCTTGGCTTCTTTAAAGGCTCTTCTTCATCTTCCTCATCCTCACCAGTGAGACCGTCGGTACTCCCTGAGACACACGGCCGGAACTTGGTCATGTATGCGATTGCCGGCTCTGAGCGCCGCCTCTGTCTGTGCCGTCCATCCAGGGACAGGGAGTCCAGGGTGGAGGAGGCGTCCATGGTCGGTGAGTCCTGGGTGGGGCTGGAGAGGTGTGGGTCCCGTCTCCGGCCTCTTGATCTCCGCAGCGGGTTTAGCTTCAGACCAAGTGGGCTGTCTGCTTGGGTGTGGTGTGTATCGTGGTGTGTATCCGGGTCTGTGTCTTGGTCGTAGTCGCTGAACGTGAGGATGGAGTCCAGGCTGCCCTGCAGAGCTTTGGATCGAAGCTGCATTCGGCTGCAGAGACCGGGCGACCCTCCGCTGCTGTTGTCCAACTCGTTCTCCAGACTGTCGTAGGACGAGTCGGTCGGAGGGTACTTCCAGGACTCTGATGGGCCAGAAAACAATTTAAGTCAAAAAATATTTATATTTTGATAATCTACTTTTATGGACTAATTTCACTGTGACTTTAAATCTCTGTATCTCTGCATCTCCATCATGTCTGTACCTGATCCCAGCTCGTCAGTGTTGAGCTTCTGTGGCAGCCCTCCAAACAGAGAGGTGGGGTCCTCTCCTAGGATCTGCTGACAGTGTTCTATCATGAACTTCACCAGTTCACACACCTGCAGCACACGAGAAGAGGATAAGAGGAGACGCCTGGTGGAAATATATGTAAAGGTTGTTTTTGAGGAACGTTTCAAGGCTGGTAGTAATCTCCTGCTCTTCATTTCTGAGCGGCTGCTGGTGTTACAATGCTTCCTTCTGTCAGGAACAGGAAAACAGCTTTGCTTCACTATTTTGGGGATCTTGCTCAACTTGTTTCTTCTGATGGCAACTTTAGTGACAAAACTAACAAATGCCTCTTTGTTGCTGAGCTGTGAGACGCTTAGACAGATTTATTTTGCCGTGTTGCAACGTAATAATCCTGGGCGTCTATCGAGGTCAAATTCCACAGTGTATTTGTGATATTCCACCCTTAAAAAACTTATTTGACTGGAATATTTTTGCAGTTTGTTGATAAATGTGTCTGTAAACTCCGTATGAGCCAATAAAGATCTCTGGGATCTCACCTTCTTAGCTCCCTCTCCTTCCACTTCAGGACTACAAGGTACTCCGGGAGGCCAAAGCATGCTGGGAGCGATGCACACCGATAAATTGAAACTCGTCATTTGGTTCTCGTGAGCGTTCCCCTCGATGCCCTGCAGCACGGCCAACAGGTGGCGTAGCAGCAGGGCGTTTCCTTTGGGCAGGCGACAGATCATCCTGCCGGAGGTTGGATCAAGTAGTTAGTAAGTAACGCAAAGAGTCGAGTAGAGTAACAGGACAGAGCGTGTGGATGTTACCTCTGTATGTCCTGCACACGTTCTTCCTCCTCCTCCTCTTCCTCCAGAACATCCATCCATTCTTCATGTAGTTCAGAACACAGCAAGCTGCCAGGGATGCTGCGCAGGAAATCCTGAAAGCATCCACACAGCAGGACATCAGGACTGTGCGTTTAAAAAGAATTACAGAATAAAAACTATCCTGCAAATTATCGTGGATTTCTCCAAAAGAGATCTTTAGTTAACTTGCATTTACTGGCATTAAAATGGACTGAGGCAAATATAAATAATTGCTGCGTAAAGACGTGACATCTCTGTGTTATCCCTCCAGATAATAAGAGATTATAATCCAGATTACATTAACAACATGTAGGCTGCTCTGCTGTGAACAGCTTGTCCTGCTCACGTAGCTGCATATCATGTCACACTGAGGCTGAGCAGGATGGAAGCAGATTAATTTTGTGCTTATAGATGTGGGTTAACAAGGTTAATAACAGTGATGCATGCACACACATACACACAGTTTTCAAACCTTAAAGACTCCGGCTATGATGAAGACGTGGTCGCGGGTCAGAGGAAGTTGAAACTCTCCGGCGTCCAGAGTGTCCCGCAGCTCCCTGACCGCCCGAGCCCCCGCCGGCCGCCGGAAGATCCCCCGTGTCCACGAACCCTCGTGGTACAGGAACGCCAACATGTCCTAATGGGACAGGAGAGAGAAAGTGAGGGATCATCGTCCTCCATATTTCTCCATGTAGTAAAAAAAACAAAGCCGCAAACTCTGTTTAGAATTCATGATACTTTAAGTTTCCAGCCTGATAACTGGAGATACTTGCTCTCTACCTGAAAACGACTTAATTGGACACGGTCCCAACAGAATGAATCCCTACATGTGGCTGCAGAGGGCGCTGTTCTCAGTAAAAGTTACGTAGTGTTACTTTAATCGTCAGTGTAACCACTCACCATGACCGGCTTCGGCAGAGCGTCCTCTACACAAACAGCGCTGAGTGGCTGTCCGAACAGGAAGCCACGGGGCGCAAGTGACAGCTCATTGAGGTGGGAGGAGGAGCCTCGCCAGAACGCCCAGGTGATGAGGGACCGCCTCCTTTTAAACGGCTTCTGAAACAAGTCTGGAAAGACAACGCAGTTTCCCAGAATGCATCAGTATACATCTTTCACATTTCTTTTAAATTACACTAACCGTCATTTACAGATAACAGAGTGAGGCTCTATGCACAGTGGATGGTCTCACCTGCAGATACTTGCTGCAGCGTTTCCGTGGGTCGAGGCTTCAGGATGAACTGGCACTGCTTGCTCACCTGCAGCTGCTCCGCCTGCAGCGCCCTCTGTCTGTCCGCAGCTGGTGCCGAGGCGTCCCTGCCTCCCTGAGACACCGAGCATCTCACGTGACTCATCTGGATGCTGAATGGAAACTCATGACCTGAGACACAGAGGAGGAAACAGGATCAATCCCTGGAGGCTTGATATAGTTCCCATAGAACAACAACCACGGCGCCAAAACAGCAACGTGCACAAGTGAGCCCTCGCTGCCAGGAGCTAACTGTGTTTTCTGAGAGTGAATGGTACCAGTGTGTTTAAAAGACACATCTCGCCCCCTGTGGTGGGGATGAGAAACAGAATCACAGATCGACCAGGAAACAATAAATTTAGAACAACAGGATGTGTTGTTTAAGTGTTGCTCACCTATCAGAGGATAGGGAGTGTTGTCCCTCTTCGAGATGACCCACAGCTGATAGTCTTTCACATTCCCCTGAGCAGAAGACACAGAGTCAGAGAGACAAGACACGAGATGCTACCAGACCTCAGAGGACGGGATGGCAGGAAGAGAGATGAAAGAAACGTATTCACCCTCAGTGTTCACATGCTGCTGGTTTACATCACATGTAAATTGTGCAGCTAAGCTGGTGCAGGACTAAAGTGTTGGTGCTGAGCTGCAGCAATAAATCTGAATCAAGGTTTTTGCAAGTTTACATGATCAAAAATATAGAAAAAAATACTATAATACCACAATAAACTCTTTCCTCTCATTTAGTCTTTATCACTCACGATGATGCTGAACTGCTGCAGAGCCAGTCGGATCACCTCATTGGTTGAGTCTGAGTTGCTGACAGGAAGCGTCTTGGTCTAGTGAGGGGAGCAGGAGACACACATGTACATCATCAGGAGAAGAGAGCAGCACGACAGACACACACTGACTAATATTTAAAAGTTTGTATATAAAATGTTCACTGTACAAACAGAGTAAACTTACAACAGCGAAGGAGTTGATTCCCTTCCCGTACACTCTCATTGGAATGGTTTTAGGCTCCTCCTTCTCTTTCTCCTCTTTTATCCGACTGCAGAGGACACAAAGAGGAAACACCAAGTGTGAGGCGTCCATCACACACACACGCATGTAGATATACACACACACACACACACACTAAGTTGTGTGAAGGTAGAGTTTACCTTTTGAGGAGGGAGAGCCATCTCTCCTTCTGTTCTGCTGAGCTGAGGGACACAGTAGAAACATGTCACACATTATTATAGTGTGAGTGTGTGTGTTTCCTATTTTAACTCCACACCTGTCCATGTGTTCTGCCTTCTGTAATTTTAAAGAAAAATAAATCTGGAGAGAAGTTTTGAGTTCGTTCCTTATAAATGATCCTGGTCCCTGTTTACTCCTCATCCTGTCTGTTTTCTGTTCTTGGCCTTTAGGGTCGAGTTTACAGCGTCATCAACATATTTACTATTGAAACATAAACACATTTTACAGCCGCTGACGTTCGGCGGCGTGAACGGGAAGTTTCACTCGGAGTCGCATTAAAATGTCTCCAGGTTACAACCTTCTAAACACGGTGCTATTAAACAAACACTCACACTCAGTGTTACAGTATACAAAGAATTACACTGATCAGAGAGGCTGGATATGTTTACATGAACATGTTTTTATACGCCCAACACATTCCAGCTTGTTTCTGCATCTTTGTGTGTGTGTGTGTGTGTGTGTGTGTGTGTGTGTGTGTGTGTGTGTGTGTGTGTGTGTGTGTGTGTGTGTGTGTGTGTGTGTGTGTGTGTGTGTGTTACCTAAACATAGCACCACAGTTGCAGGTGGGCCAGCCCATGACGAAGCTCCTCTCAGGGTTGGTGCTGCCCTCACACACCTCGTCCATGCAGCTCGCCGTCCACATGTCACACACACGCACCTGGGCCTTCTGCTTGAAGTGGTTGGCTGACCTGAGATCGTAAAGAGATGGCGTGAAAACACACACATTTTTACCTTGGACTGTGGAGGGAGCGAGGAGCAGCCAGAAATGTCCTTAACCCTGTGCTCACTTTGCTTTGGCGATAACCAGGAGGTCATCAAACAGGAAGAGGTGTCTGTCCTGAGTCTGCATCCCCGTCTTCAACTGAGCGTGTGCGTGGAGAAGAAAGGACCTATCAGAGGCGGCGAGGAAGGACTGCACCAACGGACACGTCTCTGGACACAGCGGAAGCAGGAAGCTCTCTCTGAAACACCAACACACGGAGCCCGTCAGCGAGAATAATCACAATATGTCATTTTGAAGTTGCAGCAAAAGAAATCTGTATAGTTTTTTCCAAATATCCAGACTGTGAACACGTCTGACATGGAATAATTCTCTGGAGATCATGTCTGAAAACATTATTTGAACTGATACTCAAATTGGGCACAAGATGTTAAAGCAATATTTGGTGTCTGCCACTATCACGGCATTTAACAGCCACAGCTAAACTTTGTAAATGTCCAAGTTTCACTGTGACACCTTCTCTTTTGGAGGAGGATGGGGAGTTAGGGGGAAAGTCTTCACTGCAGAGGGGGAACATGCAGGACAGTGATATTCTCAGTATGGACTTAACTTCTCTTAGCCTTCTTCCAAAGCCCTGCAGTGTTACGCAAACTTACGTCAATATCTAAACTCTTTAAACTGCTGCTAATGTCTCCGAGTGGCTCTGACATCTTCTTGTGTAACCCACTGACAGCGTGACTGGGTGGTGATGCTGGGCAGCAGCTAACTCATTGGTTGTTCTGAGGTGGACAGTGTCAGTTCATCTGAAGACATGTTCCGTGGTGATGAAAGCAGGACTCAGTCATCCCCTGCTGCTTAGGATGAATGACATGTGCCTCTTTTATCTGAAGATCTGGCCCGATGTTGACACACTGCACGTTCATTGAGTTTGCATGATCCACATTTGACTTTGGATTCAATAGAGATGAATGAGGCATCAAAGTCTCTCGTGTTCTGCTCGTTATGTAAACTGTGTTGAGTCAGAGGCCGTCGGATCCAGAGCAGAGGGCAGCGTGAGGTCAGTCACAGCCAAACTACAACTGTATCTTTACACAGTGTAACATTCAAACAGGTACATGTACATGGGTTTGAATGGTGTGGCTGAAAGGGGGATTTTTTACCTATGAATAGAGAGAAGTCATAAAGATGTAATTTTTAATTTGATGTGTGTCAAGGCCAATTTTTGCGTAGGAGGAGCTTTTTAACGAGGTTATTTCTTCTTCACTTTCCTTCTCAGTATGTTCTACAACAGATACTATAAATAGCTGCTGATCCTCTGTTAAGTCTGGTTACAGGTGGATTATCTATCCCAGTGGATTCAACACCTCAGTCAGTGTTGTGCCAGGGGCATGTGACTGTGTGTGTGTGTGTGTGTGTGTGTGTGTGTGTGTGTGTGTGTGTGTGGCCTGACCACAGCGACCTCTTTGTGAGAGAACAGGAGGAGGTCTGGCTGTTTCTGCAGATGTTTTAATTGACCCACTCAGCCTGTCGAGTTGTGTGGTGACACTGAACTTCAACCTACACGTGCTGGTCAACTTACAACACTTACACAATGGCTTCAACAGCAGGACCATAAACTCACTGCTGCAAGGACCTTGCACTTTTAATTTAGAAGACGACTATCGAATCTACGTGCTGATTGTGATTTGTTACCTGGAGACGGTCTTGGACCTGGTGAGAGCTTTGGTGAAGACCAGAGACGGAGCCGACTGACGCCGATAACTTTGAGACTTCATCCGCTAAAAGAGACAAAACAAAGTTCAAGAAAATCTGAGCATATACACTGAGGCAACCAGGGTATAAAGAAATCAACCTAAACTCACTTAACACACGTCTTTTCTTGATGGGAACGACTTACATTTTGCTTGTTTGCTTATTTCCTATCATCAATATTCGTGTTTCATTCCTGCCACACTGCTCTGTAAAACTAAAAGGCTCAAATCCCACCGTGTGTGCGTCATGTTTACTCTCCTCACTTGTTACATAGGCACCTTAATGTTCCGTCCATTCATTACAGAGCTGGGACTGACCTCGACAACGACAAGCACGGCAGCAGGTTGAAAGAGGAGACATTAAACACAGAGGAATGTCGGAACATGAAGATCAGTGTTCCATCTCTCTCTGAACTCTCTCACACTTCAGATATCATTGCTGCATATTGAAAGTCACGTTTATTTTCTGTTTCTGTGCCTCTCAACACTTCCAACATTATTTGAACCCACCCGCTGACATTATGAGATCCTCTTTTTCTCTGCTGGATCCTCGTTTCCTCACGAGGATCAGTGAGGACTCATTTAATCTAATTGTAGAAGGATTTCTGAGTGTGAAGCGAGGTGACAAACAAGCTTTACACAACCATAGTTCATCCACTGTATGACGGACTAACACGACCTGTGGCACCGTCACATTTCTTCTGTTATTTACTCCACCTGAGCTTTAAGGATTTCCAGCAGATAGAAAGACGAGGGTTTAGTAGTTTCACGACTGAGCTCTCAATGTAGTGGACGTTTAAATTCTCTGGGTCTTTATTGTCCCTTTAATATCTTATGATTTATGACAATATGCAGGACATTGGAACAGATTTTTTAATCGTTTTTACATACAGAAATACTCCATATGTTTCTAGTTGATAAGTTTGCTTTTAATCACTTATTTGATTTCATAAAAACGAGGGTAAACTGCAGACTCTGTCTCTAAATGTGCAAGATGGCAGCGTTTGCGTCGGGGATATTTTGGCTTCATTTCTGGATAGTGAGAGGAAGTGGAGATGCTTTGATGATGACATCATTCCTACATATGATCATGAATCAATTTTCAATCTATATAAGCTCCAGGTCGTGTCTGTAGTCCTACAGGACGCAGCGATACCTTTAAAAAAGCATTTTTGAACCACACATTTTGTGGAGTGTGAACTTTAGATCGTCCCTGCAGCTCTTTGCAGAGATATCTCTGGAAAACGTGTTTTTCTCACACATTCTCCGTCAGCAGGTCGACCACAGTCTCCAGTTTGTGTGCAGGCTTTAAAACATTCTCAGTGCAAACAGAAGTAAAAGAGTCCACAGTGAGAAAAGATCAACCCCCCCCCGCCCATCAACTGACACACACATCCACACATTTCTGACATGTCACGATGTAATATCGTTGGTTTAGTCGTGTCGCACGTTGGTGAAACATTCCTCACACTCCAGCCACAACATTACAATGTTACCTTTCAGCCCTAAAAATACACAGAGACATAAGAAGCTAATGTGGAAACATGACTTTATCTGCTCTGTTGACCAGCTCTGATATTAGTGACTGTGTCCCAACACACAGCAGCTCAGAGAGAAGTAAGCTGGGCTGGACTCGTGCCTGCAGTGTTTCACCAAACTGTGACGTTTCTGGGCTGTTTCATTTACTCTCTGCGAACTTCAGTGGATATGCACATATCACAGTGATCTCTGTGTTTGCTCATACTGTCAAACACCTACAGGACCTGCAGGGACACTCAGAACATACATGTGGAATCATTAACCGAAACAAGGACAGAGCAGCAGGACTCGTTTCTTACATCACCATGACGTCTTGCAGCCACAGACTAACTGATGAACTAATCAATCCATCAATGAAATGTAAATAAAACCTTTAGATATTAGGCTGAATATCAGATGATACACTGCACAATAGCTTCGCCACATGTCAGTCACACAACGGTCAAGTTAAGTGTAGATCTACAACAAACCAGTGAATTGTTATTTTCATTATTGATTCATCTTATTATAATTGAATTTATGGCATTATTTGCTTTGAAAATGACATTGAATGATTAATCAGTTCTAAAATGAATTGGTGATTTATTTCTGAGATGCTTTCAGCCGGATCAGGGGGCAGAAACATGTTAAACCACAAATCCAACTACTGACCTACTGGTGCAGGTGGGTGTGACCCCATGGCAGGTACATGATGGGTTTTCTCAGGTGAAATAACTGAAGATGGAGACAATCTGATGCGCTTTTACGCACCAACTGAATCTTATTAAAGTTTCTCCTTAAAACGTAAAATCAGACACGTGTTACCAAAATCTGGATGAACGCCTCAGGCGGTTGAAAACGTACCCGTTTGTTTTCCTGCTGCCCTGCTCCCCCTCGGCTGAGGCTGTCCTGCTGCTGCTGGGGAGACATGTTGTCCATCCAGCCTCCAGACGTGCTCCGGCTCACTGTCCAACTGTCCCTGGGGGATGCAGGGGACACAGGAATCCCATTAATAACCTCCGTCTCCGGAAGATGGAGACCATCTCAACACAAGCTCGGAGGAAGTCACTGAACGTCTGCAGCTCGGGACGCAGACAGTAGATTCTGTGAGGAGGAAAGTTCAGGTGAGTTTTTAGATAAAGAAAAATATAAAAACAAGTGAGTAATAGAAGCAGCTGAGACCAGAGTTGTGCGTCCTGCTCAGCATCAATGAAGGCTGAGCTGTAACCAAAGCACCTCCTGTCTGGATTATCTGTGCCACTTCTTAATGCGTCTTTACGCACAGAATGGAGGCGGCGCCAACACGCTGCCAAAAAAAGAGGTCCGCCTATTTTTAACATCATTAATTTCGCACAATATCCTTTATTTTTTTTTAACAAATGAGAGGACAGAGTTTACTTTGGGGATAAACTAACAAACACGACTACATGTCAAATGTCACCTTGTATTTATATGGTAGAAGACACAGCTACTGATATTATATATACAAGAAAAGAAAGATAAAGAGTGAGTAAATACTCATGCTACATGCATAAATATTACTCTACTCTGAGTAAATTAAGTTTTAATTATGCTTCAACATACCCTTCCTTACTTGGCTGTAGTACTAGAATGCCGCCACAAGAGGGAATCAAAGGTTCATCATTTACCATATTGAAGAAACACATATATTGAAAAAGAGCCTTGAGATTATAAGAATAATCTCATTATATTACGATAATAAAGTCATAATATTATGGGAGTAAGGAAGCAAAAATTTCCTCTGGATCCAAAATCTTGAATCTCCTTGTTTCTAGAGAAACTCTGAAACGTCTTTGAATATCACACAGATGAGTGATGATAACCATACATGTCCTCCTCCACAAGAGGGCAGTATACCCCGAGTCCGTGTGGTTCTTCCTTCAGAATAAACTTTTCAAAATCTTGATACTTATGATGATGTGACGCTGATGTGATGAAATATTACGTATTTCGTAAGTAAGTAATAATAATAATAAGTAATAATAGAAAAACTTTATTTATATGTCACCTTTCACAGCAGTTACAAGATGCTTTACAAGTTAAAAATGAAAAGTGAAGGCAGATGATAGGAAACAGTTAAAAAAACAAAAACAATAAGAAACAATTTAAAAGCTAAATAAACGAGATAAAATGAAACATTATAAAATGATGAAAATAGACAGTTAGGTTTTAGAGATTTAAGAGACCATAAGGAGTTGGAGGGTTTTTTTATTGTTGACCTTAAAAGTCAACCATAAAATCTGCAATAAATTCATGCTGATCTTTTAATGAAGTATAACTGAACAGGGTGCTCCACATTTCTTATATCAATATTGAATTCTCTTTTTTTCTCCATAGGCAACTGCACCACAGTCCTGAAACTGCAGCCTCCAGTACTGACGACTCCACATATATAATATTTAAACCTCATCTCGCTTACAAACAAACAAAGGGACCGAGGGGACCTTGTTGTTATGGCCAAGACTGAAGTATCAGGGTCCAGGGAGACGTACTATACTATGACCTTTTTCAGATATTTTAGATGACACTGTACTATGACATTTTTAACAAAGATTAGACCATATCCTTTCCTATCAGAATCAGAATCGAAGTTCACCATCATCGTCTTTGGCAGGTTGAACGTCTTCAACTGCAAAGTGCTCCCTCTGCTGGGCTTTTCTGGTGAAGGATCCAGTGTTCAGTTCCCACTTCAGGTCCTGGGTGATGAAGGTGCCCAGGAGACAGTTACTCCATGCATAAGACATGATTTTAAAAAGGGTTAGACTTAGGGGTAGGTTAGTATGTCGTCTGAAAACTGGTAAAAAAGTCCTGCTCCAACAGACTGAGCTACTTGACCAGACACCTGCTGTTTCCTTCTTAGAAGCTTCTTCTCTAAAGTCCAGCTCCCAATGCAAACACCCAATGATCTGTTGAAGTCCAACGCTCAGATTAAAGACTTGAGGACCCAAAGAGAAAGGATTGTCTGTCTGGTCATGTAGCTCAGTCCTATAGAGGATGGACTTGCAAACCAAAAGTCCAGAGTTCGATTCTTATGAAAGTCCATCCTTTAAAAAACTGAGCTACTTGACCAGAGACACACAAGCCTCCTTCTTTGAGTTCTCAAGTCCAACTCACTGACACTCAGTGAAATTATGAAGTTATACACATGAAAGACTTTAGAACCCAAAGAAGGAGACTTGTGTGTCTCTGGTCAATAACTCAGCTTCTTAGAAGATGGACTCTCATAAGAATCGAACCCACCACTTCAGACTGCGTAGTCCATCCTCTATCAGACTGAGCAACTTGGTCAGGATAAAGAATGTTCTGGGTCCAACGCTCATTAAACTCGTTCTCTCAAGTGAAAACGCACTGTACATATAGAACATCCGTTAAAAACATTCCATCATCCTCCTGTAGCGTAGAGGAAAGGCTGCAGGTCTCGCTAGCAGAAAGTTCTTGGTTCAAAACTCACTTAGGTTAGTTTTAAGTTCTCTTGTGAAAATGCACTATACATATAGAACGTCCGTTAAAAGTATTCCATCGTCCTTCTGTAGCGTAGAGGAGAGGTTACAGGTCTTAATAGCAGAATGTTCTTGGTTCAAAACCCGCTGTTGTTAGCTTTAAGTTCTCTTGTGAAAATGCACTATACATATAGAACGTCCGGTAAAATTATTCCATTGTCCTTCTGCAGTGTTGAGGAAACGCTACAGGTCTTACAACCAGAAGGTTCTTGGTTCAAATCTGGACACAGACAGTTTTCCATTCTCCCATTCAAAACCATTCAGGGGCAATTTTGTATTGTTAACATGATACAAATGAACAAGACAAATAGAACATCTGTTCAAAGGACTAAAGGAGACCTCCGCTAGCCTAGAGGAGATACTACAGGACTTGGCTCCTGAAGGTTCTTGGTTCAAATCTGACCAGAGCCAAACTGGCCTTGTCCTTGGCTTTGGCTTTGGAGCAGGGTGTCGAGTGTTGAGTGTAGGGGAGCAGGTGGATGATGATCCAGGGGAGCAGGTGGATGATGCATAGCTGTATGAAAGAACCCAGTCCTCACCAGTCTCCGTGCAAAGCACGGAGTCTGGGTGAGTCCAACAATGTGTCTCCTGCCGCAACCAGGAACTAGTTGAATAGTTGCATTCTCCACATGCTTCGCATGCGCAGCATGCGAAGCATGGGAGAATGCAACTATTCAACTAGCTTAAAAGCATTCTCCCATGCGAAGCATGGGAGAATGCAATATTTTATTTTAGTAATATAAGTATTATAAGTATTGTGCGGAGTGCAATAAAGACAGAGTATAATTAAGTCTTTTTTTTATTTTTAAGTGTAAGTGTAATTTATTTTTAAGTGTAATTTTGTATATTTTATTTTAATTAATTCTTTTAAATTGGATGGTTCATGGGAGAATGGTAAAGTGTCTTTTGTCAGATTTGAACCAAGAACCTTCTGGTCCAAAGACCTGTAGCATTACCTCCACACTACAGGAGCACAATGACATTACTTTAACAGACGTTCTATATGTAGAGTACAATTTTCACAAGAGATCTTAAAGCTCACCATAGCAGGTTTTGAACCAGGAACCTTCTGCTATCAACACCTGTAGCCTTTCCACTACACTGCAGGAGGATGATGGTTTTAAATTAACGGACGTACTATATGAAGAGTACATCTACACAAGAGAACTTAAAGCTAAACTCAGTGGGATTTGAACCAAGAACCTTCTGCCATCAAGACCTGTAGCCTTTCCTCTATGCTACAGGATGATGGCAAAGTTTTAACGGACGTTCTATATGTATAGAGCGTTGGACTTAAACAGATCATTGGGTGTTTGCATTGGGGGCTGGACTTTAAAGAAAACCTTCTAAGAAGGAAACAGCAGGTGTCTGACCAAGTAGCTCAGTCTGTTGGGGCAGGACTTAGACCTCTGAGGTTGCTGGTTCGATTCTTATGAGTCCATCTTCTAAGAGGCTGAGCTACTTGACCAGAGACACACAAGTCTCTTTCTTTGGCTTCTCAAGTCTTTCATGTGTATAACTTCATAATTTCACTGAGTGTCAGTGAGTTGGACTTGAGAACTCAAAGAAAGAGGCTTGTGTGTCTCTGGTCAAGTAGCTCAGCCTCTTAGAGAACAGATTGTAATAAGAATCGAACCAGCGACCTCAGGTGTAGCAGTGCATCCTTTAACAGACTGAGCTACTTGGTCAGACACCTGTCATTTCTTTTTAAGAAGCTTCTTCTTCTATGTCCAGCCCCCCAATGCAAACACTCAGAGCTGGTGAAGTCCTCCACTCACATTAAAGAGCCAAGAACCCAGAGACAGAGGCTGAAGTGTGTCTGGTCAAGTATCTCAGTCTGTTAGAGGAAGGACTTGCAGACCTGGAGTCGTGGGTTCAATTCTTATGGGACCCAGTGAATTTATGAAGTCAAACAGTCTGATGAGACAGTTGAAAGCTTCATGAGAGGATCTTTGTTTGTGTTGGGTCAAGTAGCTCAGTCAGATGACAGTAGTCTGGTGATTCTGTAGCTGTGAGTTCAAGTCTTGTTCATGGAAACAGAACAAGACTGAGATTTGATTCTTATGCTCTGGGAGATTGAAGTGAAAAGATAAAGATGCCACGAGAAGGTTGGTGAACGCGAAGGGGACTCGGTGGTGTGGTGGATTGGTTCACATCTGCAAGGATGTACCTGTGAGGAGCTAGTTCGAATCCTCACCGTGGCTGATAACCGGAGCGTGTGTGTGTGTTTGTGTGTGTGTGTCTGTATGTGGGTGTTGGTGACGGTGACACTGGTGGTGGGGGTGAGTACCAGGGGGAGGCCGTGTCTCCCCCGGCCCTCCAGAGAATCAGGAACAAGTGGTTATCGAAGGAAACACAAAAACCAGCTGAATTTTACTGAAACATATATTTAATATTATTATCTGTAAACCGCATACACGGAAAAAAGGTTTGCGTGGTCTCCTCTCGGTAACTACCACCTGAAATAGCAACCCATTGATTAGATCTTCTGATTGTTTGATGAGTCACAGCAGTTTCCACTATAAACATGTTAACAATGAAAAAGCTGCGGCGACACGTCAAACACGCAGAAGATCCAATAAATGTGTTGATATTTTAAGCAGTAGTCACCAAATGATGGGTCCATGGGCTCTGGCTCCTGGCTCCTGGCGGCTCTGGCTCCCTCTACCTCCATCTCTGGCTAATGACAGTAGCAAACAAAACAAACTAATGAGACGAGTTTTCCTCAACAACACATGTTAACAATGAAAAAGCTGCAGAAACACATGAACACACAGAATATCTAATAAATGTTGAGCTATTTTATGCAATAGTCACCTCATGGTGGCCCCCGGCAGCAGCTCCGGCTCCTGGTGGCTCCGTGGGGGGGGGGGGGGGGTCTCCTCTCTGTAACTGCTGCCTAAAATAACAAACCATTGATTTGAGATTATTATTAACTGACTTTTCATGCTTCAGATAATCTAACAATCTCACATACAATTAGAATCATACAATTAGAACGTAATTCAAATCCAAATGTTACAGTTGAATTTTACTTTTAAAGCAAACACACTAGGGCTGGGTGATAAAACACTATCAATGCAATGTGTAGACTTTAGTGACATCTAGTGGTGAAGTTGCATGTTTGAAAAACTAAATTTATTTTATGGAACATTCTCGGTTCATGTTTAAAAGGTGAAAACTTTAGAAACAGCTTCTTTCTGCTCCAGACACAAGTTTCTCTCTTTTACTTCCCATGACTGAACAACTGGTGCCAGGTGAGGTTAGCTTGTGATGCTAGCTTAGCTTAGCATTCCCATTAGAAACTAACGAGACGAGTTTTCCTTTCAAACACAAGTTAACAATGAAGAATGTGCAGCGACACGTCCAACACACAGAAGATGTAATAAATGTGTTGATGTTTTAAACAGTATTCACCTCATGAAGGATCTATGGCTGCGGATCCTGCATCGCCGGCTCCATGCGGAAGTACCGACTGGCAAACCGGAAGTGGAGGATCCCAATGGTGTATATGGAGAAGGGGGACTTGGAATATACCAAGTCAGGTAGAGTCCACAGGGGTGAAGTAATAATATAACCGTTGAAACTATTTGAAAACATTCCTGGGCATGACAGATGTCTTAAACTATGTAGCACATCACATGATATGATAATTAAATATCACAATCTGTCTTAATGCATTTACTCATCCATCATGAGTACATTCATTGACAGGTTGATGATGACGAGACGCTCACAGTAAGGACCCAAGTTATACTTAAGTCATGTTTCGTCCTCCATAACTTGGTGTCTGTGTGTTTTGTTTGAATAAAAACTGGTTTAAAAGTCTGTTTAAACATCGTCAAGCAAAGAAAGGCTCGGCAGGGCCTTGATCTCTCAACCTTCCACATGGGAGTCAGAACAAATGTGGAGTTCGAACCTCTTGAGGATCCTTTAAAATACTTTTTTCTCATTTGGATATGAATCTCTGCAACAGTGGTTTTCAAACCTTCTGGCTTGAGGCTGCTAAAAAATGATCTTCGCAGTTTGAGGTCATGAATTGGGAGCAGTTTAAAGGGGGGAAATGTCCAGTCAGCAGAAATAGGCGGAGACATTAAAAAAAGTAAATAAACACACCTACATAACTTATAGCTTCATCTAGGTCACAATGTTGTAATGTAGGGCACATTCAATCTTTGAAGGAAGGAGACGGTATCTTTGCTTCGTGATGTAGATATATGACACGATGGTAATAAAAGATAACACGATAAATATAATTCTTCATGCCTCACAAATGCAGGGAGGAATATAAAGGAGGTAAATTGGATTTTTCATCAGGGAAAAACAACTGTTGTCCCAAAATCTATTGTTCTTGTAGAAACAGAAGTGGGCCATAAAGTGGGCTAAAGGAGAACGAGGCCACAAAGTGAGGGACACGGATGATTCATTCCCCAAATTGGCCACAATCAGCCCCATTAAGAACTGGATCACTTCAATGATTACCTTCCCTCATGTTGATAATGAGCAGCCTTGGGCATGGCAAAGAAAAGCAGCACGTCTCGCCGGCTCCCAACCTTCCTGCTGCAAACACACTTTCCAATCTGAGAGTATCAATATCACTCTGATCGTAGAAAGTCATAATTCCATCTTTCACTTTATATTCAATAACATTCTCTGGAGTGGATCAATTAATTTCATAACAGAAAAGAGGTAAAGAAATCTGTGTTTTAACAAATCATCTTTATTTATTGTAGAGACAAAACGGTTCATCAAAAACTTACCTGCGAATTCACACATTGATCAAACTGAAAATTGGATGTGGGTAAAGACCTACAAGCATCCTCTTATTATGAGAAGTTATTATGAAATAAGAGTGAGCATGAGTGAAGGCAGATGTCTGATGTGTGTTCTACGATACAAGAGAAAGATGAAATGCATTTACCTGTTATTAATCTATTCTTTAGCAACCGTGACTCCTGGTCAGGGTTTATCACATTTCCCAGATCCAGAGAAAGTCGAGTGCTTGTGTGGTCAAGCACTATAAAATATTTTTTTGATGTAGTAAATTATATAACACAGTTAAGAACAGCTTTAAATGAACCCCCATTCAAAGTCTGATCAAAGCAACATTATGTAACAGCGCCCTCTGCAGCCAAACGTGGGGATTAATTCTAGTAGACAGTTTAATTATTTTTCCTTATCTGCCCTGTGGCTTTAAAAGATGTTCCCAACTTGCCAACCTGACAAGGGAGTTAGTTAATGGAAGAGATAAGTCTTTCAAACCACAAAGAAACAAGATTACCTACAAAGTATTTATTTCTCTTGACCATCAAGTACAGGATGCACCGAAAGCCTCAAATCTCCCCCACTGTGATTCGACATTAAATTAGTTCATAGTATGTTTACAGGGAGGCAAACAATCAGATGCAACAAGAACAAAATCTATGAACTAAGGCAGTATATGGCCAAGACGTCACTAGTCTGGTTTTGATGTTAAACAATGTCCAATCTTAATCTTTTATCAATTCAACCGTCCCACAGATCAGCTTCATACAGTCGAACCAGCACAACAGCAACTGCAAAAATGTCTGACTGCGAGTTGCTTCCATTGCATACTATGAAACTTGTGTTGCAGAAAAACGTATAGGGTCAGTGTGTAGGATTTAGTGATAGCTAGTGGTGAAGTAGCACAATGAACCAACTGAGTATCTCATGCCTGACCCCTCCCCCTTACTAAGTGTGTAGGAGAACATATATAAACCTTCAGCATACGTAAAAAATTCCCAAGGCCCCGTCTGAAGCCAGTGTTTTGTTTCTCTGTTCAGTGCTACTAGAAACGTGGCAAAGCAACACAAGGATAGGCTTATTCTGAGGGAACATATTTACTCTACTATATTCCATTTCTGCACATAAATCCCCTGAACCCTACACACGACCTTCAAAAAACAAAACAGATAAAAAAAAAGCTCTTTTCACTAAAACATATCCAAGCCACAGGGAGAACAGTAGGTCGACAACTAGGTAAAAAAAACAAGAATAGGCTCAGTAACAAAAGTCCCATGAGAACACGGTCAAGTTAGTATCGGCGGCGCTTGTTATTTGGCCCATCAAAGACGCCCCCTACTGGACTCCCCCTGCCAAATCCTGGAGCTGGTACAACTTGGGGGGCCAATGGCTGCTGTTGTTGCTGCTGCTGCTGCTGTTGTTGTTGTTGTTGTTGTTGTTGTTGTTGCTGCTGCTGCTGATGTGGCTGCTGCTGCTGATGTGGCTGCTGCTGCTGCTGCTGATGTGGCTGCTGCTGATGTGGCTGCTGCTGCTGTTGCAGTTTCGGGGACTCCACGTCTGGTCGGCCCCCCATTTGTCCACCTTGCGGGTATCTATCGTTTCGCTGTGGTTCCATGGGGTCAGTGTTTCAAAAAGGGAAGTGGGTTGTTGTAAGATTATGTTGGTATTATAGGGATAGATTTGGGGGTCAAAAATTAAATCCATTGTATCCAAAAATAAGTGTTTTTCAAAGTTCATTGTTGATCCAGGTTTCGCCATCCAAGAGTAAAAGCGAGAGAGAGAAAAATGATTCTATTAGTTATGTCTGCAGATTGAAAAAGGGGTTTAAAACAATCATTTAGTATAAAGCATCTAAGGGCAGGCTTTATCTTTTTATACATTACCATGGCTCCATTCTCTGACATCAATGGCGTGCCCATATTAGCAGTTCCCTCTCCGCCAATGGCTCCTCCCCTTCCACTCATGGCCATCATCTGACCCTGGTTACCACTGGGCCCTGCAGGGGGCGGGTTATAGCCGTCTACATGCAAAACAACGGAGCAGCGGTTGGTCATTGGAAAGTTCCACGAAATACATTTAATTCCCCAAAATAACTTTTGTAGCTTCATGCTATTGTCATGAACTTAACCCCTAAAATGGTGAGGGATGCACATGATTGGTTCCTATGAAAAGAGACTGATCCCCGTTGAATAGTTTTCTGCTCTATTCGTTGTAGCAGATCAGAAGAGGTGGCATCAGTCAACATGTGCATCACAAGCGTTGCTTGCTATCAGCACAGGATATGGTCACAAGACTTTCAAAATAAAGAAAATGGAGCAGAGCCGTGCTCTCAGCTCTGTCAGGCTGTACATGGGCAAAGTGAAGCTTTGATAGAAATGCTAAAGTCAGCATTTTAACATGCTCACAAAGATAATCCTTACATCTTGATTTGCTAATTAGCCCTGAAAACTATGAAACATATTTCTCAAGTAGTTTCTATATTGCATATTGATAAAATGAGTGTTGTCATTGTTTCATGGAGAAAATAGGTTGCTGACCAACATTTAGGGCCAGACTGTGTTATCAAAAGTTTAAGAATTTTAACTGTTATGAAGTTAGATTGGTGCATCCCCATCAATTATTAGTATTCAAAACATTGCTACTCATTTAAAATGAACCTTACTGCATGCTTAAGTATTGATGTTAAACTTCAAGCAAAACTAAAAGATCTAACATCATCGGTTGGTTAATCTGAATATCATGAATATCATTCATAACCAAAAACCAACGTTTATTTAAAACAGTTGGCAGGCGCTGAATCATGTTACACAGGAAATATGAGAGGTTACATTTTTACAGGGACACAAGACTGTGAAATTAGCAGCTTGAGAGTTTCACACTTGAACTAAAATTTAGACCAAATGGACATTTTATCAACTAACCCTTGGATTGCACATCACCTTCAATATAGAGAACACAGAGATGAGGTTGTTAGAAACCCACACTGAACCAGACAAAAAAAGAAGAGACTTGCACAGACAAGATAAGTAAAGTTCAAACTAAAGACAAACCAGCTAAAGAATTCCTCCACTAGTGAACTGCACACATTTAAACTTCAACACACACTAAGTAAATGCTGCAATAAAACTATTACACTTTTGCAATTGTAGTACAGTAGTACCAGTACAAGTATTTGTAAATACTAGAGAAGTTCACCCTTCATCCTTCTACTACATCATGTTGTAGAAATATCAACTAGACTCTGCACTTAGACTTAACTGCAACATTCAGACATAATAGAAGAATCCCCCACACATCAAAGATCCCACTTTTGTTTCCAGTTTAAACCTGAGACAGAAAAGTAAATAGGAATGAAGCACTGCAGTTTGTAAAGGTGATGTGCAATCCAAGGTTACACTCTCTGTTTATAACATGACAAATTTAAACCTCAGACCCCGGCCCCTCATCCTGCAGTCGCAGATCAGCTTTTAGTTTGAGGAATATAGTTTCATATTGTTTGATTCTTGTCAATAATTATTCTTTCTTCAGTAAAAAAAAGGTGCCTCATCCTGTTGCAAAGAAAAGGCCTTTCAACTTGTAAACTTCATGTTTAAATCATGACCAGCAGTTGAATTTCCTGATAAGAAGATTATGATCTATGATTTCATATCTGCATACGACTCAGGATGAGAGCTCGGGGACTGAGGATTTCTCAAACTATGACACCCCAACCCCGACAATGACAGCCCTGCTCAGCACACGGTGTGTTCTGTTAGTTCAGACATCGTGTAGTCAGGTGGTATCGGATGTTCTCTGCTCCTTTTGTACCACATACCAAGTGAGTGCATTTTACACCAAATGAGGCATCAAAATTTAAACTCTCACAAATGACAGTACATCTTGTTGAAAAGGACTCACTTGGGATGCGAGACAAATAAGAACAATTATGTAAAAATGACATCAAAGCACTTATTATCACGTATAATCTCTGTTTGTTCTATCAACCAGTCCTCATTTCACAATCATGCCCATACCTCCCATATTAATGGCTCCACGAGGGCCCAGCTCACCCACTCTCATTTCCTGTTCTCTCTGGAAGAAGTGAAGAAGAGCCTTGAGAATAAAACTCTGCTACAGTACAGGTCTGCAGCGGATCGCCCACAGGACAACACTCACACTGTAAAAGTAGCTGACACAGAACTGATGATAGCCAGGTAAATTATCGGTGGCTGTGTTTATGATTCCCCATCACTCATCCTTGCTTCTAATGCAACTCTGGCAAAAAGCCACATTAGCTGTTAATTCACTGGGAAGCTGATGGAAATGAGCTACAAGTGTCTACATCTACAAAGAGGGCCAAACTAAACAGGACCCTTCTCAATGAGTAAATAAAAGCTTATTACTATCCATTCATTCAGTCGTACATTTGTTCACATCCTCTCACATTATGGAGACACATCCTGTATATAAATACATAATATTACTGTTAAACAAGCAGGACATCAATGACCTAAAACATATGAGCCCATGTTAATGGGTCAATATAATTTAAACTATAACACCAATATGCAAATGCTCACAATTTAATAAGTGTTGAAATGCAGCTGTAAATAAATAAAATATATATAATATGAATATAATGAATATAGAATATAAATACATGAAAAACATATTACAATAACCTAATAGCAAACTATACAAGTTGAATTTAGTTTGCCCAAAGTGATGCATCTAATCCCACAAGTACCAAATGAATGGGAAATTGGGAACAAAAATAAGTTACTGCAAAAGCTGTAAACCTGAACCTTTGTATTCTTTATATACTTACCTGTAAAATGAGCAATATGTTACAAATATGATTATTATCAGTTTGGGATTACGATGCTGAAGCGTGCACTACCCTAATTTGTCCACAAGAAGGCAGCGAAGGCCTGATTTACATTCTGGGAAACATCTGTCTTTAACAATAATCAATAATTCCCAGCAAATAAAATGTAAGAAAGAGAAAGTCAGTGATTGAATGTGAAAAGAATAATATGTAGGAGGGACATCTCTGATAATGTGTACTGTTATTACAGAAAAGTGCTCTAAAATGTGGTGGAAATAATGTTTTACATTAATGGATAATACTTAGTGTTTCCTAAAATCCACACACAAGACATATGAACCCCCCCCCCACTTAAAAAACTATGCATCTCATGTATTCTACTAAAACTTCCATGCATTTATTAACAAGACTACTGACTATGACTAAATACCTCAAATAACAGTTGGCTTGAGGACAGTAAACTGTGGCTGTAATTCATATAATTCTGCTGAGGGTCCTGGATGCATGCAAGTTTATTATGTATGTGTAAAGATGCCGACTCCAACAGGACGTCTAAACGGAGCACAGGACTTGAAGAGAAAAGTTATGACAGATAACAACAACATACAGTATCACTCCAACAGACATTCACACTTTGTTTACAATTACATAATGGCTCTAATTCACTGTAAAAATCTAACCTGCGCATTGCTTTTAAAAGCACTGTGTAATCAAATCAATTATCTATTCTGTGTATGTTTAAAGAATGATGCAAGCAATGATTTAGGTTCAGTAGTCGAGCTCAGATTTGTGCCATTTGTATGTTTATTTGGTAGCCAATCAGTATGCACTGTATCCAGCAAAACTATACGTTCTACTCTCATGCAATAACTAAACTTATAAAGACAAAGTAAACACACACAACATCCATATAGACAAACAATGTGTTGTTTCAAAGACTATTCTTTCTGTTTGTTAAGGACATGAACACAAAAGCTACCACTGTTCAATACTTAACTTTCAGAGAGAAGTTGATTCAAGTTTGGAAAGTGACAGAAGAGGATAACAAAGATAAGATGGTCTCATAAAGAAAGACAAAAAATACTTAAACTCAAATTAAACTACTAGACAGACGCTAGCAGCCTCGTAAAGGACAACATCAGAGCTTTAACTACTAAAACAGCAGCGAGTGACCGTGGTGTGAAAACTACCAAACCCACTGGAAGAGGTTCAGAGACAGATTCAGTGACACTGAATCTGAGCGACTTTGCGTCATTGATCTGGGGCACAGCTGTCACTTTTTACTCAAAACTCAAACATTAGGTCGAACTTATTAAATCCAAACTGAAGTGACCTGTTCGAATTAAAAATATTCAGACTAGAGGCAAATCAGAACGCCTGAGGTAGTTTGCCTCGTGATCCAGCAGAGGGCGCTCACTAGCAGCTTGACCAAAACAGATGGTCACACCAAAGCATCTGAGAAACAGACTTTTCTTCAAAAAACGAAATATATATAATCCACAGTGGTGGTTTCACATGCTGCTGAATAATTTGGCTGTAAATCTACTCAAATAAACAAAGACTGTCCTGATTAAAATCCTTCTACCTGCTGGAAAAAGAAACAACACTATGCAACTATTGTGATACTGACAACTGAGAACTTACTACCATATTATTAGAACATCAAGTCAAATATGCTGAAATATGACATGATGTATTTTTTTCTTTCATTCTGATGTCTTTGTATGAATTAAAAATAAATGTGTGTGCTTTGGTTAAATCTTACATTGGAGTAATTCATGATTGTAGGTGTGCAAATGTAACTGGACGTGTGTTTAAGTGAATGCAGACATTTCAGCTGTACTCACATTCTCCAGGTAGTTTGGTTTGAAGCCGTCTGGTTGGCGTCTCAGGTCCTCCTGTTCTCTGTGTCTTATCATCTCCTCCTCTCTCCTCCTCCTCTCCTCCTCATGTCTACCGACAGGGAGGGCGATGCAGAAGGAGAAGATGAGTCAAATAGACAACTGACTATGCAACATTATGTACTTGGCAGAAAATAGGGAAAAGTATAATAGGTCCCCTTTAAACAAAAAGAAGAAATGATGGTTTGTTCAAAGAATGGCGACACACCTCATCTCTATCTGCTTTCGTCTCTGCAGCTCCTGGTTACGAAGCTCCTCCAGTCTCCTCAGCTCCTCCTGACGCCTCATTAGATCTGGAATGAAGTCAATATTCTCCTCATCAACCAATACGAGTGCAACATGAAATGGGGCATCGAGTGAGCGCTGAACAAACACACAACAAACAGCCCTTACCGTGTCTCATTAACATGAGCTGGTGCTCGTGTTTGGCCGACTCCAGCTCGGCCTCCAGTTTCTCTTTGGCTTCTTTAATGTTCTTGTCCACCTGCTCTCTCTGCTGCTTCTCCATCTCATCGAGAGCTTTCCAGCGAGACGAGTATTCAAACTCAAACGTGCCGGGCTGGGCGAAATGTGGCATCTGCTCCCGTTCCCTAGGAAAAGAGAGATGGGTTCAAAACTGCACTAGAAACAAAGGGACAGTTTCTTTTAACAAAAATGTATTTGTACCATTAGGCAACAAATCCCCTCTGTACTTACTTGTGGTACCTCGGAGACTTCTGCAGCAGTTTTTCGGGGAATCCTTCCTCATCATCAAAGTGGTCTGAGGGCTCCACAATGGCTGGACAAGGTGTGCTGAAGAAAAGGACAAAAACTGTTTGAGTCTTCTACTCAGGGTAATACAGTACTTATTCTTTTGGGCCACCTTTTCACACTTATTTCCCTCACAGTGTAAAACAGACATAACTCCACGCACTCATTCAATCCCAGCCAGCTCTGTGTGTTCCCCCCTGGAGACCCCCCCCCCCCCACTCCTTACTTGGTCAGAAGCAGTGCTCCCTCCGTGCAGCGCTCCAGGGCTTTACGTGCAGCTGCTTTGTTGGCAAACTCCACAATGCCTCTCCCTGAGGGACGCCCACGGTCATCGGTCACAACAATGGCCCGTTCCACCGGCCCAAACTGGGAAAACGCCTGAGGGGGGCGAGGTGATTTTCAGGTTACTTATCACTCCACAGATACCAGGCAATCAACTGACAAGCAGACATTCTTTAGAGTTCATCATCTTCTCCGCTCTACCTGTTCCAGCAGCTCGTTGGTCACGGCTGGCAGCAGGTTGCGGACTGAGAGAGCGGCGCCATGCGTAGCGAAGCGGATCCGGATTGGGCGATTATTCAAAATGGTCCCGTCCAGCTCAACTTTAGCGATTTCTGCCAACGTCCTGGTTTCCTGGGAGACAAGGGATACAATTAGGGATGATGACACACCACTGGGGTGCGTGGTATTTGGCTGCAGAGCAAGTTACTACTAAAACTGTCATAAGTATTGATAGATGTTTGTGTCTCCTACTACTTTACATTTACTTTAACTATTTATGTGTTTATCTTTGACATTTTGCAATTTATTTTGTATTTTTCATTTGCACTTAAAGCTACATCACACTTGCCAGAGCACAATAACTTACACAACTTTATTATCTATCACAAAGTGTCATGTAAACACAAATCATGTTTATTATGTGTAGAACCATCACAACGGAAGTCACGTGAGGAGCAAAACAAAACCTGCTGTCAACACTGAAATGTCAACATTCAGTAGCTTTGGACACCAAAACTGTTAATTTTTATCAAATCTGAAAAATGTAAAATGTGTCCAACCATCTCATAACTTAGTAAAACACAATTAGCAACTTTTAATAACATGATATGAAGTTACAAGAGCTTTATTACAGTGTAAACTAGCATGGTTGCTAGTGCTAGCCTAGCAGCTAGCTCCGCGTAGCCATGGTTTTTCAGTCAACACGTGAAACGAGGAGAACAGATAAACAGAGAATTCAAAGTGAGGCGGCCGGGACTCGAACATACCAGGCGAACGAAGCCGAAGCCCCGCTCTCTGTTGATGAACACCTCGTTCACTCGGCCGTATTTAGCGAACATGTCGGTGAACTCCTCCTCCGGGATGTCGAGCGGCAGGCTCCCGACGAAGAGGCGACACCGCTGGGTGAACGTCTTCTCCCCGGGCTTCCGGAAGCTCGTTATGTCCAGGGTCATTTCTGCGGGTCTGTCCCCGCTTCCCTCGCCGGCTCCTTCCCCTGCATCGTCCGCGGGGGACATCTCCATCTGCTGCTGCTGCGGAGGAGGAGGAGGAGGAGAAGGGGGAGAAGGAGTCTGCGGCGCGGGGCTGTCTTTGTTCCCCGGAGGAGACTGCTCCGAGGCCGGGGAGTCCTGCTCGCGTTTCAGGGGTTGCGGAGAGTTGCTGCTTTGCATGTTCGCGTGCTGCATGTTGCGGTTCGCCATGCGGGGGCTGCACCGTCTCTGCGACGGAGGAAGCTGGAGGGAGAAGGGGCCAATGAGCCGCTGAGGATGCTGCACACCTCTCCACTGCCAAAGATGGCGGCGGCTGCTGCTTACGTACAACACGTAGCGCTTTGTGCATCCAACCAGTGGCGTACGTGAGAGATCCGTACGCCCCCTCAGGGAGGCTGGAGGTCAGAGCTGGGGGGGTGCAGAGAATAAGCCTCTATAATAACAATAACAGTAATAATAAACTTTATTTGTGTGATGATGATTGTGTATTGTGAGTTTACATAATAACACACAGGAAACACTTCCACACACTGAACCCAGAAAGGGATGTGACCAATAATTAATATTCAAGATAGAAAGAAAATGATAGAAATCAACATATAGTTGCAACTTTTGCCTGGAATATTATTCAGAATACTGTATACATACAAATAGATAACAAAATAAAGAGTCATGATACTGATTTATCAACTGACCCACCAGTTCAGTCTGTGGTTTCTGCACAACAAATGGAAACCAGCAACAATTCACCAAGCCACACACTTTACTGGGATTCAGCATAAAGCATGATTTGAAGGCTTCTAAATCCCACACAAAATAAATGACCCCTTAGCATATTTCCAACCCAAACACATTCACTGCATGTGTTTTTGTCATTTGAGCAGGATGTGCATGTTTCTCAGGTCCTGCTAAAGCTTTTTTTTACATGACTGACACACCTGTCCACATACTGTAGCACATCTGTGTGCAAATGCAACTGAAATTCCTCTTTTTGACAAGTGTCTGCAGGGCTGCTATTGTCCTCCATACTCTCCTGTCAGGGATCATGTATCCAGACGGGCCAGAGGGCGGCTGCTTGTCAAAGATGAGCCTGTGTTTGGGTTTGTCCACATACCGTGTATTGTACTCAGGGAATGTGTATCAGGAAGTGGTCGTAGGAAGTGTAAAGTGAAATAATGTGGGTGCTGCTCAGGCCTTCAATCACTTTTGATCATTTTACATATCTGAGAAACTGTGATCTGTAATCTAAATTAGGATTATGGGGATAAAAATGTATTAGAATCATGTCAGTTTCTTTCTCTATGACTTTAAGACCCATAACTCATTATCCTTTTTTTTTTTACTTCTCTCTTTAATTTTATTTATTTTCTATAACTTATTACTTATTATGTATGTCTTATTATTCAATGTGCCAGATGGTTTAATGTTATGATCTGTACACCATGGTGTTCGTGAATGAGAAACAAGAGAATAGTGTAAATAATACACTATAATTGTATTGATTAGTTATTTCTTTATTATCTATGAGATAACATCTACTCTGTAAATGAAAATAAGACATATTGTGGGAGGTGTCATTCGTCTGCCTGGTGGGGCAGAGGAGCATGGTGGTGACGTCACGGTGACGCAGCAGCAGCGCCCTCCTCCTCTCAGCAGCAGCAACAGCAGCAGTTCACTGTTCTCATCTGCAGACTCAGGAAGAGACGCAGCCCGGTGAGTAACATTATAAAGTACTACAGAGACTTTTAAAGACATGTTGTGTGTCGTGCATGGGTATCATTGACTGATAACGGTTCTGATTCAAGATTAAAATGGGATTTAATGTGTGAGCATCACTTTAAAGTCCATTTGCAGAAACTGCATATATATATATATATGCAGTTTCTAGATTATGATGCTTTCTCTTTTTAACTATATAAAGCACTTTATACTAGTTTCTCTTCCACCAGTCACTGTCTCAAAATACTGCTACATTAAAATACAACAATCAATTTCAGTAACATGTAATAATATCAGGATCAAGGATCAACTATTTTTCTGTATTATTTATTACAATTATAAATTGTATTTCATAGTGCATTTCTAGATACTCAAGGCCACCTGTCAATATGATGAATAAACACATGAATAAATAAAGTAAAACAAAGTGTTAAAATCATTCAAGGCACTAATTCTTTACTCCACTATGTAAGTGTTTATTATTAGAAGTCACTGGTCTGACGTTGACCTTTTTAAATCCATGGTAAACAGTGTTTTTTAAGACATCAAGCATTTTATGGGATGCACAGCTCAGCAGGGACCTCGTAATATCTGACAGTCATGCACTGACTCAGTGTGGAGATGCATGGGGGTGCAGACCGTGTGTGTGTGTGTGTGTGATGGTGGTCTGAACTGATGCAAGATGCCAGTGTTACAACACAAAATAGGAGGACCACTGTAAGAGTTCCTGTAATATCTGAGGAGTAGTCCGTGGATCTCTGACCTCAGGAGCAGTTGTGTGACAGAAGTCGAGCTCCTGATGTGCGTCCGGTCGATGGAGCTGAGCTGCGGCTGAGCTTCAAAGAAAATACCCTGGTGGCCTAAAACTTGATTGAGTATTCTTTAGACACGCATGAGCAACATGGAGCCTTTGTCCTTCATCTAACCAATTAAATTGTTCCCATCTGACATGTTATTTTACTAACCAAAGAACGTCTGTTTAAATATTTGTGAGTGCAAATGCCTTCATCATTAGTAGTTATAGTAATTCAGTTGTATCTGTCCAACTAAACAAATTTTCGACATCCAGACTGCAAACATGTCTATCAAATATCCCATAAGTTATATTGTTTTCTGCATATATATGACTAACTGTGATATTTACAATGTTTAGGGTCAAGTGTGTCTTTCAGTCATAAATATATGAGCTCTCTGACAGCACAGCCCTGGAAGCTGAGACATAAATAACATTTGCCTTGAGTTATGTTCCACAACCGTTCAGGAATACGTGAGATATATTTAAAGTAATATATTTGTGTAAAGCACACTTCAACCTCTGGACCTCTGGGGACTTGATTTATCGCGTCAGATTCAGCAGATGAACGTAAATCATCTCCGGTATGAAGAGGTCAGGGACCGGGGGCGTGAGTCAAATAGTATTCTAAATGTAATTCTTTGTGTTTTCTTGTTTAAAATAGAAATGCAAGATAAGAGAACAGGGAGGAAAACGTGTCACTATTTCACTGTGGATGTGTCCTGTCGTGTATCATTAATAAACCTGCCTGAGAAGCTGCACGTTTCAGCCCCACTCATCGACTTTTACACTCACAATCTGTGAACCTCACCCCCTCGTTGTCATGAGAGACAGAGAGATTTACAAGCTACGCTCCTTCAGATTCTTTCAGCCCTGCGTGGCCTTTTAACTGGGACCCGAAGGAGTTGGTCGGCGCTGATTGAACGCCCCCACCTCGCCCTCCATCTCCTCTCCAGTTGTAACAGGGGGCCATTGTGCCTAATCCCTGCCCTCCAGACTCAAACCGGAGTTTACTCCAGGCAAGGCCGAGCATCTATCCGACAGCTCAGAGTTTGAGAGCTAATCTTGAGTTTTCTTTTCAGCGTGCAGCATTTCATTATGAGCTATACAGTAGCAGTAGGACTTTAATGAATCTAAGCTCATGGGCTGAAAGACTTCCCCCAATCCTTCCGAATAATAATGTCATTAAGTCTAACTTCCAGAGAGCAACTCGACTTCTGAGGTGCAAGTTGAAATATCACAACCGATGGTGGTGAAACACAGACTGCGAATAAAGATGGACGATGCATCTTCACGCTGCATTAGGAGCCAGAGTCTCAACGACCTGGATCAGTTTATTGGAGCATGGATAACGCAAAGAAAACAAGCATTTACAAGCACACAGCGACCATAACGCCTGGGGACAAAATACATAAACTATACAACACTGAGTTAAAAGGCATCTGAACTCAGACAACTCCAGTGATCGAAACCAGGTCATCTGGTGTTTAATTCGTTGACTGACATCTCAGTGAATCCACGAAGAGGATTTTAGCTCCAGAGTGGAACAGAAAAGCTCAACTGATCACGTTTCCAGGAAAATATCTTCGAGAATTAATCTGCAGATGAAACATGAGACTTGACAGAGAGCATTTGTAGATCATATGTGAGAAAATGTTAATAAAAAAATTATTTAACAGTGACAAAAAGAGTCAAGACACACACAAAGATTGTCCTTGTCCTATCCATCTACACGGGGAGGCATAATGTATTATCATATGTTAGACCTGCAGTTCCTTTCTCTGATGGAGTCACATAACAGACGAGTAAACATGCTGACTAAACTAATGGGCGACCTATTGCATGACAGAGGAACACAAAATATTTGGCAAGCTAATGGCTGAATTCCAACAGGATGTAAGGGGCTTGTGACTGAATCATAACTCATGTTTATGTTAGAATAATGTTAAGTGTTAGAATAAATGTCTTCCAGCCCTTTGCCGTGCAATTAGTCTTATCCGGGGACGGATGCTAAGAGTAGGGGTTCCTATTGACGCTTAAATAATGAAGCAGGCTCACAGCATGGGCAGCACACACAGCTGATCACAGACCCAGTCCTTGTATCTTCTATGTTTTCTTTATTCAAGCCTCTTGTTGTGATGCTCTGTTTGCTCTTTGAATGGTGTTTTCTTGTATTGTTATTCACATTTAACATCTATTTATTAAAGCACAGATAAAAGTCTAGAGCAACATCTGTCAGCTTTTTTTTCAGGAGCAAATGTGGATTTTCCAAGTGGGAATGAAATTGTGAGGTACTGAGTTTATATGGATTCATCAGCTGATAATGCCGCCCTCTCACTCCTTCACAGGCCTGAGTGCATGAAGCTTTTTGGGGCCCATGATGGAGGGCTGGCCAGCTGTGGCCTGGGTGCTGCTGGTGATCAACATCGCCCACTGGCTGAAAACCGTCCAGTCACGGGACTTCACCATGAAGGACATCGTCCTGCTGTATCCCTCGAGTAGGAGCAGAATGTTACTCTGAAAAGAATGTGTGCTCTAACTGTGAAAACAGTGTAACTATAGATTTGAATAAACAGTTCCATAATAATAATTGCAATTCAAATTTAAATTCAAGAAAAGAATTGGCCCTGATTTGGCTCCATAGCCGAGAGGAACACAAGATAAACGATTTGGGAACTGAGCAGACTGAGTTCTGTGTGTGTGTCTCGTGAGTAACAGGCTTTGTCCTGTGATTGAAAAGCTGCTGACCCCGAGACCTGGAGCTGTCTCTGTTGAAACACATCCCGACTCCCAGTACAGATATGACTCTTGCCAATGGGAAAGCCAAACATCTCGTTGTTTGATCAGCGCGTCGGAGCCAACGGCCGACGTCCGCTGTCTGTCTGCAGAACAAATCTCTTCTGTATGAACTTGACAACGTCTGTCACGTGGGTCATGAGAATAGTAAACAGTGTTTTGTTATTGTGGCAGACCCTGGGCTTAGTGTTTTCCTAATCAGACTTAATGTTGCTGACTAATCACACTGATGAAGATTAAAGAAAACAATGTAGAGTGATTAAGAGTTAAAGTTAGAGCCGGCAACTCGACAAACACTTCACAGACAACACTGCACTTTCCAGGACCTCGGCAACAAACCATCTGAAGTCAAGAAAAACAACAGACAAAAACTCAAACATAGACTGTCCCAACTTTTTTTGTGATGCTTCTATAAGTTGAAATATTTATCATTTTATCATCCACTACCGTACAAGTGAAGTTATTGTGTCTATATGTTATAGCTACATTTGCAAACACCATATAGATGTGTTGTTTCACACATTAACATGTTTTATTCAAAGTAAAGTTCACTGAAATATGAATATCATCATTACACGTTTGTGTGTGTGTGTGTGTCCCCCATAGCTACACCTCATCCCGGTGGCTTCAAGTGCTTCACGTGTCGAGACGCTGCAGATAACTACCAGTGCAACCGCTGGGCGCCGGACGTGTACTGTCCCAAAGGTTAGTTAAAATCACACAAGAAATAATTTGTCCGAATGGTTTATGGTTGAAATGGTACAAGACGATTGATTATCAGAGGGGGACTGTGTCTTCCAGAGACCAAATACTGTTCCACACTGCACATGATGGACCACAATGGACACAGTGTGTCTGTGACCAAGCGCTGTGCCACCCTGGCGGACTGTCTCTATACTGGCTGTACTGATGTCATCGTTAATGGCTACCAGGTATGTGGAGTCTCTGGATTAAACTGCATTAACACTCAGGGAAGTCACAGATCATGAATGTGTGTGTGTCGCCTGTCAGGTGTGCTCGTCCTGCTGCGAGGGGAACATCTGTAACGTGCTGGTGCCGAGGAACGAGAGCAACGCCGTCTTCTCCACTTCTGTGGTCAGCTCGAGCGGGGGGCTTCGACCTCCTGCGGCGCTGAGCTACATCACCATCATCCTCCTCACAGCTGGACGGGGCTGAGAGGGAAACTTTGCATCTATGGGACATCGTCGAACAGTTGGAGACATTTTTTGAGAAATCTGCCGGACGTGAAGAACAATTTTGACTCCCTCATCTTGTGATATTGTTAAAAGAAAAGAGATGCATGTGAATTTGTGTTTATCCTGCGTGATAAAATCAAACCGCATCAGGGTGTTCATCAGAAGGTTCAGAGTCAAAGAAAATGAAATTTAAAGTTGTAATTTGAGATTTGGACAAATCAAAATGTGAAAACACTGCGTTCAGACACATCACCACTGCGCTATATTCCCTTTAAATTAGACTTGTCTTCCCGTCAGGCAATTTTACATTTGTTAAAAGCTTTTTGGTTGATTTATTTATGTTTACGTTGCAACAGTATTAAAATTATAACCACGTTGTAGTTTAACCATTTTGAGAGATTTTGTTAATAACAGCAAAATAGTCCAAAACGTTGAATGGTCTTTTTTTCACCCAGTAGCTCAAACAATTTTTTGTATATTTTATAATATATATTAAGGACTCTTATTATGAAAATGAGACACATACATACTCACAGCTATAAGAAAGTATAATTTCAGCCGGGTCACTTTCTTTATTCAGCAGCTCTGAAGTGTAACGCCTCAACTCAAACACTATCCACATTTCTTCTGATTCTGTGACAGATCAAGGAGAAACAACAGAACACTGTACATACACACAAGTATGAAGAGTGTCGACCAGTTCTTTAAGTCCCACTCCAGAAGTTCATCACTGCCTTTAAATCTCTTCTTTGTTTCTAAAATTACATTTTCAAAATTGCCTTAAAATGGCTTAAATGTAACTCTTTAAAAACTTGATTTTCACCAGAGGGCGACTTTGAATCTGGATCTTTTCACATGAGTTAAAACAGCTGCCTGGATTTGAAAGGTTTCCATGTTACATTCATGTTTCTAAAATTATAAAACATGATGATTCCATCCTCTAAAATCCTCCTGCAGACTTTCTTCAAATGGCAAATATCACATTGTGCACCGAGTGTGTTTCTCCCTGGATGTAGTGTGAGATAAGCCGGGTTTGAAATGTCAGAGTCTCATTCAAGTCCTTAGTAATAAAACACTGGCCCGGCTGCCATGTATTGCATTGAGACAAACCTTCCACTGATACAACCCATGTACCGACACTACTGTACATTCACATCCTTCTTCACAGCTTCTTCAAACCATAAATAAAGGTCATTTGTTTGGATTTCACTCGGTATAAAATATTCTAAAGAAAAAAAAGCCTATTCATCCTCATCCAGTATATTTGAAAGTCCTTGTAGTCTGGCGATGGCGCTGCTGTACGTAGGCGCGTTAGTGAAAACAGTCCCGACAAACAAAGGCGTTCCTCTCATGATGTGGCGGATCACCGTGCAGGAGCCCGACACCTCGATGTGAAAGCCCAGCTCCCTCAGGTCCGCGTCTGTTTGCAGTTGGGTCTGACTTGATGGAGACGCAAAGAACTGCAGGGAAACATGACGCGGAAAGAATCACACAGTTGTCTTTTGAATAAAAGTTTAGAAATATGAATAATATAACAGTGGCCTTCATTCAGTTCAACAGAGAGACAGGGACCGGCATCAAGACTGAATACCAAACAACCAGCACAATAGGAAACACACAGAATAACTCACAGCTGTTCCTGTTGTTGGGTCGATGAAGTCGGCCCAGTATCCTGCAGTCCACAGAGCGAAGCACATCTCTTTGGCTCCGCTCACAAACTGCAGTCAGGAGAGAAAACACAATCAACAGCTGCTTCAGTTTGATGCAGCTCACGTTTCAGGACTTTTAATGCTGGAGGACTGACTCTGTGCAGCAGCTGATCTTTGTCCGGCTCCTCCACTGGCTCCTCACAGCCAATGCTCCTCTGGGTCACCGTCACAACTGTGATGGACGTGGTGGGTGCAGAGGGAAAGAGCAGCTCCAGATCTGACACACACACACACACACACACACACACACACACACACACACACACACACACACACACACACACACACACACACACACACACACACACACACACACACACACACACACATTGAGTTTTCTACAAAGGCATCGTAGTTTTCTTGACTTTAGGTTATGAGTCTCTGTGTAGGAGGATTTCACTTTGTTTACCTTTCCTCAACAGCTCAGGGCAGGAATTGATGTAGCAGTCTGTGTCTGTCTGGGTAAAATACTGCTCAGCTTTGTGGACTCTCAAAGATAAAGGACCCAGTTTGCCCTGGTGAACACACACAGACACACGTTCCAGAAAAACACAATAAAAATCAACACAACACATTAACAAAGCAGCTTTGAGCCCTGAAATTCGTTTTTTTACTCCATTAACAGAAGCCTTCTTTCACTTTTTACTTTTAAAGCAAATAAATGACCTCAGTGTCTACAATGCTAACTAAGGCCCTGTCGGCAAAGAGTAAGAAATACACAAAGACTTACTTGGAACTCACTGACGAACTGGGCCAGTATGAACTGGTGTCGCTCTATGCTGCTCGGCGCCGTCAGCACGTCAGGTACCGTCCTGTGGACTGGCGCCTTCTTTTGGTCCGCCATGCCTTCCAGGTGGCAGTCAAACCCAACGTTGCCTGGTAACTGGAAGCGCTGGTCCTGAGGTCCGAATGGTCCCATGTTCTCATCGGGCCACACAGTCCTGGGGCCTGGAGAGGACACAGCAAGGACATTGGTGGGTGTCGCCCGTCTGAGGCTTTGTTTTGCTTAACATCTGCTAAACCCACAACCCTTACTCTTCAACAAAATGGAGCTTAACTTCCAGTATGACTTCCTCACCTGAGTCTGTGGGAGATACACTTATATACGGCTCGTCTGAGCTTGCGGCGGAGAAGGTTCTGGTTCTGCCGACCCTGAGAGCAGCTAGTGCCTGACGGCCCGCAGCCTGAGACAGGATCCACCTGCCCCGACCACACAGCACCTGCAGAGACAAGAGACCGTCTGTCTTCAGCCAACTGCAGCTTATGAAAGACCAACACATGCAAACAGCACACGATCCTTTTCAAGTGTTTCATTACAGCACTGCAGCACAAGCAAAGGTCAATTTAATTCTGTAAACAAACCTTCAAATTGACATTTGTAAGCTGCACTGATGTTATTGCCTGATTCTAAAGTTATCTCCACACAGTGAATATCTCTGTAAGTCTCAGATCATTTATCAAACATTAGAAGTTGAGATACTTACGCTGCTGGACATCTTGATCTGTGTCTTCAGCTGTAACCTCGTTAACCTGCGTGACAGTGAAGTGACTGTTACTGGAGCAAATGAAAACAAAACACAGCTTCAGGCATGACAACAACAAGCTAACCTGCAGCTAGCTGGAGTTAGCTGGAGTTAGCAGCTGTAGTGATGCAATGGACTCGCGTGTGTGTCTTTAACGGGGGCAGTGGAAACAGGCAGGATCGAGCCTGATACTTCAAAGGTGACCACAGTATTTAAACTTTTAACACACGAGGAAACAAAAAGGAGGCACGCAAGCTAGCTGCGGCTGTTAGCTCGGTGCAGCTAGCCGATCAGCTGATGGGACACTTTCCCCCTTTTTCCAACGGTGTTTAAACGCGCTTAAATACGTCGACACGTTACACAACTGACACGCAACAACGCAGACAGCGATACTCTTTCAAATCTGTGTAAGAAAATACAAATATCAACGAGTTAACGAGGTTAGATTAGACATAGAACACGTTGTTCAGACCTGTTTCTGTCGCACAATAAGCTTTCGCAACAACATAAAGAAAACTACGGGAAGTCGTGAGGGACAAAAAGACCCCAGCGCGATTATACAAGCACATCTTTTTAAGTTTTTGCTAAATAAATGCAGCAGAAAGAAACGAAGCTTGAACACTTCACCTGCCTCTGTGTGAAATTGTGTTATTTTTAATATTCTAATTATGACAATAAAACAACCTATTGTTTAATGCGCATCAGGCTGCATTTTCCCGTTTGTCCACAAGATGGCAGCAAAGGACAAGATAACAAAATACCACCCTGGACAGAATTACATCAGCTCCTGTGAGGCCTTTAAATTCAATGAGGATTTTATTTGTATATTTCTGACTTGTAATGGAGTACTTACAGTTTTCATCATATATATATATAAACAATAACTTATCAATACCCGCTGTGTCACCTGATCGCCCGGGTGTATAAATCAAGATGACGCCACAGAGACTGTGTATGAAGATGGACGACATGTCAGCTCCCCAGAAGTGAAGCCAAAGCGTATTGATCGCTGGCTGCAGTGCAGGTCGTCAACCTGTTCTCCTCCATGATCGTGGACAGGTCAAATACAATGTCCCTAAGCAGCTTTCTGTAATTCGGGGCAGTTCTCCTCTCACTGGTGTATGTTCAAGGGTTTATTTTCCCAGTAGGTTTGGTTTTAATTAGTAATTTTGATACAAAAATTGTGTGAAACGTCATTGACAGCTGAGCCTGATGCACGATTGGTTGAGAATGTGTATCCACTGGATCGATACCAGACTGAGGCTGTATTTGTGTTGTGGTTTTTGGGAACATCTCTTATTGGATTGTACTGCTCTTGTACAGTGACGACAAAGGCCTTTATTTTTTTATATATGTTGAACATATATGTTTTCAATGCCATTTGAACAACTTTGATGACTTTCACTTCACTTGATTAAAGACCTGGTGTGTTTGTACTGGACAGTTCCCACGAGGGAGTCTGCAGAGAACCATGCTCAGCAAATTCACCACCCTCGATCGATAAAGTTTTAAAAAGTGGAAAAATAGAACAGAGTTATTTGCCGTCAGAGGCCGTGAAGGACAAGGACGACCAGTCAAGTGTATTTTGCTGGCGTGCACACATCTCTTTAGCTGACTGGGACATGCTGATTGACACTTTCTCTGAGCTGACAGGATTTGCAGTGGGAGTTTACCCCGGGACCAACATGCCTCACTCACTGTGGGCAGCTGCAGCAACGTGATGCGTCCGTGTGTGTGTGTCTGTGTGTCTGTGTGTGTTTGTGTGTGTGTTCCGAACCATATGTGGAGCTGCAAAGAGCCAGGCTGTCAGTGAGTCTCCCACAGGATCATTTGTAACAGCAACCCAGCATCTACCCAAGATGGAGCCCCTGTGGGGGATGTACACACACACACACACACACACACACACACACACACACACACACACACACACACACACACACACACACACACACATACAGATAAACATGTACCAGCATCCTAAAGCAGCTGGCAAATGAATTCTTCACCTCAGGCCATCTCTGAGGTGAAGAGCATCGAAGAAAGTCACTGCTGGAAATTCAAGACTTTTCTTTTTTTTATAGTGAGATGATCTGCAGCTTCACTGACATTCAAGATGCACCTTGCAATTATTTTTACTATTAATTAAAATGATGAAAGTATTGCTTGTGGGACTGTCAGTCCATTTTGAAACATATTGAGTTCACAGCTGCATAAAACAGAGAAAGGCAGAACACTTTTACAGATGATGAACTGGAACCAGCAAGTGTTTGTAATTTAAAGGGTCTTATCCTATACATTGACTTCACTGATGGGGCTAATATTCATATTAATGCATTTTTGAACTTGTGCCGTCTTCCCTGATTGAACCCACTAAGTCACTGTGGGCACTAATGCAAAATACATGAAGAGCCCCTCCTGAAATAACACATAATTATATGAAAACAGAATAAGAGCGCATACACAGTGCTGCCTCATTAGTGGCTGTAAACCCCAGGCTTGCACTTGGGAAATAATTGAACAGTTCAGCACTGCCGACAACGCTCGGAGCATTTTGGAACCCATTTTAACAAATAAGCACCAGGTGCAAGTTTGGAGGACGGTGAGTTTTATAATAATCTCTTAAGAAAGTCATCAAAGAGGCTCCGGCAAGTGCAACAAACAGAGATGAGTTCTGGGTGTTTTCTACAGAAACAAAAAGATGCTGGTTGATTCATTCTACCAAAGATATGGCATCCACCTCCTTTTATGCACAGTTTTAATTTGCTCATTAAGAGGAAAAGCAAGATATTAAAATATAAGAGGCAGAAATGTTGCAAAAACATATTCATGCTTGGCTGATTTAGAAAAGTAAAGTGATGAAAGGAAAGAGCGGTCTTCAAACGCAGCCTCCAAAGCACGCGACCCCTGAATCGAGACGCAGCTACATTGAGCTCCACAAAGTTCCAGTGACTTACTTTGAGCCGAACTTAGCAGTAGGGGTCAGAAATAGCAGAATATTACTGCAGGTGTCTGTACCTGATGCTCGAGTCTGTTCCAAAACGCTCCGAGCACTGTCAGTGCTGCTGAACTGTGCAATTAGGCCTTTTCCCACTTGTAAGCCTCGGGGCTGCAGTCACTAATGAGGTAGCGGTGTGTGTGTGTGTGTGTGTGTGTGTGTGTGTGTGTGTGTGTGTGTGTGTGTGTGTGTGTCTGCTGTTACACACTGCGCATAAAATTATGTGTATGTATTGAGGGCCCCGGGGTGAAGCTGCAGCACCGGCACCGACTGATACTCGGCTGCTGAGGCAGAACCTGACACACTGCAGACCTGAGATCCTTGATCACTATTTACTCAGTTTGTCTTTGTTGGGTAACACCCACCTGGAAACAGCTCCTCTATGCAGCAGAGGCTTCATTAATATTCAGGCACGCAGTAATTATGAGGAAGATGATTACAACACAGTTTGCATGAGAGAACACTCTGGCACGTGGCACCCTGATCATTTATGCCATTTTACATATCTTTACATATCATGAATGCAAGTCTCCTCTGTAGGGCTCGAACACTGGCTCTCCTCCCATCAGCCAGAGAAGATTGATGCAGCAGCTTTCAATACAAATATGAATGCACGCCTATTTCTGACCATCCTGGAAAGAGATGAAAAACCTAAGAGAAATGTTGCATGTTCTCACTCTGCAGCGACGCATTCAATTTTCCACCGTTTTCATCTGAACAGGTCTCAAAACCTCCAAACGAATTCATGGTATTCAACCCAAATAGGATTTCTTTGCCGCCACTGACCACAAGCAAAAGCAGCAGCTCCACAGAGTACCCAGACACTTGACTTCATGGAAACTACATATTTGAAATGTCGCCACGTGGAAAGATTTGCATTTCTTGCACCACAGCTCAGATCCGAGTGTGGTAGAGCCAGACGGTTGGCAGCACTGATCAGACTTGGAACGTTAATCACTTTTTTCTGGTCCATTCACCTCTCGTCCAGTCGTTCTTAATGCAGCTAAGGAGCAGTCAGGGGCTCGGGGTCTTGCTCAAGGACACTTCAAAACCCTCTCTGGAGGAGATGGCGATGGAAAGAGGAACCGTCTGATTACTCGTGGGACTAGTTTCACCTCCTGAGCGATGCCATGAGTTAGACAAAAGCATTGGTGCAGAAGTTCACCCTCACTTCAATGTCAAACACTGATGTGCATGTAGCAGATTAGAGCTAAAGTGCCCCTTTCTCCAGATGTGGGGCAGCGTTGTCGTTTCAGATTCGCAGATTTGCATTTAAGTTGCAGGTTTATCCTTTAAAAGTCATTGCAGTTTATGAAAAAGTATGAATCTTCGAATTGAGAGAAAAGCAGCTTCTCATCTTTAGTCGTCGACTGTCGTGGGTAGATATGAGCAGCTTTAGTAAATTTCCTTTCGAGGCTTCGTGGTGGTGGAAGGTCTCCAAAGAGCTGTGGGCTGGAAGAACAAGAAGTAACAGGATCATTTATAATATTTTATATGTTTGAGCAGTGTTGGAATTCACAAGAGCGTCTCCTCCCTCACCTTTCGTCTCTTAACCAGCCGGCAGTCCAACGCTCTTTCTGTTCACCCCAGCCCACTGACATTTAACTCAGCCAATGAGATCACCTCTGCCTCTGGATGAGCCAGGCCTGCGAGAAATGTTTGAATAACTAAAACTTCCGTCCTCGTGTGCATCCGCGTGGCAATTAGTGCATGTACGTGTGTGTGTGAGAGCGTGTGTGTGTGTGTGTGTGTCTGCGCCTCATCACATTTCAGGGACCAGAGGCAAGGTAGGGTGACATTTGTGAAGGCACGTAAAACCTTGCCAGGGTCTCACAGCGCTGTCTGTTTGGATTACGGCGGCGGTGTCGACAGGGAGCGCTCCCTGGACGTGTGTAAAAATACATCTGTCGTGCACAGAAGATGAAAACAGACAAGTTGACTCAAGTGAGGATGAGAATGAGCGGTGAGACCTACAGCTCATGTTAAATTGTGTTTCTGTGTTTTATAAATGTGGGAAAACAGCTGGACTACGAATGAAACCATCTTCCACAATCTGACTGTTATGATATATGTTATTATCTTAAACCCGGCTTCATCCATGTTAGTGGATGGGAAACTAAGCTACCAGAAATGCTAGGTGGAGGGATGGAGGTATGTTGCAGTGCTCATCTTGCACGGCTCGATAAAACTCAAGCAGCGATGGTTTTTGAAAAGAGAGTTGAACCCTTGAATTGCAGCATTGTCTCTGATGCCACCATGGTATCTGTTTGCAGCTTCTCAAGCAGAACGCTGTAAGAAACTCCTCCGCTACTTCCCACTGATTGACAGCAGGCGGCATTGTGGCGACGGCCTCGTGCACAAAGGGTGTTGGAAAGAGGCTCAGCGGTTTGCCGCGGCCCATAATGCCCCTGCTAACCTGCGCTTTCAGTTCCCATTCAAAACACCAGAAGATCAGAGTCGCCGTCGGATTCTCAGCTCGAAAGGCGACAGTCATGTGACTCTGATACAGTCTGATAGAGCGGAATGGGTTCTCACACTCACCGCCCAAAGGTAACGTATCAGCTAATCTCAGCGGACAGTGCTGCTGCTGTTCAGCCCGTTGGAGGATGAAATGATTCTTCAAACAACAGAAACACAAATATCGCACATATATCATGAGAGAGCAGAGCTGGGGACGATGAAAGATTCAGGAGGTGGACACACATCCGAGCCGAGAAGCTGAACAAGTCCCCCACATGGAGCTGATGTGTATTGATGTGTTCACTGTCAGCTGTCTCTTTGGTTTCATCACATGCTCGGATGATCACCCTCCTGCCTCAGACCCACCTATACCGACTATACCTATACATTGTTTATGGTAAAGAGGCAGGATGAAGAGATGGAGTTCTGATGGCGTCAACGCTGAGCTGGTTTTGATGAATAATTCATTAGCGTGGAAAGGTCAGCGAAAGGTCAAACTCGAGGCGATGGGATGTTTTTCCTCTGCTGCCGGGTCGTTGTCATAAATTCTTACTGTATTAAATGTATCCGTGACACATATTTGCACTCGCACCAACCAGGTCGCGCTAAAACAATTAGGCGCGCGAATGAGCCTCCAGGAAACTGACCGCCGTCATTAAGCAGGAGGGCAGATGATGTCGGCGGACAGCTGGGGGCGCTCCGACGGGTTCATCACACATCAGGCACCACGGGGCTGATTTAACTCTTCATGCTTGGATTACACACACCAGCATGATACTGTGCCGACGGACAAAGCACCTTTGAGAATCATACAGCCTCATGCTCATGCTATAGTGAATTAATTTACACACTCTGACATGGATTCTGAAATATGTGGAGTGCACGATACAGTAAACAAGTGATTTCAGGCACAGACGTGGTCCTTGTCAGACTGTGGATCAGCGTATATACTTAACAGAGGGGACAGCATTCATATAAACTGAGAAAAATATAAAGTTTACAAAGAGGGAGATGTTTCTTAAGCCAGAACATCCTGCGTATGAACATGTTGGACATTGGGAGTGAGTATCATTTTAAAAAGTTGGTTAGAAAACAATGCAAAAGCCTCCAATTGCAGACCCCCCCACTTAGAGGGGCGGGTTCCCAGGCACGAGGTCCGTCACTTCCATTACCACATTTTATTTAGTTTAAATCTTATTTTGTCAGATTTGAAAACAGTGTCATTTCTCTTTAAGTGGAGTTAACATCACTGGCTGGCTGTTACATGCATGTATTGATGCAGCTGGACACTTTATCAGTGATCATGCCAGGGGTCTTCTCACACCCTGACCCGGACGACCCGGCCCGGGAGTGACAAGTTCCCCAGCTTGTGTCCAAGAGACATTAGTCCAGCGCTTGTCCCTCCTGATCCGCAGCCATCTTGAGGCTTTCCCTGCCGCCTCTGAAGCTCTGACGTCGCCCAGGAGGCTGCAGGCTGAGACTTCGAAGCCCCTTCCCCCCCCACATCAATGATCAGACAGAGTGCACATCACCCCACATCTGCCGGCACGCCTGCACCAGCTCTGCATCCTTTGTTCTCTCGCTGTCCTCTCCTCTCTGGGCTCCTGCACGACCACTTGCTTGGATGTTTCCAAGGTCGGCCTGATGTCTGGTCTACGCGTGGTGTCCGCTACGAGTTTCATTTCCAGATCAATCCTCATCCTATGCCCTTCAAGGAGGCCGGCTTAGGGGCTTTAGGGGGGGATTTGAATGTTTTCCTGGTTTCTGCAACACTGCATCCTGTTGGTCTGAGAGGCGTTTTGGTTGATGGTGTTGCAGATGGATGAAAAGTCAGATGAGTCAAAATCTGCCTCCGATTTATTTGCTATTTTCTTGTGTTTATTCGTGTCGCCACTGGTGTTCAAAACCTTGAAACTGTACTGATTCCACAAGTCCTCCGGCCAACACCTCCTGGTCCACCTCCTCCTCTGCTCTCCTCTTCCCTCCACCTCACAGCTGGCTCGGGTCACTGGATTCCCCCGTGTTGCAGCACCTGCCCCGCTCCGCTGAACATAAACTCCTCACCGGAGCTAAACTACCTCAACAATACAACCTGATTGTAAAATAATGTGCTGGGGACGAATGGGCCTGTTGGAGAAGCGAACATTTACGTTAGCCCTATAAAACCACATGAGACGGATTACACACAGCAATCTGCCCCGTGGTAACATTTGCTCTGCAGCATCACAAATAAAAATAAAAATGTCAAAGTGTGCACACGTCCTTTCCTCTTCTAATGAATCACACACTGTAAACCAGAACGCCGCCACACTTGACCAGCTTTTGTGTTTTCCGGTCTGCAGGCGGGAGGACAGCAGAGCGAGCGCTGGAGCGTGGCCACATTGCTGTGCTGTTACTGAATTTGTCTGCTGGCTTCGTGCCTCGGCGTACAGTGTGCAGGAATGTGTAAGTGTGTGGCGTGCCAGACAAGGTGAGAGCGCTGACCTCTCTCAATCAGACAGGGGGCAATGATCCGACCAGCGCTGACCTAATTTGGTCGGGGGAATCTCTGATCCACTCGTGTTACCGTCAGCGACCTGCGCTCCGTTTAAATTCCCCGCAGCTGTTTGCCGTGACGGGAATCAGCGGTACAGGTGGGGAGATGACGGTGAGCGGGGGGGAACCTGGTCACTGCTGTGGTTTTTGTCTAATAGCCGAAAGGCCATCCAGTTCTTAAAAGGGTTATGAGGCCCATTTGAGAAAACAGTAGAAGTTTATTCTTAAAAATCCCTTAAAGCAGTGATGTCATTCTGATTTCTGTTATAAAGCCATAAAAGAAACCCTTAAGGAATCTACAGTTTGTGTGGGAGACATCCTCTGACTTTGAAAAGTCCCCCAAAATTTAAACAAATTTAAAATGTATTTCTTCCTTTAAAATCTTTAATCATATGACCCCTGAGATTTATTTGAGACCTTTACTGCAGACAGCCACCAGATGGCGTTTGAGATGCTTTGGCTTCACTTTTGGGGATCCGCCATCTTCATTTACAGTCTACGGTTAAAAAACAGAGAAGAGCAGATAAAAGCAAATGAGAAGAAATATGAGATGCACACAATTAAATAAAAGTTACACATTTATTTTGTGGGGAATAAAAGTACGATGCCTTCCAGTGAAATACACTTCATATGTGTTTTTCTTACATTTCCTCATAAACAAGAGTTTTATAGTCGCAGCTTTCATCTGATCCTTCCGGGGCCTGGTTTCAGTTTGTGAGTGTTTCTCTTCAGACCAGAACTCTTGTGTTTTTACTTATGCACATTGATTGTCGCTTGATTTTAAGACCACGACAGGTTACATGTACAGAAAAACCATCCAGAGAATGTTGCGCTTGCTCTTCAGGCGCCTCATGAATATGACATAGATTTATTGAATCTATTGTGCTATTGACTGAGCCGTCATATCAAAAGGTCAAGATAATCCATCTGGGCCCGGAGACGCTGAATGAATTGGACTAAACAGAAAAATGTATGCGTTTATGTGCCATAAAGACGAGACAGATCTGGATTGAATCTGTTTATCCTGCAGGCATGTGCATGTTTATGGAAGCAATTACAAAATGATTGGCCTACATTTCATTAAACAAGCTTCAAATAGCAGGAGTAGAATTGCTGTACATGAGAACATCAGACTGAGACGTTCTGATCAAGCCGACTGGGACCAGATATCCCTGAAGCTGGTCAATAGGAGGCTATCACCCCATCACCAGACAGGGTGTGGCTCTCTCCGCTGGGGATTCATGAGTCCCTCTCTTTCACACTCTCTGACCAGGATCCAGAAATATTATGGCGTGTGTGTGTAAAATACATTGACATATCTGTATCTGAAAATACAATAAATAAAAACCCATCCCAAAAAACACAAAACAGTCTGTGGAATGATAAACTGGGAAATATTTTGAGACCAGTCTTATTCCTGTCCCACTGGATTAAGGCCATCGATTCACCCAGTGCACCTCGAGGTCAGAAATTGGCTGTTTGTCCACCCAATCAATGGCCACCTCACTGCTGCCTATCCACCAATCAATAGGCCTACCTGCTTTAATCTCACCACAGCTCCCACTATACATGTAACCCAGCATCTCTCTCTCTATTCACAGTATGGCCCTGCATCCTCTCCGGCAGCAAAAATCTCATAATGGAAGATCCCCTGAGGAAGAAGTTCAGAATCGATAGTGAGAGAGAGAGAGGCTGAGGCGATGGGGATTGTTACGATCGTAATCTCCTTCTTGCTGTGGACCTAACGAGGAAAACAGGGAGAGGATCCTTTTGTGATTGTTTTATTTGCAGGAGTCTGATGAAAATAAACTCTTTCATTTGTCGCACTGAATTAAACTGTGAATGTTGTAAAATGCAAGAGAGAGAACGATGAATGTAAATGTGTCTGTCTGCTGGTAGCTGGTAGTATCAGAGTGTTTCTTTTAGCTGGAAACCATGTTGATAAGAACAATGAGAATTGATCAAAACAGTAAAATGATAGTATAAAACCAACAAAGGCAGCTCGGGATGGAAATCTTCTGTTAAGGTGAAGGAAACTGCAGAGGAAAAACAGTAAAGTAGTAAATTGATGCATTGTTTAGATCAAATATTGACTGGAGCAGCTTTAATGAGGCCTGGTTTACTGCCTGCTGTGGCCGACTGAATCATGATGGGCGACTTTATGAAGCTTTTTGTAGTTTTGCTCACAGGAAGTGTCGCGTTAGGGAGAAACTGGCGGAACGAACAACAGACAATCGGATTTGATGAGTGATTCTGGGCAGAAATAACGACAATAACCTCTTTACCAACAACAACAGAGAAAACAAAGAGGGAAAAAGCAGGATCTGGTAGATTACCACACAGTAAGAGGCGGTGACAGATAGTACCGAGCCCCCCCCCCCCACCCACCGTGCTCTCGTGGTGCCACAGCAGAGCCAGATGAGGGAGGTAAATAGGTTCTGACAGCACATTACAAAGCCTCTCGGCTGGGGCCGGGCGGCGGCAGCGTGTGTTTTTAAAGGATGGCGAAGGACACACAACACACAGAGAAACACACAAACACATTTATATTCAAGCTTGCTCTTTAAAGCAGACACAGCTGGAGGCACAGGTGCAGCACTGAGTTAAAAACCCACCAATACGCTTATTGACTGTTCTAATGAGAGTTTTATCGCTGCTACTTTCATTACAAGCCAACCATGAAGCCTCATTTAGCTCATAGAAATAAATCTCCACCTCTTCCCAGTATCCAGAAATGAAGCCAGAATATCCTGGGAGCCATCTTGCACAAAGGGGTTTAGGGTGTATGGCATATACTGCAGCGAGCCACCAGGGGGGGATAGAGACACTTCTGCATCACGTTTGGGGAGCCGTCATGTCATCCATCTTTATATTGCTACAGCCTAGTTTTGCTAGCGTCAAGAAAAATACCAGAAAACATTTTATCTATTTTAACATCTGCTGCCTGTAGCTTGTTGTTCAGACATGGGAGCCGTGTCAATCTTTTCATTTGAACTCATAAATATATTAAATTCTCAAAGGTTCAAGGTTTTATTCCTGCAAGAAATTAACTTGTCAATCCGGCGTGTTTCCAAAAGGAAAAAATAACCACAACATTTCACTGAAAACTGTCCTTCGATTCTTCCCGGAGACAATTATTTCATCAGGGTCGCAACACTTGCTTCGCCTGCTCGGAGCGAGTTACGGCGACCGTCTGGATGTGCAGGCGTGTGTGGAATCTCTGTAATTATCTTCTGCTCCGAGGAGCCTTGAATGATTGTTGGTGTAAATGCAATGATGCACCGCTCCTCCATTTTCTATTCTTGCTCCGAACCGACGAGGATTCAGCTGCTTTTTCCATGCGCTCGCACTCTGCTCTGCAAAGGTTAAAGAAAAGACTCTGCCCTTCTTCCCCGGCACACACACACAACCATCCATTGCTTATTCATACACACACGCAGACAAGCAAACACACACACACACACACACACACACACACACACCGGCAGCAGAAGACGAGGGTCAAGGACAGGAGGGGACCTCAGAGAGACATTGTCGGAAGCTGATGTCCTCTCCACAACAAGCAGAGGCCGGGATGCAGGGAGAGGGAGGGAGGCAAATGAAAGAAAGCTATCAGCAGCAGCAGCTGGATTGGTTGTGACAAGGTAGTGATGGGATGGAGAGGCTCCACCAATATAGAAAACCCTGCCGTCAGCAGTTCTGTGCCTTCAGGTAATGGGCAAATAACATGAATTCACTTCCTCCCTGATGCACTCACTGCGACAGTGTGGCACTTTGATTCCTGCGAGAGTGCTTTCCTTTGTCGCCCTGCGAAGCAACAAGGGCTGGTGGGAGAGGCAGAGGCATCTGGCCGCATCGTTCCTCCCAGCAGATACACCTCGCTCTTTGTCTTCCTTACTGCCGCCGCTGCCTTGCATGTTTTTCTGCTGAGCATCCAAACTGAAAATAATAACCCCCGCTTCTGTTCTGCACTTCACAAAGTCGACATGAAATCACTCTGATTCACTTTCCACACCGCAGATGGAGGTGAAGCGCCTTTTCCCATTTGCAGCTACCAGCCGGGCTTCATTCAATTACCCGGTGGCATTTTCGTGACCTTGCACAAGATAGTAATGACCTCGTCGTCCCGCTGAGCTCGTCCTTTTTATTTTTTTCCTCCTTTTTTTCCAGGACACTGCGAGTCTTCCATCACGGCGTGGGCTGATGGATGCTTTGGGTGCGTGACCTCATGTTAAACACGGGGATGACAGAAATTCCATTATCAAGTCTCTGTTTGAACACCTGTTATTTTAATTGCTTTGATGATTTTTATACTTCTTGGAAAGATTGAATTCTAAGTAAACTCGATTTTTTTCCTGACAAACATTAACCAAACACAGACTCAGTTCGCTTCCTGTGGATGTGAAAAAACAAACCTCTGCTGTGTAATCACAAACATAAGCCGCAAATAAATTGCTGCTTTGCGAGTGACGACATGAGAACGGCTCTGCTGAGATGTTGTTTCACACAGAATAAAGCTGTGTTTAATACAAGTGGAAATCAACTACCGCAGATTATTGAAACAATCAGGTGCAGTCGTGTAAAAACTATAAACGGTTTATAAAAATCACGGCTGTGATGAGTGGAGCCTGTGATCAAAGTCCTGCGGACACACACTCTCGACCAATCACGAGTCAGTCTCATCTGATAATGTAAATGAGTAGTTTCACAGTCAAACTACCGAAGCTAGTAGTACAATGTGAACAGAGCCTATTGTGCAGTGCAGTTATGATGCATATAAGCATCACGCGTACATATATGTGTGTACATATGTGTATTACTCACAGTAAAGGTGGTTTTCCTTGCAAGGAGCAGCAACACAACTTGATACGATTAGCTCACGTGCAAAAACAAATGGCATTTCCATTTGTCGAGGTCTCATTATGACAATGTGTTTTTGCTCTGTTTGAGATGAAGCTCTGTCCTACTTCACACAAACAGCTGAAACTGAAGCTTTCGCAACAGAGAATATTTTGGGAAAAAAGCAGAACTTGATCTTTGACCCTGATGTACAAATGGTTGTTGATGCTGCTGGAGGAGCAGAAATTCACTCGCATGTCAAGATGCATGAGGCCACGACAGACATTCCTGACACTAACATGTCTATTCCCCGGAAATAGAAAGTTCCAGCAAAAAAGCTGCAAACAAACATATTTACTTGGAGCACCCGGCGGTTGTTTTTACTGTTATCGTTACTGGACCTTGAATCGCAGACAGTCTCTCACCTTGGTGCTAAAATAAGATCCCATAATTAATGAATGTGAACACAGGACAAAAAAAAAAACATCCAAAGTCATTTGGGGGGAGCTTCATGTTGTCCTGACACCTGCACCGTCCTCATGTCGAGGTCATTCTCACGCTGAGGAGAAACAAGCACTCACGTCCTCTCAAATGACGTATTCATGCGCACAAGTAAAACCACTTTTTCCACCGTGCAAAATGTGCAGCTATGCATAGAGTGATTATGGGATTATTTTCCATCATGTGTCCGTACATCTTCCAGTTTCTCAGAAGGAATTAAATACTAATCAAAGCATACGAGGGCCCAGTCACTCATTTGTCCATTTCCATTCAACCAGATACAATCTATACCATGTATTCATCTCCACATAGTAAATAAATTATAATTCTATTATTCCATTTTGCAGTTAGTTACCTATATAAGGAAATGAACAAACCATTGTATACAACAGTAAAAAAAAGAAGGAGAATTTGTTATTTAAATATCATTTTCAGTTACACAGGCTTCCACAGACGCATTAGATCATACTGGACATGTTATTCTCCATTTGTGTTGTTGACATTGTGCAAAGAGCGTATATTGATCCTAGAAATGCAGCTCAATCAATCAGTTTCTTCCAATAGGAATACATCCAATCAATATCCATGCTTTCTCCTTCTCCGCAGGCACAACCAGGTGCAGTGTTTATCAGAGAGAGACACACACTCTGGTTTTGTTTACAGTCACTCCAACTCAGCGAGTGGGTTTTTCTCAGTCAGCTCACATTAATGCTCTTAGATGCACTTCATTACTGCTTCATCCTCCTCACATTATACACACCACACGGCGTCAGGCGGCGGCGGCGTTACACGGCCCTGCTCTGATGAGCGGTGACAGTGAGTCGCACGCGCACCTACCCGCCTGACGAGCAGGGATGTGAGCAGCGACAGTCATTGCTGTGCTCCATCTAATGAAGTACAGCGGCTCGGCTCCATATTTAAGATGTCAGCTCGTCTGCTTGTGTGTCATCCTGCGACTAAACTGTTCTGACGGAACACAGAGGCTTGATACAGTGGTTGTGTGTTCAGCAGGGCTGCACTGACACCCTGAGGCCTCTGTGCCACTCCTCGTGCACACGCTGATGATGAAGTCATTCACAGCCCAACACATGCTCATAAATATGCAGGAAAAAGACGCAATGTGAAAAAAACCCCGGCAAATATCAATTAACATTCATATAATGAATAGTAATATTGTGTCCATGTGGTGCAATAAAGCAGCACACACATTGAATTCACTCGGAACTGATAAAGCTAAATCGTTTAAAGACAATAAGGGACCTTATCAACATTTTTCCAGAGTCGGCAGAACATTGGCTCCGTGAGATATCATTTTCAGCGTCCTGGGGGGAATATGCCTCTGTTCATGTAATGTTCGCTGCGACACTTCCCTCAAAGAGGCGGAAAACAAAGGCGGCCGCGAGAAAGGAAAACACAACTCGTGTTTCATTAAATCAGCGTGAAGCCAGAAAGCAATCAATGCAGAACACAACTTCACCATTTTCCTATGCAGCGGCTCAGAAACTGAAGAGGTGTTGTGATTTGAAAGAGAGCGAGTCATTCAGTTTGAGTGACGGCTGCTGCAGTGTGTACATGTAACTGCACCTCCGGTAATAATACGATTCTCACACATGGAAGTACAAACCAAGGTTCATCTCTTTGTTACATTGTTTACATTTGGTCTGGTTGGTTTTTGTTCCACGTTTTAAATTGAGGGGCGTCACCTACGTGGGCTGCATCAATCGATACTGGACATTGATTGGTTTGTAGACGAGCAGCTTCCACTTCTACATTCTATACCGACCTATGATTAGGAGTCACATCATTGTAAATACGCTGCTCCTCTCAGCGATCTGTTGACGTTGGGACATAATGGGTTTTTCCCGAAGGCAACAAGGTGGCAGCTTCTTCATGACGTGATTTAAAAGAAGTTTTCTGCACCTCAGAATTCACGTTTTTCCTCAAATCTCAAAGGAAAATGAGATGAAATCCAATCTGTGTTTGCAATTCTATATAAAATCCAGGATGACGGAGCCGTGTTATTATTGTCTGCACAGTATTTGTAATATTTCAAAGGCATTTCTGCTTTGCAGCGTTCACTGAGCGTCACAGCATGTGACAGCAGGCTGTGGAGACCACTGTGCTCCGCAGTGACACTCTGTCCCCTCGCATCAACAGCAATGTCCCCGACACTGACCTGTCACTGTCCTGCCTTTAACCACCTGCTCGGGGGGGAAACAAAGCAGCCATGACAACACCTGCCCACATCTGGCCTCTGCAGCCACCCGGCCACTGTTTTTACGGGTCACAAAATGATAGCTGGTCCTTTTTGTGACGGCACAGAACCCTGGCAGGCTGCTGCAGCGGAGCAGGGGTTAGATGAAGTGCTGCTTCTTGTGCAGTTACACTTAGGAAGCCACAGGAATGATGCTAACAATGGAATATTACTCAGTGGAAACACCCATTCATTATTGGTACGGATGTGGATTAAGGGGTGAATGCAAGAATTCTTTTTCCATTTACAAATATCAAATAACTTCCTTTATCCTTAATTATTTCTGCTGTAAGAACAAAACAATCGTGTGTCGGCCATTTCTACAAAGCCACATGAAACTTTTAAAAAGTCAATTAGTGCAGCTCTGATGTCTGCAAAGGAGAATCAAGGTGTATTTGTGTCTCATTCCTGCACTTTACCTCTCGTGTGGTATAAATAACTTCAGTGTCAAACACCAGGCACAAGTCTCCGACGCTGCCTGATCCGCCTCTTGTTGATGACTGCAGCGCGTGATGATGATTAAATTACAGCAGTTATCTTCATCATCGTCACAGTTGGCGTCTGCATTCATCCCCAGATTAAATAAATTCAAACGCATGCTTCGCAGAGATCAGAGAGAGTCGTGCTGTCAGACACACATGGAGAATCAGACGCCGGGAGATAAAAGTGTAAAATGATCTGATTTGCTTTGTAATGAACTGGGACATATAGAGCGTTGAATCTATCTCGTCAGGTTGTATCTGGAGTTACTGCCACAATCCTTCACATTTCTGAAGAGGAGAGAAAAGCAATTGCATGCATTTCATTTTTCTTTATGTCTGGATGCACTTTTCAGACTGTTACACCAACATTTGTCACTGAAAGTCTGCATTTAGTCCAAAGACAGAGTGGCAGTAGATGCCTTCTTCTTAATTACAGTTTTGTCTTTGCATCGTGGGAATAAATCATCAAATAAACGACTTGTGCAGCGGCGTGCTTTGAATGTTCATCCCACATTGAGTGGGAATAATAATCTCCAGCCCTGTCTTAGAAGCTATTAATAAACATAAAGTGCTGCCAGTGTTTACAGAGGAGGGTTCAGTATTCATCTTAGCACACAGAGGAGATTTCGGTTTGGGAAACACACTTGTGTTGCTGCTAGTTTGGGCCGACACCCTAACATCAATCTAAAAGTTCTGTGCTCACGAACAAAGTTAAATAAAAGACGTTGCGGAGCTGGAATCAGCAGTCGGCTGCACAACATCAAAAGATAAACTTCTATTATTCCGAGGCGCTGAAGCTTTTTCACTGCTTACATAATGATACTTGGAAATCGAGCAATGTGGCATAAAGTTGAGGAAGAATATTCGCTAGGATTACCTCCAAACGATAAAACTCTCAGGCAAACATTGCCAGTGTATATTTAATTTAAAACGTTTCCATTTGGAGAATGTGAGAGCAAACACTCTGTGCAGGCAGGTGAAACAGGACGGAGACAGAACGAGGGCGAAGTCTCTGGTTACACATTTAACATAACATAACTTGTCCTCTTTGTGTTGATGGGGTGAAGGAGGCAGTGGAGCTCACTTTGTGCATCAGTTTCACTCCCAGTTCTGTATCACTTCAGCCTCTGACTGCTACTTCAGAAGAAGCTGTGCGACTGGGAGAGCAGATTCAGCGATTTCACACGTCACTCGTTCGAAAAAGAAATTCATGAAATCTAATTTCCGAATCTAATTTCCTTCACAAAGCTCAAATCCCCCGGTGACTAGGACACATTAGACGGAGCCAAACCAGATGTGCAGCAGTGAAGGAGAAACCAAGGAGATTACATTCTCTCTGTGAAATTCCAAAACAGCATTTTAGGGAGGTATGTTTGTTTTGTTGCTTTGAAATCACTTTTTTGTATCTTAATGGTTTTGAATGGTAGTATTTTTCTAAGTTCTGCATCTGTCACATGTTAGAAACGTCATGTGGGAATTTTCTGGACATTTTACTTGGGGGGGGGGGGGGTTGGCTGGAAAAGTTGTGGAAAATGTCAGACTTGGACATTTGCGTTCTCACATATATTGCGTTTGGGAAAATGTCCAGACTTCAGTGTATGAGTGAAAGCAGCCCTTATGTTCTTAAAGAGTTATAATGTAGTACCATTCATGTTGGCATTGTACCAAGACTGGTGACTATATATAAAAGAAAGTTCTGAAGGTGATGTCTGAATCATTCCCCTTTTTCCTGCACTATATTTACTGTCTGCCGTTTTATCTGAGCGTCTGAATTCTGAAGGTGTAAATTTATCCCCTGGCGTAGCCGTGGCGATGGAGGACGACCACCCAGAGGTTTAATGCATAGCAACACTGGAAAAGAATGAAGCTGCAGTATCGTGGTTCTTATTCTCTCACACGAGGAGTGAGTGGAATTTAAACTTAGAACAGTGTGGTGTGTACAGTAAATAAGTCAATAAGTACATTTATTAAGTGGTATCTAAGGGCTCTGGAGATCAGAGCGACCTGCAGCTCTGCAGCCCTGTCTTCTCCTGCTGCTCCTCTCCCCTGTGGGACCCACTGGGCCAGTAATGAGTTTGTTATTAAAGACCGGTCGAGTCATTTAGTCTGACAAAGCCAACGTGTCGCAGCATTTTAGGAGAAACAGTTTAAAGGGCTGGTAGGATGAGGTGGTGGTTTTATATAAACTCCATCATGTACAACCCCAGATGCCAAAACACTGGAGGTGAAAACACCAACGTGTAAATCAGTAAGATGCTTAACTCCCACACAGCACCTGTTCTTTGACTCAGCCTATCTACTGGCTCACTGTTGAACAACCTCTGTGTGTGTGTGTCTGAGGAAATGTGAAGGTATCAATGCCTCACACACACACACACATATTCACCACAAGTCGCAGGGCGAACCTCCTCTCCGACTTAATCCTCGTTCGTTTGTCTTCCAAGCCACTCCGACGACTCTGTACATCTGCGTATGGGAGATATGCGGCTTGCTTTTGTTAAACCACCATCCTCTGTCTGGAACAGAAAAACTCCCCCTATTTGCCGTCCAAAAAAAACTACAAAACAAAAACAGGCTACACAAAAGCAAAGCCACAAAGCGCCTGAAGCATCCGTCTGGTTGCTTTTATCATGGAAAAGGCTGCAGCTGGACTCCAAAGTGATTGCAGACACTTGGACATTTCTGGATGACAATAGCGACAGAATACAACTATGTGCTGATTCTTAATTAGTCCTCTGCTCACACGGAGTTATAGTTCCATGGTGTGTGTCTGTATCCGGTCTGTCCTTTCACCACCAGGCTGTGCCACCATGTGAGCCAAATAATCTCATCAATTCTGCTTCAGTTTGCCATTGATGTCGAGGCCTGACCGGACTTTAATGTGCTCAGAGACTACAAGAGCGGAAAGACTTCCCACTCCTAAGAAAGGGCCCCAACATTTCATATATATCATGGATACAGGCCAAAAGAAATGGATACTTAAATTAAGACTTTGGGCTTTCTTCTCTTTGCGAGCCTTGAAATAATTAAGTTAGGTTATCAGAACCTTTTCCAAAAGCATATTTCATTGCAGAAGAAACAATTTACTGCTCTAAAATACATGCATTAACAACTAAATATCACTTTGCTAATGGATTATAAGACAGTGAGCACCTGGCTGCAGTAAAGCTCATTTATTATGAGGTAGCACCATATTTGAATCATTTAACACTGTAGTGATATTGCAGAGGGGTGTATTCAGTTTACAGTAGAGTGGAGGTGAGACTGTGTTTATGCTTTTCCCAGTCAGACGTCCTGACATGGATAAAAACACTTCATCTTCTCTCATACATGAAAACACACACATCCCATTACATCCCCGGGCCTTTCCGAGGACATCGTCAACAACAACCAAAGGGCAAAGTGCGTGTGTGTGTGTATCCACGTGTGCACAGTGCATGCATATGCGTGTGTGTGTGTGGGTAGAGGAGGACGTCACGTTTACACAATCTGACAAGTAAATCTATGGCGGAGGAAAAATGCTCAGCCATCGGAGTAAAAGTCTGCAGCCTCAGAATTTGAAAAGATAAGTCTTCTATAAAAAAACGCATCGCAGATATGACAGATCTGGGTCTCCACCAGTGTGGAAACAGTGAAGTCACAACAACTCGCTGTCATTATTTCTTCGCTCCGCGTCGGCGTCACAGAGTCGGTTGTGTTCAGGATTTTGGGTTTAAATTGGTCGAGGGGCTCCTGCTGTGTTTGGAGTATTTCTAGACACAGTTGTACTGCACAGTATACAGCACACTGCTCCATATCCAGCTTTGAAAACTTTTTCTTACGATTCCTATTTTAGCTTCTTCTAGTAGAGTATGAAACATTTATAATCTCTGCAACTTCCAACGTGCAAAAAGAAAAAGCCTGCTCTGTCAACAGTGCAGTGAAAAACACGTACACACACACAGACATGCGTCATCAACAGGACCCTGCACTATGCACCACATTCGGTCAGTGGGGCAACAGGGTGTGTGTGTGTGTGTGTGTGTGTGTGTGTGTGTGTGTGTGTGTGTGTGTGTGTGTGTGTGTGTGTGTGTGTGTCTGTGTGTGTCTGTGTGTGTGTGTGTGCAGCTAGTGTCCTCAGATAGAAAGGGCAGAAAAGTGACATATTTGGGTTATTGGGGTTCTGGATGTTTGAAATCTCAGCTGGAAACGTGTTTTTTTAAGTTCTTGGAGAACCTAAGATCCTCATGAGGTTTAGGAGATTGTTTTCCTTGCATTATCATTATGGGATGTTTAGTATATACTGTTAGAGGTAAGAGCAGAGGGGAATAAAGCCAGAGTTCCATTTCATTTTATGGTAAACGGTCTTAATAGTTGTCTTGATGACCATTCGCCCATTCCAACATTCACACAGAGCATCTTTGTGCTGTGGGATTAAACTTAAACTCTCCCATGATCCTCGTGAAATAATAAAACAAGCACCACACAGACTCACTGCTCTGTTTCAGATTTCCTCTTCAACTGAGTTCAAACAGGCTCTGATAAACCGAATTCCCTTTTGCTTCTTCAACTCCGCAGCACACTTTTCCAACATGTCAGCAAGTTTGCCCGTCGTCGCTCCGTCAAGAGTCACTCGAAAAACAAGCGTGCTCGCTAAATCCCACTGAGTGCCCCCCCCCCCCCCCCCCCCCCCCCCCCCCCCACTCCTCGCCTCAACAGTGTGTAGGAAGCGTGTGGAAAAACCGAGGACGATATAAGTAATGTGTCAAACCTGGAGTGAGATCAAAGCAGCCGAGCTGACAAAAAAAAAAAAAACCTCTTACACGGCAGCAGCAGCAGGTCGGGGATTTACATGTTATGCAATATGGTGGCTGTCGTATTATAAAACATCCCCTTAAGTTCTAAATTAAACGCTCCCCTTCGCCTTCCCTTGAACTCGACAATCTTCAAGAGGCCGCGTCGAAGGAAGGACTGAATCCCACGCAAATCTGCAGCCGTTTTTTTTATGGGATGTGTTTTTTCCACTTGCAGCGGTGCAGGAGTTTGGTGTTAATTGATCTTCAGTGGTGCCGCGGAGGGATTCTTTTAAAGCAATTAAATGCTTTTCAGTTCCTTGTCTGCAACTGACGGCTAATTGTGTTTTCATCGGAGGCGGGAGGGACGGAGCCGGGATGCACCTGCAGCATGTTTTAATGAGTCATTTTGCTGAGACGCTATTAAAGAGAGTAATCTATGGAGAGATGCTGCCGTCCCTTGATGTTTACCACCTCACCACAGCGAGGGTTTATGGAGAGGTAGAGGAAAGGATGCAAGGTTTTATTTTTACTTTAGCACACGTCACATGAGTTTCACCTCAACTGAAGAAAGTTTTTCCAATCGTTCCCTTGAAAAAAAACAAAAGCAAAAGTGCCCTGTCTGTTCCTGGAAGTTTGAAAAGCTTCAACTGACTCAGCACATGGACATTTTCTTTTACCTTTCACTGTGTATTATTAATGCAGTGACACTTGGTCATGTTTCGAGTGAGTACATTTACCAACCTGAGTAATATCAGCAGCTTCTGTCTGGCTGGAGTCGGACCAGGAACTCGATGCGGAGTAGAAACCATCACTCTGGTTCCTGTGAACTCAGTGGACAGGCTGCTGCTGGACGCGTTCATCACTCTGGTCGGAGGCGAGGACCCTGAAGCAAACACAGAAGCAGGTTCAGACTCAATAAATGCTGTAGTGCACGGAGGTCGGTTCACAGGAATCAGTCCAGGAGAAGCCAAAGTACCAAGAAATAGCAGATTGTCTCCTCACAGCAAGTTTTACAGCAGATTCCAGAGACAAGTTAATGTCGAAATAATTCTCAGCCTAAAAACTGTCATATGGCGACCCTTCGAAATGATCTGACGCCCCGTATGGGGGTCGGGGCCCCCAGGTTGAGAATCAATTTAGTTGGTAGCCTCCAAAAAGACGTCTTTTGCTTTGGGTGAGCTCAGTAAAAATGTAGCAACTACTCTGTCACCTGCAATGACTTTGGAGAAAGAAGCAATAGCAACCAAACGTCCAATCAATATCTAATCTACAGTGTGTTTTTATACTTTTTTTCATCAAAACACACTTTTAAAGGTCAGGACTAAAAGGGAAATGGAACAAGAAACAAACTGAACACAGACTCAAAAGGCTAAACTCAGAGAAAACACACATCACAGTGTCAGAAATGGAAATTTACACCTTTGCAGCGTGTGCGCAGCTTTCTTTTATCCTGGGATGTCGTCACGTCAGACGATCAATATTCTGTGAACTGTCTGTTCAAACATGTGTCTAACCTTTTCTCTGTTGTTTGTGAGAGAGCCGTGTGTACACTTATTCCAAGATCCTTTTTATATCATACATATTTTTCAGTTTTGTAGTTTTTTTTATATGACCTACAACTTAATCTTTCTCCAATAAATTCCATCAATCAAAAAATACTAAGAAGGAAGTGGAATTCAAAAACACAAAAGCAAAGACGAGGTCAGAAACCAAAACTTGATTAAAAACTGACAGAAAAACTGACGAGACGAACCTGCGACGAGGAAACAGAGACACGCGCTAACAAGACACAGGTGGAGGTCATCAACACAGGAAGGAAACCAGACGAGAATGGGAAGTATTGAGATATTTTTTTTAATTTAAACAGGAAATAATTAACTGCAAGTGAAAAGAATTAAATCCAAGAAATAAGCATGAGGTCAAAGTCCATAAACACAATACGTCCAACAAAGGATCCACAAAGAAGTGATCAAAACAGCAACACATGCTCCACAGGGGCAGAGACATGAAGAAAGAAAGAAAGAAAGAAAGAAAGAAAGAAAGAAAGAAAGAAAGAAAGAATGAATATTGATGTAAAAAGTCTTTCTTCTGCGATGGAGATAATGATTTTGTGATCTGCATCGTTTTGTTGGCTTACAGCTTTAAGGCTTGATTGAATTTCAGGAAACTGTCGGGCCTTGTCGGAGTTATGTGTTCCACCGAGTTCACAGGTTTCAAATCAAAGCTGAAAGGAGAGAACACAGTCTGAGGAAGAAATTGGTGTTAACTAGTTTATGCAGAAATGATCCGCTCATATCACATTAGATCGTGAAGCAGATCTCAGGTTTTAAATCGAAGATAGACCCCCGGATGTTTTACAGAGACGAGCCCCTGCTTCTCCATCCTCTGTGTCCTCTTTGAACTCTGCCAGCTTCGGTCCCAGCTGAGAGGAAGGAAAGACAAAAGAGAGGGAGGCCAGAGGAGAAAAGAGGAGGAGGGGGCGGCCGGTCGAGCTGGAGAGGAGGGGTGGGGCCCTCCAGCTGTTAAGGATCTTACGAGATGAGCTCAGCGAACACACACACTCACTCGTGCTGCGGCAAAGTCCCATTACACACAAGGTCAAAGTGTAAAGAAACACATTACTGCAGCTGCATCGAGGGTCTTTAAGTTATACATCCAGTGTGTGGTGTGGCGTCCTGTTGGCCTCGGTGACAAGGAAGATGGATGCTGGACTCATCCATGTGTTCAAGGTCTCTCTTCCCTGATCTCACATTTATCATACGTGCTGTTGTATCAATGTCAAATTCAAAAAACCTTTTCTTGTGATTATAAATGTGTTTTTTTTTTCCCGCAGATGATCAAATATTGATCGTGTGGTTCAGTGGAAGATAAAATGAGTCGAGGCAGGATGTGGTCAAACAGCTGTAATATGAGACAGGAGGCTGGAGAGGAAGTGGCGGCATTGATTCCGGTGTGTGTGTGTGTGTGTGTGTGTGTGTGTGTGTGTGTGTGTGTGTGTGTGTGTGTGTGTGGCAGTCCTTGGGTTTTAGTACTTTCCTTTATCACAACACTGACTATCTTTATACAAACTGATTTGATTCAATGCTTGAGATAAATATGAAATCCATTAAGATGGAAGATTAGTTTTGCCTTTCATAGAAAAATCTGTCCTGGGCCACATGAGACCCTGACATCCTCTGACCTGCTACAGTTTCATAACGAAAAGGATTTTAATTGATTTAATATTATATTATATTTAATATTAACACTGACTGCCACATTTTGACATTCAAATTACAGTGCAGTACAATAACAGCACTCACTGGATGTTTTATCCTGGGATCACAGTTTATTCCCCAGTTCCGATGTTTGATGTGAACATTATATAGATTCTATAAACGGCCACTACATGATTCAGTGTTTGTATATTTCCTTTACATCAGCAGCCTCCCTTCAGTATCTGAACCAGCTCTTCTCTCTGTTTCATTTGAGGGATTTGTGAATATGTGTCACCTCCACCGACACGTTTCAGGACGGACTCTCAGATCAATGCTGAATAAAAGATGATTTTTTTCTGCCCTCTCCGTTCCTCAAGGTCACATATCACTGCTCCTCGTGCTGCAGAAGCTTTACATGGATCAATGCAAAGCCAACATGGATAACTGCCTGGGTACATGTAACTTTGATCCATTATTAATAATGCTGAGGTGCAGCTTTTTTGGTGTGTTTTCAGTTTGCTCAGGGGAATCGTTTGTGCACACAGCAGAAACTCAACTACCAGACAAACTGTCCTTGGTAAAATCCCGGGAAGAAACTTTTACTATCATGATATTTTGGCTTTATATTAATGTATCTGTTGCAGAAAACCAAATTATGAATGTCATTACCCTGTCTGTGTGATGTAAAAACACATAAACTCTTCAAAATAAAAGCCTCCTGCATTCAATCTAAAAGATGAGTTGCTGTCGAAATATAATACAGATTGACTCACAGACCAAACACAGGTTCAGGCTGACATAGATGAGATGACAAAATACAAACCTTAATCTGTCCATCGTCCTGTCTGACGCAGGTAAACACACGCCTATGAATCAATCATCTGTGTAAACACTAGCTGAGGATTAACTCTGCCTGCAGACGCCCGTGTCAGGTAATTGTGTTGGCGCAGGCAGAGATAACACCTGAAGGCTCGCTGATGAGAACCACCATTATTTTCCCTATAAGAGAAGAGGAATAATTTGTTTGTTTTCCCCGCAGACTTCATAGAGAAGATGGAGAAAGCCCAGATCACCTGCATGTGAACGCTGCCGTCTTACGAGTCTCTGCAGTGATCGGGGAAGAGATCGAGATGTTTGTAGGGCACCACAGAGACACACACTAATAATAATAATACATTTAGGCTCATTCCCATTTCTGTTGGTGCTGGTTCGCACATGTTTGAAACTTTTTAAAGAAAAATAAATAAAAACACCGGAAAATCCTGTCCCTTCACAGCAATTTGGCACAGACCAAATGATGCACGGTGCAGCCGTTCTCCCAAGGACACACGGCAACAACACAGTAAAGCCATTTTTCATTTAATGGGACTATTAAGGTGCCTCTTTGAACGTTTGATATTAAAGCAATTTTACATACTGGCAGCAGGAGATAAGTGCTTGAGACGTAATGAGTTCTGTTGGCGGGAATCACATTGTGACTTCAACACACGGCACTTGGCACGTCGGCCGTTACGCTGCTGAAGCACACTTCAGGAACAATCTGGAGCAGTCAGATTCATTTCATCACCAAAATAAGTTGCACACAATGATGAACATTTACTGTCGAAAAACAAGTGAGATTAATAAAAACTAATACTGTGGCAAGAAAGGGTCTTTACTGAGGTCCTGGAGGAGGATTGGTCCACAAGCCTGAGAAATAGAAACATGCATGGAATTCATAATTAAAACTCCACTCCCACTTTAACACAACCTGAACATACAACTCAAATTCATACATATCCCATAAAAACCAAACCAGAGCATAATAAAAGTTAACAATAAATCCTTTGTCTCACGTCCGTCGCATGTAAGAAACGTCATCAACACGTCGTGAATCCAAACTTCAGAGCACGTCATGTTTCCTTAGTCGCTCCTTCACTGCTCATCTCATGTGTGTGTCTATTCTTGAATGACTTGCTCATGATCTTTCAGGTGTTTTCTTAACGATACCTGATTAGTCAACGCCGGATGTTCCCTTTTTTCCGTTGGGTTGTTTCTTAATTTTCCAGATGGCGTGGGAAATCCCCTGTGTTCGCCTTGAAATGTGCAGGAATGACAGGCGGGGGTCCAGTCTTCCCCTTGTTTAATTGAGTTTCAGGTTTTTTGGGGGCCCCCTCCTCGCCGGGCCTCTGAGTCATCCTTAACCTCGCGGAGGTTTAATTGCTTTTGGCTGTGGAGCACCTCTGGGAGAAAACTGGCTGCTGGACAGGATTCCTGTGCTGGGAGGTGCTCACACTCACTGTCACTGGACTGAAAGGATCATCCAGCGCAGAATCATTTTTAAATTATGTCAACTGGTTGATACACTGATCCCAATTTGTTTTAGTGCTACCAGCATCTCTTCATTCACATTAGTGTCAAATGTGTTAATATCGCCTCTCCGTCTGCTCGCACAACAAATTAACATTTCCCGCCCACATAATCCATCGTGATTACATTTACATTTGCTCATTTGGAAGTCACTTCCTCTCCAGTGGTACAACACTAGAGGTTCAGACGCTTTCAGACACTTTCAGACGCTTTCAGACACTTTCAGACGCTTTCAGACGTTTTCAGACACTTTCAGACGCTTTCAGACGCTTTCAGACAGGCACTGACACATTCCTGAAGTTTGTTGTCCGGAACTTTTCCTGCCAGCCCCCGAATAAAATGTCAGAGTGAGCCCATGTGAGAATACAACAGGAAAAATGTGTCGACCGTCATTTGAGCGACTGAGAACAGCTTAAGATAAAGAGATCATCATGTACAGAAGTGCATATGTTCAGGTGTTAGGGGTCTTAGGAGAGGAGACGCTCACGTCCACCATCACACAGCGTTACACCCCCGTTACATAGCAGCAGAACTATTCCAGAGCCCATAAACGTCGTCTTATAAATCCACTAATGACTAGCTGCTTGAAAAAACAAGCTGCCTCACTCCTTTGTTTGCCGATGAGAAAGAAGAGCCTTGATTTTTTTTTATTTTTTACTCTTAATGGCTCTTCTCTGCACCGACGCCAGGAGAGGTTCTCACTCAAAACAGACCTGATGCAAAGCAAAAGGAAGGATGCACTCTCTCTCTCTCTCTCTCTCTCTCTCTCTTCTCTCTCTCTCTCTCTCTCTCTCTCTCTCTCTCTCTCTCTCTCTCTCTCTCTCTCTCTCCCCTCTCTCTCTCTCTCTCTCTCTCTCTCTCTCTCTCTCAGTTAGTATGTGTGTGAATGTTTCTAATAAGGTTTCTAATAATAGCGTTGCTGCGGCCTCTTCCATTTCTGTGATCATCCTCAATCTTGGGCTTTGCTCACAGATGACTGATAAGTGAAGAGTCAGTAGGCTGCACACAGCTGATAAGACAAGTCGGCACAACCCTATGGACTCGCATCTAATCTCCACACAGTTTGATTCCAAAGGTTTCTGTGTGTGTGTGTTGGGCCACCTAACCTTCACAGATTCACTTCTATTTTTCCAAACCAGGCCGAGGAGATATTATCTTGGATCGACTCTCCAAACCTCTTTTACTCCAAAATTAGCGTTTAAACGTGTTTTTTCCAAACCCACTAAAAGAAGCGATTGACTCACTCACCAGCAACTGAGGCTCTCTCTTGTTTTCTGCTTTGCCAAATTAGCACATTCACCCGGGTGTCACGGTTCCCTCAGTCGTGATCGGTGAACCAGGGGAACGGCCCGGGAGTGAATGCCGATTGAATCCATTCAGACTGCAGACAAAACCACATGTTAGTGGGTTTCTTGACCCGTGGAAAAGGGGAAGCACACGTTGAAACAAAGGCTCCTGAAGATCAACAAACCTGCAGCGAATTGCATTCGCAGCTTCGGCAGCGAGCAGAAGGTTTAGCTGCTCTGATAAAGAGTCTGTTGTGCTTCCTGCAAAAAGGAAAATCTAGAACTGGACCTTGACAAGTGAGATATTTTGTTTTCTGGTGATGATGATGAAATCTGTGAGGGTGAAGAAATAGTATCACCTATTCTTGCATCTAAAAATCTTTAAATAATTCGGATTCTAAATGAATGCAGTGTGGTTTAGCCAAGTACGGAGCTAAGTTGCCATGGCAATCAAAGTAATCCTATAATTGATTTAGAGACTGGCACCTGATTGGTCCATCTGTGACCTTGGCAGGAGGTTGATTGGCTTTGTAAACAGTTATGCTAATGAGGCCGCGGCTCCACCCGCTGCTCCATCAGCACATAAAGGATCCCAGAGGAGTCCTCCTCCCTCTTCCTCCCTGCTGAGACTCCAGTCCCCCACAGTTTAGGAGCATGCGGAGCTGCTACTGCTTGTATTTGCATTTTCCCCGTAATGAACCCCTGAAATGATGCGAACGTGTATTTTTAAATTCAACGAGCGTGCAGACTGTAAATGATCATTCAGAAAAAGGCTTCTCCTTGCCCCCTTCGCACATTTAGTATTTGAGGGGCTCTCCGCTGAGCTAAAGCACCTTCATACATTACAGTCCATTAACAAACAGCAGCAGCAGGGATGTAATTGTGATTTAATGGCCTGAGACAGGAGAAGCAGCAAATGGAAAACACCAGGTTGATTAAGGAGGTGATAATTAACCAGCTACAAAATGTGCATGAATGATATGTTGAGATTACGTTTAGCTTCAGGCCGTTTCCCTAATCTTATAAAAGCATGAATTCCATATTTAGCGTATCTATTTCTGTGCACAACACGCGTTTGAAATCAAAGCAGGCTCCACACACACATGGTCACACAATGATCTCATGAGCTCGGGATGCAAACATCTGTAGCTTCCTTTTCAAAAACAAAACAGGACCTTCGGACATTTACAAGAAGAAGAAACAATGTCCGTGAGGATAAAAATGAGATTTTTATAGGAATCGAGTTGCAGCTCAGCAAAACAAACGCACTGCAGGGTTTCGAGGCACCGAGAGTGGCTGACAACTGATAGGCGTCTTTAGGCTCGGTGTAGCATCAGTGGCACAGCGGGGGGGGGCTCTGCGGTTGGGGAGGTGCGAGTGTGTGTGTGGGGGTGTAGATGGGTGGCGTTCATGCCAGGGACCCATCCAGAGCTGATTCATGCTAATCAGGGCAGGTGGGAGTCCTGGGTGCGTTTTTTTGTTACTGGGGAAGTAAACACACTCAGCAGGGGAGTCGCTAACACCACACAAACACAGACACACACACACACACACACACACACACACACACACACACAATGGCCTTGTTTGATGCTTGTTTCTATAGTCTTTAGGGGGTCCGACACTCATGGACAAACTGTAAATTAACTGATAAATAAACACACACCCACACACAATTTGGATTAGGTTTGTAAAATGGAGTATTAGGGCCTGAGACTTTGAGAAAAATAAAGTTGTAATATTACGAGAATAAAGTCTTAATATTATGAAAATAGTTTTAGGACCAAATCGAGGATCACAGGAAAAGTAGGGAAAGAAAGAAGGAAACTATTTGAGGTGTAAATTAAGCAGCTGTCCGGCCAGTGCCTGAGCGTCTGTGAAACAAAACACAAAAACTAAATCATTGGCTCCTGCTCACCTGCTGTTACTCTTCGTATAAAGTATAAAGGAGCCAGTGAGGACGCTCTCCTGAAATCGTGTGGGGACATGTGTTGAGTCAGCGAATATTTGGCCCCTGACCAAAAAGGCCAAGTCGGGGAGCAGATGGTCGGAGAGGAGCGATGCAGGAGGTCAGTGGTCTCCATGAAGCCCACACTGAGGATCAGGCATATGGCAGAGCAGACCCCAGAGAAGAGGCTGGTGGAGAACGATGAGAGAAAGTAGTTTGTCGGATTATAAAAAGTCAAGCATTTAAATGCAGTTTAACGTCACGTTCAGACGCCGAAGCAGCTCCGGGGCTTTGAAGTCACAACCAAAATCCACCAGAGAAACCTGGATGTAACGGCAAACTCCACACCTAATAAAACACGAGGCAGGGACGTCTCTGGTTTGTTTTGATCCACGGTGAAGTTCACCACAGAAAAGAAAATCCTCCGAGCATGAAGAGATTTTCCTGTCGTTCCCACAGTCCTCCTCCCAGCACAATCCCCCACGGTGGGCAGCAGCGAGCCAAAGTGAAATGAGTTTTCCAGTTTAGAGAAATAAGAGCTGATTGCATGAATGTTAAAGTTTAAAAATCACACACCAGTAGGTTGCACATTTCTTTGAGGATCAGAATCACAGTTTTTCAAGTTTTATGGTTATTTCACACTATAGATTTCTTTCTCTTTCACTTTACTTTGGTTCTATTTGCATAACTTTACCTTTTTTACTTATGACGAAAGCTGCATAACATCGATAATATCATTAATGCAGCCTGGAAACATTTGCATTAACTGCATATTAATGCATATGAATTAGCATAAACAGCCTGAATTCCTTTCAAATGTGTGCCAATTCTATATGAATTCCTTCTCATGTTTTTTATTTGAATATCCAAAATGTGCATTTCAGCATTTTCCCGTGTTTTCTTCTAAATATTGAGCAGAATTTTCTTGCTCTGCTTCCCAAATTTCAGCTGAAACCTTATCTGAGGAAAACCCCTTGTGCAAACCACAGCTCTGTTGCTTCGCCTTGTTGTGTCAGCATTTTGGATTAATCCACATTTTTCCCATGTTGCACCACTTCATTATGAACTAAAGGCTCGTCATTAAGCCCCAGCCGTCTGAGCGCCTCATTGCAAGAGGGAGCATGTTCCCCTCTTCATCCTCTTTTCTCCAGACCTTCACAGTCCTGCACAAGCTTTTTCTGCAAAAACAACCTCCATTGTTTCGCTTTCAGCCCGCTTCTATGTTACAGCTGTGCATGACTGATCGTCTGAGGCAGGAGGATTCAGGGGGAAACAATGCACCACCAGTGTAGACCTATTGATCCTCACGCTCCCTGTCTGTGTCCGTCCCAGCTGGTCCTGAAGGAAAATAGGGAAACTGTGGGTGGGGGGGGGGTTTGAGGTAAAAAGGCCTCACACACACACAGACATGATCAGACATTTACATCCAGAGTACTTGAGGAGTGTGTGGGAATATTCAGTGGGGGAGCAGCGGTGATTTCTGCTTCCCTGACACATAACAGCTCACTTTCCACCTCACTTCACCCGCTTCAATATCAGACGCTCGGCCGCACGTAAACACCAATATGTGCTTGATCGATTATCGCTCCCGCTCAATCGAGTTCCTGCTCTCGCCCCTGACACTTCATCCGAGCAATTTTATTTCTTAATCAAGATGAAAAAGAGCCTGTCACTCGTACAGGGACAGTGATGAATAGAGTCTGTCTCTCTCTAAGCCTGTTACGGCAGACGAATTAAGAAATGTATTTTCTTCAGCAGTGTAGAGTGGGAGAAGGATCTTTGGCGTAATATTAAAACTATTTATCAAAACTGTACATTGGGGAAATCTGGAGTGACGCTTCGAAATGGTCTTTGGATAGTTTACAGAAATGCCCTTTATGAATCAAACTCAAATAGGCAATCGCAGTGACAAAAACCGGAGCTTCTTCCTGCTGTGATCCACTTATTTGTCTGAAATTGAGAAAAATGTCCAATGAGGAACGACATCTTCACGCCTGGCAGCTCCGTTCTCCGGGCTCACAGTTTGTCACCTGTCAGATTAATGGAGGCAGGTGCAAACAAAAGAATACGATGACGAGATCCGCTAATCGCTTTTCTTTCCTTTCAGATAATTTCTGTCTTTTGGGACTCGGCTGCCGTGGGCCACAATGGAGCTCGACCTTTTCACATGCGGCAGATAGGAGTGGCTCCTTGTCACATTTCACTCACAGAAATGCCACCACTGTGTGTGTGTGTGTGTGTGTGTGTCTGCGTGTGTGTGTGTGTGTGTGTGAGATATGTTTGTGTCTGACTGTGGATGCAGTAGCAAGAACAAAGCTCGTTCTGTGAGTTTGTGCAAGGAAAAAGAAAAGCCGCTAATATCATGCAAACACTGGTGCAACGTTTATTATATTCAGCATGGAAAGATGGATGAGGCGTCTCCACTTCCTCCAGTTGTCACGTTACATTTCATTGCAATCCACGAGATACTTTGAGAGAATTAACTAAAGTCAGCCGGATTCAGCCTCTGCAGACCATGAATGTTTGTGAAGAGAAAATCTGCAATCTGTCCAATAACTATTGAGATATTTCATTCTGGACCAAAGTGGCGTATCGAGTGACATTTTCCTCCCGAGAGCAAAGCCACTAGCACGTCTAAGAAACACAGCTGCAAGTCATAAGAGCACGAGCTTGGGAGAATGGGGGAAATCACTCGCAGCACATCTGCAATCAATGGATTAGCTCACCTCTCTCCCTCATACTTACACAACTGGGTAAAATGAGACGTTACAGGACACTTACAGTAGAGGACAGGGAGGACTGCAGACATGCAAAACGGATTTTCTGCCAGGTCAGTCCACCCATGTGCAGGGTTTGAGACGGGTGTTAGTGGGATTCCTGCCTTATTACAGTATCTGGGTCAGGCTGAATACCAGTACAAGCTCAACCCAGTTAGGGTTGAACAGGCTCAGAGAGGCTGTGGGTCAGTGTCGGTCCACCACCGCCATTACAGCCAATCAGTGGGTTAAATGTTTCAAGGTGTAAACACATGTGAAAGAGCAGCTGCACGGTCTGACACGTCAGGATGTGAGCGTCTCTTTTCATTTGCACTGAAACGTGTCTCAATGTTTTTCTAAACCGTGTTTGTGGTTTTCCTCGTCTCCACCCTGCCTCATTCCCACAATGCATCTGAACAGGCCTCAGTGAACTTGCTTGGAAATCACCTCTGAGGAAACTATCTAATATACATGTGACAAAGCACAAGGACAAACCCGAGGTGCACGTCCATGAAGAACGTTCTCAGGCTGAAAGTGAACTGTGAGAGCTTATTTCTTGAACTCTTACAAATTTGATTAAGTAAAACTAATAAACTTGAACAAAGCATCGACTTCAAGGTCAAACCTATTATACATTTCCATTCTTTGTCTGTCCACTTATAAGAATGATCAAACTTCCTCATTAGAAATGAAAGAATTAAGTCTCAAATAGACTTGGATCAGATATTATTTCTTCCTCTATGCAGCCAGAATAAACACAATGGTGCATCTTTCCACTGTGACATTTATTTCCCAGCTGACAGCCCTGTTCCCCCCCCCCCCCCACCTCATATGTCTCAGGCCTCATGCATGTGATGAAGTCACCACATGATATATAGGTTTGCCATGTGAGAAAAAGCAGTTTGCATGCTCAGCGGGCCCCGGGGGGGGGGATTTAGCCCGGCCTGTACGACACCGTCTGCCTCCGGTGATACTGTAATGTTTCAAACCGCCGAGGAGACGCAGTCTGACTCACACAGAGCTTTTTGTTCCACTCAGTGGCTCCAGAATGAGACGTCAAGGACTCGAGTCCAGCTTGTTTTTCTGAAAGGGGAGAGACTGCTGACACACTGCATGTAAAAACTCTTTTATCCCGTTGAGTGTGGCACATTAATTCATGTCATTTATTTAACTGGAGTCTGTTCAAGTGTTTCAAGCTAATGTAACGTTAACATAAGATCTGGGTTAGGGTGTGTGTTGGTGAAGCCACCGAGACTTTACGCAATGATTCAAAGGATGAAGACAGAAACAGGCTGGTCTCAAATCAGCAGCAATCAAATCAGGATGAATGACTTATCTGCTTTTTGAAGAGCAGGGATCAACAGAGGATTTACAGCATTGTTGACAGGACTCGAGCTTATTCCCCACCCAAAGTTTCCAGACTCCACATTTAACTGGGTCGTTAAAAGTCTCACTGAACATGAAGTCCGACTCCAGGCGTGTCCCCTGTGTGGAAAATGGAAACTCACCATCACGGCTTTTACGGAGCAGGAAACAAACCGAGTCGGACTCACCTGTGCAGTCACGGACAGAGGTGTCCTTTACCCAACTGAGATCATGTAACAGGAAGGAAAACTAAATATTTCTCATAGAATCTTATGTTGCTTCATTTTTCCTTCCTTCCTGTATTTCATGACCATTTCTTCCTACCTACGTCATTAAGCCACGGTTGCAAAGCTCTTACTAGGAACATAGATTTGTGCCTGGAGTTAAGTTGTTTCCACCACATGTGCAGAAGCCCGTGTCTGATCTCTGTTGAGAGCATGTTTTCACCTGCTTCTAACGACTTGTATGTGTATTCCAGTTGGAAGGTGGAGCACGTCTCTAATGGAAGTGAATGTAGAAGATTAAAAGATTCAAGCCATCTCTTTCTATCTGAACTCAAACAAAGAGAAGATCCTTGGTTTCAGCCTCGATGCAGGAATTCAGTAGATCCATCAACTCTTCTTGAATAAATCTCGTTCTCACTCAATGACAAATAAAGACACTTTTCTTCAATTCCATTTGCATTTATTCTAAAGGGAAAATATATAATTCAATAAATATTGTCGCAACAACATTGGCAAAGACATTTTGAAGGTGAGATCAACATTCAAGAAAACATGACAATGTACATGGGAAGGAGACAACAGCTGAGAAAATAATAAAGATTAAAAAAATAAAAATAAAAAAAAAAGAGTCTGGCAACAGTTCACTGGCATTTGAACAAGCTAATTGGGAAGTTTTAAAAGTTCCATTAAAAGTGCATCAATAACTAGATTCAAACAGTCTGTAAATTGCACAGTTAAGACGAAAAACCACAAATTCAATAACGCTGGAGTCTCATTTTCTCATTTGTTGATTCGTTTAGTTGTGTTTCAAGTGGAGGCCCGAGGCTCGTGGAATGAGCACGTAGGAAAAATAAAATCATAACAGTTCACAGTGTTTATTCAAAAGACGTGTGAATGACTGAATATATTGATAACCAGTTATCAGAAGTTAAAGTTAACACTGCACCACACATCATATTCGGGCCTCCACCAGGTTTTTTTTTACGTGCATGAGTGAATTTACGACTTCCAGCAAATCCTTTGGAAAGAAATCGATGTTGCTGGGACTTTGTGCTGAGCCTTTACGAGGAGAAATTACCCAACGGATGAGTCAGAAAACTTCTGATAAACAAGTTAAAGTTCTTTCAGCTCAATCGCTCACTCCTCGAGAAGATGAGAACGGCCAAATTCAATGTTTATTACATGGACTAAAGGATTTGTTGTCCAAACCCTCGAGGCTCAATCCTGCCTCTTTGCAAATGGTTTTCAAGTTTCATGTCGTGTGTGGAGAACGTCTTCAGAAAATCAGCGCACATCTAAAGCTGTTGAGGGGGAAATGTCTGCCTGACGGGTACAAACGTGCAGTTTAAACCTCGGACAGCTTCTAGCTTCAGCTCCTCGTGGCTGCAACTCATCAGGATTAAGCTTAAAAATCAAACAATGACGCAGTTACACACCAATGACTTCACATTATACCGACAACATTTCAAAAGACAGGGGGACACACACACAGCGCCAGGATTCCTTCACGCAGCGCGAGGAAACGCCTCTTCTGGTCTCCTCTGCACACAGACAGTTACTACAGGAGCTACAGGAGCAGGGGTGAGAGTGAATCAGTTCCAAACCACAGTGACGACTTGTTGTATAAGCCCTCCGAGCAAAAAGTCCTTGATCCGGCACAAACAACAGCAGCTCCACTTTTTTTTTTTCTTTCTCCCAGGCATCCAAACCCCTAATCGCAGGCTTTGGTTCTCATTCAGAAAGATCACACGTTCTCAAACCCTTCCTTTACAAATGAATGCGTCCTCATGACATCACTCCTCCTGCTCATTTCCTGTCGGCGTGGAAAGCCTCCACCGCGTCCGCTTTGTCCTCCCAGAGGAAGCAGGTCACTTCCTGGAGCAGGTAGCCCTCTGACAGATTGCTTCCTTGTCTGATAGGGCAGGGGGCCAAATGGATTGGGACGCTACGACGCTTTGAGTTTTCGCCGGTGCAGAGTATTCCAGTAACATGTAGATGAGTTGAAGCTTACAAAAGCCCTCTCCAGACATATCGGGGGCCTTTAGCATGCAGGAAGGAGCGCTGCCCCATCGTTTCCTGCTTGCACTGGGTTCTGTCCTCATTCTCCTCAGTCTAATCCCCCTCAGTCTGGTCAGTCACATGATTGAGCAACTTTTGGCTTTGTCCTTCCGGAGGTCCGAAGCCACGGCCGCCAGGTCGGGCCTACTGGGCATGTGTGAAATCCTCTTGTTGGCACGGGTGGCTTTACTGCGCTTGACGTTTTTGTGGTTTTTGTTGATGCAAGCCAGCGTGGCCACGTGGAAAATGTCTCTGACGCTGTTCTCCGACTGCTGAGCCGAGCACTCGATGTAGGGCGCCGAGATCTGCTTGGCCATGCTGGAACCCTGAGGGGGGAAGAGGTCAAATATGGTCAACGCCGGAAGAAACGGATCGGAGGTCAGGTTAGCCGGGAGGTTAACACATTTACTGGCATCAACAATGACGAAAGGATTCCGGCTCTTATGAATCAGTTAAATTTGGCTTGAAGTACAATGAGCTGTTATTCATCAGAGATTACAGTCACACACACGGAGGTTAAACACTGTTAATCTGCCTACCTGGTCATAAGAGACTGGTGTCTGTCTGTGGTTGGAAAGCTCCACCAATGTGCTCAAGTCGGTGCGCAGGTCGGATTTACATCCAACCAACAGCATCTTGGTGTTGGGACAAAACTCCTGGATCTCCCCTTTCCACTGTGGAGAAACACAGAACATCTCAGTCATGCATCATCGTACAATGTTGTCTCCTAATGCAAAAGGGAAATTATCTGTCAATACATCAATATCATACAACAATTCCCAAATAAATATAAACCAGGAGTTTGAAAACTACGATTTAAAGTAATTCCGTGTTAAAAATGCATGTTCGTGTCACAAGAACCCACGAGTTCCAACCCCCCCCGTCACCCGCCTTCTTGAGTCCAAAGGTTAAAGCTGCCACTTCCTGCAGCCCCCTCACACATTGAACCCTGGAAAGGAACAACAAATACTCCCCACTTTTCCTCCCTGACAACAATAAACACTCTGTGATCGATGGCATTTCTCCAGGGGTCTTAATCTGAGGCTAGCGTGCCTCAGGACTCACTGGCTGGTCAGCGGATCAAGTTCGAGCGACATCCAAAGAGGAAGTTGTTTGGTGCAAATAAATACCATCGCTAATGCTAATGTACAGAGTCATTGTTTTAAGGGTGACCTCTGACTGACACCACATTAAGCTGAGATCACAAGTCTTGTGCAATTTCAAAAGACATGAACCACATGTTTAAGAAACTCCGAATCACTGCTAATTGTGTGAAACTGTTGTACAGGACGTTTGCATTTAGACCCACAATAAAGCTGCAGGACAGGTTCATACATGTATTTCTAAATGAGGTCTGTTTAAATATGACTAATTTAGGCTGTAGAAATAAGGCCAGGGACATTTTATCTAGTCATTTATTCAGTCAGCCTGGTAAGACATGTATTATATATCACATTATGTAAGATATCTATTAAATAAATGAAGAATGACCCGAATGGTCCGATCACATGGACGTCTGTGTCCACGTTTGTCAGAGCACATGTCAGGTTTGTTTAATTTCAGAAATCTGAGACTCAATCAAAACCTTAAACCAGTACATGCTTCTGACATGTGGTCGTTACAGACACCGCTGCGGTCATCAGACGTCCAGCGGCTCCATGTGAGTAACTGGTGGCTTAAAAACACCTCAGCGGGAGTTTGAGGAAGTGGAGAGCGGTGCTTCCTTCTCCCAGCTGCTCCGAGGATTTAACCCAGCGACCTTCCACTAGTCACACTACAACATCACAAGATCTGACCAAGGCTGCAAAAAAAAAAAAGATCTAAACTGTCGACTTAAACTCTTGATCCAGTTAAATGCAACATCCGATGAAATCAAAGTGAGCAGACTTTAAAGTGCAGGAGTGTTCGGAGCTTAAAGGCTGAGACTTCCACCAGAGGCTCGACGGATGAAGGAGTCAGTGAAGAGCTACAAACCTTTTTCATGACGCTGTCGAGGGTTTCCGGGCGGCTGATGTCGAAGCAGATGAGCACAGCGTCGGAGTCCGGGTAGGAGAGAGGCCTCACGTTGTCGTAGTACGGAGATCCTGAAACAAAGCGGGAACATCAGGATTTAATCTGGCGGCTCTTCCACAGGGACACAACACACCCAAGTTCATGCAACAGGACGTGTCAGTGACCTCATTATTCACTTCACCCTTGGAAATGAATGACCTGCGTGTAGAAATCACTGCTCCGCTCTTGACCGAGCTTCACTCGCTCCCACACACATCCGAAGAACTAGTTTCCTGTCCAGGCAACGAAGTTATCCAAATCCAATTTGCTACGTCGGGAAAAACCTTGATGTCAGAGGACATTGATCAATTTGTGTCACAAGTGTTTTTATGTGTCCCCTCTGTCCACGTATTGAAAAGCAAACTTGCTGCTGTGTTCAGGTTTTAAAGGAATGAGGTAGAAATTATCTTTGCACTTGAAAATGCTCGCCTTGGGAACGTGGAGATTTAAAACTCTGTGGCTTGTCTAAAAAGGAAATACCTTTATTCAAATGAGGGGCAGCAACAGAATCTACCGCCGACCACAAGATATTCCCTGAATGCATGAACACGGGCAAATCATTTCTTTAAACTCGCAGACGTTGACACTTCTCTGCAGCTCTGCAATAATCCATAGCAACCGGGTGAGCAAAACAAATAGCATCAGTAGGAACGATTATGCTGACTGCGACAAGATCACTTGTTGAAGAAAATCCTCTGCAGAGAAACAGAACTTCAGAGCGAGGAAATGACTCCCCCCTCAAAAATTGAGACCATGTGTGAGGGGTGACGCCCATCTTCCCCCCCCCCGCATCCCCGAAACCAGCAGACGGAAACATCTCCGGAGAGGAAGGGCGAGGAGGGGGAGGGGTGGCGTCATGTCAAGGTGAGTCAAGATCACATGACGAGCACAAGCTGACCACACGCAACCGGCTGCCAAGAATGTGGAAAATTTTGGTGAAGTGAAGGTTCCCCTGGGAGGTCTTTCCTAAACACAGTGTGGAGAAGGGCCAGGAATTCACCGTCACACACACACACACACACACACACACACACACACACACACACACACACACACACACACACACACACACACACACACACACACACACACACACACACACACACACACACACACACACACACACACACACACACACACACACACACACACACACACACACACACACACACACACACACACACCTCGAATGCTCCTAATCTAAACAGTCTGGATGGGAGACGACACCGTTTACACGATCCACGCTTCCTTCCAGGCCTGAAGCCGCCGCGCACAAGAAAGCGCGACGCGGGCTCATGCATGTACCACTCCTGCATAGAGACATCTGAACCGACTCTACGTGCATCATCACATGTTCCACCTGTGTGAGCCAGGATTGTGTGTGAGGTCACTGCATCACAACGCCGTGACAACAAGGTCCTAATAACATAAATCAACAGTTTCAAACTGCAGGACTATTTTATTGGGGTTCATCAGTTTTAGTTGTGAACCTAGTGAACTAAGTATTTCTTACATCTGGTTTTATGCAATGGTGAAATATAATTACATCTTCATTATTCTAGTAATTACATTCAAAGCAGAATTAATATTGATGTCCAAAGTGGATATTTAATGGTAATTATTGTGTAGCCGTCTACTTATGGTTATTATGACAGATCCGTTAACTGATTTCCAGTTTGTCGAGCGAAAAGCTAAGTCGGCTTTGTTCCGTGCCAGTTTGCAGCTAATGACCTTTCCAAAAAAGTGAAAGTCAGTTAAGTTTGGACGCCAGGAGCAGCACAGAATAAATTATCATGATGTCTTGATTGTAAACATAATGCATTTCACATGGGAACGCACGGGCTCGCCATTTCCCAGCCGCTCCTCCACTCCCTCCCCGAGAACCCCTTTGAAAACCCCCCCGATAGGTGACACCACCTAAACCTCCCGGCTCCACGCTGAGCGGCTCTCGCAGACGCAGCACAAGGCGAGCTGGAATGTGGGAACCCCCCACCCCCCCGCAAGAATGTATTTTTATGGCCGTCTCTCGACCGATCACAACCACAGTGCAATGTTTGATGTTTTTTTTTCACAGTCCTCGCTGCCTGGAACCAATCACAGGGGAAATAAGACCCTGCTGACATTTTTACAATGAATTGATTGTTATTAATCAAGCCAACGAGATGAAACGCACATATCGGTGTGTGCCGGCTGAAGCATGTGAGGTCTTGTCTTGTTGATATGTCTCCGAGTCGGAAATATTCCTGTGCATCTACCTGGAGATTTAAGTATTTATAGCCGCAAATCCTCTCAGTGCATCTATGCAAAACACTTCAAGCTGCACAACATAAACAGGAGAATAATGCAAATTGAGGAGCGTGTACTGAGATTTTTTTTTAATAGACGACATTTTCTTTCTCGTCTTGTGTTTAGAGCTGCATTAACCCTGCGTCAGAAACGCCGCTTGGAGGTCGTCTTCCTGCCGCCTGGAAAGATAAGAGGAAATCCCAGTGCTAACACCCCCACACACACAAAGACCTGGTGACTGTCATCTAATTAGCTCCCGTCATTGTTCTCCCACAGGATCTCTAAATCTGGAAAGCTACACACACCCTGTCCTCCCTCTCTGTCCTTTAAACGCACTGACACACACTCCCCAGGCCTCTCGCCCTTCTCTTACACATAGCCGCTGCTCGTGTCGTTCTCACAGCGACTGAGTGACGAGACAATGAAATACGAAGCTCTGCCAAGATGCAAAAAAACTAAAAAAAACTTCTTCCTTCCTGGTTTCTTAATGTGCTTTTTCAGGCTGGTTTCCACAACAGCTGGGATGAAACGCAGCTCTTAATGGAATGAAGATATACATGAAACATGTTGGAGAATACATTCTGCTCTATTCATGCCATGTGACTCATTAAATCAGAATTCCCAGATGTTTCCTGACTTCCACCCGGAAAAAAAAAGAGAAAAGAGAAAAGAGAAATTCCCTGCGGTTGCCGGCGCGCGATAGAGTTCTTAAGTATTCCACGATGTTCGAGACATCCCACTTTCTGTGGAAATCCTTCACGTATTAACGGCTCGCTGACAGGAAAATGTACTTTATCTCACACCGCCACATGCGGCCCTGAGGTACGCCAGCTGCAGCCGACAGTCTGGAGGTATGGCAACAGGTCTGCAGGCTCGCTGATTTACTGCATAGTTAACATTGCTGAGCTGAGGGGCGCTGAGCGTGTGTGTGTGTGTGTGTGTGTGTGTGTGTGTGTGTGTGTGTGTGTGTGTGTGTGTGTGTGTGTGTGTGTGTGTGTGGAGAGGCTCAGTTAAGCCTTCAGGGACACCTGTGGAAACAACACACGGCGACAGGCACGTCCACGGAGCTTCAGTATATAACATCGGACCAGTCAGAAGTGTTCCACACAAACAGAGCTGGTTTAAACTGAAATAATATGAACCGCTATCGTCTGGTGTTGCTGTGGTAACAGTCAGGTAACTGCCGATGCTTAGGGTTGTGTGATATGACCATAGAGTGTATATAGAGATGGACGACGTGTCCAAAAGCTTGTTATTGCACCCGAACCAGCCCTGTTTGATACATTGCTTCACTCTTGTAAGAGATACGTGTTCTGTGCAATAAGAGGTCTACAATCACCACTCAGATCTCACCCAACATCCTGAATTAACCCAAAACACAGCAAAGAGTCACCCAGACAAGCTGTGGAGGTGTCAAAGCCACACGGACAACAAAGTGAGTCAAGGACGACTCCATGAATGAAGTTCAACACGTCCAAACAGGACGAGCAGGTGAAAGTCAGGCAGAGGAGTCACAGGTTCCTACTCGAAGGACCGGCTGGATGTTAAATATGCATCATCACACAGTCCTTCCATGACATTAGCAGACAGGAAGCCCATTAATCCCTCCCAGGGTTCCTCTGTCCTTCAGCACGCACGTACGCTGTATCACCAGCAGTCAGCGCCGCCGTGATTCAATTTTCCCTTGGAAATGAGGTAGGGGGCTTTAGCGTCTCTTTCTCTCCACCGAGGATCTGGGGCCTGCTGCGTACAATAGGGGTCTTTGTGGAGGAGGAAGTAGAAACCTTTAGTCTGAGGAATGCCAGACATGCGGCTCCACTTCGCAGAGCCCAGAAATGTGATCCAACGCAACAATGGCCGCCGACACAGGAATGAAGGGGGCACGCAGTGTGGGAGCAGCAGAGGAGCTTGACAAAGTCTCATAACGAAGCAGCACATGCAACGCGCTCTGGAGACGACACAGGGAAATGATCTGGGACGCTCATTACGTGTCCTCCTGTGAAACTCTTTTATCTGAGTCCTCTTTTCAAAGTAGGTCGTCTTTTAGTTTGCAGAGGTAAATAAAAACCAATCCCACGAGGTTCCCTGGGATAAATATCATCAAATGAGATCCATGGGGTCCAACACACACACGTCTCCTTGGGAGAAGTTGATGTGAAAATGCCTGAGATCCTGTGGTTGAGATTTGATTACAGCGCTCACTTGTTCTGGCTTTGGAAAATTTCCAAAGAGAGTTGGAACAAACATCATAGACTGATGATTTCTGAAGGAAGAAAACATTTCCAGGAGAATGTGCAGTATGAACAACAACCTGTTTAATACAGACTACCACAGCTATATTAAATCAGCCATTTAAAGATGCTCTTATCCACAGACTGTATATAGAAATAGACGTCGACTATGCATCCAGAAAGTGAAGCCGATTCGGTGGTGTTGTTGTTTTGGAGATAAATGCACCAAATGGCACCAAAACAGCTGAGAAAGTTAGCAACTAGTCAGTGAACAGCTACAAATCAATTCAAGCCAGTGTACAAATCTATAAGTTGTAATAATTGTATAAATAAGAAGTTCTTAGAACTGGTTATAGATACAGCTTCTTAAATACTGAGCTGTTGATGCTCCGTTTGCTCCATAGCATTGTTAATTAAATATCTTTGTGTTTGGGCTATTTTGAATGTTGCAGAAGCAATTTAAAGACATTAGCGCAGACTTAACGAAGTAGTGATGTGTATAATTTGTCATTTTCTCACATTTTTGAAATTAAATAGTGAAAAATTAAAGTAGTCTGCCTGAGCTTCCTTCTTAAAAATAGACTCTGAGGTGCATTTTTCCTCTTTTCTCCTGTGGAAGAGGCAGGCAGGCGCTGAGCTACAGGGATTGTTCTGTTTACCTTTGCCGTCTTCCTACCCTCCTGTTTGAATCTCTCACACACACACACACACACACACACACACCTCTGCGGCTCATTCAGACGTGCAGGTAGGCGGGCGGACAACGTAAACCTGCTTCCTGTGCCGGCGAATGAAGTGTGAAGCATCAAAGGCTGCGGCCCGGACCCCGGTGGATCCCACCCCGAGGGCTGGGAAGCAGAGCCACGCAGGGTGGGGCCGGGGGACCAAATGGAGAGGAGCACAACTGGCAGGCATTTACCTTAATGACCTGAATTACTCTCACCACCCTCCCTTTTAACACACACACACACACACACACACACACACACACACACACACACACACACACACACACACACACACACACACACACACACACACACACACACACACACACACACACACACACACACACACACACACACACACACACACACACACACACACACACACACACACGAGGCTGCTCATTAGGCCACTCGTCACTGCAGAACAAAGACCACCACAGTGTCTGTAGGTGTGCGTTAGGGAGGGGGATGGCAGGCCAGTGTTTGTCTTCATGGCTGCGTCCTGGTCTTTGTCCGAGTGCATGCTGGGGTCACACACACACACCTCTCCTGCACACCTCAGGAGATAAGGTCGATGGTCGTCTCTACAAAGGGACTGGTCATGCTGAAAGCTGTATCAATCAGTCGTTGGGTGTGTCTGTGTGTGTGAGTGGGGGGTTAGGATTGAAGGTGGGTGTGGGGGGAATTGGCTCCATCTCAGTCCCACTGATCTAATAGGAACCACAGCCCCCCCCCACCCTCGCTGTTTTATGAAGCATAAAGAGAAAAAAGAAAAATGGCTGCAGGCGGTCTGCCAACACCGCACAATAAAACATAATTCTCACTCTGGCCGGTTCTCATTTCTTCCACTTTCCACAACACACACACACACACACACGGTGTCGGGGTGAAGGAATTTGAAACCGGAGCTCCTTGTTTTGCTTTTGCTTGTAGTGATACCGAGCCTGGAAATGAATTTCTATCTGCTGACGCATTTATTTTCATTTCCTCTTGAGGCAAAACCGAGCAAAAAAGGCCCAGAAATCGAGCTTCAAGGCGCTCGCTGTGATCGTGTGGAATCAGAATGTGTAAATGGATTGTGTAGGTTGTTTCTCCTTGGGAGGAGGACTTAAAAATGTGTCCTGCTGATCCTAGCACGCGAGAAAGAAAGTTCGTCATTCAAACCCCAACATCGCTGAGGAATTCCAGGCCAGAGACTTGCAACAGCTGGCTGCCGGCTTGTCTCCGCCCATCGCACCCACGACACGCACACACACACACACACACACACACAACATACGCCTCACTCACGCCTGACTGCTGTGCTATTCACTGCTCAGGCATTGATGGATGGGGAAAATGGGTTGTTTACACACACAGGGGACGCAGCAGCTGGTTTGAACCCAAAGTCCAACCACCAAGCGATTAAAAAAAAAAAAAAAATGGAGTTCCAGTCCACGTGTTGCACAACCAAACTTTCCCAAAAATCGCAGTGAGGAAACAGAGTGTGTTCTCCAGATGTGAGAACATGAACAGCCTCTATCATTAGCTCTGTTCTCCTGTTCCCTGCTTCAGCTGCTCTCAGCTGGGAAGAATTCATAATGAAATCCATTCCTCTCCTGCATTTCTGGGAACGCTGAGAGACAACACAACATTTCCATGTGGGTGAAAGGTGAGGCCTATACCTAATCTGAGGGGAAGTGTGCCTGGCGTGTAGCAACAGCGTCCTCAGACTAGGAGAGAGGATTAACCCAGCTTTATTGATTAAAAATGGGTCACAGATTAATTTCATTATTCATAAACGCAGCCCTGCGCCTCTCCACATCTCGTGATTCTGCCATTTTCAAGGGAAACACCCGAGTGTCAAAGAGGTGGTCAAACACGGGGTGAATTGAACCTCTCTGGTGGTTTGACACGTTATCAGCTGTTTGCATGTCCACAGAGGGGTTGTGCAAGCAAGCTGCGCGTTTGAACACGTCTGGACACTTCACCCTGAACTGATATCCTGGGACACACACACACACAAACAAACACACACAAACACACACAGCATGGAGCAGGCAGGGAGGTGACACATTGTGATTTTTTTACCTGAGGTGTCCCACAGGCTGAGCTCGATCCTCTGCGTGTCGATTTCGAAACTGGCCGTGTAGTTCTCAAACACTGTGGGGACATAGCTCTGCAGGGGACACGGGGACAGAGAGCAAGGATTATGGGAAACGAAGTGTTTAGATGTCAGATTATGGTTTTAATGGCTAAAATGAAGGTTACATGCAGAGAAATACAACACTACTTCAATTAGTGTTATTATTAAGATACATTTACCGTAGTAACACAATAATACATCTCTGCTGCCACTATTGGACATGCATGCATCGTCATTACTGAAGCATCTGACACATAAAGCGCCATGTGACTATATGTAGCATTAAAATCAGGTTTATTTGCAGCAAGGTCACTGGTGTGCAGGGTGCAGGGTATGAAGGGTGAGGGTGGGTTAGGGTGTAGGGTGTGTTAGGGTGTAGGGTGTAGGGTGTGTTAGGGTGTAGGGTGTAGGGTGGGTTAGGGTGTAGGGTGAGTGTGCTGGTTACACGGTGCAGGGTGTAGGGTGTAGTGTGAGTATATAGGGTGTAGTGTGGGTGTGCTGGGTGTAGTGTGGGTTAGGGTGTAGTGTGGGTGTGCTGGGTGTAGGGTGTAGGGTGTAGGGTGAGTATATAGGGTGTAGGGTGCAGGGTTTAGGGTGCAGGGGTCTCACCTCCGGGAAACAGTCCTTGGCGAACACGTGAAGCAGCGCGGTCTTCCCGCACTGGCTGTCCCCCACCACCACGATCTTACACTTCACACTGTGACTGGGATCCATGCCGGATTTTAGAGATGGCTTCTGACACGAGCGTCTCTCCTTCATTGATTTCAATCGGGAAAAAGTGTAGAAAAAAGGCAGTAATAATAAAAGAAATAATAATAATAACAGGAGTCCGGTCCTGATTGGTCCTGGGTGGTCCTGATTGGTCCAGATGTGGAGGAACAGATGTGGTTGCTCACGGCGCCTGTCCGGTTCTCAGCTGCTTCTCCCGGTGTCTCGTCCTGCTCTGAGCCGGTGGAGCCATTCCCCTGTATATATAAGCTTCAGCAGCCAATGGCCGCGGCCTCCTCCTCCTCCTCCTCTGGATGAAGATCCTCCTGCTGCCCTCCACCATGGCGCCCCCTACAGACCTAACACGTCTCTGTCACATAAAGAGCAAAGTAACATTATAATACACAGAAGAACAATTCAGAGTCTTGCTTTGTTTTTATTTGTTCCAATGTGTTACTGAATGTAAGAATACTATTTCTTATGTAAATTATAACATCTGTATTAGCTCAAATTAACATGACACCAGACGTAGTATTAAAAACCTAAAGCTTTGGCTTATTATTGGATTTACTAGAACTACTGTGTATTTATATCCTCTGAACTGGGTCAGGTTATGTACATTTTCAAATAACTAAAACTTTTAATTTGGGGCATCTTCCTCCATCTTATGTATAAATATGCAGTATAGGAGGAATACGACTAAATATAGAACATAGAGTACATGAAAAAGGATTATTTTATAAATACATCTGCATCTATGAGTGGTAGTGGTAGAAATATGTGAATGATATTTCTGTGCCTAACGAACACTCACAGCCCAACTCCTGTGTTTCCCATGTGTGAGAGGACTTCAACCAACATGGAGGAGGATGAAACAAAGCCTGGAGAAGGAAGAGTTTCTAAATCACTCGTGAACTATGTTTTATTCATAGAAGAATAAAGAAGAAGAAGGAGAAGACGAAGGTTGTAATGCTGCTGATTAACTGCTGGTTCCTGCACAATAGAGGCTCCTGTAACTCACCTGTGATCCCAGGATGATACAGCAGTGCAGCTTATTATCATCGCTCCCTGTGTATCATACACATTTCACTCCTCACGAGAAGATACAGACAAAGGGGGGAGAAATAGAGACTGGATTTCCCTGTGGGGTTGATGATTTGCCACAATCATCTTTTTTTGCATTTTCAGAGTGTGAACAGGAACCTCCCTGCTCCTCAGGCCTCCTCTCTCAGCCTCCGGGCTCCGTCCCCAACGCAGCATCACCTCTTATAGTATGAGAACAACAGCGTTCCGCATCAGCTCTCCCCTCTGCGACAGAGTGAGTGGACTGTGGGTGTAGCTGGCAGCGTTTCCACAGTGAGACAGCTCCACCCTGCAGGCTGTGTGCTGGGAGTCCCGTCTGTTGTGTGGGAGCTCTGCCTCCAGGACGCAGCGCTGCCAGGAGAGAAGGGACTGGGGGGGGGGGGGGGGGGGGGGGGGGGGGGGTTTACACACCACGGCTCTTTCTATCTGGCTGCTATCTCTGTACCATATGCATTTGACCTCATTCAAATTCTGGCTGAAACAGGAAGATTGTGCAGCTTTTACCTGCAGATCATTTTGTACATTTATCGTGTGCACGTGATTAATCGTGTTAATCTGATGCACTTTGTCTGATCTTCATGTCCAAGTAGACCTCGCTCGTCGATACTGAACAAGCTGCAGTAGAGGAGAAAGTGCATCCACATTACATGAGGTGTTTCCACATTATGCCTGAGCTCTTCCCTCATTTTATTCAGTCTGACTGCCTCTCTCTTTCTCTATGTGTGTGTGTGTCTGTGTGTGTGTGTGTGTGAGTGTGAGTGTGAGTGTGTGCACAGCCTGCAGCACTGCCAGTCTCACTTGGGTGCAGCCACACATTTGGGCCAAAGTGAGACTCTGCAGATTGACACAGTGCAGGAAAATCTTAAAGGGGAAAACGTCCACCTATTTACTGATGCATTACAATCGGCCTGTAAAGATTCAGCCAGGAGATTTCCTACATTTCCCATAATGCTGCACAAACACTTGCAGGGGGGTGGAAACGCAAGGAATTGGTTCCATTCCTCTTCGACAACATAGGGACAGAATAAACCAACATGGAGACATTAAACTGGTCTTTCTGTGATGGTGCTGTCAGACAAGTGCTGTTACCCAAATACTGTGCACAGTTCCCAGGATAGAAATACGACCACCACCTGTTTCTGGTCACATGGTGCTGTCGACATCCTGGAGATGTTTTTTAATGTACCTCCTCACACCAAAATCCTCGTCTCACACACTTCACACTTATTTTTTCCCTTTAGATGCTTTTTCACTGCAGGAAATAAAGTGGGTCAACACAACACATAGCTGTGTAGCATCAGTTGTGTGTGAGAGGTGCTTCTGTGGCGTCCTTGACTGAAACGTCGATGAGCTCGAGTACTTTATGTTTCCTTTGGGATTCTCTTCACCGCATGTGCCGCTTCCTACCACCTTCAGCGGCTCACACATACAATACAATGACAAAGAGATGCCCTTGGAAAGTCAGGGATCTCTGTTATACCTCTTGAATGTATGTAACAACTGTGGAGGTGAATTTATAACAACATATTTGTGAAATACTGTACATTTAAATGAAATTAATACAATTTAAAGCGTACACACTGTTGCTACTAGATAACTGGTGCCGTCCTAGGAGAACAAAGGGATGGATATTTTTACAGCTATAAATAATCTGAAGTGGAGCAATGCTGTAGTTTCCAGTGATAAATCCCCATTCCTGTGCTTTGTGGAGTGACCCATCGCTATCTGGAACAGTTCAGGTCTGGGTCACGCACCGGTGCACACGATTCCTCCTTTGCCTCGTCGCTGCAGCGATTTCCAGAAACGTTCGGCAATTGCACGGAGCCAATTTGTCAAACAGGTCGGAAGATGATTAAAAATGAGCAATGAAAGCGTAGGAATTTGACCACAGGTCCGAGGAGGTTTGCTTTTAGCCAGCAGGCCGGCAGTGCTGGAGGTGTGTGACGAGTCTAGGTCACTGGGTCTCTCCCTCCCCGTCCTGACGGCACGCTGCCCCACAGTTATCTCTGTCGACGTGCGTTCAATCAGCGGGGCGCTGACATTTACTGCTCGGGCAAATGCAGCACACGCTCGGCTGTTTCACTGGGAGAAGGGTTTCCTCGACGGTTAGTCACCGCGACTGGGAAATCAAGGGCAGTTCAGGGAAACACAGCAACAGCGATATGAACTGTATATTCTCACACTGCCTTGGCCCTTCAGTCCTAGTTTTACTTTTTAAATAAATAACCTTTCAATCACTGTCATATGAAGCTAATCTGTGGCCATCTTTAAAAAGAAGCCCTTTAACGGCTACCGTGTCCCGGCTTTGGCATTTGTGCTAAGGGCTTAAATGAAATCTTCAAAGCTCGTCTGTAAAATAAAATACATTTTGTTGAACAGGGGATGTCAGAGAGCTGCTTGCCCTCTCGTAGCTTTCTGCCTAACTACCTCAGCCCCCGGCCTTGATCTCCAGGCTGACAGCAGCGGGGGGGCTGCAGTCTGAAAGGACTCCAGAACGAGGAAGGATGTTATTTCACACCGGCTGGGATATAGTGAGTGACCCTTAATGACATACGTGTGTGTGAATATACAGGTACATGCAGATTAATGTTCCACCACTGAGTTTATTTCAGATAAACAGATATTTACAGATTTTTCTGATTGAACGGCTTCATCGAATCTTCCACAATTTCACAATAAAACCCTGTAGTTATGACATCACTTTGGTTTCGTGGCTATATATGGAGTTCAGTCACGTCAATGTGAAGAACATTTTGTCTGCCCGATGAATCAGATCTAATATAATAAATATGCAATGTGGACGGGAACATCACTGAACACATCTGGGAATATTTCCAAAATTCCTTTCAGCATTAAAAACGTCTTGAGGAGTCATTTTTCCAGTTCATCCTTTTCTCCTCTCGCTTCATTCACAGTGACGGAGAAGTTTAACACCAACAATAAGTCTATTACTTATTTAATCTGGGATATATTTCAGTGATGCTCCTTTTAATGTCTCCCGGCAGTAATTCTGAGTAACACATCCAAGTTCCCAGTGTCCAAACATTTCATGGGAGTTCACGGTTTTACCAAATACTTTATGAGTCACCTGGTTTTTTCTACATCAACATTACATCAGATGAAATGTTAGCCAGAGCAGCAGAGCCAGAATCCTTTCACAGGTAGAGCTGCCAGAACAGCTCATCAAATCAAAAAGAGTCATTCTTACATTCTGGGCTTTCTAGTGCATGAAACGTGGTAACTGACTGGAACCCCCTAATGAATCCTAATGAGCTTCGAACCCCCACATCCCCTCAGCTCACTAACACATGACATTTCCCTTTAATAAACCATTAGCGTAATATCCTCTGCTGAATACACTGCGGGGCAGCGAGGGCACGGCACACGCGTGACCATGCCCACACAGGAGCAGGAAGGCAATGACACGTATGACGGAGTACAGTAAGTCTGTCAAGTGTCTCCAGTCAGTCATTAGGTCTGTTCAGGCATGGATACACACACACTGATGTAATGAGACACAGTGGATGTGTTCAGTCTGTGAGTGTGTGTGTGTGTGGGCTTGATAGATTGAAGTATGAATCATTCCTGGGATGACCTGATTCTTCAGGGAAGTTCGGGAGCGTGTGTGTGTGTGTGTGTGTGTTTAGGGATTAATGGTGCATAAAATTCTGACTTCATTAGCAACTTCTTAAGAGAAACCACATGACGGGACAATAATCACATCTGTCAGTTACATGACGGGAACAAATCCTTAAATGACGACTGCGAAAAGATCATTAAAAATATTTGCATCTGTTTTTGTACCTGTCCTGATGATAGGACTGTAAATAAAGATGTACGACGCGTCTCCACTTCCTCCCGCTGTACAGAACTGAAGCCAAAGTATCCCAACGCTGGTGCCATTGTGTCATTCTTTGCACTTTTGGAGAATTAACTTTATTTATAGTCTTGTTTCATCTTGGAAGAAAGAGGTAATTGGTGAAGTCAGTGCTTCGCTCCTGCAGTCTGGGATCCAAACCGGCGGCTGCTGTGATCCCTCACCATCGGAAGTGTGCAGCTGCTGTGCACGGATGTGGGGTTTTTTTTATTACAGGAGCGAGTGCGGACCTACCGCAGCCACTGGGATGACTGGGATCCCATCACAGGAGCGATGCAGAGCTGAGATGGTGTGTGTTTGTGTGTGTGACGCGTGAGGTGGCGATCGGGGTGACAGCCACCAAGCAGCCTGTAGTGTCATCCAGCTCCAGTGACAAATGAGCGGCCCCATATGCGCGGCGAGGAGTTTAATGTCGGGACTGAAGCGCGCCCTCAGATTAACGCTGACACGACAGGAAGGGCTTGATGGGCTCTTATGGGGCTTTCAGGTGACGGGCCCGCTGGCTGCTGTGTCCCAGCTCCTCTCTCGAAATTTACAACCTGAATTTACAAGAGGCAGTTTTAAATCATCATGAAGACAATTGAAGACGAAGCCCATAATGTTGATGAGGGCGGTGGAGGTCTCTGGTAATATACTGGTCATTAAACCTCAAAGATCGAAAGGACACACGACCTCTAGATGACCTTATGGTGTTGTTTCTGTCACATTTGATTTGCTGATGAAGGTTTGTGGCTCCGACACTTTCGATAAGCCCTCGATCTGCATCCACGCTGAGCCAACCTCCTCAGATTCTTCATACTCAGGCTAAATATAGCCCCGCTAACAATCAGGCCATCTCTCTGGCCCATATACCAGGGCCTATATGTGCTAACTCTCCAGCAGACTGTACGTGAGAGTGCCAGACGAGGCTGATGGGAGGACTGAGAGCCTCTACAGGGCTGTGATGTGCTGAAGTACAGCGTGATGTTAACTCTTAACAGTCCAACAAACCACTGCAGTCAAAAAAATCTGAATTTTTCTGACTCCAAAAAGCTTTTAAATCCAGACGGTGTTGGAATAAAAGATTTAAAACTTTTACAACAGAAGTGATTCCCTCCAAATGTTTATTTCTGTTGAGAGAACACTGTTAGATCATCTGGGTTCCTCACAGTTAGATCACAGCCCCACTGAGCTTCCTAATAGCTCTGACTCCTCTTCTCTGTGTCAGCACCCTGAATGAGGTTCACGATGACGTCTGGGCTCAGCCTGCAGCCGCCCACTGGCAAGGCTCCGCGCTGTGGCCTGGCAAACAGCGGCAGAAGGCATGGCGACGATTGCCTGGTGTGGCGAGCTCGAAAACCAAAACGCTGCCCAAACCGGTGGAGGCAACAACAGTGTCTGTGTGTGTGTGCGTTTATCTGCAAGAACAGCAAAAATATCCCCCATGTTTATTTTAAAGGTCGGGACATCCCAGAGAGGAGTATTGGCCTGAGGATGGAAATCAAACAGAGGAACACTGACCCTCCTCCAGCAGCGACGGGCTGTGATCTATCGACTGAAGCTGAGGCCTCGTTGCAAGAGGAAAGTGTTGGGGTTGCTTCGAGCGACCGGGGGGGTGTCGGGGGAGAGAAAGCTCATTCCATCGTTTGTTTGATGTAGTGAAGCGGCCTGGGGTCTGTGTGGCCTGCTGTGTGGGTCGAGGGCCGTCGGGGCGGAGGTGTGCATGTGATGCAAGATGTAAAATCAAGGTAACACATAAAAACATCGCACTGAAAGGTAATTGTTTTAATGAGATGATGTGTCAGGTGAGATTTATATGAGAGGCAGCGTAGTGAATAAATCATACTCACATACTCTCACTGCACAGGACAAAGAATCATCTATCTGTCTATCTATCTGTCTGTCTGTCTGTCTGTCTGTCCGTCCGTCCGTCCATCCATCCATCCATCCATCTATCTATCTATCTATCTATCTATCTATCTATCTATCTATCTATCTATCTATCTATCTATCCATCTATCCTTCTATCCTTCTATCTATCTATCTATCTATCTATCTATCTATCTATCTATCTATCTATCTATCTATCTATCTATCTATCTATCTATCTATCCATCCATCTCCTCAGACTGATGAGATCACCGGCTCAGTTCGGGGCAGTGAACAAATAGACCTCATATCTTGCAGAGGTGGTTAATGCAGAGAAAGTGGCTTCCCATACGATGGAGTCAGCCTGAGCAAACACAGAGGAGCTCCCAGTTAAACAGGGGTGATATCACACACACAGCACAGCGACACATTACCAGTGCAGCCGAGAGTCGAGGGCCGAGGGCGTAGCTAACGGGAGGGAAATGTCACTTGTCTCTCCCCGTTTTCAGTCTGCCTCCACTTATAAAACCGCCATAAAACCAATAATGTCGTGCAGATGTAGACGTTTTTGCCCGTGAGCGAAACAATATAGAAGTCGCAGTATGTTGGGAATGTCTTTGATCAGAGCTTTATGAAGGAGACGGCCCCTTTGATGATTCCGCTGACATTTCCAGGAGACTTTAAAGACTCGAGTCGGGCTAATCAAATCAGGGTGCTCTCTCCCGCTCTGAGGTTAGGTAGCAGGGATGCGGCCGGGCCTCTGAGGAGCGTGGCTTTCTTTATGGTTTGGAAAGGAGGAGACGTTGTGTCTAAGTGCTTTTCGAACGAATGAAAAGACGTGTGCGACCTTTTACACTGTATGTGATTAGAGCTGCTTCCACACGTGCACTGAAGTCCGCACAGTTTCCGGATATTTTTCCAGAGGGGCTGCACGTGAGAACGCACATGAGACATTTCCCGCTACTTTTCCTTCCAGCCCCTCGAGTAAAACGTTTGGAAAATTCACATCGAGCGAGTGCACGTGTTGATGATGGAGGTGGAATTGGAAGGACACAAATATCTCAGGATGAAAAAGAGGAGCCATGCACGTAAAAGATGGCGTCAAAGGGCCGACGCATGTGCTGCAAACAAAAACACGTGATTTATACGTGCAGATATAAACGTCATGTCCTGCCTCCTGCATGTTTTGGACATTTTCAAGAGTTCATGTCTGAAAACGGCTTGAGATGCACATTTGCACAGCTAAAATATAAACTGTCCTTTCATATATTTACATATTATCATCACGTGTACGTTTTGCATTGCATATTCTGGTATATATTTATCTCTGACCCTCTGATTCTCATTATTTCTACAGTGGACTGTGGATACGGTTTTGTCCTCAGCATTTCCATTTCACTCCGCTGTCATTCATCTTCACCACGCTGCTGATTTCTGACGCTGACAGCATATAAATGCACTCATCACACACACACACACACACACACACACACACACACACACACACACACACACACACACACACACACACACCCGCGTGCCGACATGTCCTGCTAATGTATTCACAACCTTTTCTCACATGTTGTCACGTCTGTCCTCTTCATCTGTGCCTCCTCTCTTTGCCAGACTGGTCCAGACAAAAACTAAAAAAACACAGATGAAGCCTGAAGCCGTGAATAACAAAGGGATTCAGTTTACGTGATTGGCTCCTGTTGTAATTATGTAAATCCCTCCATTGTCAAGGGAACTGGATGTTTTTTGGGGGATTTTTCCTGTTTGCCACACAGTAAAACGGCTGAACTGAAGTAAACCTCGTGATTCTCACATAATGTTTATCAGCAGCAGTCTGGTGTCCTATCGTGGTCGGTACAGAACGTCTGGAGGGGATGTGATGCTGATACTGATGCTGTCGCGGGTTCAATTCTGACCGGGCCATTAAATCAGACTGGCGCTTCCACACAAATCACACAGGCCTAGTTTCTGCGAATCATCCGATGCCACGTGGTGTCACCTGAGAAATGTGTGTGTCCCTCTCTGGTGTCTTTTGTCAGTTAATGGAGCTGAGAGACGAGGGCTGAAATTGAGAGGCGCTCCCACCGGGCGGCAAAATCCTTCATATGATATTTCGGAGGAGCAGCAGAAGCTCGTGAACCAGTTTGACTAGATCCTCCACGGTATCACAAACGTTGTATTTTCTCTATACTAGTATTGCTTTCTCCAAAAAAGACTCAAAAGCAATTAGGAAAAATTGATAAAATTGTCCAAAGCACGTCTGAAAGCAGCACACCCCCAATTTCTCCTACAAGTCTCTTCCATCACATCTGCTTAATACCCATACAACATTTAGGCAGAGCAGTGTGTGTGTGTGGGGGGGGGGGGGGGGGCAACGACACGTATCCCTCATCACTTTCCCCTCTCGCGGCCCGGGTGATGATCTGTGAGAGGAATCATTAAGAGGCAATTTGTTACTACAGACACAGACACACACAGACACACACACAGACACACACGTCGCCTCAGGAAGGCCATCCATCACCAGCAGCCTCATTCCTCACTGTGAAAAAGACGCCGAGGCTTGTTGCTCGTCTGCCTGACCTCCGACCTCAAATACTTGTGAGCCTGCACATGAACGCACAAGTAGACGCTCGGAAACTCAACAAAAGGTGGTCGTGCGGTGGTGAGAAGCAAACAAGGAGAAACAACGTCTCTTCTTCAACGTCTGATTGTTGAAAGAAAGAAAGAAAGAACCTGGCCCAGGACCCTTGTGAGGCTTCGGGCCCCGGGGCCTGCACTCGCTCAGAAATTCATTTGTGGTCCAGTCACAGGTTTGATCCCCAGCAGAGCCTGGTGAAGACGCCTACCGCTGTTTTTGACCTCCATCATGAAAGTCACACGCGCTTAATATATTCAAAACGCAATTACCTAATTATACTTCATGCATAATGAGGAGACACAGTGAAAGGGGACGTAATGGAGGGCCGGAGCCGAGAGAAATAATTCATGCTTCTTGCTTGTTGACCCTCTTCCCTGCTTTAAACCCCCCCACCCCCAGTAAAAACATGGCTGATGGTTGAGGACGAGAGGGGAAGAGGGGCCTTCCTCCGTCCTATTGGATGTTTTCATTGTACTCCAGAGCCCCCCCCCCCCCCTAACAACGCCCGGTGCTGCAGCTCGCTAACCTCTTCCACTACGTTCCTATGGTAACAACCCAGGGCGTGTGTGTCGCCGGGGAGATGAGACGAGATTGTTTGTGTGTGTTCATTAGGTGTTTTTTTTTTTTTTTTTTAACCTAATGAATCAATTATCAAGGCTGCGGACGAGCTCATTTGAATAATCAGACCCCCCCCACCCCAAAAAAAGCATGATTTTACTGAGCAGCTTCACACATCACATCTCTCCCTGTGTGTGTGTGTGTGTGTGTGTGTGTGTGTGTGTGTGTGTGTGTGTATTATGGGACGTCCAACTGGCATCATTTGTCTGCCAATCTGCAGCCTGCTCGCCAAACCCAGCCGCCATAATTGCCTCAGTGAGCAAAGCTATGGCATCTACAGTGTCTCCTTTTTTTTAAATAGTCCATTATGTGGCTGAAAGTGTCACATCGCCCCCTACTGTCCACTGACGGTGCAGGATTCTGATTAAAGGAAAATGAATAAAATAAGTCACAAAAGCCTGAAAACTAATTTTCAAGTTATTCAATTATTAGTAATATAATAATAAAATAAAATAATAATATTATTCCTTCTGGCATCAGGATGTTTGTGCACACGCAGACAAACTTTTATCTTATTCTCTTTATATTCGTTGCAATTATTTCTAATTCTGACATCACAAATAGTTAAAGGTGTCGATCGTGGTTCAATACACAACAAACTAATATCACAGTTTTGTTAAACTTGATGTTCTCCACGGGAGGACGTCTGTTTTTCTTTTGTCAATCTGCCACAAAATATGCAATCAAAATAAATGTTGAACCCATGTGATGATGGAGCGAATGTCTGGACGACAGAATAAACAGGAAGTTGTGATATTGAGCAACAGGTTGGCGTCTCTCAGTTTGGTTTTTAATTAGCAGAGTCTTTGTTTTGAATTCAGATGTGAGGAGGTTAATGAAGACGTATCTCTGCTGCTGTGAGAACCTTGTTTGGATTAAGACCTGGGGTTTGAAAGAGAATAATTATCGATCCATGCCTGAACAAAGCTGCAGAAACAAAGACAAAGAAACCGCCCAGGAGGATGTTTTTTTAATTAAAATCTTTGTTGATTCTTTATCAACAGAATATTAATTAATTTCTAGAAATATTATTTGTGAATCAAATGAGTTGCTGAGATGCATCTACACACTTTTATTATTGTCAACAAAATAAGACAAATGACTTCAAACTGCAGGAGCTGCTGTTATGAATATGCAGCACAACAGCACCACCCTGTGCTCACTGATTATTACATCTATCTATTTCAGCTCCAGTCCCCCCCCCTTATAGAACAGGAGACTGGAAACTGAAGGTCTGACGAATGATTCTCTCCTGAAATCCTGTCTTGTGTTGGTGAAATATCGTCTATTGCTCCCTGGAGCTTTGTGTGCGTCCATCCTCTGTGGACAAACCCTTGACGAGACATTAGCCTCAGATTGGGGGGGGGATCTTCTGGGCCCGACAGTGGCAGTAGTGGAATGAAGCTGTCTCAACGTCTTGTCCGTCCTGTTCCTCCTTTTGCACCAAGATTTTTCATCTTATAACGATGCTTCCAAATCTCACGTGCACAAAATCTGACTCCACCCATCACTTCGTACACACGCATGTGTCCTTTATATTTCACCTCTCTACACACTGCAGCTTTAAGTGATTCCAATGGGAACCAAACACAGCAACATGTTTATTTAAGGTCTTTCAGGGTTTTTATTTCTAGTAAATAATATTAATAAATAAATCAAATTGTGACTGTGAATCCTGACCCCTGCAGCCATGAAGTACGCACATCCCGGCTCTTAGGGTTTTTAATTTTATTTATTTTTAAGATAATAAAATCTTAATACGAGATAATGAAACGTCAAAGTGGCCCCTCCTCTAAAAAGTTTATATTTTTAACGTCGATATTTGATCGTTCTTCACAGAGCAGTGGTTCATTTGTTTCCACGTTCACCTGAATGTGTTTTTCTGTTCTCACCTTAAATCTTGAACACTGGTGATGTCATTATTTTCTCAGACTGTAAATAAAGATGGACGACATGACAGGCCCCTAAAAGAGGTCTTTATCGCCACCTGGTGGCTGGCTGCAGCATTGGAGACCCTGCCTCCCTCATGTTAGTGGATGGGACATGGAGGGGTCCCTTGAGAGGTCGCAGTGATACACACACTCAACCAATCATGATGTTTCAACCCGTTTCATAACGTACATCATTACGGTATTAACTAATACTTACGAGCTGCACTGCAGCAGCAGGTGGAGGTTGAGACATTTTGGCTTCACACTTTGGGGCGTCGTCATGTCAGCCATCTTTATATTGTTTATTTTGTGTAAAGACGCACATATTGAGATATAGGTTGAAAATCCAGATGCTAATATTATATGATCTTAAATGGGTTTGATTAAATTACATGAATTAGCTTGTAGCCTGACTTTAGCTACAATACAGTTTTTGTACCTTGAGCTTTGTCCAGTGACGTAGGCGACTCCGGCCATGTTGGGGGGGGATGTGACCTCCTCGGCTCCTCTAGAAGTGAACGGTCAGCTTGTCCACCGTCTTTCAGGTGGGCAACAGGTGGTCAGGGACACCGGACACAAACCACCATCCTGCTACTGTCCCGGAGTCTGTCCCCATCAGACAGTTCACTCTGCCTGAAGATGTGTAATAACCACTGCAGTGACACCCCTTGGCCACTGAGAGTCTCTGTTTCCCCACATTTGACTCCGTCTGCAGCTTTAAATGCAAACTGGCTCATTTATGCAGCTGGAAATGAGGCTACAAAGAAAAACAAATATGTCTGCAATGCCCAACAGGCACAGAAACAAGCTGCACGGCAACATCCACAGAGAAGTTGCCTCATCTGATACATTTTGTTAAAAACATCCTCCTACAAGGAGACGTTCAATTAGAGCGTCCATTTGCTGGCTGTGAATTAATACTCGTCCTTTTTTTTGGGCTTTCAGAGAAAGTTATGTCGACACGTGTGGTGAAAACATTTATTAGAGTCGAACAAGAATAAAAAGAAAGGCCACGCCGGACACAGAACTCCTCTTATGAGTCACACAAAGAGGAAAAACCCAAAACAAAATGAAGTAGTGACAAACTCGATTGCATTTTTCTTGTGCATATAAACATTTTTAATTAAATATAAAAGAAAGTGGCCTGGCTGAGTGCAACAAACAGGTATGAGGGGTTTAAAAGAGGAGAATCCAGGCCCCGTCTGATTCAAATCAAATCTCCGTCCTTGATCGTCACTTCAGTGCAAACGCAACATTCACTGTGTAGAAACGTGATGTTAAATTATTCAGGTAGTGGATCTATTATTCAGTGTTTATTATTGTATGGGCTCACATGGTACAAGTGCTGCGGCGTGTTTTATTGTCGGGAGCATGTTATACAAGAGACGACACCCGTTCATGTGATTAACTCACTTTCAAACTGGAGCACGGCGACAAATTTACTGATCTAAGTCGATTAAATCACTTAAATTAATTGAATTCGATATGGAATGCGAAATTGAAACAAAATAATATCCTCTAATTGTCTAAAGCGGGCACAAAAACCTTCTCGAACCAGACTCCGGTTGATTATGTGTATGTCTTGCTGGATATGGTGCTGCTGTCACACTCGTACACCTGCTATGAGAAGAGCCACAGTGGAGACACAAACATCTTAGCTGGCAAATAAATCCTAAAGCTCTCTGAACACTTTTAAACAGCAAACTTGCTTTTTTTTTTTTTTTTTTTTTAAGAAAAGAGGAAGCCTCAAATTGAACTCAGCAGCCATTTTTTACTAACGAACCCCAAAGTGGTGGGTGCTGCTGCCTGTTTGGCCAGAGAAGAATTAAAAAGAAACTAAAAACAAAATAAAAAAAAGGAACATTCATTCTTCAAACATTAGATACTGTTTTTGGATTTGGACAGGGTCTGGGAGACGGTCCAGACTGAGGCAGCAGAGGCAGGTGGTTGGATGTGCGTTGATGTGGCGCTCCTTAGATGCACCGAGATCTCGGCGGCTATGAGGCGGCTTTCTCCCGAGTCGCGCCGCTCCCGCTCGTGTCTGGTGTTTATTGGGAGTTTAAAAGGAAGCCCGGGGGCTGCGGTGGTGGAGCGCGGTGCTTGGGACAGCGTATCTGGAGGGTAGCATGGCAAAGACAGAGTGTGATGAGGCCAGGTCTCTGCCGGGAGCGTCTCTGGTTGTGTTGCGCAGCCGGTGGTCCGACGGCCGCGGGATCAGTTCGCCCCCTTCACAGAGCTCTGCCAGGAGGTGGTTGGAGTCTGTACAGCTGATCCCCTCTGGAGGATCTGTCACTTCCAGGATGTGAGTGCTCACTGCAGACACACACACAGACACACACACACACACACACACAGACACAGTGAGCAGCAGTGCCAGTAAATAAAAACAACTGTCATGGGTGAAGAGAAAAATCAGACCTGCACCATCGGGAGGCTTCAATAAACTGCTGCAGTCGGCTTTTAAGTGTTTGGGTCGATCGGCGGTCAAACCTGTTGCAGCGCGCTCAAGCAAAATAATATAAAATATATGGTTGGGGTTTTAATGCTTCTTGGTAGATTAAAGATTAAAAAATAGATTATGTTATAAAATAAGAAATAACTAAGAGGCGGCTGCATATGAGCTCCTCCGTGTTGATGGCACTGGAGGGATTGTTGACGCGAGCACCTGAACAACGCAGGAAGCAGCTCGGCGAGTGCGAGAGAAAATTACGCCGCGATATTTGAAATAATCAGCACTTTTTCTTTCAGCAACAATACCGCCAGGGCTGCAGGTTGCACTGCCAGGTGTGGATTCTGCCCCGTCTGTAATTTATTCTGCTTACATTCACAAACACGACGCCTTCCTCCACGGCAACGGAGCGCAGCAAGCATATTCTGACACAATAAAAAAAAAAAAAACGTTATTTCAGTTAATCTGCCGAACAGACGACGCAGCAGCTGGATTTATCACGGGATTCGCTTTTTCTACACGAGTTTCCTTTTATGACTGACGTCTTCCAACCTGATGTTTGACAGCGCATCGCCTGAATTCCCGCACAAAACTAAGGAGGTAAAACTTCATTATATACAAGATTGATATCGGGCGCCTCTTGCCGCGGAGGAGAGGTCTGACTGCCGGCGACGCGAAGGTTCACTGAACTCAAGCCTCCCTCTGGACTTCCTATTACCTGCTTCACCTACACTGAGATCTGAAGACAGAGGTTTTCTGCTGGCCTTCCTCACATGACCGCTACGCCAAACCCCCAGTGGACCCTGAGGACACAGAGGACAGGTAGAGGTGGATTCGTGGGAGGAGCGGAGACCAGTAACATCATTTTATTATAAGATCCCATGTCTTAGCGATAGAAGAGGTTTGGTGTGTGTGTGACTGACCTGGTGTTTGGTCACCATGTGGGCAGTGTGGATCAGCGGAGGTCTGATGGAGGGTTTGTAATGCAGAGGTTGGCCCAGTAGAGAGTAGTGGGCTTCACCTGAAGGTCACAGCAATAACAAATAAAATCATTGGAATTTTAGCAAACAGGAGGTCATGTCTGATTGGCTGCCTTAGTGAGCGTGCACGCTAAATTCAAAGTGTTATGAGAGATGTTATCATCGTGAGCTCATGGTGATAATTTACGATTTTCTTTTATTTGCTGTAATGAAATCATTTTTGTGGGAAAAGCTTCCCGACGAAATATAATTAACTTGCCTGCGAACAGGTTTTTTTTCTGTGATTAAAATGTACCAGTGCAGACTCAGGATTAAGGCACAAACATAATTTCCTCTGTTTTTAATTAGGCGGCCATGTTGGCGAGCATGTCTTCTGTTGAACTGCGTGTGTGTGACTGAGTGAACTCGAGTGGCCCGACCTTGTCCACTGTGGCAGAAGGCTGTAGGGAGCTGCGGGTGGTGGGCCATGACAGGGATGGGCGAGATGCCTGGTGGGAGGAGCCCCTTGACGCTGGGCGGCTGGCCTGGCGAGTGAGTGAGCGCCGGGGACGAGCGCAGGCTGCTCTACGCACAACACACCGACGGGGGCGGCGGGAGAGAACGGGGAGAAAAACACAAAAAAACACTTTCATTCAAAAAAAAGCAAACCTCAGCTCCGGCTTCGTTCCACAAAGTCATTTTGTCGCTCGAGCCGTTGCTTTAATGCACCATTCCCTCCACATTAGTCCCACTAATGTACCATTACAACCTAATGCTAAGGACTATTTTCTCCTCATTTTCAGGTTGCGGCAGTGTTGACTTCATTTGCAGAGCCTGTTTACTCCGACATTAACCTAACTGGCAGCAGGGAGGCTGCTTTTAGCCCGAGGAGACGAGACTCAGTCATATACACACACATTTAACACTCTGAGGTCTGCATTGTCCTATGTGAGCAACCTTTGCTAAGCACATTTATACTTTAACTTGAAATGCTCAGGAAGAAGCTGAACCTCTGGGCCACTAATTCAATTAAATGTTTTCAAAGCCACAAGACAATAAATGAGGTTAAGAGGTTGTAAATACAATCCTATTACTTCGAACCATTATGGGAAAATGGCTTCACTGCATTTTGCGTCTCCTCCTAGTCTTTGCACTTGGGCAGCGTTTGTACCTGGGTGATGTCTGGAAGCGGCGGGAGCTCGGCAGGCCTGCGGCTGCGCTGGTTCTCGGGCCCTGGGTGTTTGTAGCCGGGCTGTTTCCGCTGGCAGGGGGAGGGGGCCCGGGGCTGCTGGCAGGGGGGCGCTGTCATTTGCAGCATCACCATGCCACTGCTGGGGGCCGGCGGCAACAACCCTACACACACACACACACACGTAAAAATAAATAGATGCAAACACAAGCTGTAATATGAAATGACAGATTTGTGTTTGACAAAAGGAAAATCAAGTCAGACACCTTATATAAGTAATTTGATTTAATTCATCCCCTCAACTCGTCAGCTATGCACCAGAGTAAACTCATAAACTAAATGCATTTGGGCCCAAAAGCTGCTTCTCAGCACTTTTGTTCGGCACCGAGCCTCATCAGTGAAAACTCTCACACCGTTAGCTGCTGAACAATTAGGCTTTAAGTGCCTAGATTATAAAAGGCACATCCGTGGTGCATTAACAGACCATTCCCCCTTTTCCGGCTAAATCCACCGCGGTGATCCGAGAGATCCAATTATCTAACGAGTTCCTGACGCATGGCTGTGAATAATGTGACTTTAAAGGAAAAGAACAAACACGTGGAGATGTGACCTCCTGCTCCGTGAACTCAAAAAAACATACAACACGTTTCCATCGAATTAATTTCTCTTTACATAGAAACTGGAAATCATATGGCAAACTTTACACAGCTGACGCCGCTGTTGATTTATGGAATAATACCTAATAACAGTCGCAAGGACAGTGGATATTTGGACTTAATCTGCCGATTATTTCTGGCCCCGGCGCAGCCAATTAAAAATGTTTACTGGTGACGCTGAAGGTAAGGCGGCCGTGAGACCTTCATCTGACCTCATTACTGACGAGCTGGAAATGATGGCTCCCTCCGCTGCCCTGCCGTGATATCAGACATGAATAATAAAGGTCATTAGTGAGGAGACCGCCCCACCCGAGTCTCTGGACAGTGATTCTGTGAGTCTTCTAAAGGCCAACACCGAACAGGCGAGACATTAAAACACTGTCTCATACCTCAAAAAGACGAATCCCTGCAAGACCCCATTCTACCACCTGTATTCTACACAATCTTTTACTAGTTTTGTTCTATAAACAACTGTTTAACATCTTGCGTTGTATATATCTTTGTCGTCCATCTTGCATTGGTCACAAAATACATCTAACTCAGCCAACATATCGTTATCACTTTATTGAAACCCTGACATATCAATACTGGTGTTGGCTTCAATAATCAAGTCAGGACATCACATCCATCATCTACTTATTATGAAAGTAGCTTGGACTGTGGAAATACTTTAAAAATTAAAAGGGATAAAGTTTCTGAGTGAAAAGGTTAATACCACATTTGATCACTTACATTGTTATTTCTTTAATCAAACATAATACAATTACTCCTTTATTCCTTCCATGTTACTTGATGATGGTGACACTGCCACACCAATTGTGTGTGTGTGTGTGTGTGTGTGTGTGTGTGTGTGTGTGTGTGTGTGTGTGTGTGTGTGTGTATATATATATATATATATATATATATATATATATATATATATATATATATATATATAAATACATACCTCTATTGTTTTCTGTCCTCCCCTTTTCCTGCATAACTAATATCAACCACTGAATATCTTTAAAAATAATTTATGAGGAGCTTCTTGTAAGTAGCTGTGCTGCCATCACATGATAAACTACACAGAATCTTCATTTAGGAAAGGAGGACAGTGGGGGAAACAATGAATATAACGGACAAAGTGAAAATGCTCATTTCACCACATGATCCACCTGCAGATGTTGGAATTTTACAGCTTTGGAGGCGAGCGTACCTGCGTACTGTTGGCCTGGGTGCTGCTGGGAGACACAAGGGGACTGGGACTGAGGGAACTGGAGCTGCTCCATCATCTGGGCGGGCAGGAAACTCACTGTTGAACTGTGAACGAACACACAGCAAGTTTGTGTAGTGTTCAGCAAATTAAGACTTTTAAAAGACATTAAATACTTCCCAGTCTAACATAATGCTCACATTTACGGCAGCCTTTACAAAAATCCCCTCTAAACCTGCACAGACGTGAACCTCCCGGAGCGGCAAGATCCTCGCGCTGCAGCTGAGGTATTAAATGTGAAATTTATCAGCGAAGTCCATCTGCAGAGTCGGCACGCTGCACGGTGAGCAGCCCGTCTGCAGGGACTCGTGTGCAGCTGGTGAAAAAGCAGGCTGCAGGTGGACGGTCGATCCTCGTGGGAGAAGAGGGAGCTGTTCCCAACGCTGCCGCATAAATCATCCACGACGACTGCCCTACTAACGCAGCCTCATTTTACAGCTGGGACAGTGAGAAAGTCACCTCTCTGTGCGCGCACGTGTGTGTGCGCGCGTGTGCGTTTCGTTGTTCTCCTGCAGGTGATGACTCCGTGCGCGCGGTTGTGTTGCTGTCTGGTGTTTGTGCACGCACCAACGTCCCAGTAGTGCCCCACTCAACACTATCCAGATTGATTGGGTCCACGGAAGAAGAAACTAATTACATGTTTTGCTTTCTGCGAACCAGTTCTATCAATCAGCTATAATGAGCGAGGGTACGGTGATGCCCACTTCTCCACAGCAGCAGCGGAGGAGGAGGACTGGAGGAAAATGACTACGGCTCTTCGAGAGGGTGTCAGAGTCGACATTCATCAGCTGCACGCAGACCCAGTTCGCCAAAAGCATCCTGGTAATAACTTCATTTTTTCCCCCCACGGTGAACAACGATGACCTTGGCTCAGAGGGGCTGTGGGGATTCACTCATCAGGCCTGTTATGTCTATAAATAAGAGGCACCTTCACAAGTGAGGAACGGCTTCAAGAGCCCGCAAATCGGTTTGTGGGACGAAGCCGAGCTAATAACTCAATGTAATCCCGATTAGAGCGACTTCAGCGATTAGAAGCTGTCATAATACAGGGACGGCCATAAATCAGAACAAGTGTATTATCAGTGTAAACATGTCTTAAGTTCATTTGGGCCGCAACAGAAAACTCAATTAATTTAAATCAGATGCTTTTGGACTTTAGACTGAATATTAAATGCGTCAATGTAAAGTGGGTTAGTACTGAAATCATGTTAACACCCAAAAATTAAGGAAATATTGCTGCTAACAAATTTCTCCCACGTATCAAAACAAATAAATAGATTTTGAAATGTCAGTATTTTATCTTTAAGATTAAATATTAAATGCAAAATGCAAAAGGATCAAAGCCACGATATCGCTTTGATAAATTCTGTCAAATTGGTCATAAAATAAAATAAAAAAGGAGATCAAATGATCGTCCTTCAGCCGTACCTCATGGTGGTGTGCTGGTTCGGGGGGAGCAGGCTGTAGTAGGGCTGCATGCCAGCAACAGCCATCGCCCCCTGTCCCGGCTGGCAGGACACAAACATTGGCTGCTGGTACGTCTGCTGTGGCACAGAAACCTGCTGCAGGAGAAAACAACACATTGTACAAACACGAATCAAGTGAATAACATAGAAAACTGATTTTATAAGCACATGGAGACATTTTAGATCAACTAGGAAAATATGCAACTAGATTTATTCAGGAGAAATAACTCAAGATGTCAATAAAAACATGTCTGTACACTTGATTAACCTTGTTTCTCCTTGTTCCTCTACAAGAACAACATCAGCCTGAAAACAGCAAATTTCATTCATAACTAAATGAGCTGAAAGCTATTTGGTGATTTTATTATATCTGACACTCAAAAGAAAAGCCTCCCTTTCTAAAACCTACCTGATAAGACTGCATTGGAGGGTACTGGACCATCATGCCTTGCATCTGGTTGCCCATATTGCTTTGCTGGTTGCCAGTGAGGGCGAGGTTGGGTGTTGGCTGCACGCCCACTACAGTCTGGTAGCTGGACGCTGGGTTTGGCATCACGGCTTGGTGCACTGGGGCAAAAGGAGAAAAGGCATAACGGCGTGACCGGATGAAAGGTGACTCTCGATTATAATAATATGAAACACAAAACAATGCAATACGATATTCAGGATTCATGTGCAACACAGCAGGAGGAGACTCAAGATTTTACAAGAAAATAAAGACATTTTGCTGTTAAATTTTCTTGTTAAAACAATTAGACTAAAGAGACATTAAATGAAGGAACCTGCAGCAGATTGAAAGATTGTGGAAGTCGGGACTTTGCTCAGGGAGTTGAGCTGTTACAGCTTAGCAGCTTTGAGGCTCTTGGAATAAATGAGAAAGTCAATATATTTGATTTAGCCTGTGGTGGCCTGAACATGCAACCTGAGTGGCCGGGCCACGTCTCTGCCTGGGAAAAAAAAAACATTCTACGAGTGATTTGGTCGAGTGGGTTAACACAAAATGGGGTCGCACTTCTAAAGTACTTCTTAAAAAATGCACTTAGAGCGCCCAAAGAAAACGTCGCACAAAAAGACGACACAAAGTCACACAGGTACAGCCATTTTACGGATTGGCCTAAAATGGCGGCGCCTGTTCCGAGCCTGAGGGGGTAGAGACGGACCCTTAAATGTCAAGGTGACAAAAAAAAGACATTTGAAAATAGTGTCCCTGGTGACACACAGATGTGGAAATCCAAGTGACAAAGGAGAGGACGTCCTTTTGTGAAGGTGTCTTTGCAGTCTGCCGCCCTGGGAGGAAAGTACAGCTAGACAATGAAAATGCTCCGCGAGGAACCGAGGGGGGGAGGACTATTTTTATCCACCCCGTCTCCCACCTTCACTTACAAACCGAGCATGAAATGAGGGTAATATCAAATGCACACAGTTTTATTCCGTACCAGTGGGCAGCAGATGAGGGGAGACTGGGCTGTCTTTATTTAGAAAGTTCCTTCAGAGGCAGGTAATGAGTGTCCGGCCGTCGATCACTGCCCTGCTTTTGGACGGGGACAGTTTGGTGCAGTTTCAGGTATTTGAGGCATCAGCGAGGACGGAGCAAAGAGTTTTTAAGTTACACAACTCCGTCCTCGTTCAGTGACAGCTCCACAGTTGGTCTCCGGTCATACAGACTGACGGGTTCCTGTACGTCCTGCAGGTGAGGAGTGAGGGGCGGAAAAAGAGACCGGTTCACTGTGAGATTCATAGAGGTCTCTCAGACAGCGTCCCGGCCCCGCATCCCGCCTCTCAGACTCAGGACATCTCACACACTGTCCATCCGTCTCAGACCAGAGATTTGTAACCACATCGTTTGTATATATTAATTATTGATGGACAATATTTATTGGATTTCTAGAAACTCGCACATTTCATTATTGGTTAAACCCAGAATCTGTTAAAAATAAAAGCCTCAAGATGTTTTAAAAACCCAAGATGAGGGAATTCTAACATTTAAGAACCACACAAAAAAATATCTGGTTTCTGACTATTTACCTGCATCATTCAACGCATAATTTATAGTGTTCAACCTTTGCATTTGTTTCAATCAATGCTTAAATCAAAGTATGAATTAAAATTAGTTATATTGGAAAGTTGGTTGATTTATCACTGCCACCTTTTCTCTCTAGCAATGGCTGATTCCACAAGTGCCTGTTCAAATAAAATTTTGTTGACATGTCATCATTACTTAAAATCAAAGCTGATTATCTTTCATTTTACAGTCGGTTTAAGTTTCATCAATTAAAATTTAATTGTCAATCTTTTTGATAATCTATTAATCATTAAAAGGCTTTTTCAGCTTGTGAAAATACGCTTCCCCTCATTTAAATTTAATATTTGGTTCTTCGACTGTTGGTTGGATTGATCCAGACATTCTGATGACATCCACTCTGGGGTCGAGGAAATGACGATGGGCATTTTCACGTCAAAGAACCTCTTAATAACCTCTAGCATCACATAATAGTAAAGGCTAAGGGAAGATCCGTCGTACCTTCACATTAAATATGAAAGGCTTTACTCAGAATGACCATGACTGAAGCCGAAGCCCTGTGGTGATGGCGACTGTCTGATGCAAGTGAGTGGAAACATTCGCAGGTTTCTCTGTGGACACCGACTGGGCCCTCAGAGAATTGCCGCTGATCAATTATTTATCATGTGTGCAACCCGTGCTGCCGTGTCTCCACCTTTAGATGGTCTTATATGTATTGTTTTTAATTATTGGAAATAACAGAAGGGAAGCGAGGCGCTGGAGTCATTTTTCCCACCATTTCCCTGAGAAATAATTGCTGTCCTTTGCCTTTGTAGGTCAGCTTCATTTGTCCGCTGTCTATTCCCTGGGTCCCCAGCAGGGAAGCCGCATTTGCAGCCTACAGATGACAGAATAGTGCCGCAGCCACTTAAAGAGACGTGTGTGTGCAGTGTGTGCGTGCATGACCGTACAAGCTACAACTGTACAAAGACAACATCCAGCATTAGGCAAGAGAGAGAGAGAGAGAGAGAGAGAGAGAGAGAGAGAGAGAGAGAGAGAGAGAGAGAGAGAGAGAGAGAGAGAGAGAGTGAGTGTGTGGTGAGAGAGAGACTGAGCAGGAGCTAACAATCTCAGCTCCTGTGGTGAAAAGGAAAAAAGAAAAGACGACAGAGAAGCAGAATAATCAAGCAGATGACTCCCGGGGAGACATCTGAACTCGTAAAAACAAACAAACCGGGAGGAAAGCAAGGGAGAAATATTTGTCCTTCACTAGAGCCGTCGGACTGCGGCTGGCGCAGCTCCCTCACGGAGAAAACAAATAAGGAGAGGAAGAACAACAAAAATGCAATCTAGGCACTCAAAGCAGGAGGTGAACAAAGTCTATTGATAACGCAGGGAAGGCCGGGCCTCGCTGTGAACCCCACGAAGTCTGGAGATTCAAGGGAAAGCTGCTTCCCCATCAGAGACTATGGATCTTATTCATTAAAATACCCTTTGATTTGACCAATGTAACTATTTCAAAGCTCTATTTAAAGCTGCGGTTCCGCAAAGAAATAAAAGGACGACCTGCTGCTTCCTTGGTTCCCCCGGAGCGTTTTGCTTTGCAACTCAATTTTTAATTGGATATAATGACAATAGAGGTGAAAGACAGACTTTTTGTAAAAAAAAAATGCTGTGTATGGCTGTGTGTAAAAATAATTGGACTTTCTAAAAAAAAAATCAAAAAGCAATAGTTAACATGTATTTCTATATAAAAAAAGACTGTTATTACCTTGTTGGGGCAGGTTTTGGCTCTGAGGGCAGTTATAGGACAGCGTGTTGACCGGGGGTCGGTAGTGGTGGTGCTGCTGCTGCTGCTGCTGATGATGATGGTGCTGCTGCTGCTGCTGCTGATGATGGTGCTGCTGCTGCTGCTGTTGATGATGATGCTGCTGCTGCTGCTGCTGTTGATGCTGAGTGGAGCAGTGTGGGTGGTGGGCTGAAGAGCAGTAACACATGGACATCTGTAGGAGACACAGAACACAAATTCAAGGATTGTGTAACACGTCAGCGGCCATTTAATCCATTCCCCAGCAACAAGAGAAACAAGGGATTAGTCATAAAAGCTGGTTTCTGCTGCAGGAACGACACGCGGTGACAAATTAGCACATTTTCAAACAGCTTTGGAGAGACCGCACGATTTGAGAAGCACAGCGGGGGGTCGGTACCTGCTGTACAGGCTGCTGGAAGTAAGCGTGCTGCTGGAGTAACGGCTGGTTCAACGTGGCCCCGGGAAAAGCAGCGGGGCCCGGTGTGGAGCTGGAGTACGCTTGGTTGAGGCCTGGAGTTGGGAGTGAGACAGGATGACCCTGTAGCACCCCTGAGTGTCCTCCTGATGGCCCTGCCATCATGTAGCCAGCAACCTGCTGCGGAGGGGCTCCCTGCAGCATCACAGAGGAGGGGTGGTGGTGGTACAAAGTTGGATAGTGGCGGTTGTCTTGAGCTGTGGCTCCGCTGTCGCTGGGCTGCTGCTGCTGCGTGAGAGTCATGTGACTGAACTGGGCGTTTAGGACGTCGGGCTGGAAGGAGAATTCAGGGTTACATTTCTGAAGAACTAAATTAAATCCAATTTTACACAGCAAACACAAATAAACACACAACACAAGCACTGACGGTGAAACCTGGGTCACAGTTTTTAACTCAGCGAATCAGCTCAGGTTATGTATCAATTCACTTCACCCCCCAGGGACAGTCAACTGATTTCTGAGCTAAGTGCTGAATCAAAGACATTTGTCCAATCGACTTCCACATGAGGATTTAAACAAACGCCGTGTTTAAATCTGACCCAGGTCTGCAGAGACGAGCTGACTCTGTATCGCCAGCGCTCGCCGGTCCAGGTCATCTGACATGTTGTTGGAAGAGTAGTGTTTTAGTCATGGATTATTCAGTGTTAACATCTGCTGATGAATTAAATATTAATGGGACTTTCGACTGGCATAATTAGTCACAGAGGCATGTCTTTCACTAAAACCAGGTCAGAAATGAGGTTAAGTGAATGCATGATCTATATATGTGGGTAATGGCTCCTGCTGGATTTAGATGCACCTTTCCACCAAGAAAAAAAATTAAAAATGGAATAGTTAATAGGAGAAATAATAGGGTCTGTATTTGGAAAGGGGAGAGAATGTTGTGCTTGATTTTACATATCACTACAAAGACCTTATTATACTAAACCTACAGTAACGAGGAGTCGACGAATTGATATACAAGTAAATTCAAAATTTAAAACAAACATAAAAGCCACGTAGATAAAAGTATGAAGACCTGGATCTAAACAGAGCTCTGAGTTTTTCTTAAGCTTGAGTAGAATCTTTCTGGGGTTTTCTAGAGAAACCAGTTTAAATTGAATTTCACAGCTCAGAGAAAAGTGTAGATAAACTCGTAATGAGCCAGGTCTGTCAGGAGATGGGACGGAGGAAGAATGATAAAACGGAAGAAGAAAAAGTTCTGTACCACAGTGTACTGTTGGTTAGGACAGATGGGCAGGAACTGAGAGGGAGGAAGAGGATAAGAGACCATTGGGTTGTGGACAGGCTCAGAGGACGGCTGGAGAGGACAGATCGGCTGAGGGAGGAAGAGGAGGAAGAAGAAGATGGACAGAGGGACAGGGCATGAGACTTGGAGGGTGTTGATAGTAAAATGGTGGAAGCTTCAACTGACCATTTGCTAAGTTGCTGTCGCTGCACATGTTCGATGCGCAGTTTACACAAAAAACGGGCAATTTTACCAGTTGAAATGGAAAGTGGGCGACCAGCTACTTTCGATTCCACTTTTCGAACTCAAAACTCGACTCGTCAGGCTGAGACATGGGAGCTAATTGATGATTGGACGATTGCCTTTTGGGGGAGGGGTTTTGGTGAATGGTTAATTAAACGGCTTAGTGAAGCTCCTAACATCCCACCATCAGCTCCAGTTTCAACACGATAAGTTAGTGAGGTTAAGAAAAAACACTTTTCAGACAAATCCCACGTTCCAGATTCCAGCTGGAACATTAAGCCCCACCCACTGACCTGGGAGTGCAGATGATTGGTGGTCTGCTGCTGGCCTGCGGCAGAGATTGGCTGCTGTGGGGGTTTCCCCTGCTGTGGAATCCTGCCAGCAGCGGGGACGATGCTTGCCGGGTTATAAAGTACAGCGCTGCCGTCGGGATGGATGAAAGGCTTGCCTGTTAAATGAAATGCATAAGGAGACATGATGTGAGCTGTGCACATACTAATAACTCAGCCTCCTCTAAAGGAAAACACTTGATTTATGGTGCTAGTGACAGTGCAGGACACACCCAGTGCACGAGAGGACACACAAGAGGAACTGGCAGCAACAGAAGTTCAGTTTGCAGCTCATGATGAATACTTTCAGATTCCTCTCATCTGTCCGATGCATTTTGATCAGCTTGCTTTGGTCTGACAAACCGAGTGCAGCCGCATGCCAACATGTAATTCTGTCCAGATGCCATAAAGTTTCATTGGGACACCAGATAATTAAAAGGACATAGAGATTTAGTTTGGCTAAAAATACTTTGATTTAATGCAGGAGATTGGGATTGGGTTGAGAAAACGTTTTTAATTTCCTGGTGATTTGTGATTCACTGAGAGAAGCACTGGAGGGACTTGATCACCCACCTGTGTGTGGGTTGACCAGAACACTGCCAGGTGGGATCGCTGAGGGTTCCAACGGCAACACGTAATAGTTGGTTGTGTCTATAGCTGGCGGCGGCTGCGATGGGATGCTCTTGATCATCTCCGGGTGTCCGGGGCCTCTGGTGTCGGCGGCCGGGTGGATTAATTGCGTGTTGAGGATGTTGGATCGGGTTGCGGCCGAAGCTGGGAGAGGCAGCTGGGGACGGGATATCGAGCTGGACGAGGAGCCGACGCTACTGCATGATTCGGAACCTGAAAAAAGCCAGAGCAAAAACATTATCATCTACTTCCTGCATTTCACAGAATGACAAATAATAATGAGTTTATTCATAAAGCACTTTTCAAAACCCAGCTACAAAGTGCTTTTCAATAAAAGATATTTAAGAAAGCTAAGACAATAAAACACACTAAGAGCACTAAAAACTAATGACATTATAAAACACAAAGAGGAAAATGAACTCAAACGCCATAAAGTTAAATCCCTGAAAAGCACTTTTAAACAAGTGGGTTTATTTAGATGAGGCAGAGTTTGTGCCCTGATCTCCTCAGGGAAGTCATTCTGCAAAGGCTCGGTCACCTTTGTTTTTCAATCAAAGGATCCACAAGCAACACGTCTGGGGATCTGAGGGAGCGGGACATACATGGCAGAAACAAATCTGATAGATCGCTTGGGGGCAAAGCTTCTCAGAGCTTTCTAAGTAATCGATACAAATTTAAAATCCTAAAAAATGCCAGTGAGTGAATTTATCCTTTCGAAGGTGAGCTCCTGTTACGTCTCACTGCCTGTTGCAAAAAAAGGTTACTTTAGGGCTGAGGAGGACAAGGCAGCACAGGCAAGTTGTCTCCTCCACTTATACTCCCAAAACACTAAGTGAGGGCAGCCAGCCACCTCGTAAACAACTTTTTAAAAGAGCTACTCGGCCAACAAGCGTAAATAAGAAGACGAGCCCACAGCGGAGAACGCGTTTCATCTAATCTCAGCCAATCAACTTACAAATGTATCATATTGTGGAGTAAGCACTCACAGCTGGGGAGAGGCCCTAACTTCATCTTGGTGACTCGCGTGGCACTTCTACATTATGCAGCAGCTCCTCATTGCCGAGTTTGATACTACTGCTGTTACAACACTTTTTAAGAGCCTCGTCCATCAGCGCGTTGCTGCGCGGTAATTACTCCTGACAGCTGTCCGGCTCCGGCGCCGGCCCACGGACTTTATTGACCACGGCAGGACAACAAACATTTGTTCTCATAACACCTCAAGTGCCTCGAATGGCAGAGGGTTTTGCTTGACAATGCAAAATGTACATTTCTGCCCCCCCCCCCATTTGTACAATAAAATGACTGAATTTTCCTCTTAACGCTGGGATGCAGGGTTTCTCTCTCTTGTCTGAGGAAATGAAAAGAGAATAGCTACACAAATCCCTCTGAATTTAGATTTACAATATAATCACCATCAATCATAGGCTAATAAAGCACGACTTGGTTTCTGTGTGGATGGCAGAATATCGTCTAATACTGTTGTTGTGGTTTAAACTCCCTCAGTAAGATATTTCTACACTGCTTCATTTCATTTTAAACAACCTGAAGTTATTCTGAGAACGTTGTCTCCAGCATCTTGGCAGATTCTAAATATTGTATAACGGCCGTGTGACGCAGCTCCACGTCTGCCTCACTCGCCTGTTTTCGAGAGCCTCCCGGTGCTCTTGCTGCTGGCTGTGCTGTCCCCTCGGACCAGGCCGGGGGAGATGCCGCTGAAGCTGCTGGCCTTGGTGATGGCGGGTCGCGGGGCGAGCCGGTTGGAGCTGTCCGAGCTGTCGGTGCTGCTCCACGGCCGAGGCTCGCCGTGCCGCGGCAGCGTTTCTGTCTCTGAGCTGCTCTGTCGGCTGGCGCCTGACCGGCCGGCCCGTAGCCTGTGGAGGGAAACCACAACAAGTTGAACAATTATTTTTATCAACAGTCCAAAAAGGCAGAAGAGTTCAAATGACAAGTAGATGAAAACTTAAGATTACTTGGAGAATGTGGAACAAGGACATTTTTGACAATAAACATTTATCAAAATAGTTTTAAAAAACCAACTATATATTGTATATTTCTCAATTTATGGCCTCAAACACGGTCCGACACATTCATCTTATCAAAACATATTAATCAATTCTTTTATAGATTTAACAACAGCATGACTGCGTTTTTACCCACAAAAAAAACACATTGATTTAAACCAATTCTTGATCAATAAAAGATGACATGTGGAGAAATGGTTTCATGGTCTAATTGGCCGGCGTTGGTCCGAGGAGCCTGTCCAACATGAAGAGGCTGAAGGGCTGAAAATCCCATTTCACAGAAGCTTTCTCGAGCAGCAGAAAAACAAATCCTCAGATCAGCACTCCTGTTCCTGAGCGAGCCGATTAAGACAGACGCCGATTCACAGGGTTCTCCCCCCCCCGCCAGCCTGCGGTGCAGTCTCTGAAAGGGGCTGAATGATGTGTGACGAAAGGGTGGGCCTACCTGAACATTTGCCGCCTCTGTTGGGTGCTCATGCATGCGTCTTCATCCTGCGCGCTGGAGGGAGGAGAGAGCTGTTACGGAACAGGCGGTGACACAATGAGACATCCACCATTTTAAAAAAACATGACAGAGCCGACGCTGTTCCGACAGGAAAAACCACACAAGTGATTCGTTTCAAAGTGAAGAGGTTCAAAAAGATGCTCAATTAACAATTCATGCAGGAGGTGAAGTGAAGCTGGTGTTCATGTGATCAATGCAGTTTAACAGCTTACCTTCTATCTAGTATATAGTGATCTACCTGTGGGGGGAAAGGAAAATTACAGTCAGTTAAAGAAGTTGAGTTAATTCAAAACATTTGAGGTCTTCTTAAAGCTACGTTTCCAAAAAATCTTGTGTCCTTATGGATTCGATTCTATAATATTTATCAATATATTTAATACATTTTACATTTAATAGCAGTTGCTTTGAAGCCAGTACAACTGCCTGCAGGTCTACAAAGGGGAGCTAACCGTCTAGAAATTCATAAATCCAGCAGTGGTAATTGGTAGCAAGAAATCTACAGAATTTGCACATGAATAGAAATGACACAAAGATTTGTGCAACATGGCGCCCCACCCCCCCCAGCCCGCCTACACTAACAGCTCTCACATCATGTGCAAATATCCTTTCTCTGGCTCGCTGGTACTCCTCCTCCCGCTCCTCCATCGATTTGCTCCTCTTGTCAGCTTTCAAACGCATTCGAATCTGGCAAGGACACACCACACACACACACACGCTTCTTTAGCAGCTATGTATGGGACGCCAGATTGTCCCACTCTTACCAACATGTCAGAAATGAAAGTGACAGCTTGGTAGAGAAAAAAAAAAAAAAATCCCCAACACCCACCGTGCTGTCTTCACGATCAAAGCTGGAGTTGTCTCGTTTGAGAATGTAGCGTTTCTGAAAATCGTCCGCCCTGTCATCCTTGATGTGCTCGGAGAATTTCTGATCGGGTCTGTCGGGGGGGGAATTCACAGGAGTTTTTAGTGGCAGCTTCATTCCAGGCAGATGCTGACAGCAACATATGCTAAGTAACGAGGAAGGGCTGGAAAATAACTCATCTGTCAACTGACTTTAGCAGCTAAGGCTACAGCACATTTACCACCATTTAACAGGTAAAATGATATTATTATGTCTCCTTCAAGTGTCTGATATGTTATTTATGCTCAGAGTTTGTAGGTGAATCAGGAAAGAGAGGCTCACATTCTAGTGTTGGTGGTTTTGTTGATAACCACAGATTTTCCACTGGGATCCACATTGTGGTCCATTCCAAAGTAGGCTGCCACTCGGTGTAACAGCATCCTATGGTAAGGCGTCATGGGTGGAAACTTTCTCTTTTGACTTCTAGGGAGGGAAATAGAAATGTTTTATGAAATTATGAAATACACCCATACAAGGCCAAACACTTGTGTTTAAATTAATATTTCTTACTCGTTATTGCTGATGAAGTCCAAGATGTCCTGTTCCAGTTTCAGAAGCATGCTCCGATCCCTGGAAAAACAAAACGTGTGAGCAGGTTTCTGCTGCCACACTAAAAGCTCGAGGGCCTTTCAAACTCATCAATGTTTAGTTACTACTCATAACAACAGAAAGGGCTTGGTCACACCAGGAAGTAGCACAACGACATTCATCCAGGAGTTCTAACAGAATGTGAGGATCGAGAAGTGGAGTTGTGTTTTAAAGTTGTGTGAGATTATGTGGCCTCAGTTTGTTGAAAAGGTGTGTTTCACAGTAAACTGCTGGTGTGAGCCTTTGGAGGGTCAGTGCTTGAAGGTTAATGTTGAACATACTTGGGGTTGCCCTTCAGTGTGTTGACCAGGAACTCATGGAGATCTATGCCAGTTGAATCTGTGTAGTCTTGACTGGAATCTGAAAAGAGAACCGTTTCAAGTGATCAAAAATAATGCAGCTCATTTCTTAAAAGCAGATTCCATGGTAATTGTTCCCTGCACACTAAGAACTTGTGCACACTACTGCGAGACAACTATGCTTCAAATACCAGAGAAGAACGCTGTGTTCCCAGTAACACTGGGCGAGGCAGATGCCTGTGAATGGTGATGTGGTGCAGTGATGCCAAATTTAGCTGCAAACTTGTAATAAGACCTACCAGTGTGAACAAAATGCACAGAAACCAGTATATAGCTGCCATTGTTTCCGGTAAATGCTCATTACACAAAGCTACAGCGGGCGAAGGGAAATCATTGTTTCCCAAATGCTCCGTATTGCACACTGACAAACATCTGCATTCGTGTGGACAGGGCGTAAAGAAGGAATCTTCATGAGCTCAAACCTCCTGATTTATCGAGCAGTTCCTCATCTGAACCTTCTCAATATGGTTTCCTCTCTATGAATAATAAAGAACTGTTCCACCTCGTTAACCCCCCCGAATTAATGATAAACTGCTAATGAAACGCCCGTTATGAATATTGATATGCAAATCAAGCAGCCTGTCATTCAGCGCTCTGTGAGTGACGAAATAAAAGTCACACTACACTTCGGTAAAAGAGAAACTTCACAATGTGACCAATACGCAGAAGGAAAAGAGAGAGAGAAGTGTGGCAGCTTGAATCAGCAGCAGTGCGCGCTGAGGTGGACGGGTAACGACGTTGACACCGGAAGAAAAAACATGTTCCCGTGTGCCAAACAGAAGAATAGGAGCCGTCAGTGGGAGTCGGGAGACGCCGGCGCTCACTCCCCTTCTGTGGGTGTCTGCTTTCTATAATTGGAGGCTGCCTCATCAGGAGTGTTGCTCCACAGAGGGAAGCAGACACCTTTATACGCCTGTGGGAATCTGTATAATTGCTTCACACCTTGAGCTTGTCGCAATTAACTGAATCACGCCAATTATCGGCCCATAATGAGATATCATTTCAAATGGAGAAGTGCTTTTGGTCAAACCGGAGGGCACGGCGCCAGAGGAGGAAAAAAAAAATGTTTAGGATCGGATTTTCCTCGTGACAAGGTAAAGGATGTAATTATTAGAAGGCTGTAATTTGTCTGAGTGACAAGGATTGTATGATAAGTATCATTAAAGCATTTGGCTTCATTTCCACACTTTGCCATCAGATACCCTGTCACCATGATATAATGGCTTATATGTATTACATTAACGGTGCACGCCACAATTTCCTACATATGAATTCCAAATTCTGGATGTAGGAAAAGCACATGCACTTTTCCAGCTGCTTTTTGGGAGTAAGCAATGTTTATAAATGAGGCCCCAGGTGCTTGTGATGTAAAGAAAGCTGAGGTGTTAATGGAAATATTTCAGCTCCCGTCCCCGCATAAGTAAATCAGTTTCGGTCTCATCAGGACTTTACGAAAGATTTTAACCGTAAAAAAATCAAACCAAACTTGTATAAAATAGATTTAAATTCATTTTTCACTGAAGGTTCAAGGACATGAATATGTTTAAAATGCATCGGAATGAGAAGTCAAGGTTACGATATGCAGGAAAAAATTCTAATATAGCAAATAGGAACCCCCAAAAAATCTACATGTATTTTGGAGAGGAATAGTGCAGCGTGGGTTTAATATCATTTCTCACCTCTCGACAGCCTTTTCCTCTGCGTTTTCTCAGGTTTGTCCACCTTGTCAGAGACGTCCTCTTTCTCGGCTTGGTCCTGCGTTCCTCGTTCTTCCTTTTCAAAGGGCTGGAGAAGGAATCCATCCTGTTCGAGGAGGGGGAAATATAACCAATTTAAAAAAGGTGCGCGTTTGGTGGAATGTGTGAATTTCACCAAGTCCAACAGTGTCAGCATTTTTGAGGACGTCAAAAGATAAACGTGACCCAGGACTCTTCTGATCAATGAGCAGGCGCAAGATATTAATTTAGAAAGGAGGTATTTTAATATGAGGCATTTCATTCTCCATGATCTTGCCTGAGGTTCGAGGTTAATTAGAGAATAGCTCGGAAAAAAAGAGGCCACTGTAAGACACCTAATAAACTCTCCTGGTTTATCTTCGAAAACCTGTTTCCTGCCTGGCAATAATGCGCCTGCGTCCATTAATTCCAAATCACTATGGCAATTAATCTGCCAGATTAGCTTGTTTTTATTAAGCCACCTGAATAATACATGAATCGGAGCCTGAAATCAAACAACACAGCATATTTTCATTTGATAAAACTTCAACAGAATGAGGAGTTTCACTGTAATCCCAAACCCAACTGCAAAAATAAAGAAATAAATTCAAGAAGATCAACTGTGCTGAAGTCGGGTCTGGATGCTTTGAGAGATCTATTAAAAATGGCCTTAGTTTACTCCAGTCGTTCGCCTCCTCTACCACACACACACACGAACACACGAACACACACACACACGCCTCAGAGCAGGATCTGATTTGCTTTTCAGGCGACTCCACAAAGCCTGAAAAGGAGAGCTGAATAGAGGAGAGGGGTTGCCGGTGCACGCTAAGTGGATTAAACACAACTCTGGAAAGCTAACATCAGAGAGAGAGTGTGTGTGTTAAGAGAGAGAAGTGAATGAATGAAGGCGTGAGAGAAGGGGGTGACCCAGTGGTTGGGAGAGCAGCTCAGAGCCCAAAAAGGTCACGAGTTTGATCCCGGTAACAGCTGCGGAGCCAGATAATGAGACGCTACGTTCTCCTTCATTTTAAGACGCGGTGATTATATGTGAAAATGTAATATGCTAATGAGAAGCGTGACTGACTAATTGCCTGAGCGAGCCTGGGAGAAAGTGAAAATGAGTCTAGGATTGCGTGTTGTGGAAGTGACAGCGACTTTGTATATGTGTGTGTGTGTTTTTCAAAGCAAAGGGATTTCTCCCCCCCCCCGCTTCTCCTGGCATGAAGCGGTGATGTTTGCTACTTAATGCCACCCTCGGCATCACGTGGACGCCGCCCGGTTGATGTGCAGCTGTTGCGAGCTGCCTCATTTGTTTCCTGACATCCATTTACCTTCAGATAAAAGAGGAACAGCGGGAAAATGATGGCCTTCTGAATACGTAATGAATGTGCTGTCAGTCTGAAACAAAAAAGTACGCTGGGTATTCAGACACCCGCGACTATTGGGCCGTTGATTCCAGCTGACAGCCCGGCGTGCATTGTAAGGGTGGTGGTGGATGTGGAGACGCACAACCTTTAGATCCATACAGGCCTTTTTTCCTCATATTTTGACAGAGGCGACAATGGTGTAAAATGGTGAACAACGGGAAATGTTTCGATTTGACTGAGAATCTGTGATCTTCCAGCTGCATGTGTACTCCACTAATGTGTTTCCCCCCCCCCCTCCTCTCTTTCTTTATTGCTTTACCTCATCCCCTCTAGGTTAGTTTGCCGCAGAAGGAGTCTCGACTCCGGGCCCAATAACAGTAGCGGGGGAAATATCAGGAGTATTCAATTAGAGCGCTCCACAGCTCTCTGTAGCTGACGTGTGGAAATTGTAATTTCCTGGACATGATTGATGGCAGTAATACAAGACGTCGTGTGAGTGCAGACGATGCGAGACTGTTGTGGGAATAACACCCGCCCTCTGGTTATGGAGCTCGGTGCTGACTGGCTGAAACGCCAGGAACAGACTCACCTGTGTGTGTGTGTGTGTGTGTGTGTGTGTGTGTGTGTGTGTGTGTGTGTGAAAGCATGCCGGGAGCTGTGCAGAGTGGCATGTAATGGACTAAGTTTGATTGGCGAAGGGGGGGGGGGCTTTGTACGGGCATGGGTGTAAAGAGAAGAGTTGAATTAGCAGAGTAACGACCGGCTCGCCGTTGGTGCTCCACGCTTTCTGTTTTGATGATGGTGATGTTTTCATCAGGCGGTCCCGGCCAGGTATTTAATCATAGCTGTCAGACGAAGGACACTAATCAAGCATCAGAGGTCTACCTGCTCGGTTATAATGAGCTGGAAGGGAGAACTGGTCCAGGGTCAGCATAACAGTGCGCTGCATGTGGGCCTGAGCTTAACATATTGGGCTGAGGTGTCGGGGAAGCAGCTAGTTCACACTGGGCTCGATGAGATGAAGGTAAATTGAAGAAAAGGAAACATCTACTAAATATGAACAGAGTGTGGTTTCAATAAGAGAGGTGCCAGAATCAAATATTCAATTTTTAAAAATTATTTTAACTTTTAAGAAATACTATAGGAGCTGAAAGGTAAAACTACCTTCACCATGATTCCCTTAATCAAAGGATTAAAGAAATATGGTTTTGTTCCAACTCAGCTTAGAGTAAAAAAAGGCTAAATAAATTCCCAATTTTTACACTCATACACATTTACTGTTGTAATGATGTAAAATTTATACATTTAATTTTTTTTACTTGCTAATGTTAGCATTGCAAGTTGTGGACGGTACAGCGAGAGCTTTACAGGCAAAGAGCCTGATTCTCTGGTCCTAGTTCTGCCTGTTTGACCGATAAGTAAACTGGAGCAATAGTTATTGCAATAGATGGCAGTTTCAACACAATGCATTGGAAACGGGGTTCACCAGGACATCTCCAATGTGAATGCACTCTGGGTATTTACGGAGACTGTTTACCTGAGGTGCTGCTGAAGGCTCAGGAATAGGGCAAGGGAAGGACTCTTCACACACTGCCAGGCTCCGCACCAGCTTTAGCCTGGTGTTGGACTAAGGGGGGGGGGTGCAGGTAGGTGGGTAAAGTTAAAACCATGCACACACTCGCACAACTGCATCAATATCATCACGCATCACAGTGACAAGCCAAAGTAAAAGAGAAAACAGCCAGCGAGCACAATCAAGTCTTGCAAGCAAAAATCATACAGATTCAATATTTCACATTTTTCGCTGACAAATCTTGTTCCACAGAGCTTTTCGCCGCTGAGATGCAGATCTGTGGCTGCAGATTCTCTCCGATAACTTAATCAGAACAATCTTAAGTCAAAGAAACGGAGTAAGCGTTTTCACATAAACCTAATCCGTCATATTTTTCCTGAGGGAACATCGACAGCAATGCAGCAAGCACACAGGATATGTCCATTTCAAACTATCTGTGTTCTCAGGCACAGCTCAGACGTCAGACTTCACTTCACTTAATGGCATCTCAATATATTGTACTGGAGGAATTTTATACATCCGCAGCAATGTGTACGATGACAACTTGCTTGACAGGAAACACAGGTACAACAACTTCCAACTCAATCCAAGCAAACAACGCAACCCAAGTGCACATGAGACGCGTTCGGAGCGTCCTCGCACGACATGCATTTCGAGCGTACCGTACCTTGGAGTACTTCACAGGCTGTCCATAGGAAGGGGAGGGGTGCAGGGAAGAAGTGCACAGGAAAAACAAATCAAACAAACCACAGAAGTTTGGAAGTGGGAAATGAGGATTGAAACTTTTTTGTAAAAAGTGGAGAAGTTTGAATTAAATATGACTGGCCTACATTTTGTGCATTCACGCACTACTAGCTCTGCAAAAGAGCAGAAACAATTCAAGACGGCGAAAAAAAAAAAACATCATCCCGAACTGCCTGCGTTTTAATGTTTGTTCCTAAAGTGAAACATTTTAGAGGCATTGATCTGGCAAAAAAAAAAAAAAGAAAGAAAATCCTCTTTGCAGCTTGAAATCTCAAGTTGAACATTCACAATTTCCTGGGAGCATGAATTAATTTCTGCAGAGCATATGGTACCAAAGCGGTTGCACTGTAGGGCCACTTTCTCTCCCTCTTTCTCTCCCTCTCACACGGAGCAGAAAACAAAAGCCAGACATTTGGCTGCGAGCGCGTCAGGTCAGTTCTATGCGCAGATCCCGGCTCCATTTAGCTGTCATGTGAATCAGACCCAGGCGCTGGGGGTGAGATGCAGAGAGCAGAGAGAAACCAGCCGCCCAACAGTGTGTGAGACAGCTCGGTGCCTCTGCGCTTTACGCACTAGTGGCTTTGTGTGTGTGTGTGTGTGTGTGTGTGTGTGTGTGTCTGTGTACGTATAAACAGAAGGTCTCTCAGTAAGTGCACAGAGGGGGGGGGGGGGGGGACCTGGCAGGAGCCATTTCAGTCTAAATTGTAACAGAGCCCAGTCCTCTGATTCCTAATCCCAACATGTATCCACACACACTCATGCACACGGAGCTCTGTCCTTCCCACCTGTCCTCTAAAAATCAAAAGGACAACCCCTCCCCTCCCTCATTGAGCTTGAGGGCCAAAGAACGCCTATAAAAAAACTGAAATGGACCACTGCTCGCCCGTCTCCAGCGCCTGTGACCTGCCGCACCCCTTTTCTGTAGCAGGTAATGTGGATGTGGAGGTGGTGGTGGTGGGGGGAGAGGACTGGGACCGTGAGTGCACGCTACACCGGCTAATTGAGTGGCGTGGGGCCGGTGGGGAATGAACAATGCCGGCAGGAGATAAAGGAATGGGAAAAAGGGGGGAGAGGGAAAGGGCTGAAGTCAGCAGAAGTAGGGCAGCCACCAGCCACCTGTCCTGCTGCAGAGGACGGAGCTGGAGGCAGATGGTGGCAAAGTCACCCAGTCCTTTGTAACCCCCTCCTTTCTCCTCTGTCGGAATGCTATTCTGCATCCCCCTGTTCCTTCTCCTCATTCCCTACCTCCTCCCTTTCTCCCACAATGAGGTGTTCAGGCGTTTAACCGTCACCCGTACGCAGAGCGGCAGAATTAGATTCACTTCCTCTGCGGTGAGAAATTACGATCAGAAAGGTCAGGGGCTTCAGAGCCGTCAGCATATGTTGGCATATCCCATGGACACGGTCTAATCATGCCAGGGTGCGATTTAGGAGAAGGAGCAGATGAGTGGTAAGTAGTTAGATAGCCTACATCTGGGGAGGTCACAAGAAACATCACAGGGGGCTCGGACATAAACTACGTCAATTAAAAGGTGAGAGTGGAGCTGGTAGTTAAAACTATATATTTTTGTCTTGAGAATAATGATAAATGGAGGAGGAATCAATCTTAATTCTTATTTTTCCTTTTGCTCCTGCTCCTGCTGACATTTTCTCCAACACCATCATGCTCCTCTACCTCCCTCCTCCTCACCAAACTCTCAACTCATCCCTCCCCTCCTTTCTCCTCCTGCGTCCCCTCCCCTCTCGACTGCGACTCCCCCATGCTGGTGTCATTCTGTTCCCCGGGCTAGCGCAGACACAGGAAGTTGGTCGATAAGCCAGGATTTGGGCTCCAGATTATCTGCTTGCCTGGCTCCCTCGCTCTGCCTGCCTCCAACCACAAGGCCAGATTGGCCTGAATCCTATTTTTAGGCTGCGGCCAAAGAGACAAGCCTTTTCCTTTCCTGGATTTTTTGTTTCCTTGACCACACTTGAGGAATTGTTTGGCCACTTTTGCTTTTTTTTTAGCGTCCATTCCTCTGTGGACTGAAACCAGTCTGCACAGGCTTTACTTTAAAAAAGGCAAATTAACAAGTGAATATTTTCTGCGGTCCCCAAGCACATTTGTTGCAGTGACATAGTGACCTAATTAATTAGCAATTTATTTGAGAGTGATCTCAGCTGTCCAGGATCCCCAGTAGAGTACTGCCTAAATGTCTCCCATGGAGGATACATGAGATTCACACGACCAGATGATTTTTACAACAGCAGCGAGGAGCCGCTCTCCCCCTCTCGCTGACTGACCTTGTGGGAAAGTAGAGTCGTGCGCCACATTATTATTTCAGTCTGTGCACACTCTACTTTTCAGGAATAATTTTGCCCGCTGAAGCAGCCGGGAGAATCATCTCCAGTGCTGCAGGTGACAGGAGATCCCGGAGGCAGTTTGTGTTTGACGCTGACTGTTACTGAATCTTCATGGAGACGAGTTTGGAGAAAAAGTGGAATTATTTGGTAAAGTGTCAACTGTCCTCAGCTCGGTCCGGGTTCGGTCAGGCTGCTGACATCTGGAACCCGACACTTGCTTTAACAAAAGTGCCCAATCATTCTGGCCAGTGGGACAAGGGACTGTCTTCAGAGTGAACATGAATCTCATTGAGTTGCAGGAGACGTCACTGTTTTCTTACCTGTGCGTCCCTTTTACTGTTGCTGCCCTGCTCATCTCTGCAGCTCTGGCTCGGGTCTGAAACCTCAGACTTGGCGGCGTTGTCGTTTGGAGACGACGCCGGGTCGGTGGCCTCGGAAACCTTCGTCGCTTCACTGTCGGCGGTATCGGACATTCTCATTGCAAAGTCTTACTGGGAGGTGCTGGCGAGTAGAGAGAACCTGAAAGGAAGGGGTATGTCTGTAAGGGGCCATGTTCTTGGAAGAAAAAGTTTGAGACTGCACTTGAATCGGAAAATACAGAGTGATACAGTACAAATATGACAAAGATATTGTTTTTTATTGAGGAACCATGTCAGAATACATAAGTTGCATGATAGTTTGTCCACCAGAGTTTATTTTTCAACTGTAATCCTGTAAATACAAGCATCACATTGCACATTTTCATAGAGTGAATCAGATTTATTGTTTCAGAAATACCACAACTTAATAACAAGCAAATTATTTTAGCAAATTCAGAATTAAATAGATTGAAAGGCACGAGTTAAAAACAAGTGTAAAAGCATCTTTCTGTGAGTACACAATAAAAAAATAACACAACAGACGTGGAGGCATCATCATCTTCATGTTTCTTCTCCTTGACGCTGTGACAGATGGAAAAGTTCAGAATTATGCACTTTTCTAATAAGAATTGCGTATTAATTGATAGCTACGACAATGTGGGCCTACATTTTGACAGTGGGTGAATCTATGTGGTCGGCATTAAGGTGATAAAATAGTTAATACATTGATTTACTAGCTGATAATGCAGAAGTAATAAATGAAACTTACTTGCTCTTCATTTGTGGCTGTCCACTTCTTGGCTTGAGGAGTGTTTAACATCTGCACGCATCCACCCACTGCCTTTTGAAAGAGGAAGCTATAATACTGCAGAAGTAAAGACACTGGTTTGCCACGAATTTCCCAGAGAGCAGCCGAGCAAATATGTTTGTGTCACACATGACAAGTGGCTGAGACTCTGTTGTTTATGTTCGTCCCTTAAGAGCTGAGACATGGAGCAGGAGTCGCTGTCTTTAAAAAACAGGTTCAACTAATAACTTTAATAAGGGCTCCATATGTAAATAGGATTCAGCCATTAACAGAGAACAAGGCAGCAGTGTCATCAACCCTGTCTGTGGTCGTCAGTCACTGGTTCTCTTTCACAACTCTGCAGCTGTTCAGAGAGACAATGGACGCGACTGGACAACACGCAGCAGGACGGTTTGCTCCTATGAGATCACACAGATTTAGATTAGTTTTCGTTTCCACTCCTACTCACAATTTATTAATTTTGAATTTATCGTCACTTGGTAGTAAACTGGTGTAAAATATGATTTGTTAGGTACTTTATTAAATTGTGTTTTCATTTGGTTAACGTCCCAAAAGAGATCTTTCTTTTTAATTCCTGGAACAAAACTATATTATAGCTAAAATCCTCAGTGTATATGTCGTAAACTTTAATTCTGCTGAAGAAAAGGAATAGTTTCCAAAATGAAACAACTTCACGTTGTTACTGAACGTGCAACATGATTTGCTTTGCACCTATGGCCTGTTGTAGGAATTATCTGTGTAATACTGTGACCTCCCTGTGTTGAAGTCGTGGTGCGAGTTCATCCTGCTGATATGCCCTCATTATGCAGTTAGGCCCCATGCAGTGAAACACACACACACAGACACACACACACACACACACACACATACAGACACACACGGAGGGAGGGCAGACATCTGGTACATGAGAGCTATGATTAATAGGTTAATTAGAAACGGGCTCATCAAATTCACTTTGTACATCAAAAACTGGATCCGCACATGACAGGGCTTACTCGAGTGTGTACGTGACTGGCTGCGTGTGCGTTTTCAGCCCTCGCCAATCAGCGGGGCCTCAACCCATTTGCCCGGCAGTGATCAGAGTCATTTTCCTATCTGATCGCTGAGCCGCAAAGTGGCCGGCTGAGACCTGATTGTTTATCTCCGTCCCAGAAGAGCTGAGACAGCGAGCGGGAGGCGCTCTCTTTAAAAAAGGTGGCATCCAATTCCTCTGTGTCGGAGCAATTGACTTTGAGTGAGGTCCGCTGCCTGGCAAATGTACCGCTCAGCCAATGCCGCGCGAGGCTCGGAGGTTAGCGCCAATGTAGCTTGGCGGTGGCGAGTCAGATGTTGAATTTCAATGACCTGTCAGAGGTTTGACAAAAGCAACACCAGCTGCTGCTTTACATTATTTTTACATTCTGAAAGAAAACAGCTTAATACTCCAGAGTGCCGCGCACGCCTCTGAATATTTAGTGTCTGTTGCTGACATTTTGATGAGTGAAGTCTCTCGAGTCACTCGCTTGAAGATTTGCAATATTGGACAGATATTTTCAAGAGCCGGGCTTGTGATGGATCGCTATTTTGTCCCTCACCGAATCATTCATTCTCCCAAACACATTTTATCATGAGACTGGAGTGTTGGACTACATTTGGCTCCGGACTTTGATGCATTCGAGTTTCACCGTCTCATCTCTCAAGGCTGAGGTAATTGCACTGTGTGCCTGTTTGGAATCCCTGATGTTTTGCCTGCATAAGTAATATGGATCATCATTTGATCCTTACTGTTACATTAAAGAAACGTCTGAGAATTTAGGGGAAGCAAATTGGTCCCTTATGAGACGGGAAACAGGCAGCAGCATATATTTCCTAAACACATACTGTATATGTAATGTGACATTATGGATTATAAGTGATGATCAGAAGATGCTGCAGGAGGGAAACTTTTAACTTGAGCCACAACCAGTCATAACTGACAGATCTGAATTAATTCCCACTTTCCTCCACAGGTTAATAAAGACACCGACTTGTTTCATTTTAACACTGCACCAAACTATTCCATTGGGGTCGAGAGTGTGTTAATGTTCAAAGTTTTACTTGAGTTTGAAATTAAAACCTTTCCATGACTCAATTGTGCAAATATTATGTGTGGTTTCCTTAAGCTGAAAAATACCATCTGATACAATGACAGTACATCCTATTATATATCGACCAAACATGTATATTTACTCAGTTCTCACATCAAAATGAAACCAAAGAGAAATTCAATCACATTTTATAACAATGTGAGATATTTTTAATATGAAAAAATGAATATTGTACCGTAACACAGCATTAAAGATAATGTCGGGAGAATTCTTAAAATATTATGCTGCCCAATTTCTATGTAGGTGTGTTTCTATCCACCAGTTTGTATGTGTGAAACTAAAACCTCCACTGAAGAGATGAAAATTAAAACATCCGATCTGTGGAGTGATGAGCAAACTGTGACCTTCTTCAAATAAAAGACATGAAACCAAAAGGGAGGTCACACTTTTATCATGTTCTCCACCATTTGAGATTTGACTGGGGTTCTGTTAACGTTGCTTTCTATCTACTGTGTCCCCTTCATCTGCTAAAGGTTTAATGACACCAATAAGACAACTACTTCATAACAGCAGTGGATGGAAATACACATAATTTCCCATTAAAGTGTGTCCTAGGAGATCATCACATTCCCTAAATATTCCCATCAAACAGAAACAAACAGTGGACGTACTTGATTCGAAGCCAGTGGTGGTTGTGGCGAAGGAGGATGTAGCTGGTGAAGTCGATGAGGCTGAGCCTATCGTTGCCATCCGAGACTTCTCTGGCCATGTCTGCTTCAGCTGCTCTGAACAGCGACCGGGGCCTCCGACACCCTCATGACCCCTGCTGACCTGTGGATGAAAGAGGCACGGGGTTAGCACTGTGGCGTCCGGGGTGACAGAGGTCGGAGGTTTGAAGCGCCACTGACAGAGGTCGCACACGGATTGACAGCAGTCGGGATGTCAGCAACTCTAATAAAAATAAAAAACAGTAAAAGTGGGGTGAGTGTGTATTCCTGGGCCTGTGCGTGCCGATGCGCCATTAATAATGGATGAGCGCAGAGATGGGAGTGCGGTGGAGGCAACAGGAGAAGGCACCCCTACCAACCTCGTAAAAAACAGGCATTAGGAATTCAGAGAGCAGCGGGGGGAAGATAGCACTTCTCAGCTGAAAATCCTCCTGCCATTTGGTGCCACACAAATTTCAAATCGTCTAGTGTGCAATCTCTGCTTTCCTGCAAACTGCTTTATAGCTTGACTACAGGGTGACACTGGCTGGGCAGGGCGGACAAATGGAAACACGGACAACAAAAGAGCTGCAGATAAATAGACGTATTGTTGGGACGAAATGTGACAATCAGATATTTTCTGTGCACTTCACTTCACAGTTCTGTCGAATGAATTCTACAATTGGTTACCAACCTCCTCTATATTGTGAAAATATGCTTGTAGTTGCCAAATGAGGCAGCTAAATATGAGATTAGGGCTGAAACTAATGATTTTTCGTTCAATACAGTGATCTCAGATTGTTTACTCCATTAATTCATTGATTTTTTGATCTATAAAATGTCAGAAAACCGTGAAAAGACCATTAAAATTTCCTGGAGCCCAAGTTTATATGAAACGTCTTGTTTTGTGCGACGAGCAGTCTAAACCCAAAAGATAATTAGTTTATGAAGCTATAAAACACAGAAAAGCTCAAAATCCTCTCAACTGAGAAGCTTGAACCAATTCTTGTTTGGGGCTTTTTTACCCGGGAATAAAAATTGAAAGTTGCTGATTCATTTTCTGACAAACAACCTATCAATGACTTACTCAAGCTCAGCATCAGATCGCTTAATACTGTTTATTCTCCTCCATCAAACCCGTGTCCAGGCTTCTCCCTGTCTCCCTACTTCTGTCTCCCCCTCTAATCTCCCGACTCAGTCAGCGGGCGAGGTGCCACGCTGACTCTGGCACCCGACGGTGCCAAGGCCTGGCTGCTGCTCCCAACATGGTCTTGGTGCGACCACCCCCCCCCCCCACCCCCACCTCCTGGTGCCAGGCAAAAAAGGTCAAGTGGAATCCCTGCTCACTTCATAATCTCCTTTCTCATGACACCTCCATTCGCAGCCAGAGCTGACTGCAGACTGAGATGCTGATGATGATGGGTGGGAGAGACGTGCCGAGGAACAGTCGCCATTTGGTGCATTGCTTTTGTTCGGCTGCCTCACAGAACCCAGAGTGTTAATGCTTAACGAGAGAGATAAACACAGATTAAAAAATCTGATTGGCATTTTAGCAAATCTGTGAGGAACATTTCTCCTTGGCTTCAGCAAACGGTCGAGTGCTGCCCCAGGCTGGATACATTCATCAAGATTACATCTGGAGAGTGCGAAAACTAGTAAATGCAGTTTGTCGCCAGGTAATCTGACAATGTATTTTTCTCATTTTAAGACAGAATCACCTCTCTCCTCAATATCTTTTCCCTCTTGTTATAAAATGCTCTTATCGCCACCACTTTGCTCTTTTCTCAACCTCTTATCTCGTTTTAAATGCAGCCTGAGCTTTTTACATCTTTGTTCATGTGTGACAGGACTATCGTCTCTGTGCAGCGGCTCGAGATATTTGCCCTCCTTGCTCCTGGTTGAAGGCACAAGTGTTGCCATTTTCTGTTGCAAGCTAAATGTCTGAAATGGAAAAATGTGTAATTTAGTGCCGCTCCTGCAGCTATCACACAGATGCACACACGCACGCGCACACACAAACGAGCAGAGTGTAAAAGTTGCTCTGACAGCAGTGCGGCTGAGTCTGGCCGTGGGCGCTCCAGGTTTTATGACCAGAGCTGCTGAGCGGACAGTGCAGCCGCGGCTTAGCTGGCTGGCTTCAGGACTTCACACTGAGCCTGTGTGTGTGTGTGTAGCATAGTGTAGACTGTCCAATGAATGCTAATGGTGCAAACAATGCCTACCCCCCCCCCAAAAAAAGGTTTTGACAGACACGGACACAGAGAGACATCACTCTCTGATTGATGCTCAACAGCCTCTCACACACACACACACACACACACACCCTACATCCACACAGACGTAGCAGTGAACTCGTAGTTACGCGCCGTCTGCCTGTGCGTATTGTGCTGTAGCTGACAGGGAGTGGTTCATTGGTATTACAGTCGCCGCAGAGCGCAGCAACCTTAAAGAGGCTCCCTCAGGCATCGTTCAGTGTCACACCGCCTCTTCACACCACCTTTATCGCCTTGCTCGATGGCATAGCAGCAGTAACACACAGATGCACATCAGACCTTAGCATTTGCACACAATAAAAATTCAAAAAAATGTATATACGAATGTATTAAAATTACACATATGCTCACTAAGATGAAAAATGGAAATAATTAATTGCAATCAATAAGCAAAATAAAGACCCCAATAAAATCTAAATACTCTAAAAATCATTAAGGCTGTTGCAGTAACCCTTCAGGCACACGTGCCCACATACAAGTGTCTGCACATTAATTCTTGGTGGAAAACGAATTCTTAAAAAACCCCACAGCGGGACGAGTCATTACGGTGGTCGTCGACCGAGCAGAGCTAATCATACACCGGGCTCTTAGAGGACCACTCTCACAGACAATTATGTTTGATGGCAAGCTAATGAGAAATTTCTCAGTCATTGTGAAGCGCACAGGAGCCTGCCGGTGATGGCACACAAACACACACACACTTTTATTCCTCTTCATACAAGCACAAACACACACCTGCCTCTCTCTCATTCTCACTGAAGCTGACCTTTCCCTCCCACACCTCTGCTCTGTTGTGTTCTGCTCAGCGCTGCGTGGATCAGGGCTCTTGTCTTGGTTATAACCAGCTCAACTGGAGGTGAAGGACCCTCAATCCCTCCCTCTATCTGCTACTCCATCCCCGGCTGTGCTCCTGACAGAACGAGGAGATGAGAGTCAAACGCGGGGTGGAGAGGAACAAGCCATCACCTTCACAAGCTCCTGAGTGATCACAAAGAAAATCCACCCATGATTTCCAAGCGTCTGAGCAAAGAGAGGAAAAAAAATGATAAAAAAAAAAAAAGGAAAGAAGTGGAGGCATCTTTCTTCATGCAGGCGCAGCTTGTGAGTTGGGAAATAATTCATGCTTTATTGCAGCTGATGAGCTTTCGCAAGTGTCACATAAAAAGGACAACGGCAGGAGCGGCGCCAAACATCTGGGATATTGTCTGCCGAGATGTTGAATACTAAACAGAGCTCTGTTCGCTACCGTGAGACAAAAGCACCGACACAAACACAAAAGGTAGTGCCATGTCTGTGGGTTACAGCTTTGTGTCACCGGCTTGCCAATTACCAGGCATTCTTAGTTTCTACAAACACAGCGAAGGCAGCCAAACATTTTTATGGCAACGAAATTGATTTCTGACTTGCACACGCACCCACAAAAAGACGGACAGAAGACAGATTTAGGGTAAGCCAGCCTCAGCAGAGTGCAGGACGTGCACCCTGGCAAATAAAATCAAGCATCAAATAAACTGTTAAATAGCTTGCTAATACTGGTTCACATTTGTGCTCGTGCAATAAAATTGATTTCCGAGTTTTGCTTAACTGAGTTACTAATCTCCCATTTTCTAGCCGTTTCCGCTAATTGCAAAGCAAGAGAAGCACTGACAGGGGAGCTATATAATTGCACCAGAAAACGATTAGTGCAAAGCCTATGAAATTATATCACTTTCATACACTGCTCGCCTCAATTTCAGGGCGACTGAGGCGGTGTCAGTTTAAGGAACCGCCTGTAATAGCTCAGATGGAATTAACAGAAAAAACATAAACAGGCACAAATGAGCCTCTAATTGCGCTGCTCTCTGCCTCCAGGTCACATAAGGCAGTGAGAGTGTGGTGCGGCGCAGCAGAAGCGCACCCAGCCAGCATTAATAAATTAAATTCACGGCAGAGCATGTAGGTAATCCATTACCTATCCCATAGGAGAGCTTCCAGGGGAATATCAATCTAGGCAATTAGAGGAGAAACAATAAACACAGAAAACTAACATGCAAGTCTAGCAGTTTTAATCTACGGAGCCTTTTGAGAGAGGAATAACTCAAAAAGTCCGCCAGAGTCATTAAAAGTCAATTTGCACACAACACCTGCAGAATAAACAGAGAGAGCCGGGGAGACGGAGGATGAGCTTGGCTGGAGAACAATGCGGAGCAGAGCCTCTTATTGGCTGATCTCGGTTAATTATCCTCCTAATGAAAAGCAGAAGCAGCTCTGGCAAACTGGAGGAGAGATTTTGAAAAAAAAAAAAACGCTCTGGCTCGGCTCAGTGAGTAGCACGGCACTGACAGCACACCACATCTCACGCTGGGCTTAGTTTAACAAGCCAAAGAAAAAGACGGCACACTTGCTTACTGACTTGCTACCATGCTGATGATGAAAAGAAACAGAAAGCTGCTGCAGAGGAGCTTCTCTTGTCACTTCTGAAGCAGCCGTGAACAGAACATGTGTTCACTTTGTGTGGCGACAAACAGCAGAAACAACAGCTTTAAAGACAAACACAATATAGAAACAGTAGACAATAGACAAAATAGAAATATTAATGGGAAATCAATAACCAGAAAAAAGGCATGTGAGGTCCATGCCCACTCTCTAGCAAAGTGGCTGGAAAGTGCAGGACCTACCTGCCCGGCAGCTCTGCCCTCCATCCCTTCCGCTACTCGACCGTTTAGTTTCCATTGTACAGGAGGCGCAAATGGCTGGAGAGGAGGCTGGAGTCGCCTCCCAGCTCGCTCCTCGGCAGCTGCCTGCTGCCTCTTGTACGCTCGCTCAACTGAGTGAGTGTGTAAGATGGGGAGAGGGGAGTGTAAAGGGAGAGGGAGAGTGGGTGTCACAGAGTGAGGAAGAGAGAGAGAGAGAGAGAGAGAGAGAGAGAGAGAGAGAGAGAGAGAGAGTGCTGCGCGAGCACAAGTCTACCTGCCACAAGCCATCAAGCCAGCCAGCCTTGGAGACAGCGCCAAATCAACAGCTGGCCCCTGTGTGATGTCAGAGCCTGAACAGCCAGTCACGGCAGCCGAGGCCGGCCGGCGCAACCGAGCGCTGACTGAACTAAAGTCCCCGGCTAAATGGGGCTCTTCATTAGCTACTCTGCTTTAGGATGGAGGCGGGGTGAGGAGGAGGAGGAAAGGGCAGCCAGCGACATGGGATGGATAGAAGGAGAGACTGGGAGGAAGAGGAGGGTAAAAAAAAAAAACCCAGGAGGGTGGGCGGTAGAGCGGTGGGAGAGAAAAGGCAAAAGAAAGGCTCAGAGGAAGCGAAAAAAGAAAGCGAAGGAGAAAGAGAGGCGACAAGCAGCGAGGAGGAGAGGACAGGGGGACAGGAGCGACATGTCCGCAGCCAGCTAGGTGCTCAAAGACCAGGTGGAGAGACGATGGGGAAGCGCTGGCCGCTGAGAGGCCGAGCTGTTCACTGGGCTACCTTCCCATTAAAGCTGGCACCCTGCTTTTCACACAAGGCTACAGCTAATCCAACTGACTTAGAGAGAGAAACACCACCTGAAATATGCCCATCACTGAAACAGAGAAGTGAAATACTGCGATGAACATCTCAAATAAGCTTATTGGTGGATTAAGACGAAAAACACACAGACGAGGAGCAACTGCTTTTTTATGATAAAACCACGCCCCTGATTCTCCTCCACATCATCCACACCTACGTTTAATGACTTTAGAGGATTTAACTGGAAAACAATAAGCGCTCATCGCCTCCTCTTGTCCTCGATTGGCCTGTTAATTTCATTAAAGATCGAGTGCTCAGTGTACTTGCGGAGGAGCGAGCATGGATAAGAGTGATAATTGGGCTCTAAAAATAATCTACTTCACGAAGCTTTCATCGCTAAGTGACTGACGGGCTGTCAAAGACACAGGAAGTCACACACAGGACCTGTGTGCAGCTGAAGTCTAGACTGCCATAATGTGATTGTTTTTGTCCTTTCAGTCACTCAGACTTTAACAGCAAACATAGTGGGCGGAAAAGTTCCTGCTGTCACTAAGCAACCAACACCAGGCTGCGACAACCGATCCAATCCTGCCTCATAATTGTACCATTCGTTATGCCAGGTCTCTGAAGAATTTATTATTGTGCTTCCTTAATCCCACGAAAAGGTCACCGATTGAACAAACAATTTATGGATAGGCGGATGAATTATTTAAACGGCCCTGACCAAATATTATGGGAAAGAGAGATTTTCACCCCCCTGGAAGGCGATGAATTATTTAGTCATCGGGCCACATCTTGGTGAAAGCTATTACACAGCATCCTCAGCCTCCATATCTGATAATGTCATCAGCTCCAAATACGGCCCCAACCTGTGTAATGAATGTCAACAGAGTCGCGGCTGCAGTGGCCCGAGCGGCAGCAGGTGAAACAGTTCCGGCAAACAATTATCGGCATTTTATTTAAAGCCTCGTGCGGCGACCACAAGAGAGCCTCGGAGACGCGATCCGACCACTTCATCACACCGCGCAGGAGAAGCAGCTGCTGAAACCCATCACTCTCCCATTAAGGACTTCCAAATGACTGCAGCTTTCACAAATATCAATTATGGTCACGGCGCTGCAATGAGGGCATGTTACAGTGCACACACACACACACACACACACACTAATAAAGAGTAGGATGCCGGACAGCACGGTTGCCAGCCCCGAAGAGACGAACGCCATCGTCTCCCCTCAGCCGCCGCATGCAAGGACTGAACCAGCAGCCACTCTCCACCCAGCAGGCTCCGCTGGTGCCTTGTTGGAAGACAATACCACTGTGCCCGCTCGGTCTCCGTAGTAAGTTTACACTTCCAATCTCGGTTCCGAGTGTGTGAGGCGAGAGCTGTCAGTGCATGGGAATGACGGTGGATGTGGGTTTCAGGTTATCAGGAACCAAAGTGAGCTGTTAGATGAATGATCTCTGGGCTTGTCACTGGCGTAAATGCTTTTATAACCTCTGACAGCAATCGAGTGGTATTGAAATAGTGCACGTGTCGATGTTTAAAACAAATATTCAGTAAAAAAAAAAAAAGAAAGGGGTCATGCAAATCAAATGATCAACAAAGACAGACTGCATCACATTCATTTCAAGTCAATTTCACAATTCATTTCCCTGCTATTGATCTTTAAATAATAGATTTGCCCTTATTTGGTCAATTCTCCTGCTTGGGTTCGCTTGAATAATACATGTTTGACTTTGGTGTGAGACGTGTTCCTCCACGGGTCCATGGGAAAAAAATAACCCGTTATATTATCAGTCACAGAGGAAGCAGACGTGCAGACAGTCGGTCGATGTTTGCTTTGCTTAATCCTGCAGAACAATTTCAAAATCAATTGGTCTTCCATAGATTTCGCTCGTCCACACCAGACTCCATTGCGAATTCGGCTATTTTACACGTTTTCTCAACATCGACAAACCCTCGGATCACACGCAACACGTCAATCTGAGAGTTTATTGTCCAAACTAAAATTCGGCTGATACCAAATTTAGCCAAACGGCGCATTAATCCCACGGCAGCTATATTTATCGCGGCGGCTCCCAGTCCACCCCAGTACACGCTACTCGTTGCCGCATATCGCCGGAGAGGAGCGGGCCTGGCAGTTACTGAATCACGCTGTGTTTTCAGCCGATTTATGGGTTTTCACAGACATGCAGCAGAGATCGAAAATGGCCGCTTGCAATGTGAACACGGCGTCTGCTTTATTTCTGTCCAGGAGAGAGCCACCGCAGCGGGGCTACGTTAGCGCAGGATCGGGGCTAAGCTAGCCGTTATCCAGCGGCAGCGTAGCCTCCTGCTAACGCGAGAAAAACGGCCCCACACCGGCGCCCTGAGCTGTCACGGGTGTTCGCCGCTAACGATCCCCGTACAAACGCGGTTAGCCCCGGGCCGATGAGTGTTGGACGGGGTGTCTGATGCTGTCTTACCGCGTTGGTTTTACAATCGGTGCACGGTGGTTGTCTCTACCGGGGGGCGAAGGGGAGAGAGGCGGCAGCGGCAGTGGCGTCCTGCGGGCTGGGGCGAGTGCGTCACCTCCTTCCACGGTCGACGCGGAGGAGGGTGTTGGAAATGTGTCACGTCGTGTCGCTGCCGGGTCGTCTCTCATTCGCACGCAGTTTCTCTGACAGTTCCGCCACGCAACGCACCGCACATCCCCCCCGTTCAAAATCACGCAAACACTTGATTCCTTTTAAAGGGAAGGGGGTTCAAATCAAACAGACACGTTGCAGACACCGATTTGCCGCGACTGCCCGGTGATACAAACCGAGTGTACCTCGAGTTTGCCGCGAAACTTTTCAGTGCGGTGTTTACACTCTGCAGGCTAACCGGGGTAGGCTAACCTCACTGACCAAACACTATATTATAATATATATATATCTGTACTTATGAGCTAACACAGCAGTTTTAAAGGTTTGTTATGTGACACGTGACTCGTATCTGCACAGCTCGACCCTGTAGTGTCACGTGTGAACACGCATTAGCATACGCAGCTAGCTTTCTAGGGTTTTTAATAGGGCTGACAGGTAGCTAGTTAGCAGCTAGCTAGCAAAGAGCAGAAAAGCGTTTCCGGTTTGAATATTAAAAATGGCAGAGACAGTTTAAAGGTGCATATGAGCTGAGTCCATCATTTTGAACACGAGTGGGGCTTTTATTTATGCTTGCAGGTCTATTTACTTCCTAGTTCTTGGTTGCTAGCTCTAGCTAAATGCTACTTTAGTTTGTTTACCATTGAATCCCTGTGTGTAACAGTGGAATAGCTTCTTGTAACTTAGGTTATATTGTAAATGCTGATAAATGCTTTTTTAAGTTAATACTTATCCATACATGTAGGATTAGTAAATTCCAGTTTCAATATATACAACAAGATAACTTAATATTAATTGAGTGCACATCTATAATTAGCCCAATTATACTTAAAAAAACACAAATACCTTACTGTTACATGATAGTAAACATAACCATTAAGGGCTGGGCAATATGTCAATATAAGTAACTATTGCAATATCATTTTCATCAAGAGAAATACAACATAAGTCCAATATATCGAAATAATGCTTGTGCACAATAAGGAGGTTTAACATGTGATTTATCTTCCTCAGATTAATAAAATGTTTTGCTGTTTATCATATGTTTGTCATTCTCTGCTCATATAGAATAATTTAAAACCACAACCTTCAAACACAAGCACAGAATTCTACACTTAAAATAATCAATAATGTGACATTTATCGTGACAATTATTGACATCAACTGATATTACATTTTTTATCTTGATATCATTCTTGGACAACACTAGGATTACTGTAAGCTTGCACTTCCTGACAGTGAGGATTCTGTGGGGTTGTTAGTGAACCAGATGGGGCAACACGAAGCAGGCGTCGCTGCTGTGACTGGAGGCGGCTGAGACAGGCAACTTTTACCATCTCATTTACAATTCTGACTTTCCTTGTCCACTTTGCTGCATCACCCAGCTTCTAATAATGGGTACTCCTGTCAGTGCAAGTAGGCAACAGAGCAGTGCTACGCACCATTATAATGAAACATGTTTAAACCGGTATGGTAAAGAAATGTGCTCTTATATGTCAAATAGATGCTGTGGTTAATATTCACGGTTCACAGTTGAACATAAACATGTACTTTTTGTTTTTTTTCCAGCTTAAAATCTGAGCCCAATGAAAGAGCAAGAAGCAAGAAGCTGATGAGGACTTACTAATGGAAATGGATGATAATGGCCTACAGACCTCTCACTGTGACACAAGATGGTCACAGCAACTGTCAGGCCTTCCTCCCAAGCTCCTGCAGCGCCTGATGTCATTCCAAAGAGAGGGCGTGGAGTTTGCCTTGTCGAGGAATGGACGGTAAGCAGCACGGCCGCTCATGTCGGTGACATCACAGCCTCGTTGTTTGTTCATCACATCGTTCGCCTTGGTTATGTTTTTGACGTTTTTTAATGTTAAGTTCTGTGTTAAGTTACATCTGACACTCAAAGATTGAAAATAAAGGTCAACTTGCATCTTGTTTGCAAAGTCAATGATGGCAAAGAGAAGTCAAAGACTTGCAGATAAGTAGATGTATTGTTCTTATTTGAGTGGCTCCATTTGAGCGCAGTGAATCCCCCCCCCCCTCTGGGTTTGCAACCTTACACTTCACCTCTGCAGAGTGTAAATATAGATTTATCGCTATGAAGATGCTTTTAACTCGGGCCTATTGTTGTCGTTACATAGAAGAACATAAGCTTTACTCCACATTCTTTACATTATACTTTACATTGAACATTTTTATTAGGCTTCAGGAAAACTCATAATGCGGCTTTATGGGAAACACTCAAAGTAAGAATAACTATATTCACAAAAAAATCCTGCAAGGCCACCTTCACCATCTACATAAAACACACTCATATTCACCAACCCCTTCTGTGTGTGTTGCTGTACTAAAAGACACTGAAGAGACAGGAACCTCTTTAGTTCTGTTGGTCACTGATGGGTTAAGATGATGGAGATGTTCAGCTTGTGTCCACACTTACAGAAATTCATCTGCGCATCCCTCTCAAATCCGTAGCGTAACACATTCTCCTCTCTATTGCCGCCTCAGTGGGTGATTTAGTCTAATAGAAAGGCATTTTTATGTAGATAATTTGCCTAATGGAGCTTTAAAGTAGGCAGCCCTACCCACCTCCATAGCGCAGTGGGAAAAATGTGATTTCCAGCCATGCTAAATGGCTCAAGAGGAAAGTAAAAAGTCCTGAGAGTGTGTGAATATATTCTAAATCCAGAAGGTCAGATAGAGTCCGATTTATATCTTCGAAAACAATTACCAGGCCAGTAGGAAGTTTCTGCGTTGCCCTTAGATCTGCAAGTGTTTGGCTGCGGTGAGTGTAAGCTGCAGGAATGCAGGGCCGGGACTAAACCATTTCCTCCTCCTCGTCCAGTCGATGTGCGCTTGGGTTCTCGGTAAGGTCAGCACAGGGGGAGCCAATCTGAGCACCGCCGCTGTGATGCAGAGCGGCCATATTGATTCAGGAACACTGGGAGGCACTGCTTTGTTGCACGGGTGGGTCAGGAGTCAATTGGCTCTAGCTGCACCGAGTGGACAGCCACCTCAGTCAATTGGCTTCAGTTTGACAGTAAGAGCAGTGGCCGGCGTCGCTTCTCTCTGGAGAACCAGCAGAAGTGGCATTAGCACAAGGTATTAGGGGTGGAGCAAGATCTGGAAGTAGAATGAACACTGTTCGACGTGTCCAGCTTATTGAATTACAAATATACACAAATGTAGAAAAAACAACTACATTCTGTTTTTACCAGTAGATTTATGTAAAGATGCAGAATCAAACATCGCTCTGATCAGTTTAACAGGGACTTAAATACAGCTTCTTCATTTCTTTATCTTCTCTGTTTTTCTCTCGCTTGCATGTGGTAATAGAAGCTCTACCTCTACAAACAGGTCAGGTTGGATGTGGAGGTCCTCACTCAAACTAAAGCTCTCACCCCAGAGAGTCTCCATAGATTTTAGCCACTTCAAGTCAAAAGTTTTATTCCTTTAAAATAGGAGAAGAAAAAGCTGCTTCTCACACTTTCATTTCACAAAATAATAAGTGTGGCAGATTTACTACTGGGAATTGATGGCAATTGTTTGAAACAATGGGTCCTTGGTCTCCGAAAAAAAAGGTGGGCAGCTCCTTATTACCAGCTGACCGATGGCCAATTTTGCCGGCAGATTTTATCTATTAATATAATAAAATGAATGTTTGCTTCATGAGCTTTAAAAAATGACCTGACGTGACTTGATGAGGGTCTTTAATCTGCATTTAATGGCTGCATGCACGATATTATGATAAAAGCATGTATTGGTAATCCACAAAAATGACATGTGCATGTGAATTTACAGAATCTTTCGTCGAGAGACAAGCTTTAAAAGCTTAAACACATGAAGCCATTTCAGGAAACCATCTTATCCACATTCTGGTTGCTACATTTTCTACAAGCATTAATGGGACATAATACAGCTGCTATGTTTTTATTCAAATGTAGCTCGCATTTTAGCAGATTCTTGTGAAAATGGTGGGGAAAAAAATGAATTAATGCAAAACACAACCCCTGATCCACATCTCTACCCGTGCACTCAGAGACAGACAGACAGCAAGCATGACTTTAGCTTAAACTGATTGTTATTGACAGTAATCTTGATCTGATGCACCCCGCTGTTCTTTATTTGTTCCTTCAGCGTCCTTGGAAAGAACATCAAACCAAAGCAGAAGCCGATTTTCTTTACTGATACTCAACAGACTCATTGCAAAGGCAATAACCTGAATAGACCTGAGTGCAGTGCAGTTTCACACATGTTAGATTTTGAGGAAGGAGTATAACAATTCTGGGAAATGTAGGATGACTACCTGGGGTGGAACTGGATGAGGCAGGCTGTCAGACAAAGAAATAAAAGTCAGAGTGCTTCATTATAAAATAACTCCTGAAATCCACAGAACGTCACAGATTGATGTTAGAGATCTAACGCTGTAGGAGGATCCGTGGGTGCATTTTCTCCTTTAACTCTCACCGTCATTGTGCTTTTTCACAACCGGAGACATCAAGCGTACCGAAGCAAAACATCAAATGTTGTTGCAATACTCACGGAGTCCGCCGCATCCGTCTGTGTAGGAGGGTGAGTGAGTTTTATGGAGTTAGACGAGGGATAATGTGGGACAGTTGTGTCACGGTATGATAATAAAAACCCATGAGAGGTGATTGATTGTGTTGTTTGGAAAGTTGGGCAGAAGTTTGCATCGGATTGCTAAAAAGCAGTAGTGGGATAAAATAGAGTACATTTACTTTGTTAAGCACACTTTGATCTATTTATTTGTACTTTTACATAAATTGTTTGAGTACTTCCGTCACCACTGTTTGAATATACCCAGGGTACATTTGTAAAATGCAGTACTCTGAGTGGGGGCTATATGTACATCAATTAAGTGCTGTTGTAAACTTCGATTAAGATGTCGACTGCAGCTGGAAGCAGAGCATGTTCAGCCTGTTTTGACTCATCCAGAATATTTTTCTAAATGACCGCCCGTGCTTTGATTGAATATGGCCTGCTCTCCTGATGCGAGCAGCGATCAATACGCACACTGTGTTGTCTCTCCTTGTGACGGTCAAATTACTGAGAGAACTCTATTCCAGAGACGGAGCTTGTCCTCTGAACACACACACACACACACACACACACACAAGTTCATGTATTTACACCACACTTGTACTCTCGCCTATGAGCCTATATCGATGACATCACCAGGGGTTGTGTTTTTCTTCTTCACGCTTTAGAAAGCTGCCTCCGAGGCCACAAAGGAAGTTATGGATCTGTTTTCACACACTGAGAAGTGACTAAATTGATCTGATCCTCATGTGTGGAATCAGCGGTGAGCCCCTTTAATGTACACAAAAGGAGATTATGATTCTTGGAAGGGATTCACAAGGATACAACAAAATCACATCTTCATCATTGACGTAAAAATTCGGACTATTGACCTTATTCTGAAGAGGACATTATTACGATGTTTATATGAGTTGCTAGTAAAATATTCCATTCATATTCCTGCATGGTCTGATAATGTGAGACATCAACATTAAATCCTGTTACTTGTTATCCTGAATTCATGCGTCGTCAAGCAGTTGCTAAAGGCTGTGAAAACATAATGAAATTAAGACATGTCTACATAATCCACATGTCTTCATTTGATTATTGATTCTGTAATGTCAGTTATGCAGCTTCCAATTAACTAATTAACTAATTAAAACCAAACTAATCATAAAACACTTCAACAAACATCAGTATGATAAGAGCTACCTGAAATGACGTCAGTATTTGTTTCTTCAATGTGTTCTTACATTTTTTTATCTGGTCCATGTCCTATCAGCTAACATGGAGGGACCTGTACTGCAGCCAGCCACCAGGTGGCGATCAACACGCTTTGGCAGTAGTTTGGCTTCGCAGTCATGTCGTCCATATTTATTTACAGTCTACGTGCAGAGTCTGACTGAAATGTTGTTTTTGTTTTGCCTATGAATTAAATTTGTCATTTGTATGATGAACATATAATTTAATGGGTAATTTGCTGTCTAATGAGGTTATGTATATTTTTGCAAATGTCTTCAATTTAGATGGTTGGAAACATGATGTATTTATGCAGATTATTTAAATGTCACTCTGTGGTTGGTAAAAGGTAGTTAAAAACATTCAAGACAAAAAATTGCTTGTGTGTGTTTGTGTGTAACAATTGTACATCATGCACAAAACTTTATTTTTTTGGAAAAATAGGGATAAAAGAGCTTTTACATGAAGTGCAGAAGAGTGGGCTGAAGTTGGGGATCTTCGATTGCCCCATATAGCTTTTCCTTTTAAAGTCCTACACGCTATTCAAACAAGCATTCATCTTCCATCTTCCACAAGCACGAAAGAAACACCAGCCAAAACCTTTCCTGCTAAAGGCTACTTTGATTTGATTTCAAGTACATTCACACCACACAGCAAAACTGCACTCTGAACCCAGAGCTGTGTGTGAGTGAGCTTAGTGAGTCCGAGCCGAGTGCAGGGGAGCATCCTTCGAGTCAGCCTTTTGTGCAGCGTCCAACCTCTGAGCCGTTTCCCCGCTGACCACGGTGCACCGGAGGTCCGGTCCTCAGAAGAGAACCGGAGCCGGGCTGGAAGATTGGGGTTAGACACGGGGCCACACAACACATCACTGTGCAGAGGTCGAAGCCATCAATTCATCGTAGCCAGCTCTGGTGGTGGGGGTGGGGGGTTGGGGAGCCCATTTTCCTGACACTTTGGGGCTTGTGGGTTTCAGAGATAACATTAAAAAGATGCGTTTGACAGGGACCGTGCCGTCGTCAGGCAACAGCACTGCAGCATCCTCGCAGTCTCAAACCGTCAAGACGACGCTCAGGTTATTTAAAGGAGGATGATTAATGTGTTGAGAAATGGCAAGCACCTGCCCCAGCCACACTCCCTCCCTAGTTTGTGGGTGTGGGTGTGGGTTGGTGTATATATGTGCGCACACACACACACACACACACACACACACACACACACACACACACACACACACACACACACACACACACACACACACACACACACACACACGCACCTGCACATATATAAGTTTACATGTGTGGACCTCCTTTTGTTCACGTGCCTGTGCATTCATTGTGTATTTTTTTGCATGTATTTTTCCTTTGTGTGCATTTTTCACACACATAAGACCCATTTGAGTGTGGTGTGTGTGTGTGTTTGTGTGTGTGTGTGTGTGCGTGCGTGCACACATTGCGCTGACTGGGCCGGTGTGCTGGCAATTAGAAAAACCACCAGTGGCAAGGTGCACATTAATCATGTTCCTCAGCTGAAAGAGAGAAATGGGGCGGAGATGGGGGGAGGAGGAGGAGGAGGAGGAGGAGGAAGAATAATGAGAGAGTGTGTCTGAGGTATTCAGAGCCGCTCTGTTGCACTATTTGCTCTGACATGATGTTGGAAGCGTTTGTGAATAAGCAAGGCAATGACAATGGGCCCAAACCCAGTGGGCAGAGAGAACCAGAGGTTGATCTATTTGCACTTTTTCCACGGGGACGACTCCAGCGGAGGGCATGTGTCGAGCTCTCATTGTTCCTCATAATGTGCTTCGTAAAGGGAAGTAGTTTGCTGCTCTGTGGCTGCACAAACATCATATCAGAGCCCGAGGTGAGCTGATGCTGTTGTCCTCGTTTGAGGTTCAATCGCAGGTTAATCTCACCCTCTTCAAAATATGAAAGTGAAGATATAAAAGGATAATCAGGATTAGCAGGGGTAGATCGCAGATTACATTTCTGTTGACTCATTAATCGATTAATTGTTAATTGCGCTAAAAAAACCTCCGTCGCTCGTGCTGCACCTGTCAGCAACACCAGAAGAATGTGACAGTGATTTTTGTGGGGCAGCTTGTCATGTCCTAAATTTAGATCATTAAAAGAAAAGAACAGTTTTCTGTATCATTTTAATGTTATTATCGTTTTATAATCGAGAATTAAACTGTGATTAGATGTTGCTCTGCATGAGCCACCATGTTACTTTCTTTTCCAGGTAACCGGATGAACCCAAGCGCAGGGAACACTCTGCAAAGTCTCTCCGAGGACTCTCAGCTACATCACAATCTGAAATATTCATTAGGAACAACAGCATTAATATTAAATAGCAGCAACAGTTCTCAAACTCAAACAAAGTGCCAGTGCATCCGTAAATCACAAGTGACAGACTTGAAATTTGTCCAAGAGTTAAGCTGATGGTATGTGTCTCACGACTTTTCACTGTGGCCAGGAAGGTTTGAGAGGTCGGGATGTGACAGGAGAGTTTTGGTATGAATCCTTGGACAAGCTGGGCATGTGTATCAGAATAAATGCCCCCCCCCCCCCCCCCCCCCCCCCCCCCCCCCGATTAATGCTGTTGTGCCCTTGAGCAAAGCCCTCATGCTGCGGGGGGCTTCTGTCCTTTAAAACTTTAAACTATGAACTCTGTCTTTTTATAGCAACTAGGATTTGTCTGGCCTACAAAGTAATTTCCTCGTCTCAGCACCCATCTGACAAAGTTTTCTCTGTTTCCTTTTGTTTTACAGATGTATGATTGCTGATGAGGTAAGCACACACAATGCTGGCTCAGGAAATCTGTCCCCCCCCCCCCCCCCAAAAAAAAAGAAAACTTACCTGAGACTTCGCTGCATGCCTTCCAAATTAATTTGTCAGCCCTGTGCAGCACTCCCACGTGCCTAATCAGTTTTGACACAAGACTCATTCTGAGACCATATTACTCTTGGGCCTTGCATCAGCTCGGCCGTCATATGCAATTTATCGCAGCGTCGGTGCGCAATTGACTTGTTTTTCTCTCCCCTTCGCCGTGTGTTGATTTGCTCGGTCCAGATGGGTCTTGGGAAGACGGTGCAGGCCATCGCGGTGGCATGCGCCTTCAGGCAGGAGTGGCCTCTCCTCGTGGTGGTGCCCTCGTCCCTGAAATATCCCTGGATCGAGGAGCTGGAGAGGTGGATCCCCGAGCTGCGGCCTGGAGACATTAACCTGGTGGAGAACAAGAGCCACACCATGTAGGTCATCCCACCGCAGCACCGACGCCTGCGCCAGGCCACACATCTGTAATGATGTGAAGTTGCCTCGTGGATAGATACAAGCTGCTGGGGTGGATAGTGGGAGGATAGTGGGAGGATGAAGAGACCAGTCCATGATTTCAACCTCAAAGTAACATCTTTATTTTGCTCGTTTTGTCCAATCATCAGGCCAAAAACCCAAATATTCAATTTACTATCATGCATGACAAAGAAACCGAGCACACTTGAGACTGTGAATTTTAAATTCTTCAGAAAATGCCAAAACAATTAGTCGTTATTTATTTTAAAATCATTCAAGGAGAAAAAACGATGCATTTATCGAGCAGATAGGGAGGCATTCTGCACATCCAGACCCAGAGCCTCTGTGGGAGTGCATACCAGGTCTCTTTAGAGCTCATAAATATGTGTGGGATATCAATGCAAAGTACATAATCCACAGGATTATGTTCATCGTACATAGGATTATCTAAGAGAAAGGCTGCAGCCATTATTTGAACTAAAGGGGAGGTTGTCCTCGACAAGGAGTGTGGCAGCGTTTGATGTCAGCACCTCTCCTGCTCTCTGCCTCCACACATTCGAGTGGTAATGATTTACCTAAAGAGATGCTATTAAGAGCCTGAACGTTCTTGGCCACACGGTGTGAAAGTGAGGCCGTGTGACAGACAGAAAAGTTGTGGCTGACAAATTAATCTCAAAATGTCCCACGGTGTCAGGAGCCAGCAGAGGCCGATGTGTGACAGACCTGACAGACAAATCATGTCAAGGCGTCCACTGCAATATTGAACACGAGCTGAATATATTTTTTTTCCAATGCAGGAAGTGGGAAAATGCTGTCGTAGAGAATTGAGACTCATTTTCTCAGCTGTTTATATTGGTTCAGGTTTGCAGCCTTGAAAACAGCCACTTTCATTATCTCCTCAACTTTCCCCTAGTTCCCTTAGTTTTTTTTATTTTTGAATGAAACAAACTTTCTGTATTTGTGGCATAGAGAGAGAGAGAGAGGGGGGTTAAAAAAAAAACCTTCCCACCTCACATCACAGATGGGGTGCAAAGAGGTTGTGAAAGCCTTCTGGGAAAAACGTGTCCTTGAACTGGATGTGTTAATGACTGAACAAGGAGGCAAGAAAAAAATTATGCAGCACCTCCTCCCTGTATTTTGATTCACTTGTTCTTATGTAGAGCAGGAATGGCACCTGAGGTTTATTTCAGCTCGGAAACGTGTGTGTGTGTGTGTGTGTGTGTGTGTGTGTGTGTGTGTGTGTGTGTGTGTGTGTGTGTGTGTGTGTGTGTGTGTGTGTGTGTGTGTGTGTGTGTGTGTGTGTGTGTGTGTGGCGAAGGCGAAGAATTTGAGCTTGACAGATGCTGGAAACGTTTTTTGATTTCTCAGAGATGCTTATTGAGTTTCATGCAGCTGAATGTCGCTTCTGTGTTTGTTTGTTTATCCGTGAATGTGTGTGTGTGTGTGTGTGTGTGTGTGTGTGTGTGTGTTAGCTCGGCGCACAACCTGGATAATATAGAAATTGCAGCACAGCCCAGGAATGGATTTCTTAAGTGCTCCAGAAGAGGAGATTTATGAAAAAGCAGCCGTCGCAGTCGGAGTACGGCAGTGTGTCCACATCTGTGTGTCTTCCTCGGTCTGCCTTCACATTCATCACGTCCACACAGCCATTTTCAAAAGTCTGCTGTACTTTGCCTTAATGGCTTTGTTGCCAAGTCAGTGAACACCAGAACTTCTGAGCAGATTTTGAGTATATATGTATTTAACTATTGATACATATATGTCAATGGTAACATGTTCTATTTGCCACAATATGACACAAACAAATTAGTGAACATATTGAGGGACGGGGGGGGGGGGCATGGTGGTGCAGTGGTTGGCACTGTTGCCTCCCAGCAAGGAGGTTCTTGTTCTGCCTTGGTGGTTCGGGTACTCCGGCTTGTTTCAGCTCCTTAAATGTGAATATTACTACTTGTAATACTTGTATTGTTGTAGATTTAATATATTAGGGGTTTGGAATACTGGTCAAACAAAACAAGCTATTTGAAAATGTCATCTTGGGCTCTGGGAATTATTTATTATCTGAGCAAATGATGAATCGATAAATTGAGAAAGTTAAAAGCTGACTAATTAAACAATTGGTCTTTGCAGCTCCTGATAAGCAACAAGTAAGAACAAATAAAGTAATGTTAACTTGCCATTCTTGTGTTGATCTGTGTGTGTGTGTGTGTGTGTGTGTGTGTGTGTGTGTGTGTGTGTGTGTGTGTGTGTGTGTGTGTGTGTGTGTGTGTGTGTGTGTGTGTGTGTGTGTGTGTGTGTGTGTGTGTGTGTGTGTGTGTGTGTCCCTCCAGGGGTATCAGCAGCAGCAAGGTGACAGTGTTGGGTTATGGGCTGCTCACCACAGACTCGCGCCCCCTCGTGGAGGCCCTGACCAGGCAGCAGTTTGCCGTGGTCGTGGTGGACGAGTCGCATTACCTCAAGTCTCGGAATGCGGCGCGGACGAAGATTCTGGTTCCGTTCATTCAGAGAGCCAAGCGGGCCATCCTGCTCACCGGGACCCCGGCCCTGGGTCGACCCGAGGAGGTAATAACACTGGATCAAATGGAAAGAGAATAGACGTTTAACAGGGGAAAGGGGAGTTGTTTTCTTTTCAGACTGCAGAGACCTTACAGATCCAAAATTATTTTAAACCCCACTTTGGATTTTTTTATGAAAAATCAAAGATGTTCTGTAGCTAATGAGGAAAAAAAACGACACTCAACAGATTCCAATAATACATCCTTGTGAGCCCGAACTCGGGAAGACAGATTAGTCGGCCGACTCAGGGCTCAGCTCCTGCTCTTAACAAAGGTGTTTCACTCCACGGTGCAGGTTGATCGCCATGGTAACTTGCTCCCGAGCAGGTAATACTCGGATCCAACATTCAAAAAGCCAATTAACTCTCTCTGGCATCACTTATCCTCAAGGATCCCGCGGACTTATTTCAATAACCTTTGTTGCAAAAACTTCATTTACAAAGCCCGATATGAACAGACACTGCACCGCAATAAATGAGACAAGTAATAAAAAGAAGCACACGGGGGAAAACTATTGAATTTAGAGACAATAAGAAGGGCTGTTCACAGGACAACGGTGAGTGGAGGAGCACCAGAGCCGTCCCCCTTCCCCATAATGATTTATTATATCATTTTTATATATGTTATATTGAGGATGTAGATTGCGGGCGTATTCCATCACTGCAGCTGCAGGGGATGAAGTGGACTTTGTGAATAGAAAATCTTTTCAGGCTCTCGATGTGAAGACACAATACAGCATCAATAACCAGTGCTCTATGACCACTGTGTCCTAATGACGGGGCACAGATGCAGCTTTGTGCTTTGGCATTTACACTCAAGTCATCCACTGCAGCCTCAGGAGCAGTGCTACTTCTGGCTTTTACTATGTTTTTCTGTTGCTTAAATCATCATGATGATAATCTGCTAAATAATTAAGGGTTATGCGTCGATGTATTTATTGTGTTTACAGAACAAAATATATACGGTTGATCTGAAAAACAATCTTTTATTTTTTTTCCAATTCCCGACTACTGATTGTTTTCAGAAAATTGGAACATATGCAAAACATCCTGTTTATGAATAGCTCTGCTCTCCGGTAAACACACACACACACACACACACACACACACACACACACACACACACACACACACACACACACAAGGCCTTGTAATTATTCATAACCTGCGATGTAGCTTTTCTATGACTCTGTAACTGTTGCACATTGAATATTATAAAACTTTACTTCTACACAAATTCCCAAGTCGAGAAAAGATGCATAAAATAATCATTCAGACAATAATAGTAGCTCAGGCCCCCCCCCCCCCCCCCCCCCCCCGAAAAACATTGAATTGCATCTTTAGTATTTTTTCTACAAGATTAATATTCATGATAAATAAGCAATAATCAAAGCTAAAGTTCCCAAAAACATCCTTGGGTTATGTTTCCAAAATTTTGTCAAAAAAGTCACTAATAGGACTGTTTGACAAATGTCGCTATTTTCTTTTAAATTGGCCTCGTCCACTGGTGGCCGGCTGCAGTGTACGTCATAAATCCAGCCTCTTCCTTATTAGTAGACGGAACATGGACCAGATTGGACTCTGGCTCCAAATGTTCAAGGTGTCAGTGTTTGTTTCTCGGATATTTGGGCTTTATTTCTGGTTAGTGGGAGGAAGTGGAGACGCGTCATCCATCTTTGTATACGGTCTATTGTGTGAACACAAAGGCCACACTGTCTACTCAGCTGTCGTCCTCTGACCTGCTGTAGTTTCAGAACCAAAAAATTGTCCTTGTTTTATATACCTTTATTTATCTGTGACCAGCACCACATATAGATTTTCTATTTTTCTTGCTATTTAAAAAGAGTAAAAATCCTATTTCAGCTCAGCGTCAACTTGTCCAGCTCCTTCTCTGAGGCTTACACACACACACACACACACGCACACACACACACACACACACACACACACACACACACACACACACTGACAATAGACCCATCTTTCATCGTCACTCTGACTATAAACAACATCACATTTGGTCTTTTATGAACAGCAGCGATGCAGCTACGTGTTTATTTGCATACAGAGCGGCGAAGTGAGATCCGATCGTAAGTGGTCACCGGAGACGCATTCTAATGATTCTATTGACAGGTGTGAATACGTACTTAGAGCTGTCTGCTTTTGATCAGATCACCGAGAATATATATAATATCACCAGAGTTATTCTTTAAGAACGACACTTAACGTTAGAATTAGAAATGGGCATTAAAACCTGTTTTAAAAAGGGGATTTAATCATAGGTCACGCTCTGGTATGCATACGATCAGGATCTTAGCAAGTAGTGTTTAAGTGTGAGATCAGGAAGAACAGTAATATGTTTTCATAAAATATTAAAATCAATTCTTATACTGACCGGGAGCCCCTGTGGAATCACAAGCGCTGGTGTGAGGTGATCGAATGTGTTCCAGATTCTGTCCCTGTTGTGCAAAGGTACAACAACGTTTCAGGATTATCATCACAGGTTTTGTGTTGACTGTGTTTAAGTGTCTGTGTGACACACGACTCAGATCTCACTGTCATCCCGCTGCTGTGAGGAAAACTTAATTATTGCCGAGACCCGATCATGATAATTAACTGATGAAATTCAGGCGGCTAATTAATTCCAAAATGAAGTGAAGTTCGTACTTGTAAGAAATCTTTAGAAGGTGTGTCGTCGGGAAAAGTGTGTGTGTGTGTGTGTGTGTGTGTGTGTGTGTGTGTGTGTGTGTGTGTGTGTGTGTGTGTGTGTGTGTGTGTGTGTGTGTGTGTGTGTGTGTGTGTGTGTGTGTGTGTGTGTGTGTGTGTGTGTGTTCCTGAGTGTGCGAAGATGTGTGTGTGATACATGCCATCTTGTCTTCGCCTGCCTGCAGTGGTGAGGTTAGTTTTTTCGATATCTCTCTCCCCGTCTCTGCCACTAGAATCTGAAACTGAATATAACATTTTATCATCTGCAGCACAAACCTGATAAGACCTGTCCCTGCCTCTGTGCCAGTCTCCTCATTGCCATCATTACTCACTGTGGCTCTGACATCGAGTTAGCACACAGCTCAGGGCATGGTGCACTGTTCATGATGTGCCCTCATTCCACCCACCTATTATATCAACAGTGTGAGGGGTGAAAATGCAAAGCTCCTGTTGAACAAGTGATGAATTTAGAATAGCGCTCTCACTGTGGCGGCTTATTCAGATCGCCCAGCCGATGATTACCTGTCATTACTCCAGAAATTGCTGCAAATACTCAAAATTGACACGGATCCTGGGAGCTTTGTTGTGGTGCACGTGATGCCGTCTGTACGTGACATGAGAAAACCACGTATGTCCTCTGACGACAGAAACCGGCAGCTCATAATTTATCGGTATTTCTAAATGAAGTCACGAAAAATGATCTTGTGATGACGCACAATTTTTTTTCCGTGTCAGCAGCGATTTAGCAGCAGCGCGTTGATATTTGATCCAATTTCATTTCCCTCTCAGATCCGTATCTGCCGCACCGCGGTTTGACCTGGTTAATTGGTGCTGACACAAATTACCACCCAGTCCTACTACCCAGGACTGGTAAACTAGGCGAAGGGCAACAGGACCTTGAATAGATTGCACACAAGATTTACTCTGTGACAGTAGACTAATCGTGAGCGCTGGTAAGGTCTGTGTTTCAAGCCAAAAAAAGGTTTTGAGTGATGGTGTGCTCTCACCTTTCACAAGCCAGAAGTTGAAAAGTTGGGAGGTAAAAACAGTCTCCATGATTTACTGCTAACTCTTCCACTTTTGTCTGGGAGATGTTTTTCAAATGTGTATGATATTATAGAAATACTACTTTTTTTTAAAGGGTCATCTTCTGGTACTGCGATCAGGGCGGTTGACGTGATATCACCATGACGATGTGAGCTACGTGGCGTGAAGCGCTCAGATCTATTTTCTGCATGTGTGTTTCCACAGCTGTTCATGCAGATCGATGCCCTCTATCCAAAGAGCTTCGGGACCTGGACCGACTTCGCCAAGAAATTCTGCAACGCCCGCTACAGGTGAACGTTCAGCACCGACCCACAGAACAACAACGTATATAACCTCATATTTTCCAATTGGTCTATGTTACATTTACTGTATCTTACAACTGACAGACCTTTCATTTAAATTTTGTTTATTCTATAATCCACACAATGATATATTTGATATTTTTCTGTCAGAAATGTACCTCTGTTTCACATTTTGGGGAATAATACACAAAACTCAGATTAAAACAATGTTGTGGTTTAACAGGGGGGGTCATGTACCAGACTAAGAATTAATTCATCACATAATCCCTTATAAAACCACATCTTTTAATTTTTAACACTTGCACAAATTCAACAAAATAAGACATAACTTTCCCCCTCTTCTTTCTGTCTTTATGCTAAGCTAAGATAGCCATCTGATGGCTCCAGCTTCAAGTGGAACTATCAATCTTCTTAATTAACTTAAATATATTTTCAAACTCATTTTCTCCAAGTGTAATACCTGATTTCGGTCTTTTCTTGGTGAAATTAGCCGAGTTTCATTAAACCTCACCTACCATTTCATTCTCAGTCTTTATTAAAGTGAGCATTGGGGTAAGGCGGACTCTACCTGAGTCTGGAGTGGCGGAGCTGCTGAGTAGGTTTGTTGTCGGAGCCAGACGGCAACTGAAGCCAAGCTTTAAATGCCAATTGGCTGCTGGTTGCCAGCGACGATCAGTTACATGTGTGAACAAACACATCAAATACATTGTTTTGGATGTCCATCAAAGTCAGCGGCTCGGTTGGGGATGGGCCCGACGCCATTAATGATAACAGTTTGTATATAATGGCACTTAGTGTGGCTGGGGAATACCGTTCTGAGCCCCCCCCCCCACACACACACACACACACACACACACACACACACACACACACACGGATCCATACAACAGAGGAATCACAAGGCGGTTCCATAACGTGTTCCTATTCCCTTCATGATAGTGAAGTCCAGGAGACCGAGCAGCAGCATCTCAGCTGCACAGGTCCTGGTTCAAATTCTCACAACCAGGCATAAATGTTGTTTTCGAAGGAGCGAGTCGGTTTTCTCTTCCTTCAGCAACTTCAAGTTTGAAAATCGAAGTGTGAAACAGTAAATTCTGGCAGTGCCTTGTTAACTTTGTCCACACTTCCAGCCAATATGGCAGATAACCAGCCTTTGTATTGAGGGCCAGTACTATTCTAAAAATCCGTTTGGCGGATAAATTGTGAAAGTTGCTGGTGAGTTTTGGGATGAACCTGCTGCTGTGGCCATTAGACAAAATAGTTTCCATTCTGCAAATTGCCCTTAAGCAAAAAGCTGATCCCCGGACTGCTCCAGCAGAGCTGCTCAGCGATAAACAGTGGAAGGCTGTTGTGCTACTGGGCAGCTCCCAGGTGGGAATGTTTATATGTGTTTAACTATTCCTTCAGGCCAGTGCTGTAAATAAGTATGTTTTCTTAGGAAGTTTGACTCTGTGAGAAACGTGTGTCTCTGAAAAAATAGAAATAAGAATGCCGGCTTCACCTCCCATTCCATGTCTCCCAGGTACTTTGGGTCTCGCAGACAGTGGGACTGTCGCGGTGCGTCCAACCTGGAGGAGCTGCACCAGCGGCTGAGTCAGATCATGATCCGCCGTCTCAAAGCTGAGGTGCTCACTCAGCTGCCCCCCAAAATCCGACAGCGTATCCCCTTCGACCTGCCCAAGGAGGCTGCAAAGGTACCTTTCTGATGCACAGACATTTTGTTTGTTTTACCCATTAATTTATGCTTTAAAAAAATTCATACATAGCCACAAGGATAACTTCAAAATGACCAATCTACTGTGACATCCTGATTAATTATGAAGACACAGTTTCATGCTGGTTGCCAAAATGAAATTCTGTGGGGTTCTCAGCACACGGGGAGTGATTCACTGAACTTTCCCCCACAAATCACACCGACATTTGCTCATTTGTTGTTGTTTGCCTCAGCTAATTTTCAATTCAATTAATGGTTTTTTATTCTTGTATCAATCAAAACCACCAAATATTGGGCTTCATGCAAAAATCACTTGCACAAACTATTTAATTCCTAAGTGGCACACAGCAACGATTTAGAAAACTTGTGTCAGTCATCAATTCTGAGTCATGCACAGACCTTGTCTGCTTTTCTAAGTGATAAAAAAACTCTTGTTTTGATTTTAAATGAATCTTCGTGCTTCAGTCTGAGTTTAAATGTGATTAGAGCTTCAGCAGTTACTCTATAAATTGATTAATCACACTATAATTATTATATTTGTTAATAATATTTTGTATTATTAATTTTGAATCTGGAATGTAAATATCAAATAACTGTAGTGGAATTTAAAAAGTACAATGTCTGTCACTGAATTTTTATTGGAATAGAAATATGATAAAATATTAAAGTAAAGTACTTTTTTGATTTATATTTTAAATCTATTAGCGAGTTTCACCATGGCAATCTTTTACATTTCAGTAGTTGTAGACAATTCTCTTTCTTCAATAATACATATGTCTCTCAGGGGAAACATGACTGATTCATTATGATAACTGACAAAGTAATATCACTGCTTTCCATTTCCACGACTGTATTAACATTTTCCAGTTGTTTCCAAGACTGATACTGTTTAAATTTGTTATGTTTCTATCTGATTTTCTGACACCAGACCTGAATCTCCACCCGGTTAAATCCTCCTTTCCTCCGGTAACATTGTTTCGAATCAAACTTACCCACAAGAACAGAACATTCTCATATGGACACAGTGAATCTGAAATATAGAAAAATAGCAAGATAACGTTCCTGAATGATTTCGGACATTTACTAGTATAAACAATTTACAAGTTATTTAGTTACAATTAATCATCTTTTGGCATCGCAGGCTGGTCCTTCTGCTTGATAAGAACTTGATGTTTTCTGTTTTCTCTTCCATTCACACATGATGGCTACTGTGTCCAGTGTAGAAAACTGTCGACTGCAGCGTCAAGATTAAATAACTCCCCATTAGCCCAAAGTAAGATGCAGCGAGATCCCGCTCACTGTGTTCTCCTTCCTCCATCTATTCCTGGATCTATTTGTAGATGGTGGAATGTCATGTTTCGTGTGTAGGTGTTCGCTTCACTTTTAGCCTCACCCAAAGTTATGGTTGCGGTTTCTGCCTCCCACGCCGTGCTGGATGCGTGGGAATTTACACGTGAATGCTAATGCGGCTCTGACCTGGCCTTCGCGCCTGTCGCTCTCCGCATCGGCTCACTGGTGTCGAGGCTACGAAGGGTTAGATTCCCCGCTGTGTGCGAGAATACGCCGAAGCATCCACGAAATAAAGCCCTTTATTATATTTTGTATCATATCAGCAGGAGTGGAAAAACACTGGAGGAGCTCTTTCAGCAGTAATTATGCACCGAGCCACCGTCCCAGGAAGTTACTCAGGAAAGTGATGATGCAGGATTTTACCCAAGTCTCCCTAAATGTTAAGTGACGCTTTAATTGGGGGCTAAATATGGTCAGTGTTTCTACATTGCGGCGCCAATTAGGCCACCGAACGTACGTGTAGAACTGTGGGAAAAGTTCATGTCATGTCGTGTAGCTCTCGCTTTACTCTCTTATCTGGAGCCGGCTGAAACAGCTGCGTCTGTTCGTGATCTCCTCAGAGGAGTGAGCTTAGAGATCATTTGTCTTCGGTTGAAAACAAAAAAACACCACAAAAGCTGTTCTGCTCTACAGTTTATGTTGTATTTTGTTTTTGCATGCATGTTTTTGTTTCACGGCGTCACAGCGACAATGGAAGGGGTTTGAAGAGATGAGAAAGGACGCTGTGAAGTGGTCAGTCGCCCAAATCTGCAACCAGGAAAATAGGAACAATAGACAACATAAAATACCGAGTGGACCTTATTTTCCTGACGGTATCTCCTGCGTACCAGCACCCCTCACCAGTTCATTCCTCCTATCTCATTTTACTCCCTAATGATGGCTTTTATCATCCGCAGCCAGACACTTTTTATGTCCCTCCTGCCCTTTACTTCCTCAGCCCTGGCCTTTTGTCTGCGTTACTCTAGTGAATATCATCGAGGGTGGAGTGTTTAGCCACTCGTGTTATTTTTCTTATTATTATTATTTTTTTCCCCGGCACTTTATGAAGAAATTCTCGGTTGTAAACTTTTTAATTAAGATAAAACACGGCGAGACAGTCTGAGCTGCGTTTGTGGAGGTGCTGCTTAGTGAAACATCTGAGGGAAGGCATAAAGGAAATGCAGCTTTTATGCTCCTTCGATATGATAATATTTATTCATCCCAGCGTCCTTGACTTTGACGAGGTTTGAATCCACTGAAATGCTAATTATCACAATAAGTGGTGCAGAGCTTCCACATCTCACCACAGTTGTTTCATGGTAGCAGTGTAGAACACAGGGAAAGATGCGGTGTAGTGAAACCCGCCTCGGTTACATGTGTGTGCGCTTGAATTAATAAGACTTCTCTCCTTTTCTCACACGTTTTATTTCCTCCCCTCCGACCTCCTTCACACACCCACCACGATGTGCATGTACTGTATGTGCTTCCTCACACGCCGCTGCCTCTTCCTTCACTTCACCATATGGTTCACAGTTCTCCGCCGTTTGATTTGCGGCGCTTTAAGACGGCGCTCGCTCCTGTGGAACTTTTCCACGTTTTTTTTTTTTGTGTGTGTCATCTTGCAGCCTGGATTTAGACAGATTCCATGCAGTGTTCTTGCAAAAATAGCCGTTAATGACAAACTGGTTTACTGTTAGACAATTTAATAAAGAAGACACGGGGGTTCATTGTCTTCCAAAGCACCTGAAATTATTAGTTATTGCAGGGAAATTGAATCAAACATACGGCATGCTGCTTTTCTTGTCAGATTTCTACAAGACGCACAATGTGCTGAAGCCTGCTGTTAATGAACTAACTTCTATATGAGGCCTGTTTTTATGATAAACAGGCCTAACCTACATGTGGACAACAACGCACGGCCTCTCCCCGCGCGTCTCGTTTCTGAGCACAACGCAGCATATGCTTCCCTTCGCCGGCAGCCGCTCCCACTGCGATCCTCTCCGCTCGACACGCCGCCTTAAATACTCCTCGCCAATCACCTTGAGAGCACGCGAGCCCTCTTTGATTTATTGTACCGGCCCGCTCGCTTCTCCATCTTCGACCCCAGCTTGTCACAAGAAGGCTATAATTGGGAGACGCTCATGACCCACCTAACACAGCAGCCCAGTCAGAGGGGGTGGCATCCTTGGGAATTCTCCCTCTCTCTCTCATTTTTTTCCCCCTCTTCCAGGGAAAGTAGGACACCCAGCAGCACCATTAATTGTTCTGCCCTTTATACCTCAAAAACAGTGGCGAACAAGAAAGAGAGTGAGAGAGAGAGAAGGGTGGATGAAGGAAGAAAGGAAGCAGCCTCACCGTTCTATGTGCTCTCCTTGTTTCCAGGAGGCCTCAGCCAGCTTCGCCAAGTGGGAGAGACTGATGACGGGACTGGGGTCGGGGGTCACCGCCACGGACACCCCCTTCACCGAGGTCATGGGGCTGGTCACACAGATGTACAAACAAACAGCCATAGCCAAGGTAATGGGAAAGCAGGTGGTCTCAGAGTACATCTTGTTTGAGCCCAGCCTATGTCATTATCCTCTGCAGTGTATCTTTAAGGCTGAAGTTCAGCTTTATTTTTCTGAATCCTACTTATGGTGTATCCAAGTATTTTCTATATATTTTATTCATGTGTGATAGAGCTCTATGTTTGTCCCCGAACTTGATAATTAAAACATTTTGAATTAAAAACACATCCGCCAGCCACACTGTTACACTGGCTGATGTGTTCCCTCATTAGCATGAACACACTCGTTTTAAATGAATCCTAAATGTCCTGCTGCTGTAAAAACTCACTCTAGCACCAAATGTTTGTCAATCCCTACCTGAAAATAGTAGTTTGAGTGATGTTGGTTTAAAACTAGTGTCCAACTGCTTAAGTGAGTTATTTCTCCATTTTTCCAACAATGTCACAGATATTTCTGACCCATGTTTTTAAAGATCTTCATTAGGAACCTGTGGGTTTGGTGCTGAGTGACACATCAACCCTCTCCTTTAAACTCCATAGTAGTTTGATGGTCGGATGCTGAGAGTTCATCTCAGGGCATTTGTACCTCATGCACTCAAACCTTTATAGACGGCGAGCTCCAGTCAAAGTCTAACATTAGCTCCTATCAGCTTTATTATCAAAGAGGCAGAAATAGAGTTGAACCTTTCAGCAGTTCAGAAAACGCAGGATTTTGCATCATTTCAGGGAGTGGGTTGGATCTCAAGCTTTGACCAGGGGGTTAAAGTGTGGATCATATTGAAAGTGAAATAAATCAGATTCATGCAGACAGGAAGAAAACATGTGGAAGTATAAGATGGACAAATAGATGGATTTTTGACCGGTTTAAAGAGGGAAAGTGATTTTCTTTTGTGTCTGCAGCCGAGTATCTGTAGAAAGTCCATGCATATTGGGCAAAACAAGGTGAAAATTAAGGTTGTAGATGATAGAGCACGAGACTGAAGTTTCCTCACCTTACAGAAGAGTTTCTCAATTTTTAAAATCTTTCTCCAAATAATAGTCAATAGTCAGGAAACAGGGTTTGTGTCCTGTAAACGCTCCTCCTGTTTAAACCGACTCTTCTGATTGAGTTTCCAATGGCCGTGATAGGGGGATAAAATCCATTAATAAAGTTTATCTGAAGTTATTTTCATTTTCCTTACTCTGTATAGCGGCCTTGGGTACCTTGAAAGGCTCTATATAAACCTAAGTTATTATTATTACAATGTGTGGCATCAGCAGTCTGGGGTTTGACAAATCTGATTTATATCTTCAGACGTTTTTATGCCAAATTCTGTTTGTGTTACTGTCTCCTATTTGTCACACTGACAGTTCATCAGGGCGGCTTCTTTTATTCGCCAGTAACCTTTGTCTGTTTGTCACAACTACAAACGCTCCCCAACTCAAACCATTTGTCATTACCATTTACACAACGCCCATAAATAACAAGGGGTGGCCCCCTGATCGGAATGTTTTGTTCTCGTTTGGTGATGATGTCTGAGAACTCTGGCAATCTGGGCAAGATTAATAATTCTGCAGTTTTCAAACATGAACTCCAGGAAATGTCTGACCCGTTCATGGTGCCCCTCCCATCGCCAAACTGGGAGAGAACAGGCCCCATTACATCATTAGCGCCATTATTGACATGTGGTCAGCAGATCTTCTCCGAGAAACGTTCCCTGTGTGTTAAGATTCCAAATATTCTTTCCTCTGAAAACACAAAACAACAAATACAACCCAAATAATAAAGCTTTAAATATGGAACGTATGTTTTCTCCATTTTCACAGTTCAGGAGAAAGGTGACTTGATGGCACAGCATCACGATCAGAGCGCTTGTCCGACCCCCTCGGGGAGATTTCACAGGAAAGCATCGCCATGGTAACAGGGCCTAATGGTCGCCAGTGAAAGCACTTAGACAAAGTAGGGAGTTATAACAGAGGTATTATTTAGTTGTGTCCAGCCCGGCATGATTACACCTTATCTCAAAGTTACACACCGCAACAGCGTCTCTGTGATGTTGTTGCTATGGAAACTCCGTCAGCTCTCAGCTTGAAGAGACTTGTTTTTTTTTTAATGAGAGAGAAATAAGCAATGTGGGGAGGTGGCCGGATGCATAGAGTATGAGGAAGGTTGGGATCAGAGCAACTGGTGACGAGGTTATAGCAAGTGTTCTCGTTTCCGCTTCCTTTTTCCACCTGTGGTCAGGTCCCAGCTTCTCTTATCTTGATGCTAAGAGGTAGTTCCTGTAGTTGAGTCAACATTTCCTCCAAATATCGTATCCCTCTCCAATCATCTTCCATGTTCCAGGGCTGGCATTCCTCTCAATTAGCCCGACGCCCTCAGCCATGAGGAGCGTGGCCCCTAGGTTAACGAAGACCGGAGATAACCACCGAATCCAATCATCGACGCGCTACTTGCTCAGCCTGCCTCCAAGCTTGGATCTTTTTTTGTGCCTGGCGTTGTTTGCTGATTGGATTTCTGCTCAGTTTAGCCTAACACCGGACCTCCTTTCATTACAAAGCCCCCCCCGCCCACTCGCCCACCTCAAAGCCGATACCGCCGGCCCAGCCTCATTTCCTCTCCTATCGGTTTTTAGAGTCAGGCACACTGTCTTTACTTCAGAGGAAAAAAATAGGTTCTCTCTTCTTCTCTTGGATCATCGGGAAGGGTGGAATGGTGTGATAGATTCACACATCTATGTCACTCTGACGAGCGTCACGGCCCCTGCCCGCCTGCCAGTCTGCCTTGCGACGGAGCTGCCAAACGCCTTTGGGGTATTTTTATTGCTTTACCCGCCAAGCATCTGCTCCCAATTACCCAGAGAGGACAGCTCTGATGCTGGACTTTAAAGCAAGCTAACGGGCCGCTTCAGACAGCCGAGAAGTTGGTGCACTAATTAAACTCAGCGGAAGGAAGCCGGTGAAGCCAGGCCGTCAGTAATGAGGACCCCCCAGATCAGAACGGGGTCGGCAGGCCTGGCGGAGAGATTCATTATCAGGCGCATTGGCTAATTATCAGCAAGGCAAAGCAGAGGTTCTCCCACCAGAGCAGGTGTGATGGCTGCAGAGGTTGTCAGGTTGCAGGAGGTGTGGAGATTATAAGTGTGGGATTCACACCGTGGAGAAAGGCCTGTCTCCAAAACCGTCTAGTAAGGGCTCTGTTCAAGTCAAATCAGACCTCGGTATTTCTCACTAGTTGGTGCTATTCTTGGGAGCTTTCTGGCCCGGGGCTCTGAAATGAGCCGAGCCCGGCTGCTCAATGACACGCTCATACAGCACATCCTCTCCAGCTTTGCAGCCGGTAGCGGCAGCGGCCACAGCCATCACAGTGTGATCGCCGGGCAGCAGTGCACGGTGAATTGATAGATACGGATACCTGCAGGGTACAGTTAACTCACTCGCACTTCTGCAGCTTCCGTGCTTTTTTGGGATTGTTAGCCTCACGCTGTCAATCAAGGTCGGACGCTTCGGCAGAAACAAGCGCGATGCTGTTAAATCGGGGCTGTGATGTTTATCAAGCATTGTTACCTCCTGACTTCATAAATAAAACAAGACTAACAGGTAGACCAAATGCCAGGCATCAATAAAAAAAAAAGGCTGGAGTGGAGCGCCTGAGAAGTAGGATGTTTGTTTTAATTAAATTAGAAAAAGGGCTTTATCTTTTCTTAAACGATAAATTCTGGGATTCATTAAATCGTCGGATCCAAAGGGGACATTTCTTGTATGTGGTGTCGACGACCCCTTCCCAGAGAAAAGGAGTGCACACACCAATCATATCTCCAAGTTGTGACTTATTGATTTGCTCTCACTATCTGCGAGCTGACAAATGCGCCCCAGTCGCTCTGTGTGCTCTATCCTTTTAAAGTCTGGATCCCTGGCATTCAATACTGAATCGATCACACAGAAAGGATGCCGCGGTGATTAATTGACTTCCTCACTGATCTAGCTGATTCCTCTGTGTGCGGTCGACCAGTGAAGTGATGGATTCAGTGGCTCCCTTTCATCTGTGTCTATTTCTGTATGTGCCTGTTTGTGTGTGGCCAGGCGGGAGCTGTGAAGGACTACATTAAGATGATGTTGGAGGCCGAGCAGCTGAAGTTCCTGGTGTTCGCCCACCACCTCACCATGCTGCAGGCCTGCACCGAGGCCGTCATCGAGGCCAAGGTAACCTCAGGCCGTCCACACGATACTGGATCCTCTAAAATACACACGTTAACAGAAAAAATGATTCACTGTACATTACGATTCAGCTTCTCCTGTTTTTATCGCTATGGTAACTGTCTCCAGAAGGAACAGATTCTTCCACATCACTCACACAGCCTCTGAAATCTTTGGTCTCCCCACCCCCAAACTTTTTGGATCCTAGTTAAAACCGTCTCTCACCATATCACACAGCCTCGTTCATCCCTTTGTCCATTTTTCATCCCTACTATTCTGATTAACAGGGAGATACAGGACGCTACGTCTTCATCAAGTTTCCTCCCCTCTGCCACAGCAGCTCTGAACACAATACCCTTCTGATTACAGGGACACGCTTATCTATTTATGGATGTGTGCGTATACATATGGATTTACATGGACCTTTCTATGTGTGAGTGTCTCAGGGAGGACGGATTTCTCTAAATTACCAATACGTGGACAATGCACATAATTAGCCCCCGTTTCACTGCTGGAACTTCACGACACATCACATGTTTCCATCGTGATGAATTCCTGGAAATAAATTAAAACTCATTTCAAGTTCCAGGTGCTCGCAGAGGTCGACCATAGCATCTGAACTAGTACCCCAAAAAAAGAGTATACAGTTATTGCAGTGGCCAGAAATAAAAAGACGACTCAAGATTATAGAACAATAAGGATCACAATGCACGTAGTGAGGCCATGGACTATAAATAAAGATGGAGGATGCATCTCCACTTCCTCCCTCTATCCAGGAATGAAGCTAAAATATCCGACATTCCAACATTTGTAAAGCCCTAATTCTAAATCTATAAATCTAGATTTGACAGTAGAGTCACTAAAAGGATTTGGTGATGAATGGATTAGCTTTGAATTTATTAAATTTTATGTACATGTACATTGATTTAAAGCAGGAAAATGTAAAATGCGAAATCAGTTTTAATCAGCTGAGTCAGAAAGAAATCAGCTTCCTGTTCCTGTGCACTTCGCCCTATACAACAAACTGCTCTTAAAAAGTTTCTTCTCACCTTCAACCTCCAAGACTGGGTAAAAAAAACCAGTCCTAGAATTCATGTTAGTGTTGCACTAATCACTTAGCAACAAGAGGGTTTTACATGCTTGATATTTCATTCTGGCACAAATGTTCATTTCTGTCATTTCCATTTAAGAGATTCGAGTTGTTTCCAGCTGCACAGACCTGAATTGGCCATTAAGGGTAACCTGGAAGTACTAAATGTGCAGAATGTGTTCATATTTCACTCCTGCTTCCTGGATAACCAGAGGTAATTGGGCCCTTACTTGATTTGTATTCCTTCGTCCATAGTCCCGCTGTGTTTATAAGTCAAATCCCTGCCATCCATGATTAACTTAGACAAAGTGCTGAGCTCTAAGTTAGGCTTGTGCTTCAGCAGGGGAAAACACAGCAGATGTTAAAAGTCATGAATTATTTACGTCTTCCACTTATACACTGAAGTCAGGTGCAATATTTAGATAATTACAAATTAGAATTTTTAAACACTGGAACTAAAGTTATTCTCTTAATCATCATCTGAGAGCGTCACGTTTTTTTCTTCTCTTTCCTCCTCAACTGTTCCTCCTCACTGGGAAGAAAGTAAACTTTACTTCCACAACTCATCTGCAAAGCTGCATTTCACAAGTCATCACAAGCAAAAGTCGTCGCTGGCAACCTGTGAGAGTTCAAGTGTGTGGTTGCGTACGTGTGTGGCACAGGGGTCGAGGAGGTGTTGACTGAACGCGGTGCAGCGGTACGACGTGCGATCGCACATTACTCCGTGACACGCTCGTTCTCTGGTTGCATTCGCACTCGTCAATTAACAGAGACGGGCTAAAAAAAGCAGCGACAGGCAGGGCGCCGTGATGAGAGGTTTGTCAGAGACGAGTGAACGCGCCGCTCCGATCGCATGACGCTGTCGCACTTTCGCATTTCTCACCAGGTGTCAAACGGGTTGGAAGGTTGTTTAGGGAAGTTGTGAATTTGTTTTTGAAACTAGCAAATAAAGTGCACTAAATACAAGACAAACAACTTTTGTGAGACAGCAGATGATTCTAAAATTTAGCTTTTCATTAATGACAACTTGAAGTTTGCTTTTATGATTTCATCTGGTGAAGCACTTTGCAATTGTTTTGAAAAGAAAGTGCTACCTAAATAAAGTTGATTATTATTATCACGATTAGTTCTGCGTATATATTTGACATTTTATTTTTTGCCCGAAATGTCAACCAGTCCTCTGTGGTCTCTCGCTCAGCACGGTTCTCCTTCATATTCATGCAGTTACAGTTACATTCACACGTGGGAGCGGCGCCGCACACAAACACACTCTCCCACCGAGGGCCACCGAGCATCTCTGCAGGAGCGGCGAGCCCGAATCAAAAAGAGTGCGGCCGTGCATTAGCAGCACAGTGAATGTCAGGTTCCAGTTCAGGTTTAATGATCATGCAAACCACCGCTGTCTTTGTCTGGCGTCACATAATGTTACAAAATATTGTGTTAGCGCCTCCACTCAAAGGAGCTGTTTTTATTGAACGCTACCGTTTCAGTGGTTTTCTATTCATTGCATTCATTCACACCTCATGTCATTGAAACATCTGCAGAGTGGAAAGTGGGATAAAATAGAAAAGCTCATCTCCTTTAGTGTTCCAGCACCAGCTTTTTAAATGGGGACAATACCATCCCTACCATCCCTCTCTAAATGTGGGAACGTTTAAATGGGAAGTTCAAACAACCTCAGTTACATTATCTACTCCTGTTATTTGCATGATCCTTCCTGAGATGCATGTGCATAAAGGAGAGAGGTTCACCCCCGATCACAGCCAGATCCAGGCCAGTACAGCTGCGACAAAATAATGTAACATCTCTCTTTGGCACAAAAGACCTTGTTTGTCCGGCTTTGAACATTTTGAATTATGTTCTTTATTTTGCTCGAGAAAAGGTTGAATCCGTAACAACTTGGTTTGGTGTCATTTTTCTGTATTTGTTTGTTTCTTTGTGTGTTAGCAGGATGATGCAAAAACTACTCAACCGATTTCCGTGAAAATTTGTGAAGAGATGGGACATGATAAAAGGAAGAACCCGTTAAAATGTTAACATCCAAATTCACTGTGCTCATCCTGCAATTGTCAAAGCTTTACCTGCTTTCTTTTGATAAGAGGCGCAAAAAGCTGAAAGCCTCTAAAAATCAACACCTCATTCACAGACCACCGTGTTGCAGGCATCACTACCTGGTTTCACCACTGTCATCCATCGTGAATTGAGTTTTCCATCTGTTGTCTCCGCTCCGTCAGGCCGGTTACATCCGTATCGACGGCAGTGTCCCGTCCTCAGAACGAATCCAGCTCGTGCACAAGTTTCAGAGCGACCCTCAAACCCGGGTGGCCGTCCTCAGCATCCAGGCTGCCGGCCAGGTATTTACTACACACACATTTATACATCTACATACTTTGTTGCTTGTTGATCACCTCAGTTTTTATCAATTCATTTTAATGTCTTCCAATGATCTTTATTCCCTTTCTGTTGTAACCACTGTAAATATATCCTGCAAATTCACAGCACTCTGAAGTCGCCCAGTCTTAAACTCCTGGAGTTTGTCATTGAAAAGTTACTGTATTTCATAAACAACAAGATTCAAAAGCGTTAAACAAAATGTAAATGTAAATTAGGTGCTTAATTAATTTGTAATTAACCGAAACCCATGAACACAACAGTTTCCTACGGACTGGCAGAGCTGCTCGGTCATTATAAGAGAACCTAATAAATACCGTTGTTCTGTAATGCAACAATAAATGTTCTAATAGAGTCATTTGCTGCGTATTAGCAATAATGACAACTGTTATTGGTTTTAATGAATCATAATCAAGTAGAAATAAATTGTTTTATTTACTCTTAATAATAAACTTAATAAACTCACTGACAGCCATTATTCTGAGTGACTGAATATGTGCAGATATGTGATGCATTCCAGCCAAAGGATATCGGCACTCGAAGCAATTAGCATCTAATGTTCTCTTATCAAACCGGATTTTTTAATCAAATTAAATTCCATTGCGGTGGTTAAATTATGTATTTTTGTTTTCTGATTTGAGTATCGTGTGTGTGTGTGTGTGTGTGTGTGTGTGTGTGTGTGTGTGTGTGTGTGTGTGTGTGTGTGTGTGTGTGTGTGTGTGTGTGTGTGTGTGTGTGTGTGTGTGTGTGTGTGTGTGTGTGTATGTGTGTCCGCTCTCCAGGGTTTGACTCTCACCGCAGCCAGCCACGTGGTGTTCGCCGAGCTCTACTGGAACCCCGGTCACATCAAGCAGGCGGAAGATCGAGCCCACCGCATCGGGCAGACGGCCTCGGTCAACGTGCACTACCTCATCGCCAAGGGCACCTTCGACACCGTCATGTGGTCCATGCTCAACAAGAAGGTGACGTGAGATGAACTGTGTGGCGGCAACAACCTCTGATCTGTATTTCACCAGTTAACTGTTGGTGTCACATTTAACGTGGATAATAAATCCCTGAAATTGGACGTGATCTCACTTTTATTGCTCCTGTATTGATCAGTGGCTTCAGTTTGTTTCACGGGCGATAAATTGACACAGCTTCACACACATGTCTCCTGTGTTTAGCTGTTTATAATGTATGCATGCATGGATAAAGTTTGACACGTCTGTGAAATTGATTTGCAAATAAGAACAGGCTGCAGGGATTTTAATTAATAATCATAGCTGTTATGATTTGTAATTAAAACTGAATTATTCCACACAAACGTGATGCAGCTCATTATAGAAGCGACTTTGATAAACAAGAATCTGAATTTTCCCACGTCGCTCAGGAAACGGTGACCGGCAGCACGCTGAACGGGAGGAAGGGGTACCTGAAGGCCGACGAGGGGGACAAGGACAAGTGGGAGTTCCTCAACTTCGCCGACGCGTGGACGCCGAGTGAGATGGTCCTGCCGCCGCTGGAGGGAAACTCAGGGGACGGGAAAGACGATCTGTTCTTTTCTCATGTGAGTCAGCGGGGAGACGTCATCACAAATGATTTTACCCCTCTTATGTTTTCAGTGCTGTTGTCCTTCTCTTCGTCTGACTGGGCAGGATTACTTAAAAACTACTTAAAGTGTATTGATCGCCCCCTGGTGGCTGGCGACAGTACAGGTTAAATACCCCGACCTTCTCCTTGTTATTGTGTAGGACATGGACCAAACTAAAAACAATTTTTCTCCAAGATGGTTTCAGTCATTTTAGGTCGTTCTTATCAAACTGATGTTTGTTCCGTTTGGTTTTAATTAGTTATTTGATGTTACAGAAACAGAGTGAAACATAATGAGACTGACTCACTATTGTATTTGGTGCTAATTACTTTTTCAGCTCTTCGTGCTAAATACTGAAAGTTTTCACTATACGGATCTTTAATAAAATAACTTTTACGTTCCATTTTGTCTTTATATATATCTGGAGACATGTACACATGTAAAAATCGTATTCAGATACACATTCACAAATCTCAGTACACAAACATATACATAGAGATACAGTATCACTTCTTTCCACAGACATTTGTGAATAATACTGTTCCAGTAAAACCTCCATACCTTAAAAGCTGAAGGAGCTAGAGTGTGAATAAATGTATATACTAAACATACCTTAAAAATCATGAACCTTTTGAAATCTAGGATTATATTTGAAGTTGAGTACTCGTGGCAATCAAGGCAAGTGGGTATTTTTCTCGATGACTAATCAGGAAAGAAAAGAGTTTTTTTTCCTGGAAACATTTGCAACAACCACATCAATCAAGACTTCATTTGTCCTGCAGAAGGCCGTCAGTCACTCACAACATTGACGTCATCGCTGCAAGAAGAAATGAGAAGTTCTTATATTACTGAAGTCAAGGGGGGGGAAAGATGTGAGGAACTTTGCTGGTATGACAGCAGGCGCTAACATTGTTTCTTTATGTCCCTTATTCACTGTAAGTACCAAATATTGTATTTAAGAGTCATGTCCAGTAAAAAATAGAAAAACTCAAGAAACAAATCCCCCAATACAATAAATGCAGGTAAATAAATAATGTCCCACTGGCACAATGTCCCCAGTAAGTTGTCTCCGTCCTCCTTGTCTCCTCCTGTGTCTTCACCGAACTGAAACACACAGTATGACATACTTCTTCTTCTGTGCCTGCTCCATATTCAGTGTCTGTGGAACCTACAGAACCTAAAAGTCAGGTTTTCTCCCTGTGCTGTAAATCTGTTTGAGAAATGATAGCGGAGGAATTGCCCCCTTTAAACTAAATGTTACAACGTGTAGTAAGTCGCACAATAAATTGAGGCTGAACCTGTAACTAACTGAATCTGAATATTCACCTGTCAGCTGCTGAAATGTGCAAAGCTACAGTGAGTCAGAGATCACTCGACATGAACTCCGGAACAAACTGCTCTGTGACAATGATGATAAAAAGGAATTCATCACCATGTTGCTTTATCTTAACTTTGTGCTATGGAGAGTAAAACTTGAGCTTGCATCTTTTTTTTTCGCAGTTTGAAAAAGACAAGCAGCATGACATACGCTCCTTCTTCTCCCCGAGCATGGAGAAGAAGAGGAAGAGAACAGGAGATGAAGAAACATCTCCCTCCATCTCTTCAGAGACGACTGACGCACCGGCCGGCAGTAGCACGAGCTCGGAGAAGAGGAGAGAAAAGTCCCAAACCGCCACCACACCTGACCTGGACTTCTCCCCACAGCTGAAGAGGCTGCGCACCCAGCATCCCAGCCCGAGCCCCAGGTCTCGGTTTGAGGGGAAGAGGAGGTCGGCGGCTGGGGGGATCGGCGCCGGAAGCCCACGCTCCCCGAGCTCCTTCATGGCCCCGCGGAAGCTCTCGGAGCCCGGGCCTTCGACTGGGACGTGGGACTGTGGGTCCTGCACCTACTCCAACAGCAGCCTGTTGCCTTACTGCGAGATGTGCGAGTTCCCGCGCTCTTCTTCTGCCGCACCAGGTATGATTAGGAAGCAATGAACAAATAAGGACAAATCATCTATCCTCCACTAATGTGTGTGTGCGTATCTGCCCGTGTGTCCCTCTCATTTTATCCTTTTTATTAATTCAAAAACCACTGTTTGCAAAACACACGAAAAATGACAATAATTCCATCATCTCTTGTTCTGAAATGCAGCAAACGAAGCTGAAATCCATTCATTGCATTATTTTCCCTCCCGTCAATATCAATCGTAGCAGTCTGTTGACATAATAGTTTTGAACAGCGTTACAGATTTCACCAGATGGAGATGCATGATAGCGAAAAGATGGAGGCACGCTTGCCAGAGTCTGAAATAGCTCTGTTAGGAGAATATTGTCTGTCTCTCGCTCTCTCTCTCTCTCTCTCTCTCTCTGCAGATGACAAGGACACAGCATAATTCTCACCTGTCAAATAGAGAGGGAGAGGGAGAGGGAGAGGGAGAGAGAGAGTGCAGGCGCCTTCTATTGCTGCGAACGAACTTGGGGAAAAGTTGAGCCGGCTCGAGCTGATATCTCTGACAGCCTATGATTGTATTTTGCAAGAGGGAGGGGAGGGAAGTCGTTCTGACCTGGCAGGCTGCAGGTCCACGCTCTTTAGATGTCTGAGATGCATCAGATCATCTCGGAAGACGTCTTAAAAAAAAAGTGTATGATAATTCTGATGGAGGTTCGGCAGCAATACCAGTGAGGCAGAGTGGGTTTTAGTGCTTCTTTTAATGCAGGCTGTGTTGATATTAGAAGCCCTAATAAGTCAGATAAATCGATATATATCTTCACACCTTGCTTCTGTTTTTATGGCCAGACCATTCAATACATATAAACATGACGTGACAACATGCAGACCAAAGCCCTGTCTGAAGAAAACAAAGATCTCAAACTATGATCTTGAAAATAGATGGAGGCGCAAAAACATCACAAAAACAAAAGAAAAAATTCTAATATTTACATATGAAAACGATCTTTCCTCTTCCCCCTGTTTACCCCATCTATCTACCTGTACAATAAACACTGGTGTGTTTGCGGCTTGGTCCAGTTGAAGTGAGGATAACACACTTAAAAAAACACTGTTCAGACAAGAATAAACACACACTCACACACTTTTCAACAGAATTCATCCCTCACACACACATTTCATGCAGCAGATGCTTGATAACTATTCGGCAATCACACCCTCTTCTTTGTCACAGGCGGCTCTCTGCATTCACAGCAGCAGGCCGTGTCAGCTCACTAGACGCAGGGAATTTAACAACCTGCTAAATCTGTAAATGACAGACTGTGCTGAAAAATAACAACTGTATTTATGGAGATATCTCTCAACTTGGCACCGCAACACTCGGCTGGTGGAAAATGCAAGAAAATAATCAGCTCAGAGCCCCGTAGCACGACTTGAGAAATGTTATCGCTTCGGGAGCAACAGTTTCTCACAACAGATGCAAAGGAAGCTGTGACACCGTGTCACAAGTCGTGTCACAAGTCGTATCACTGGTATTAGGAGGTGTTGCAGGAGAATCTGAAAATATCGGCACGTGACAGAACGTCAGAGCTTCGTGTTTAATGTAACAGACGAAAATAAAACAAACCAGCAGCTGTAGAAGAAGAATGCAGGAGGATATTGGTCTGTTTGTGCCGGAGGGAAATTAAGAAATTAAAAGGAAAGACAGATTTTTAATGATTTGATGAGAAAACGTTGGAGCTGGATGTGGGCAGGAATGTCAGGTTAGAGGACGGCTGCCAAATGTCAAAGTGGAGAATTGAGTCGCTGGAGATCACTTTGCCTGATTCCATTCTTGAAATCCATGATAATTTTCGAAATAATTGGTCTTAAAAAATCCTAAAAGTGAAATCCAAAGCTTGACAGCGCTGCCATGAGCAGAGTTGCTGAGCTGTAATTGGACACTTGCCTGTTTGAGTGGAGGAGTTTAGCAAATGGTAAAAGACGTTTATTTAAAATTTTGGAGACGTCCTTGGATAGCTGTCGTTGGACCATGCGATTTAAAAGTTGGCTTTTCTTTCACCATCACTTCTGATACTTGAATTTATTTTTATTAAATTAATTATCTGTGTGGCACAAGTTTTTACATTTTTAATAAAAAATTATCAATTTATTAGGAACCAATTGAATCTTGTGCTGCACTGTCGGTACTGTAATTACTTTGAATAAAGCTGTCGTGGATTATCGGCTCCTTATAAAGCGGTGTCTTTCTCATATGAAGAACCCAGCATGAGATCGTCTGGGTCACACCAACTGGAAAATGTTGTACAAAACCAGTTTGCGTTCATATCAGCCCAGTGCTTGAGCTGCAGCTGTGCACCCACTGGGACATTTTCCTGAGGAAGAGTTCAGGACATTTTGGGGAGAAACTGACTCGGACATTCTCGTTCCCACATACAACCTCTCTGGAAAATGTCAGGGAACTGTCCAGGCTTCAGTGCACGTCTGAGAGCAGCTCGTGCGACCGGGTTTACCGCCTCAGGTGGTTGAACCAGGGCTTTCGAGTTACTGTGTTTGCAGCTTTTCTATTTTATTTTATGGGCTGAGAGCGTGGGCATGGTTCAGTCCTTTGGCTCTTTCACCAGAAGACCAGCAATTTCTCTCTCGGCGACTAGTGTTCGAGGAAGAGGGCAATTTGGTTTTTCTCCTGGCACTCAACAACTCTCAGCCAGCACTCTGCCTCGTCCTGATGTTTAGTATGTAACAACAGAAAGGAGTTGAATGAGCACCCAGTGCTTTCCTGTTCTTTGATATGTCTTTGTCGCCGACTGCAGCTGCTTGGCTCCCTGCAGACTTCAATAAAAGCCTCTCCTGCTTTATTCAGTAGGAGGTTAAGTCACTGGCTCATACATGAACATGGGATCACAGGCTTTTCGAATGTATCTGTGCGTAGTAGTATGTTTGTGTGTGGGTGGAACCTTATCCAGCCCTTATAGACATAATGGGGCTCTTACTGCAGGGGCCCGGGACAAGGGGGTCGACTGGTGAAGTCGAGGCACGGCCCTGCAGGATTTCCCCCGTTAACGTCTTCCTCGGAGGGGACAGCTTAACACAAATTGAGCCGTCTCGCTCGGCTTGTTAGTGAAGGGGGGCAGCGGTGGGGCCAGGAGCCCGGAGACTCGGATGACATTTGAGGGAGCCGACTTAGAGGCTGGCCTTTTGAAGAAACAAGCCACAGAGAGGCGGGATCACTAATTAGCCCTCTGCGTCCCCCAAGTCTCACAACTTACTGTCTTGTTAGATTTCACACCTCAAGTTCAACAATAATGTGAAAAGGATAAGATTTAAATTTAACGAGGAAAGTCGGGAGAGGAAATTGTGCGGCGCTTCCCTCTTGAAGAAGTTTTTACTGACCGAGTGTGAAACTTACATCTGTCTGTTAATGTTATCTTAACATCAGTGCTGGTGCCTCAGAACATGACTTTAAAGCCCAATTTTAAAAATAATTTGAAGTCTATGAACGGTAATGGCTTAATCCCTGCATTCATTAACATTTTTGTGGCTTGGATTTCTGCTTGACCTTAACAGAATTACACCATTCTGCATGAATAAGAATCAGCAGGAGTGGAGGTGCAGAGGGAGCTTGATAGACGGGTCTACAAGGTGCCGTAAGCCTGTCCCCTTTTTTTACAAGCCAGATCTACGATTGGCAGTCGGCCATTATCAGCTGTTCGAGCAGCACCCGGGCGCACAGATGCAGCAGTCACCGATCGTTATTTTGTTTGTATTTGATTGCGCATGATGCAGGCGAGCAATTAACAAAACAATGTGACACAAGCATAATTCATTCTCCCAGCAAATTATATTGGCTGTTTGATCCGAGAGCTGGTGAGAGGAGGGGGTGGTGGCAGGCAGGCAGGTGTTCCATCTGCAGCTCTCTGCTTCGCTGCCGACATGCCACTGAGCAACGACAACAATGTTAACAGTGCACACCTCCAGTTAGAGGTCGACAGGCAGCCGTCAGCCTGCAGATAATGTGATGATTTGAAAAACACACCTTGGATAATGTTTAATGCGCACTCTAAATGATAAAGGTTAACATCCTCCCTAACAGACGTGTGTGTTTACACATTCCACGACATCCATGCTAATGTCTTTCCATCTCACACAATCACATCCCCTAAAATCGTCAGTAAAGGACTTACGACAGCTAATAATATCACTAATGAGCCATATTGAGTTTTACTTTCATGTCGGCGCTCATTTTGTCACACTGGCACACTCCTCAGATGATGGATATCTCACTCGGGAATGAAACTCTTCAAAGTCTGATTAGACTCTGCAACTCGGCCAATAAAGTGATCTTCATCTTTCTCTCCCTCTCTCTCTATCTCCCCCTTTTCTCTGCTGGCTCAGAGCCACCCAGGCCTCAGCAACCCCCCTCAGCCGAGAGGGACCAGACGTGCGTCGTCCTCTCCAGCTCCGACAGCGAGCCGGAGCTCAGCCTGGGAAAAGCCCAGCCTCTGAAACCCTGCAAAGACAAACAGAGCGAGGAGGAGGAGGAGGAGGAGAAAGGGAAGGATGAACTGCTGAAAGACAAACAGAAACTAGGAGAAGCAGAGGAGGAGGACAAGCGGCGGCTCAAAGGCAAACAATCAGCGGGAGAGCGAGGCGACAACGTCGCTGGCGGTGGCAGCTGCCTCCCCCCTGACCACACACCGGGTAATCCCACCTGCAATCTTCTCCTTTTCATATCTAGGGAAATTGACTGGTGCTTCATTGTCACCTGCCCATCTAATGCTGTTTAATATCATCACTTCAAACCAATAAGGGACCATATCTCATTCCATATGGGGCTAGGCGTTATTATTCTTACTATTATTAGTATCTAGTTGGGCATATTGCCTATTTCTGCACTCAAGAAGCTCCAGAGTGCAGCTTGTTGAATCAAGTGACCTGCTTCGAGTACCAAAATACACACAATGCTCGATAACTGTCCAGTAGGTAACTGATGAGCTCCTGACTGGCTGTTTTTAATAAAGTGAGCCGGTGTCTAATTACATAAAAGGCACAGGTTCCCGCCGTGCAACCTGTTTTCCCCGTCCACTCTGGTTATATGTGCACATGTCTGCGAGTCTCTGAGGGACGTGAAGAAACAAATTCCCAATTACACAGTGTGTAATATTGCAAATTAAGACCTCTGTGTTCAAGTACTTGTGTCTCGAAGGGATACACAAAGCAATAAATTGCGCTAATTACAAAGAACTAATTACACCGAGTGCAATATGAAGAGCTCTAAAAAAATTGCCAGACTAGCAGAGTCTAAGAAAAGCCGGTGACCTGGGTGTTGCCTCTGAAAGCAGGCAGACATTTTGGGTCAGAGTTATTGAAGGATGAAACTGAGCTGATAGCAGGTACTTAACATGGGAATGAATATTGCCCGAGCCATTTAAGTTTTAACAGGCAAGCTATCAACCCCTACTCCCCTTTAACTTCCTGAGATTAGTGTGCAACAACTTGGCACATTCCTTTGCCTCTCTCACACACACACACACACACACACACACACACACACACACACACACACACACACACACACACACACACACACACACACACACACACACACACACACACACACACACTTTGACACCTATTAGTGCCCGGAGATTGTCAAGTGTTTGATTTCATCATCTCAGTAGCTGCATTTTGGATCCCTCTGCAGCCCCCCCCCCCTGCAGTGCCTTGCGTCTGCCCACACTCAGGCCCCGAAAAACTCTATAAAGGTGAGCAAGAAGGCTTTTCTTTAGAATACTTTCTTAGCCTTTTTCCCACCAAGGCAGTGGGAGGGCTGGTTCTCAAATTTCTCCACATTTCGACAGCCAAGGAATCAGAGCTTCTTGGATGGGAAAACTGGTTTGTGAGGGACAGCAACTCTTTGCTGGTCTTGAACTAAGAACTGCTCTGAGGCTGGGAGGCAGGATTATTGTTACTATCTATCTATCCATCTGTTCGTCCGTCCATCTATCTATACATCCATCTATACACCTATATATATACATCTATCTTTACATCTATCTACTGTATACATCTATCCACCCATCTATACATGTATCATCTGTCCGTCCTTTAGCCTTGTTGGTGGTTAGTGAGTTTGTTAGTCACATGCCGTTGCCAGTCTGTCTCCAACAGTGTGGGTTTTAATATGAAACACAGCAGTTGTCCAGTAAAAGTGACCTATGGGGTCAGCAGCGGTGTCTAATAATTTTCCTCCACCTGCCTGTGGTTTTAGAAGGCAAACCGCAGCGCTGTCGGCCGCCCCCACCTCTTGATTGCTCTGAGATTACTTTCCTCACTGCACAAACAGGCAATCACTCCCGCTCCACCTCTCCGTCTCCCGCCCTCCTCGCTGTCTGTTGCTCCGTCTATCTGCATGAGCCAAACATTTTAAAAACGCGGATACACGTTTTTCTCGAATGTTAGTTCAAATGTTTCCAGCAGCATCAGCCGCGCCCGGGCGTCTTCCCGTTTGAAGAGTGTGGGATTTTCATATCTTTTTGTTTCGATCCTGCAGAAGATGAGATGACTCAGTCCAATTAGGCGTTGTTTTCTTTCTCTCACAGTAAAATAACGGATAATTCCCTGGGGGTGTTCTGAAGGCACTGTTCATACTGTGTAAGTGACAGTCTAATAAGACGGCTTTGTAAGATGAATTGCCCCCATTGTATAAATGGCCCACTTAATGCTGCTGGCGCGTTCCACCACTGCAAACTGGGGACGTAGTGGTGGTGGTGGTGGTGGTGGTGGTGGTGGTGGGGAGGCGCGCCTTCAACAAATATAGGGTGCACATTGCTGAGCTGCAAGGTTTCACAACAGATGAGGAAGGACAGATATATGAGATTTAGTGAAAATCTATCGTCCTGAGAATGTTTTGGTTCCAGGTTTGTAGATCTATACTTTTTGATATTTCCAGCAGCCGCACGTGCTGAGATCAGAACAGCGTGTGCCAGAGCCGGGGAAATTACACCTAGAAGAATAAAACTGAAAGATGTGGACGTTGTGCAGCATAGGTCAAGAGGAGGAAATGACTTGTTACAATGATCTCAGTGTGAAACAAAAAGATTTTTTAAAACCGTATTCCATCACAGATATTAGCCAAGTCAGTGGTGGAAGCTATCATCAATTCTCAAATGTGACATTTTAAATATGATCCACTTTTGAGTTTGAGGCTGTAACAGTGAAGAAGAAAGAAATGATTGGTATTAATCAGTGAATGAAGCAGGAGCAGAGGGGGTGAGTCTGACAGCAATAAATAAATGAATACAAAATATACTGTATTACGAATTTATCAAAAAAGACAAACATAACAGAAATATTAAAGGATGATAATATAATATATCATTGACTGTTAGATCATGTAGAGCTTCCCAACTGTTTAACAGCTGCACCTCAACATTAAATCTGTTATCTTTTCAAAGTACAGACTTTTGGCTTCATTTCTGGATAGTGGGAGGAAATGGAGACGTGTCGTCCATCTTTATACAGAGTCTATGGTTCAAAGCAGTTGTAATCTGGCTTTCTATATAATGCCATGGTACCTTAAAGTTCAAATGTATGGCTCATTTGGGCTGTCAACCTCGGGAGGGATATCTTTGTTCCAGTATGTTCCAGTATAACCACCATAGACCTCGTCCAGGTACATGGCTGCACTTGTTCCACGGAAACAGTCTTGTCCCAGACTGTGTCGCTATTTTACTCCATTATCAAGCCAAATGGACGCACAGACACACACGCACACACGCACAGACACGCACGCACGAGACAAGGCAGACAACTGGCCACACGAAGTGATTTAAGGCAAGTATCATCAGAGTGTTATAGGTCATTGTCTAAATGAAGCGTGGTCGAGCAGCGGCAGTCTCATTTCCACCGCCTGACCTTTTCTTGCTCGGCGCTGGCAGGATGAGCAAGCTACACAGCTGACATTAATGACCCGCTATGTCTTTTCTCTCCCTCTGTTTCTCTCCTCCTGTGACTGTCATTTTATCACTCTCTCTCTCTCTCTCTCTCTCTTTCTCCCTCCCTCCCTCCCTCCCTCTCGCTCTTTGACTTTCTTGCTGTTCTTCCTGTTGTTCAGCAAATTCTTGGGCAAACTTGTGAAAAATAATTTGGAAGGTGTCTGTCAAAGAAGTGGGCTGCAGTGTTACACAACAAAGTGCGACTGAATAAAGAGAAATTAAATTTCTGCAAACGTCCTGATCGCACTCAGGCAGGTTTAGAACAGGCACAAGTATCCACAGTGTTTAGATCCACACTATGTGTTGTGTTATCAAACTGGAGGGGGTGTTAGTCGATGACGTGACTTGTTGCCTTTGTCAGAAAAACAAAGCATGACTCTGCAAATGCACGGCTCATTTTTTTCCGCCTATTATTAAATCAGAAACCTGAAACTGGTGATCAGGATGTGGTGTGACTGACCAATCAGGTCCAATTTAGGGAGACATCCTGTCTGTATTCCAGTCTGCTGTGTGTTCGACACTGACAATACGGCACATAAGAAATGATTCCTGACATGGATACTGAGATAATTTATTTAAAAACAAAGAATAATTAAAGATATTAGTCATTTTAAGAACTTTTTGTGGACAGAAATTGAAAAAATATGTATTTGTGCTGCTATTAATTGAAAAGAACCAGGAGCAGTGAGTCGAGATCTCCACATGAAAGATGGTACGAGGGAAAATCGACTTTCATTTCTATTTATATGAAAATGTCACAGATAATTACTTCAACATTTTCATTTCATATTGTAATTATTTGATTCTCGTATCCGAAACGCATAAATATAGGATCACACATTCAGACCCGTAATGCACATGCATACTCATTTCACACGATCTGCTAAAAATGTCATATCTTCTCAATATTGTGTTCTGTGTAATTACATTTACAAGCTGCCGAAGTTTAATGTCTCTGCCACCCATTGCATCACCGGCCGAGCAAACACGGGCACCAATAAAGCTGTGAAAGCCAATGATGAGCCGATAATATGTGCTCAGTGCGATATTAATCAGCCTCTCCTCCTCCTCCCTGCAGACCGGAGAGCCGCCGCGTGTTTGTCTTCTGCTGCTGATGCTAATGACGACGATGAGGACAATGATGGCGATGACGGCAGCACTACCCGTCCCGTCTACCCGGGCTTGCAGTTCTGCGCCAGCCAGTACACAGACCGAATTTATCTTTACTCCAAGGTACTGCGAGAGATTGATTATGCATATTTAATCACGCTTGGACTCAGAGATGTTTTACTCATGCTGTTGTGAATAGATGATGCAGGAAATGCTGGAGATTGTGGGACACTTGGGGATTGTGTGTGTGTGTGTGTGTGTGTGTGTGTGTGTGTGTGTGTGTGTGTGTGTGTGTGTGTGTGTGTGTGTGTGTGTGTCGATGCCAAAAAGCAGCAATGTGGCAGTTTGGTCAATACCAGAGTAAGAAAAAAATCAAATCCATGGCGAATGCAAAATGTAATTTCGGCATTTAACGGTATTTCCATCAGAGAATAACAAAACTAGTTTGATGACGTCATGAAGCAGAGCGAGATCACTGGAGTCGTCTTCACCACGAGGTTTTAGCTGCAAATCATGTTCACAGATGAGTTGATTAATCTAGGTTGTATGTATTCTATCATTAAAAATCAAGTTTCATCACAGGTACAACAACTATAGATATAGAATACACATCTTTAGTCAGTGGAAAATTCCACATCTGCACAAGTCTGGTGCAATGATGCCGCAAATTAAAAAAACGTGCTTTTACCGTGCATTACCTACTATAGCTATGTATTTTTACATTGTAGGTAATGTATTATTTTTGTATTATATCAAAGCTGCACCAGGTGATATTTTCCTGCAAAAACCCAAGTCTGTCTCCAAGGTCTGTGTGATTTCTCCTTCCATTCACCGTGTATGCTTCTCTTGTGCTGCAGTGTGACACCCTGTGACCTGGTTGAGTTCACGCTATTATAATATCACGTGTTTTGGAACTAAATATTCTTGCAGCCATTTATAAAGAAGCCAAAGTGCAGAGCTATCCTCTGCAGTGTCAGGAAACAGGAGCTCTTTCTACTTTCTAAATGAAAGTCAGAATTGTCTGATGTGATAATCATTTCAGGTCTCAAGGCAGTAAGAATAAGTAAAGCTGCACAGGAAGGTGGAGTTTTGATACTTTCACCCTCCTTTTTGTTCCTCGCCAGCTTGTTCCTGTCATATTCAGCTGAACACTGAACAAAACATAATTAATTCCTTGTTTTTTTCTGAAAGGGGAAGTCTCTCTGAGATCAAGATCTCTTTGACAAGATTGAGCCGTGAACAACAATGCGGTTATAAAAGCAAGAGACGTGCTGTTCTGTCACACGTTTCCAATTAGCAAACAGGACGGATGTGAGAAAGTACACACAGACGTCATTAAGAAAGTCAAAGCTTAAGAATGAACGAAAATAAAGGTGATTAAAACACCTGGAAATTATTCCAAATTCAATCTGTTTGGCACCGAAACCAACTGTGTTTAATTCACACTTGAAAAAAGCTGTGCAGGTATAGGTTTAGCACTGTATTAGAAAAGATGATGAATAACCTCGACAACCTTGATTAATAATCCTGTCTATTGCTGCGGGAACAAAAACGCTGTCTGAGTCAGTTCAGATGTTTTTCTTTTCTTTTTTTTCTGCCTCCGAGATTGATCGGGGGCTGTTTGGTAAAAGAGGAAAGAAAAGCTCTTTGAATCCATTAATATTCTCTCATTCAATACAAGTGAAAGGTTTAGGAATTACCAGAGGATTACCAAAACGATCGCCAAACTTCTCCTTGTCTTTCACTTCCAAGCCTCCTGTTTTTATCAGCTCTCAGGGGAGACCGTCCACCACGAACCTCCGTCAATATATCTGGTCTTTTTAATAATAATTGAAATGATTAATCAAGATCATTTAAATTGTCACATGACGTCGGCTTGAGACTCATTTCTTGGCTCTTGGTGGATTTTGGTGCCAGTGGCCTCATTGTCCGTCTCATTCTTTCGATTGTTACCATATCTCCAAAACAATGTCAAGGTAGGAAAAACCACAACGGCCACAGTGGCAGAAGACCCCAGACCACAGAGGGAATAAGAATTACATCATAGATTTACAGATATCCTCGAACAAGCTTTTATTAATTAATTATCAAAGAGCTGATCGAGACAGGGCAACAAAGGCCCTGAGCCAGAGAAGAAACTTCAGAGTTTATCTTAAGTAAACTGCAGAGAGTCCCTGGCTGAGCGCTTTTGTTTGAAGACTTCAGGTATTTCCTTCAGATGATCAAGTAAAATGTCCTTTCGGGTGCTTTTGCCATCGAGCCGAGACAAACCATATAATTTAACCCTGGTCCGACAATGACTACACTTGTGAGCATTCTGCGCGCTGCTCCTGAGTGCCACTCGCCAGCAGACCTCTGCATCGATCGCGTTGGGATACTTAACACCCTTTTGTTTCATTCATGAGGGATCAGGTTCCTTCCCCACTAACGTAGATAAGAGACAAGATGGTTTTACATAGAGAAGACCAAAGCACTGAACTGACTCGCCAATGGAATATTACCCTGATGGCAATAGACAAGTGTCATGTACGCGTGGCTGAGACGATAAGCCGCGGAGATAAATGTCCCCCGCTGTCGTTTAAATGATAAACTGGAGGAATTCTGGCTGGAAAGCTGTCACGTCGGGATAATCCCGGACCAGCGTGTTGAATTCACACAGGGGGCCGCTCAGCGCACAATCAGGGGAAGATTTGTCACCGGGGATTGGACGAGAAATATAGAGAGTATTAGGAATTTTATGTCCGTTTTCTACACATCAAATTGTTGTTTTACTCAAGGAGTCAGGGTCCCTGCGTGCTCGGAGGCGGGCGGGGGGGGGTTCACATTAAGACGGGGAGGAGCAGATGGGTGAGGCTTACCACATCAGGATACTCCTCACACATGTTCTACTTCATTTGAAATCCTTTCCTGTGACTCCCCATATTTTGTGGTTCCCAGTATGACTTCACATATGACAAATATCACATATAAATATATATATATATATGTGTAGAATTAGCCACGAGCATCTAGTGAGTTGATAAGAGCCCTGGGTTTTAATAAGGTAATAAGTTAGTGGATAGTTTTGTGCAGAAGCTGGTGAAAAAGTGAAGAGCGCACACACACACACACACACACACAGACACACACACAAATAATCTTTCACTATCTTCACTTTGAGACATCTCATTAGTTGTGACTGCGACTCACTTGCATCCCATGTTTGCTAACTAGATCTTGCATGTGAGTGTAAACATGTGGCACATGCAGTTAAAAAAGAAATGGAAATGTGGGGAGAAGTGCTACATGCAAACATCCACAGCCTGAAAAATTAATATTACTGGTAAATAAACCCGACGGGAGCCCTGGATTGCACAAAAAAATGAGAACGACAACAACGACAAGTTATTTTTTATTATTTCTTTGAAATTTTTCATTTGTTACTTATTATTGAAGTTATTGTTACCTGATTTTTAATGACACCTTGTGTTTAAACACTCATGAGCTTGGTAGTGTCGACGGTAGTATTCCTCCTCTCAGTGGCACCAGAGCTTTAATCCTGCTCCGTGCTGGTGCAGCACAACCCGCTGCACCGGTCCCCTGACTCCCCATGATATTTATTTTACCATAATCCAAATAAACACGTGGGCCTCTGTGCACGGAGGGTGCAGCACAGGAAAAAAACTTCCTGATGTTGATGTGTATCTCCAAATCCACGTGTCGGCTGCCAGTAGGTATTAACCTTTCAGACTTGATCCTCTCTCCTGTCTCCTGCCGGCCCTCTTCGTCCTTCATCTCCATTCCTGACTTCCACAAAGTAGCTTTCACCTAAATTCACTGGTCAGCTTCCTTTTGTTGTGGAATGTTTGACTGTGGTCTGAGTGACGTTACCACTGAGGGTCAGTGGCTGCTTGTGCTTCAAATTGTCAGAAGTTAGCACTAATGAAGCTGTAATAGCTTTTTGCTTATTTTTCACAGGTGCATCCAAGCCGCCGCAGTATGATTATCTATAATCACAGTGAGGTACCTCAGGGTATATTGATTTTTTTCATACCTCTCATAATTTACATTATTTCTGGTACCAATACACGTATACTGTCAAATAAGAAACAGCATCTCCTAAGTGGTGTACATAATAGAATAAAGAGGAGAAAACTACAGAGAGATCATCGACGAGCTCCTTAGTTACCACAAGAATTACCATGGCAACCAATAAAGAATAAAGTGCGTCCAGATTACAGAACTTGAATGTAATTAGACTCGGCAAGTAAGTCATTAAAAATCTGATTGCTTTGCTGAAGAGACTTGTAGCGTCAGTACAAATTGAGCTACAGTGAACTGTGTTGCATGTAAAGGCAACAGCACTGGTGATGTAGCTTCTAATAATAGAGAGACTGCTGTTGTTCTACATGTTCCATACGAGCGTTCAGGCCTCATGTGCTGCACGCTGCTTATTACCAGGTTGCTCGTTGTGTGTTTGTCGGTTTGTTCGGTAGTTTTTGCAGGATTACACACAAACTACTCAACAAATTTCCATGCAAGTTGTTGGTCAGGTGTTTTTGCTCATTAGCCCAAAACACAAAGTATAACCGAGGCTGTACTTATTAGCTTTGCAGGTATTCGGCAATTTATCCATAATACTATTTATCTACAGGGGGACATGAACATTTGTGTCAAAGGTCATTCAGTTGTGAAGACATTTCACTTGAAACCAAAATTCTCAACCTCATGGTGGCGCTGCAGAGCCCATGTCGTATATCAATTAATGATTTAATACAGTTCAACCAAGTTAGTGGTTAAAAAACTTCTAATGCCTAAATTATACATGTTGTTAATGCTAATATTTTACTACAAATTCACAGAAAATAGAATTGCACTCCAAATAATTATTAAAAGTACACAATTATATATGTATAGGCTATATAATTTAAATACTGTGAAGTTGATTGGCCAATGGCAAGTCCAGTTGAGTCAGAGCTGCAGCTTGAGCTCAGAATACAGGGGAAACGCCCCTTTTAATTTCTCATCTTATAATTCTCTCATCCCTGTTTGACTCGTAAAGTTGATATTGAATTGTTAGCATAAAAAAAAGGCGTGTCTGCGATCGATCCATGTTATACAACCTCAATATTACCCTGACTCTTATTCTGGCCAGGCGACTGAAACAATAACTCTGTGTTGCAACAACACTGCGGCGTCACTCGCTCAGAAGAGACGCTGAACGAGGGAAACATGCGTGGTCGTGCTTGTGTTTGCTTTGATTGCACCAGTGAGTCAGCAGCAGCGTCCCACGTCTCACCAACTGTTTGGGCAGGAAAACATGAGGAGCCGGGCAGGAACCTCCAAAGAACACGGAGGGCCTGTGTGTGTGTGTGTGTGTGTGTGTAGTGTGACGGCGCCACTATGTACTTTCACTGCTCTAAAGAACCCCTGAGTGTGTTTTGTGGCTGTTCCTCTCTCTTTACTGTGCTAATGAGGTTATTTTGGCCCAAACTATTGTGCCTCTTTTCTATGCACTTGAAGTATTTGTGATTTTGCTTTAAAAAAAAAACTGACTGAAGATTCATCGCTGATTCGTTTTCCATCAACTAATCATCTCTGTTTGAATTAACTTTAAAGGCTTTAATTACCTGGTGGCATTTAGCTTCTAATGAATCTACAAATTATAAAATGATTTTGCTAATTCTCTTAAAATCAAAGAAAATTAAACTAATAGGTTTCATCTTTTAGTTAATTGTCATTTACGATTATATTGTCCATTATAATTTACACCTGTTTAATCAGAGTAGATGTTAAAAGTATCACTGAAACTGTCTTTATATTTGCTTAAAACTACATTACAGTGTTGTAAACATAAAAATAAATAAATTATACATGAGTCACCATTTGTGTGAATCAACCCCTCAGGTTCATAGCAACATTTTGTGTTTTTGTTTTTGTTTGGTGGAAAGAGAAGTTTGCCAGCATTAAAAATGCTCCACAGACGATCCAGAATAAATCTCAGACGATGATGGTGGTGTTAGCAGCAGTGGTGGAAACAAATCTCTCTGCTTAAGGCCGTCTTCTCCGTCCCTGTCTCCTCGTCTCTTAGGACGGTACCGCGTTGAACCTGAGCTTCATCCCTCTGGACATCAAACTAACCAGCTGGGACGAGCTGCCCGAGGCCTTCACACGGCGCCGGGAAAATCGAATACAGGTCTGTCCTTCCCGCCAGGCTTTGTGTGTGTGTGTGTGTGTGTGTGTTTTGCTGCTCATGAATGTGTGTGGGTGTTCATGTGGATCGGAGTGTTAATATGAGGGAGGTGCTCCCAGTTTAATGTGTCATTACTGTACGAACGCTGGATTTCACTTCTAGGTTGTAAAATGTGCCAATATCTTTCTTCTTCTGGTTGATTACAAAGACGAGACTGGATTGCCACTAAGTCGATCGCATACCAGACACACCAGACGACACACACACTCATAGATATCAGTCGTCTACATCTGCCTGATTCTTTTCACTTCTGCATTATCATCTTTCTTAATTTGTACAATATCGCAACCTCCTACACCGTCGCCATGTTTGTTGACGTCAGATACTCTTGACTCTGTGCTGCCCTGCAGTGGATGTAGTGCTTAACAACCATGCAGACTTATAGGATGAGAGTATGTGGGAAGGGACGGTTACATCGTTTTTTTGTATGTTAGCAGCATAAATGAGCCTTTAAAGTTAATGGGTTCTTTCTTTGGCGCGTACCTCCCACTCCCACCAGCTTTCAAGAAAATCAGTTTTGGCGTAATCCTGCTGACAAACAGACAAATAGCACCGACAACACAAACCTCCTCGGTGGAGGCAATAAATGCAACTGCATGAATCCACACAATTCCCAAGAAGACAGAAAATCCTGAATATCCTCCTGAGTGTCGTGGAAAGTTTCGGCTGCTTTGAGGACGACCTTAATTTACCTTAAAGATGAATTAGTCTCACTCGGATCCAGTGAGGTTGAGGCCATGGGCTTGTTAAAGCTAACAGATATATGTGTGTGTGTGTGTGTGTGTGTGTGTCACTGCCATGTGAATCTAATCACACCTCCGATCATGAGGAGGAAGATCGGGCAGCGCTGCACCGGGAGCCTGACAGATAGGTGGAGTGCGGCCGCCCACCTCCACCACTGCAGAGCCTGGAGGGGGAGCGGGAGGAGGGGTTGAAGGAATTATGGGTAAAGGGGGGGGGGGGGGGATAGAGGGGGCGTTTTGGAGGTCTGGGCAGCCAAGGAGACATGCAGAAGAAAAACTGCAGTTTTATGAGGGTCGTTAAAGGAGACGGCTCATCACCTCAAACGACCCCACACGCCAACCAGCAAATATTAAATCCTGCAATCCGCCGAGCCGCTGACAGACGCCTCACCTATCACGTTGTTTATGCTGGTTTGTTGAACAGAGGCGTGAGTTGCATCCATCCTCTGACCCATCACTTACGCCCCGTTACACTCCCATTGTCCATCAGAATCAATACTGAGCAGCAACACGTCTCGGACCGGGTGGCAGCGGCGCGTAAACTCAACTCGCACTCAGTGAAAACCACGGAGCCCGAGGCCGCTCGAGCAAACATCTCTGAAATAAAGTCATGGTCAATCATTATACAATTGAATAATAACAGAATAATCTATATTTCATTAAAACATGTGCTTTTTAAAGGAATGAGACAATGCAATCTGAGCTGCTATGCAGACTGTGCATTTATGTGCTCCTGGGAAGGTCCTTTTTCCTTGAATTGTCAAGTTGTTGCTCTGATTCTGTCTTTTCATGTGCTTTGAAATCGAAATCTAGAAAAAAAACCCGTTGGCTGGAAGCAAAATGTGTTGTATTAACGTGCTTAGAGCGTTTAAACAACACCTTGACACCTCTTTCCAATATTTGCATGATAACAGAGAGCAGAGAATAATTATTAGGTGTGACAGGTATATAAATATATTGTGTCAAATCGCCTCTGGCTCCAAATGTGCAAGATGGCGTTTGTATTTGGATATTTTAATAAAGTAAAAGTACAATGATGTGGCTAAATAACATATTTAATTGTTCTTTGACAACCTTGGAGCACACAGGACTGAGATATTTTGGATCAGGCTCTGGACACACATGTCAATTCATTGTTGGTTTTGTTCTTTTCATGGGGCAAGAACAGAATATCGCCACCTTTATTCTTTAGGAGATAAAAGCAGGATTAACATAGAACTCTGTACAGCTTCATAGAGCTAAATCAAAGGCTTCCCACTCTCCACCCACTCAATGACTGCTACTCACAAATTAACCCCTCTGACCTTTGAGAGGCTGGAAGATGGAAACACCTCCCACTCTCCTCCTCATGTCAGGACTTTTGACATCCGATTCAACTCCTGGACTTTTGCACAACCCTTTGGTGACCTCTGGAAACTGATCCCGTCTCAGAGTATCTCCAAAGCTTCTCCGTCGTTACTTCCTGTCAGGGAGACTCCAGGAAATCCAGTAAATGTAGAGCAAGGTTCCTTAAAGCTTTCACATGCAAACAGTTGCTCTTTGTGACGAAACTTTCCACTCGCAGTTCAGACTCGACCCTGGAAAAGATAAAGGTTTCAGCATGTTAGTTCCTGACAGAGCTCTCGAGGTGGCTTTTAAGAGGTGAAGTGTTTCTTAAGCAGGGAAAAATTGTGTTACTAATTTAAGATAACTTTACCAGAAGTGTTAAGTATGTTGTGTTATTTCTTCTCCTGCCTTTAGACTGTAACACAAACCACCACTTTACACACTTTAAACAATTATGCGAGAATCTGCTCTGCTTCCTCTATGTGTGTTTGACTCTTTCTACATATTCAATCTATGTCACAGATCAGTGTCTTAAAATACCCTCATTAATAATCATTAATAACGATTTCACCCACATCCCCCGGATCAGATCAGGCTTTTTATCGTTTGCATCTTCTTTTACAACGTCTCCCCCCTCCATTAGAAATGCCGCCGCTGTTTCACGTTTGCGTTTTAAGAGCAGTAAGTTATATTTCTGTCAAAAAAAAATGCATTATTCAACCGCTAAACCATCAACAAAGCAAGCCTGGCTGGCTTTGAAAAGTGTCTGTATAATGCATGCTGAGTTTTATCTTCACTGAAATAATCTTTGTGCGAGAGAAAGTATCATCCGTGGAAAAAAGAGACACCTCTCAAATGTAATATACGTAGGTAAATTGCCCATTAGGCCTTGGTGCTTGGTGAGCTATTTGTTATTTTTGCCAGTGGATTTTCTTTGAATCCTTGACTTGGCTGAGAGCATATACAGCTCTCTCTTGGTTTGATGAGTTTTGTTCAGCTATCTGGAAAACTGTCTCCGTGTGTGTGTTAGTGTGCATTTGTGCTTTATGATTGTTTGTTTGCAGCTCAGGTCCATTTTCCAAATTGAAAAAAGTGAAGAAATATTTTTTGCTTTTAAAGAGGCTCCAGTGTCCAAACTATCAATTTGCATGGAGGCAGAAGGCTGCAAAGGTTTGAGTTTCCAATTGAAATTGAGTAAAAAGTGAGACGTCGTGTCCTCTGCAGGTGCTGCGGTTCGTTCAGGAGTGGGGCAGCCTGGCAGCCATGAAGAAGAAACTGCTTCGTCGCAGCGGCCTCCTCTTCCACAGCCCCACGCTCGGCCTGCAGCAGCTGGCCACCGCCCAGCGCCCTCACTCCAGCACTAAGAGGTCAGTGTCACGCTGGAAACACGCTACTTTGACTTTCAAAAACTTCGCCGTGATTTACGATTCTGGTGCCGATTTACTAAACCCCCCATATCCCAGCAGCTGAAGCTTTATATCAGCTCTGTCATGCTACAGATTCAAGACAAAAGCAAAATCTGAATAAACGAGTGGAGAAACCGAAGGAATGCAGATGCTCCCACACAGGAGCACTGTAGGATTAAACAATTAACATCCAATAATGCTCTGTGGCATGTATGAAAATGCAAAGCAGGCCCAATTGATTCTGATTTTGTATGAAGGCGACAAGAGAGGCTTCATTGTCGGGGCTCAGATGGCAGAAGCTGCCGCCACAATGACGGCTCAACTGGCTGCTGCTTCAATGGGAATAATGACTGAAGTGACATCTGCATGTAGATCTAGTGAATAGATTCGGATCGAGAGTGATGTGGAACAGTAACATCAGAAAATTAGGTCCAGGAGTTTTCCTTTCACATACGAGGAACGAAGCAGGAGGTTGTGAGGGTCAGACACATAAAAGAAGAGGTGAATGTCTGAATGTCCATATTTCAGTGCATGTTTAAAATCAGCTATAGAGAGGATTTCATATCTGGCTGCGCTCCTCAGAACCCACATCTCACAGTGGTGAGAGTTCACTGGTGCAAAAACCACAGGCACTGGTCTGCAGGAAACATGTTATTCAGACAGATGAGTCTTCCTCCACCACGTTCTGGAGAAGTGGGCAAGTGCACGAGTGTCGTACCCCAAGAGGACGGTGCAGGCCTGAATGCCTGACCCCGACAGTGAGGGGCCCCTGTGCCTCTGTTGTGCTGTAGGGGGGGGGGGGTTGTTGGCATGGTCCACTTGCCCCCTTAGAGGTCACTGCAAATCAATATAGAAAGTATACAAAACATTTCATTTCCATCCTGATGGGAGGGGTCTCTTCGAGAATGACAATGCCCCCCCCATCCACGGGGCACGAGGGGTCAATGCTGGGGCCTTGGCAGTCACCTCATCTCACCCCCGTTGAACTCAATCATAGATGGTGTTTCTAATGAAGTATGGGAGCGAGCTTTATTAACAAGCAAGCAGAAATTAGCTCCAATCTGGGATCAACAGTTGTCATTTCAGACGACCAAATCTTCCCCCGTTATAATTCTGAATAAATCTGTAAACACCGCAGCAAGACATCAAATGTGTTTTTTTCCTCCAGGCCCGACGAGCAAAGAAATAATTTGACCTGGCACCCGACTGTGCCGGTTGAAAATAGTGAGATGAATTAATTCCCAACATCATGTCTTGAATTCAAGGGGAGGATGTGTGAGATTTCACAGAGGAACGAGCAGATTTGTACAAACTTACTGCCCCGGGCATCAAGGAAAGGCTCAATAGTGTGCGTTTGTTTGTGTGTGTGCGTTTGTTTGTGTGTGTGCGTTTGTTTGTGTGTGTGCGTTTGTTTGTGTGTGTGTGTGTGTGGGTGTGGGTGTGTGGGTGTGGGTGTGGGTGTGTGGGTGTATCAAAGGGTGTCAGCTGAGGCAAAAGAGAAGATCGGATGAGCGCTGTATATGTGCACTTGTGTGTGTTTTTTTTTTTTGACAAACAAGCATTGTTGCTGGCACACTAATTACAGCTGGCGTAGATAGAGGCAGGGAGAGTTTGCCAATTACAGGGTAGTCTCGTGGATGTGTGTGTTAGTGAGGGAGAGTGTTTCTCAACCGGGGGAGCGTGTTTGGGTGCATGAACCTAATCAAGGTGTGAGTGGGAGGCAATTGGCCCGGCTTGATTTGATACCTGTTTGATTTATTCACTAATCAGAACCAATCAAGCTCCAGCTTCTGCTCAGCGGGGTGATCTCGGCTCACCTTCGCAGCACCGAGACGCTCGGTTTTCAACCGCCTCAAACTTAATCCACTTTGCCCGGGTCTCCGACACTGTGTGTGTTTCCGTCATAAGCCACTCATGGTGATTTACAGTGATTTTAGAAGAGTTGAGAGGATTCTAATCCGGTTTGCTTCCAGCCTAAGCACGCGTCATTGCTAAAATTACAGTAAACACTGGGAATAAATGATTTATTGCTTCTATAATACGCCGTTGTTATAAAAACAGTTTGCACAAACAGTTTGGATAGGCTGAGCAACACGTGGGCTGCAGTAGTTTGTAACATTCAGCCAACAATTTACTATTTGCTCTATAATGCACATATTTGTACACTAATGTTTTAACTTCAACTGTCGGGTTAATGGTGATTTTATGTAATTTCCAATAAACAAAACCTGATTTTTTCACATCTGACATTAAACACAGTTCCTGTCCCAGACGTGTCTCACTGAGGACAGTTCAAGAGAGCAGCCATCAATCACAGCAGCTTCAGTTGGGGCCTGACCGGCGCAGCAGCTTGTTAGTGTGCTTTCACACAGACGAGCGGTGTCTGGCCCCGGTGTCTGAACTGCGGGCCGGCCTGGCCAGAGCCTGAGCTGCTGTCTGTGGTTCTGCGGGGCCGGTGGGTCAGCAACCCGCTGCCACCACAGCTCCGCATCAGCTCTCCTGCAGCTGTGCATCAAATGGCTCCCCGCAGAAAACCATGTCCAGATAATCCAGTGCAAATCGTGTCAGCTGCTGCGTTTTGTCGGAGCTGCTGCAGCCTCCGCCGCTTCTGTGTTTACATTTAATGCAGCTGTCAAAACTATTAAAAGTTATTTTCGCTTAAATATGAAGCTATCACCAGCAGCCAAGGGGTTACCAAGCAACAGGAAGAATTCTAAATTTGCTTCTTCATGCCGGCGACAGACACAGCCGGAGGAATTATATATTTTCAGTTTGTCCATCCATCCAATTCTTGTTAATATGGTATATTAGGACTGTGAGGAATGTATTTGTATCTGGTACTTTTAGCTTCACACTTAGCTCGTTAAATACTGATAAAAAAGCAATTAAGTGTATTTCCTGAGATGGCACATTTTTCTTTTAATGTTGCCCTGTAGAATTTCCTTGTACACAAACTAAATGTTTTTTTAAGCGTTTCTTCACGTTGTGTTTGTAGTGGCCAGAACTCTAAGCTTTAATGGACAATATTTAGCATTTTTATCAGACTAAACGTTTTTTTTCAGGGCACATAACATATATTACATGTTTATTACGATGGGAAAACTTTGCAGATGTCACAGAATATGCCTGGTTTCCCCAGAAGGGTGAACTTGGCCTGGGCCTGTGATTCTGGAGGAGGTTTGGATCATGCGCTGCAATAGGAAGGAGCAGCAGTCATCTTGGTTTACAGAATTACTGGCCAAGCCCCTAGCCGCATAAAAACATGCAAACACACACATCCACACGCTCCCAGAAGCGCAGTTGGACTCCAGTTTAGTGTAAGGTATCTCGTTTCATGCAGCCTCTGTGCTGGGACTGTTTGGAGCAAAGGCAGCTCCTGTGTTTGATGGAGACTTCCCTTCTTCCTCATCTCCCCTCAGCTTCCACAGAAATTTCTCCTCTTTGATGTGTCTCCCTCCTCCACTTTCTGCCTCCTGTCATCCATCTTCCCTTTATTTATTTTTTTCTCTCTACCTCCTACCTTCTTTCCACCTCCCTCCCAAAGAAAGTATTCGGTCCAGATGGAGGTGGTGGTAACGCATGAAAATGTCACTGCATAGCCTGCAGGCCCGAGTGGAAACTCTAAAAGCTGAGTTTAACAGTGGCAGTACCTTCCTGTTAAACTTAAATACCAGAGTGGTATTTCATTAGTAATCAGGACAGAAACACGAACCATAAGTGGAATCAAATGAACTATTTACATTCCACTTTCTTTTTTAATTAAACAACCACAATCAGCTTTTAATCGTTGATTTAGTAGAAAAGAGTATTAGGGTCATATTGAAGAAAACAATTCAAGTCCTGATACTATTTCTTAAACCTAAACTTAACACGATGCTCTACATTCCTCATTTTAACATATATAACGATTTTATTCTCATAAAATTACACCTTTTTACAACATTCATTCTCATAATCTATGTTTTTTTTTAGTGTTCCAGTGGCCAAAATACTCCATCGACATTTCCACTAAACATATATGTTTGTGATTTGATGTCAGTTCCACAAACAACCCTTCAGGAAAACGAGCCAATGTATTTCACACATAGCCACAGTCCATTTTTATTTGTCTTTTACTGTTTGGTAAATGTTCCTTCTCGGTTAAATTGTGTTAGATTTATTTTTCTACACGTCCCATCGTTCTAGGAGCTGTTCCAGGTATTGATTTTATTTCAAAGGTGGCAGAGCGACCGTTTGTGTGGCAGCAATAAAGTTTGAAACTAACTAAGCTCGAGAATCGACACCGCTGTCATAACAAATGTTTGGAAAAATAAAGCATGATTATCGATTCAAACAACAATTAGTCAACGGCTTTAATCACCTGAGTTGATTGTCTGTGAAATAACCCAAACGCTCTCTTCATCCATTTTTCTTTTCTGTGCTTTTTAAAGTCATTTTCTTCATGCGCTGCTCCCCTTGAGATTCTCTGCCATCGCTTCACTGCCAGCGTTTGTTTTATTTTATCTATGATGCCGGTGATTCGGTCACATTACTGATTTCCATAAATGTAATCCATTACTCTCTGATCAATAAGGTAATCAATAAGGTAATAAGGCATGTTGTTGTAATCCCTGCTGTCTTCAACCATCCACAGTGCTCAGTCCTCTCAGTCCCGATGTCATTACACATGTTTTATTACAGAGGTCACATTTTTTAATTAGCAAAAGTTAAGGGCTCATGAGAAATGCTGATTTCGTAATAGCTACTAATAATAAAAATATTAAACATGGAATACGATTGTTATTATAAAAAAAACATTCTCGTAAACAAATGGAATGAACCACGTGACATATTATGGAGTAAGGTTATGGCCCATGACTGGATATTTAGATATTCGTTATAACGAGGTGTTTATGAGAATTTAAAACTTTATACGACTGTGACTCATTGTGAGAAACTGAATGACTTGACGAGCCTTGAAATGGGTAAAAAGAACTGTTGTCATATATTCTTCAAGGGAGCTGATTTTTTTTGTCAGTTCTCTAATTAGAATAAGACTCATGCTGCATCTCTAACTGGGAAACGTCCAAATAAAAGTAACCAACAAAATATTCTACATAAAAATCATCACATAACCTGACTGACTGTCAAATTATACCTTTGTTGGACATCTATTAAATAACTATTAAGACTATGTTGCGTGTTTTGGTGACCTCTTTCCTCTTTGACAACAAAAACACCTGATTTCTGCAGCAGTGAGCCACCCGGACAATCTCCTGCTGTTTTCCTCACATGTGAAAGTCAAGTCTGAAAACGGCTGGACACTCTTTTGAAATGTTCAATGGTACATGAGGACATTTGGTCTCTTTTCTCCACACCACTAGCGTTTCCTTCACCCAGAACAAACAAGTCAGTGATTTTATATATTTTTTTCTCCCAAGCTCCTCTCCTCCTGTATTTCATGGCAACTCTGACATCCTGGGGTCATTTTAATCCTGCCCAGATTGACATGTAGTGTTTGGTGCAATTTTCAACTTGCACACCTAGCATCTGTATTACAAGGGCCATAAAAAACAGTGGCAGGGTAGATGGATTAGATTAGATGATTGACGATGCCCGTGGGGAAATTAGATTGCTGCAGCAGCAATAGTAATAGTAATGGGATTCAGCAGGAGGAGAGGACAAGCAGAATAAAAGCACATCAACAGAATAGAAAATAAGCCATGAAAGGAAGAATTTCTGCAGTTTTTGCAGAGACTGGTGCAAAGAGAAAGTTCATCGGGCACTGAGGCCTTTTGGCAGTTCTGTGGGTGTCGGAGAACTGAACCCCAAATCCCTGTTGTGCCGACAGTGTATGAATGATGCTTGAAAGAAAAAGTGCAGCATATAGAAGTGCAACTTGTATAAATACAGTCCATCGTTGGATGTGGGTTTACTGCAGTCCCTTAAATATTGCTAAAGCTTCATTAAGGGCCCTAACGTGTTGGTCTTAAAATGAGCTATGGTCAGCATTGCTCTCTTGAGGTAGTGGAAAGCAATTGCAAAACAAAAACCTCTTTTTTTTTTTCAACGGTGCGGTGTTTCACTGTTATTTTAAGGATGCATTAACAAGATAGATGATAACGCACCTACATAGGCAGGCACACGACGCATGCACACTCAGAGATACACAGAGATACTTGTGCTTTCACATTGCGGACAGCCGTGCAGCTACTCCCCCATGCTGCACACGTGAATCAGCTCTCTTCATCAAGCTCTTTGGTTATGTAAAATCCTCCATTCCCTCACAGCCCCATCTATCCCATCTCCACAGGTACCTCAGCAAAGATGAAGTAGCCGAGGCCTCCCTGAGCAAAGTCCAGCAGGAGGGAGGCAGCGTCCGACTGGTCGTGAAGGAAAACTTCTTCACAAAGAGGAGCTCTGCCTCCTCACTCACGCCACCTGCCTCAGAGAGGTAGGTCAAAGGGGCGAACACGTGGGTGGATGTTCAGGGCAGGAAAAAGGGGGCGAGCTGTGTTCACATCTTTGAAAGACTTACACAACTGATGAGAATAAAATCTAAACTCACCTCTAGCCTACACATTTCCTATATATATATATATATTCAAACAGCATTTTAACGGTTCATAAATCACGCCGAGGTGCTGCCGAGGTTTTTAAACATGAGGTTTCATGGTCGGCACATGAAGGTGGTTCGTTTCATCGCGCGGATTTTCTCTTTGGAAATCTGTGTATTCTCGTTTTCCTTCCCTCAGCTGTCTCCATGGAGATCCGTGTGCCTTGTGGGAGAGGCACAAAGGCCCAGTGAGTGTGTTAGTACAGTAAATATAGACCATAATACAATCTACTGGGAGAGATGGCCAGCTCACCCCAGGAGGGAATATCTCTATGGAAACCTGCAACACACACACACGCACACAAACAAACACATACACACGTACACACATGTGCACAACACCTGGTGTTACATAGAAAATGGCTTGAACTGAGGACCTATAAGTGCTATGCTAACATGCTGGCAGAATGCATGGAGATTTCTGTTACACATGAAAATATCTAACAAGACGTTTTCTTAAAGAAAATGTTGAGCAACAGTTGATATGTAAATCAAAAGCTAGCATTACTGCATATACGATTATTAGATTATAAGTATATAAGTCTCGTTGTCCCTGGAAAACAGTTTTTATTATTTAATTGTTTGCTAATTAAAGACCGAAATTCTTCTGGTATAAAAAAATATATATTTGTTTTGTTATAGGTTCGGTCATATTTTATGTTTTTGCATCACTGACTGGTGCTAAATTTACAGGATGATCGTTCTTTCTATCTTTTAAGTTTATTGATCTCTAAAATCTTTTCTGTATTTCTTTAGTTAGTTTTTCCCAATTGAAACGTAAAAATGATAAATGCCGCTCCCAAAATATTAGATGGAGGTTGCCCTGGAAAATTCACAGTAACACAACAATCATATCTCCCAAAATCTTGAACTTTACCTTTAAAACCTGGAATTTATGTGATGGGCAATTAATAAATCCTTTTTGCAATTCCTTACTTTGGGAAATATCCCTTGATTTTCCCAGATAATCCTCTCCTGCATCCTGTGTCCTGTGTCCTAGACGCCTCGCTGTGCACAAGAAGCGACAAATTAAAACCTGTAAAACAGACTCTGCCTCCTGATCAACAGCGAGCGAGCACTCCATAGATTGACAGGTGGACTTAGCAGCATCGGATCTCTTTCCCCCTCCGGTGCCTATGGTTTCTTCGGTATGAAGCATCACGGAGGAGCCGCGGTGGTAAACATTATCAGGCTGCGTGCGGCTGAAGGCATGTTGCATGATTCCTGGAGTTTGAAGTTGGGAGTTTTTCGGAGAGTTACCTCATGCTGCGCTTGCTTTGTGCATACATTCATTTAAATGGCTTTGAGGCTACATGCAAAGTACATATATTAATCCATTTTAATAGATACACGTTCTTGAATATGTTTTGATTTCTCTGACTTTATTGTCACAGTCACCAGCTCACCAAGTATTTCTGGGTTAGATATTTTCTCTCCTGCCCACCAATGCCTCCACCATCCTCCGTATGGGCACACCAGTAAAAAGTCTATTTCGGTCTCTCTTTCATCCACGAGACGTTTGCTGGCACAGCATTTGTCTCTTGGTACTTTTCAATTTTTGGTATCTTCTCAACTTTGAAGCGGCAAGGTTCCTTTTTTTAGAGGGTTTTTCTTCTCCATTTCAATGATTAAATCTCCCTCTGTAGCGCTCTGGCTCTTTGTTCCCATCTCTGTCTCTGAATCGTGAACCATGGGGAAAGAGAATTTAGTCCATCTGTCCTCTCCAACGTGGCTATAGCACCCTGCTGCGACGACATGGCAAATGCCCAGAACTGCTTTCCTCTGCCAAAAGGATGGGCACGCACATACACATACTTGAAATGTTCTGCGTCCCCATCACACACACACACACACACACACACAGCCACACACACACACACACACAGCCACACACACACAGCCATATGTCTCTCAACTCCCTCTCGTGTTCGCTCCTCTGCTGATGTTGAAAAAGCTTTGCATTGAGCCTGGATGTTTGCAGCAGTGAGGTCTTTGTCACGCAGGTCAAGGTAAAAAGAATCGTACTATTTGTACATCATACGAAAAAAGTTGCATACGTCGATGTGTGCTCTCTCTCTGCCAGAGCTCTCCCATCTGGCACCTGGAAATTCAATTATAGTCAGAGCTTTCATAGAGGGAGTAAATGTATTTAGCTGCATCTTCACCTTATCTCCTGTCAACCAGTGGATCTGAATAGTGTGTTCTGTCATATTTCCTGTCACTTAATTGCATTTGTTTAATTTATATTCTTCTCTACAGTATAATAACCGAGTCATGCCATGCTCACTACTCTGATGCAAAGAGAAACTCCAGCACGTGACATATAAAATACATCCGTCAGAAATTGAAGCATAGACGTCGAGAGACTTGTGGTGTTCGTCAAAATTCTGTAACACTGGATCCCACATTTCCCATCATGCAACTCACTAGTATCTTCAGTTAGTTAGTTAGTGAGTAGGCAGAATTTATTGTACGCGGGTGACTGACATCATCACAGTCGGACAAACTGGTCTTTTTAAACCGGCATCTCATTGGTCTGAAGTTAAGGTCAAAGGTAACAGAAGAAATCGAGCTTCCCCAGAGCGAACACAACCCTTTTGTTCTAATGTCTGAATGTAATCAATTTCTGTCCCTGCAGGAAGGACAAGGAGTCCGGTGAGGCTGCGGAGGCTGCGGAGGAGCAGGCATCATTACAGTCTGCGTATCTGCAGGCTGTGGACACTGAAGGTGTCCCCCTGTGTCTGTCCTGCCAGCAGGCCTGCTCTACCTCCGGTGGGGCCTGGGACACTCGATTCTGTAGCCACAGGTACAGCGACACTAAGTGCAGACGGCTCAGAGATAAATTAGACGCTTCTGGGTCTTTTTTTGTGTAGTGTTTTTCACAAAAAGTTTTAAAGAAACATGGCACCAACAATTCCTATAGATCTCAGCGTTCCCTGCTCGGAGCACCAGTTGGGTGGAACTTAGTGCCACAGGAGAATTTGGTCCTTGTCGATCAGAGAAGAGCATTTCTTAAATTAACTTTCTTAAACTTCCCTCTACCCGCTGTTCTCTGTGGCAAAGCCCCCCCATCTGGCACCTAGAAATTCAATTATAGTCGGAGAGTTTGTGCGCGAAACCAAACTGAAAAACACGACGTGCACGGCGTTGACTTCACCTTGGTTTGCTTTGAAGCAACAACTGTGTGCTGATGACTTAAGAACATTGCTGTTAGCAGATCAGACTGCAATTCTTCTAGTTATTTTGGTCCGCTGGTCTAATCCTTTCTTATCGTAGCTGTTTCAAGATCCTCGCTTCAAACTCACATCACCGTTATTATTCTTCCAGTACTATGATATTGTAAAGTGGAGGAATGCTGCAATGTCTTTCCGTCCTTGAGGAACAACACTGCATCACTTCCTGCTCCCTCTGAATAACATCTGCTAAATTCTTTTAACTGATAAAACGTGTTGCGTCTGTGCCTCCTCTAGTCTCGCTGCCTATTTAAGTTAGAAATTCAATTTCCTCAAGTGATTCTCAAGAGCCAAATTCAGGTCACTCAGTCAAGGTGAGACACTTCACTCCTCTGTGCCGGGATCTTATCAGAAATTAACACCGTTATCTCTGTGCTCCGAAGAGAAAAGATGACAGCTTTCCTGTGTTTATGAAAAGCGAAGAAATTTTTTTAGCTGTTAATATTTAAAAATGTGAAGGTTTGGCGATTTCAAATCCAGATGTTTTCCGTGTTCTCCCAGATGCCAGGAGGAGTTCCAGTTGCGCTCCAGCCAAACATACATGCGCTCGCGGGTGCTGGAGGTGGAGCAGGGCGTCTGTCAGCTGTGCGGCCTCCACGCCCACGACCTGTTCCTGAAGGTCCGTGACGCTCCGCCCCCCCAGCGCAAGGAGATGCTGGAGAACACTTGGCTCGCCCAGCTGTCACTCAAACAGGTCGGACACCAGCTCAAGCTCGAATGCCGTACTAGGGCTGATGGGAAATGGTGTTTCTTAAAGGCTGCTAAACAACCTTATGATTGTTTAATCCAGAAAATATCATCCTTATTTTCTGTCGTCAATATTTAAGTTTAAGTTTTTATATATAGAGATTTTATATATATAAACTTATAGTAGGTCCCTTAAAAATCTCTTAGGTCATTTTAGGTTGGACACTGTTGGAGGCATAAGGATTTGAAATGATCCACCATCTCACTAGAAGCTAAATACAAGTTTGGGGAAGCAGAACTTTACTTTCTCTCTCTCATTAATCACCGACCCCTCAGATTCACCCCGAGACTCTGAAAAGGTTCGAACCCACAGGTTGATAACCACAGGACATGAACCAGCTAACTTTGCAGAGTAGTTAAAAATAGCTCAACCACCTACAACAGTGCGGTCCTCCTCTCACATTGGTATTAACAGATAATAATGATTGTGTAACCACTTTATTGGATTTACTTCACAATACACACATCTTGAGTCTCCTGGTGCGAGAGCGAAATAACTGACAGGGAAAGACATTTTTTTGCCTTTGTGTTTGTGTAAGTGCAAAAAAAAAAAAAGAAGTGCCCTCTACTCTTCATCCCACCCACTCACACACATACACACACATATACACACACATAACACACACACACACACACGTTGATCTGAACTCCAAGGGGCCAGCTCCCAGTAAATGGATTGCTGGGCCCATTGATTTTTTTTCTCCCAGTGCCAGGCCTCGACCAGTAAGCCTGTTTGATTTGGTTGGCTGTTATCCTGCAAAGCCACCCCCCTCCCTACACACACACAGACACACACACATTCACACACATTCTCCTTCCCAGTGCCGGCGGCAGCAGCATCAGCACCAATCGATGCACCGAGCTTTAGAGGAAACAAACTCAGCCACATGATAAGATGCCGCAGCGGTGGAGAAGCCTCAAGATTATGGGCTCATTCTTTGGTTCAAACCAGGGGTTTTGGTGTGTGTGTGTGTGTGTCTGTGTGTGTGTTACAGCCTTTAGATGCCCATAAGCATAATTCTGGGGTAAGTCTGTAGTGGTGGTGAAGCAAGGTGCTTGGTTTTGGCAGAAAAGCAGGTTCATTTGACTGAAATGTGTGTGTTTGTGTGTGTGTGTGTGTGTACATGACCTCTGCCCCTGCGAGCACGCCTGGTCTTTAAGTCTTCTGGGATCAATTCCAGCTCGCTGCCTTAATGTCGGCAGAGTAGCACTCAAAGCAGGAAAATTGATTTCAGGCCCTGAACTCTTCCCATCAGACTTCTTTGTCTCTGTTTTTTAATTCTCTCATTCATCCTCCGCTCCTCTACTTCTGTGTTCTCTCCTTGTAGTCTGCATCCCTGTTTCTATTTCTGTCTTCACCTCTTTTTTCTTTTAATAGATCTATAAAATATAAGATTACATGAAGGACAACCTGTGGAAACCTTCAGTTGTCATCGAAACTCAAAATGTGTTTAGTTTGTCCAGTCTGGGCTACTGTAAAAAACATGGCGGCCTCCGTAGAGAGGACCCGCTCCAGATGTGTATATAAAGTATTTAAATATAAAGGAACCATTCTAGGGTACATTTTTTACAATTTTGATGAAACACATCACTAGGATTATTTTATATTCATTTTCTACCAGTAGATCTTACACACTGGACGTTTAAAGCTCAAAATCCAACTCATTTCATGTAATTCAGCTGCATGAGTTGAGAAAATTCTCAGTTTTCTCTTAAAAAACTTTCAAATTCCACCTGGATTACTCCAAAAAGTCCTGCAATGTGTGTATCCCATTGTAGCTCGTTATTCCCTGTGGTTTATTTAACCCAATTTCTGTCTTTTGCCTGATCGGCTGATTTAAGTTTCCCTACAGCCGCCCATTAAGTAGGCCAGAAACATTTTTGGGGGAGATTTATATGCCCGTACCTGAGGCATCTGTCGGTGACGAATAATTGAAAGTCAAAGTTCACTGTCATTGATTTGGTGCAATTATTGTTTTCATCAAGCGGACTTATCCTGAAAATCTCACAGGCTTACATTAATCTCAGCATTTAAACCTTTATCGGGCGGCCGGCGTCTACTTGTTGTTTTCATCACTTCCTGTCGTGGATTTGTGTTTTTCAACAAATCAAATCCGATCAAGGAAGTAAAGTCTAGCATAGATGGATGATTTTGGCAGTTTGTGATCACGTCCCAGGGTGGACAGTGAACCGAGATGCTCACCCCTTCCCTCTCTGTGTGCTTCCAGCTGAATGAGATGATCCGCGCCCCGGTCGAAGGGGATTTCTGGCAGGTCGACCACATCCGGCCGGTCTACAGCGGAGGAGGACAGTGCTCGCTGGACAACCTGCAGACGCTGTGCACCGTCTGCCACAGATCTGTACGTGCGCACTCCACATCGCTGCACCAACAACAGCCTCAGCCGCCGCCTCCACAGCCAAAGGGCTTAAAGGGGCAAAAGCAATTTATCCAACATTTAAGGTGCACAGTGCACGGACCTCTCCTTTATCCACGTTCAAGTCTCATCACTCATGTTGAGGATCATGTGCGATGGCAGTAATGTGATACATGGTCAAACACATTGATCAAAAGTTACAACGTCCCTCACAAAGCGATATTTTCTCTATAATAACATCACATGATGTGGTTGTGTGACATGTTGATATATTGCATTTGTAGCAACGTGCTATATAACTGTCTCGGGAACATTTTTCCTTTTTTCAGCTCCTCCAGTCGATATTTCATAATCACAGACAATTCACTCTCAGAAAAAAAAAAAAAAGGAACTGATTTGAGAGCAGAGGTTTCAAAATAAAAGCGCAGCTTCCATTGTAACCTTAAATGTGCTTAACTTCCACGCTAGAAAGCCTTTTTGTCAGAGTGGGTGTCGGTTTGTAAGGAGCTGCTTTATTCGTTGACGTTTATAAAGTGATGTGGAGAACTGCGCGTTCTGATAAGGGGATCCTCTCGCTGTTTATGCCACCGCTCAGACACTTTAATCTAGAGATGCTCAATATATTGATCTCACTTTTCTCTTCTGCGCCGACTGCAGATTTAACCTCTTACATCATGTTCCATTTTTTCTCCACAGAGGACGGCTCAGCAAGCCAAAGAGCGCAGCAGGATAAGGAAGAGCGCGGCAGCCTCCAAGGTTGCATCAGACATCAGTAGGTTCTTCATCAGGAAATGAAATGACATGAAGGTTTAGAGAGGGTTGTGCGTGTGTCAAATTCCCGCCGACATGATTTCTGACGGTTTGGATGAAGATGCATCGTGGTTCTTCAAAGACAAAACTCAGCAGAGTATCAGAAATGCCAGGAAAAGGGCAGATGTTCTCTAAATCCCCCTCTCTGCCTGTGCCTCACTTTCCGATGATATCACCGCCGTCCTGTCGGACTCAGCTGCAGGGGGCTGCTGTAGCAATGAAGAATTAAAAAAAAACAAAATGGTGACAACAACTTCATGCAAATTCAGCCAACTCCAGCTCTCGTCCCCGAACCGTCAAGCGCGGTAGTTTTGATTTATGGCGGCCCCTTTTGCTCGAGGCTGAAATGGAGCAGGTTGTTTAGAAAGATGCTGCTATTTTAAGATTTCGCAAACTTGGTGAAAGGAAGCGGGTGAGAGATGAATTGGGGGCTTTGTGATTAAAGCTCTACGGCAGAAAACGCGACCGAGCGTCCTCATTGGCAACAAGTGGCGCCTTGTAAATCTTTTTTGGAGGACAGCTGAACGCTCCCCGAGTGAAATAAAAACCTATTTTCATCTTGTTTCATGTTGTCTCCTTCTGTTCTTCAGGAGCTTTAACCACAGCTCGGACTGTAAATACACCAGGACGCCGGTTGCTCTGACAGGCTAGCAAATCGCTTCATCGCCTCAAGTCAGGAACATTATTGTCCATGTCCACGCATCTACCTCCTCTTCAGCTGTGCTTGATGATCTGAACAGAGCTAAAGTCAGTCAAGAGGGCTATGTTTAGAGAGACGGAGAGCAGAGTTACTATGGAAACAAGGCTTCAGGTTCAGCACTGTCGGGAATATTGAATCTGTTCTTGGGAGAGTTATACAATGAGCCAGACAGACATCAGAAACTCCAATCAATATCAGCAGGCTCCTGCGAAAATGAGGCCGTCACATTCCTCCGCAGCAGAATTTGACTTTCCCCTCTCGGCGTCGAGGCTCCGTCGTCCATGTCGCGGATGTTGTCATGTCACGATTTGTCTGTCTTGCTTGCCGTGTCAAAACGGTGAACTCAGCAAATCCCGCCATTGCGGGGAAGTTAAAAAAAAAAACAATAATTCTGGCAGGACCCAACTCCTCTCAGCCTATCAGAGCGCTGGGTTGAAACCACAGCTTCAAACTTTCTCAGAGCCCGTGTGGGTGCACGTGTGGGTGTATGTGTATTTCCCCTACGGCTGCTCCAGGTCTCCACTTAATAAGACCGTTGTTCCTCTCCTGTCCAAACCGACAAGCTTTGTGAGTAATGAACATCTCCCAGGCAGCCTTCCAACAACAGCAGGTTTCAGTGTCAGTCCCTGTCAGCAGCCAATGACTCTGATCGGCTGTTTTATTACACCCAAAAGGTGTGTGTGCATGTGCGGGAGACACAAAGTGAGCGGAGAAGGAAAGTCGGGAGAAAGTGTAGCCGAGTGTGTTTCCCTGCATTACACAAATAAGGCGTGTGTGTGTTTGGCTGAGGAAAAGTGTATTGAAAGAGGGACTGTTTGTCAGCCTCAGCCATAATGAGGCAGCGCCCCAGATGAAGACGTCTCATGTTCTTCCCAGAGGGTCTGCTGGGTAAAGAGCAGCGCCGCAGCCGTGTGACACTGTTTTCGTTGGACAACCTATCGGCCCAGACGAAAAACATTACCCCCGCAGGTGATGACAGTAATAAAGATGGACTCAAACACCGACGGACGGTTGCAGAGGTGCGTGTGTTTGCCCTCCGTCTACTCCGCTCCCCCCCTTCCGTTTTTAAAGTCAGCATCAGAGCGGAAACCCAACTCACTTTTTCCATCAAGTGCAATCAACGTCTTTGCCTCCGTGCCACTGCGGCAGAGACATTTCAACAGGTTACATAGCAACGCAGCATGAGGTGCGCGTCACGCGGCCCAAATTAGCTGGGCAAATATGTAGCGGAAATAATAACATATAGTTAGAAAATCACAGTGTAGGCACAGAAGAAAAGGAGGAGAAAGAAAAGAATGAAGGTCCAAGCAAAAAGAATTCACTAACAACACCACAGCAGTGAAGACAGATGAATACACCAGAAATTAATCTGGGAGACTCCAGTCCTGTGAACCCGGGAGCACTTACATAATTTGTCTATTATTTATATGAAGTATTATTGCACCAATATGTTATAACTCCAACGATAAAGATTGAGGTTTGATTTGATCATTCAATCATATTTAATAGATTTTATTTTAGATCCCTCTCGTAACTTGACACCATCCACATATTTGACTTCACCCAGAAATACGGCAGCTAACCGAAGATTACGCTGCTTTAACGGCTGCTTCACTACTATTTAATAACGCAGAATATATGAATATTTTTCTTAAGACCATTTAAAAACGCAGTGAGACGCAGTAGGGGCTACTTTAGCTTCCGTAATGTGACATGTCAGATGCAAGTTGGTGCAATTTTCCACATTTTGTGTCACACACTTCAAATACAAATACACAAGTGAGCAAGGAAACAACATGTTTAAGTAAGATTTACTAAAAACAACAGTGCCCAGCATTTTTAAAAATGAAGTATTACATTAATGACAGGTTAAGGAAGTCTTATTGAGAGATAGATCAACGCATTGTTGGTTCATTTTATCCCAAATGTCCCAAAAAAAAGAAGAAAGAAATTGAAGAGCGATGCAATACCTTGAGATGCCATCATCCGTTACACCCCACGTTCCTCTATGTGGGTCAGAGGACCTCCTGGGGCCTCGTCCGGGCTCATGGGGGTCCACAGCAAATTGAGAAATAGATTAATATCACTATAACTCAATTCCATTAGAATTTCCCCAATTAAGGATTTTTATATAACGTGGAAGAATAATTATTGTCATTGTAGGTTTCATTTTCAGTATTCCCCCCCCCCCCCGCCCCTTAAAAGGTTGAGCTGACAAAATGTGTCTTTTTAGGTGTCTGTGACATGAGAATGTGCAGAAGTGCTGCTCCAACCAGACAACAATTGACAGGATACTATACAAATCATTCATAATTCAATCATGATTTGCATTCAGACGGCACGGCGTTATATTTTGGCGCCATTCCAGTGGTTATTCCATTTCAACCTCGCCTGCCCCCATAATCTACTTTGGCCTTTTCAGCTGAAGGAAGCGCTTCTACAAACCCAATCTTGTGTGACAGGTGTGATGGAGAAGGGCCAATAAAAGCCTGCACAGCGCACCGCATGCGGCCGTCGGCTCTCCACTCCATGGCTGGATCCTGCTGTGGTTTGATTCCTGGCTGCCACACTCTCCGCTGCGTTCCCTCTGTGTCTGTGACCCTCCCTGCCCTTCAGCAAGGAAGAGGAAATAGACACGAGGGAGGCCATACCCTCCCCACTCTCCTTCAGGCATGAAAAACGGGAACGGCACCGTCTCCGTCTTGCACAAGCACCTCTGATATTCTGTCATTTGATGGAATGTGAACTGCGAAACCTCATTATAGGAAAGGAACGGACCTCCCGTCAGACCTCTGCGGTGCAGTGTCACAACATCAAGAAGGCTTGTGTTCTAAGAGGCTGGATCCATATCGTCTAATTGAACTGCGGAGTTAACATTTAGGAAGCAACTCTTGGCTTTAAACAGCCACAGTTGATGAGCGGCTTTTGTCTTTATTGTCATTTTATCTCTGGGGATGCTGATGAGATGATTAATCATTTCCTGCTGCAGCCTCACGCTCGCACGAGGCTGGCACCGCTCGAGCCGCAGAGCGCGACGCCTTAGGTGGAGGAAAATGGTATTATGGCCCAGGTAATTGGTGGAGGACCATCACTCATAAGCGATCTAATTAATCTCATTAAAACAGCCTCTCTGGTTGATCTTTCTCGAGGAGCGCGGCAACAAAAGGAATTTACAACGAGGTCCCAGGAGAAACTGCAGCTGAGGCACGTAACACAGAAATCGATGCGGTTCCATACAAACCGTGGCTGGCTATTTTTCTAATGTCATTCACAGTAGTCGGGGACGTGCGGCGGTAAAAGGATGCTTTCTCATGGCTCAGCTGGGGCTGGCTTTTGTCAAGTCCAAATTCTATTTATTCAAGATGGCTCCCCGGTTGTCTCCCAGGATGCGTGGCATGCTGCGGATTAAGACCAAAAACGCAATCAATTCACCCAGCAGGAGATCAGGAGAAATAACAGATAACGTTCTTAGCATAATTCATACAGTCCCCAATCTGGGCTAGGATTAATGTATGTCTTCGCGGCAGCTCGCGCTCATTTGTATGGCGGAGCTCGTGTGGGGCTAAATTGGCACTTCATGTGGCCCATTACAATCAGGCTTTGTTTGGAAAGGCCCCTGTGAGGGCTGGATCTGACCACATCGTTTTACAAGGGATGTGTACCTAATGCAATTAAGGACTGATGTGATCTCATCTGCATTTTATTATCATTAGGATCTTCTATTGCGCTTTGCAACAGGCTGTGTCAGCATGTTAATCTGTGCAGAAACAAAGGACCGGTGAGTATTTAATGACACAGACATAAAAACACAAATGTTTGCAGCGTTAACCAAACATACATGATTTAAATGTTGCCGTCGCGTGCACATGCCGCGCAGCACTTGACATCAGGGGAGAAAAAAGCCACAGTAGGCTGCAGTCTTGCCATTGTCCCCCTTCATTTACGCGGTGTTCAGATGATTGAGGTTAAAAATGGAAAGCCGAACAAGACGCCCTCCGACAACTTCTCTTTTCATGAGCTTTAAAAGACATCTTTTCATCTCCTTTCTCATTTTGTGGCCATTGATCAGCCATCTTTCATAGATTGCTTCCAGACATCTATTCAGCTGCTCCGCCGCTGCTCAGCATGCCTCCATTTCATAGGTCTTAATGGCAAGGTCTGGCTTTTGTGCTTGGATTAAAACCTGACTCGCAATCACATTAATCACCAATAAATTCACAGGAAATTGTTGACTTTGTTGGAAAAGTTCCGCAGCGTGTGCCTGATGCAAAACAAGGCAGGTTTTTTTTTTATATTTGGGGGCAAAACAGCGACTCTCTTGCCTCATCCAGAAAAATTAGGATTTTTTTTTGTATCCCCCTTCAGCACCGGAGCCAGAAAAAGGTCATGTCAGTCTTGTGACAAGAGTGACAGGTCTAGGGCATCATTACTGTGACTTGGAAGGTCTGTGTAAGCACCTTTGGTCACCTCAGGAGAATAGAACCCCACCACGCTGCCGCCGGCCTAATGAGCACGGTCAGCCCTGCATCTAATGAGGAGAGGGAGATTGCGACAGTCTTCCATCAGCTCTCTGCTCCCGCGGCACAACATCCCATAATGCCTTGAACACGCTGCGTGAGCGAGCGAACAGCGGCGGATATCCTGTCACACATCAATGGCAGCGGCTCGAAGGAATCTGCCAAAATGTCTTTCGGCGCAGGTTCAGAGCTGTAGAAGGAAAAATGTGACCATGCTCCTTTTAGGTTGACTTGATGTTTATCCACATTTCTACACATGTCAACAAGCTCCTGTGACGGCACGTCTGCAAAATCAAGGCACTTTTCTGTCATTGCGGGGAAAATATCCGCAGCCTCGCCTCCATGTGATGGTTTCTTTTAAGTTGGCAGGACTTGTTACCTTGTTCTCTACTGAAGAAGTTCCCAGTCCAACAGTTCTTTCAACTCTTAGAAATCTCCCCCACTCCTGATGACTCACTTTCGGGTTGTGTTCTCCGGGCTCTTTGAATTCCATATTAGAGTGCGTGTGTCGTGCTTTTTGAGACGCCGGAAAGGGACTTGGACCCGTCCGGCAGCTGAGAAACGACTCGCCTCCTCACACATGCTGCAAATCATCCTGCATCTAAAAGCAGAGCTGCAGGTTCGCTGCAGAAGTAGCTGCTATGTCCACCTTTTGAAAGGTTATGTGTTCACGAGGGTGTCTTAAAACTGTGAACATCTTTCGGTGGACAGATTGGCTTTGGACTCGGCAACAATTGATTTCGCTTTTGGTTCTGCTCCAGATCTGGGATTTCTGCCACTAGATGATTATCACCTTGTAGCCATAATTATAAAAAACTAGCGAGTTGATTCCAAAACTTGTGGGATAAGTTTGCAGAGGCCAAGGTTTTAACTCGAGAGCGAAGTGTTAGGAAGAATTTCTTTTGGGTGTAAGTTGGAAAGTTGTTGAGCGTCGGCGGAGGTTTTTCAGGCGCCTTGTAGTTTGCGAATGAGACCAATCAAATCGGGGGGGAAAAGGAAGAAGTCGCCCTTTTATTCACAGCAAACACAATTATTCACATTCGGTATAATTATAACGGTATTTAATTTATCAGCCGAGGCTTTTTAAAGCTCTGACGCACATTGTGGTGATGTCCTCCCTCCTTCGTACGATATCATCATCAGCAAATATTTAAAAAACGCTGAAGAGCAGGGTTAATAAGGAATGTGCCTTCAGTCAATTTGATATTATGAATTAACAATAATTAAAAAAGTACGAGTGCTACAAAGGAAAATGTGAAGCCAATCTGTCACAAGCCTTTCATCATACATGCAAATCTCCTGCTGATGCAAACCCACTTCCACCTGTGACCATGTGCATTGAAAGTTATTGATAAGTACTTTCACAATTGGCTGTTTGAGTGGGTTGCATTTGGCCACTCAACCATGAACATCTTCACGCCCACGCCACAGGTTTTTTTTTTCTTCCTTTTTTTCATATTCAGTTATGCCAGTTTCTCAATTACTGTGTGCGTGGGCTGGTGGAAGAAAAAAAAAAAAACGGGGGGGGGGGGGGGGGGGGGGGTGGAAGTTGGCAATAGCAACATCCACCATCAGCCCACACAGAATTATTCTATGTGATGATATAAATCTTGTTTAATTATGTGATAGTCGGCAGGTTCGCCAGCCGTGATGAAAGGAGCGAGGTGTTTCTGAAATACCTGGAGAAGCTTGTCAGGAGTGCGAGCGCTTCTCCTCCGAGTATAAACCAACCCGCTGTTTGTATCACATCAGTTTCCTGTTTTTAAGGTTGTTCAGAACACGTGATTGTTCCCAGATTCGTGTCAGGAGGTGTGTGAGACAACAAAGGTGCTGGGCTGCATCTTGTCACCAGACCAATGACTGGTCAGTTGTGACTGGGAGGAAGCTGTTGTGATCAGACTGGTTTTTGTGTGTGAAGAGGAAAAGGAACAAGTCTCTGTGTCTCTGTCTCTGGAGAGATTCTCTAGAAGGACAACGTCAATAATTCACCACTCGCCTGTATCTGTAGAATTCAGTATATTTAAAATACATGATGTCACCTTTCAACACTCACCTCAAGTTAAATGAGGCAAAGATCTTTATTGATTCATTGTAGGAGGCTTCTCTCCCCAGTCAATATATATATAATTATTAAAGTGTAAAGATATAGAAAAGAACAATCACGTAAAAAGAAACAATAAAAACTGTAGCGTATCTTCCACCAGGTGTCGTGTTAAGCCGTGTATTCCTTTTTGCGATGTCCTGCTAATTAACTATAAAACAAAAGCAGAACTACAGCCTCAACCGCAGTTTGTCTGTGACCACCGCTCTTTCTGTAATTTATCTCCTCTGATATGCAGGTATAGAAAGAAATTGCATTGGCAAACATCTTCCTTCAGACAAGCTCCTTTGTTCGAGGCTTAAGACGACTGTGACCTTGGCATCGTCCAAAAATATCAGGTTCAGAGCTGCGTTCTCCTCTTCTTGTGTTTCCGTCCTCCCACACACACTCATCACCTCTTTATCTCCCAAGATTTTTCTCCCTTCAGCCGTTTCTCAAACATATAAACACAAAATCCATGAAAGCATCAAGCAGGAAACAATTTTTGAAAGAGACTTCCATTCATGTCACTTCCTTGTTTAATTAGTCTTGCTCATGAGAGCTGCCCACACTTAAAGAACGACTGCACCGTCGACCATTTGATCCATGTCTCCGTTCACACTCGACTGCGGCGCATTTCTCTACATACTGTGCAGCATCATGGTTGTGTTCGGATGAAATTTTAATAATGTCTGCGGGGAGCTAAAGAGAAAAAGTGGCTGTATAGAGAGTGATGAAGACGATGCCAGCAGTAAATACAGCAATCAAACATATTCAGAGAAAAGGAGCAAATAAATAAAGGTACAGCATCGTTCTATAAGGGCACTGCATAAAGATGTTGTGCATAAATACACCCAGACACGCAAATATGCTCCACGAGCTCTTCATGTTGTCAGGCGTACTGTAACATATGTGCTGGAAGGAGTGAGCGAGTCTTTGTCGAGTTAATGAGAAGCTGATTGAAGAAAGAAAAGAGGAAGATAAGAGGACATGAAAAACACACTGGAGGAATTATCCTGCAGCAGGTGCATCTCCGACACACAAAGGATTAGCTTTGTCACAAGCACAAATGCAAAAAAGCTTAAATCACCACTAAGAAATGAGAAGGGGTGTAAGGTGGGAGTTGGTGTTTTAGAGGGTCCTCAAAAACCCCCACGCCAAGTTTGAGGTGGATCTGATGAGCGGTTGTTGAGCCGATCGAACGACACGCGGATATTTCTGGATTTATCCGTGGGATGTAAACGCTGTAATGCTCGACATTGTATTTACACACCATAGCTGAACAATGACAAAGATGTTAAATATAAAAAAAAGCAAACGCAGACACCTTCCGTGTTATGATCGTAGCTGCGTTTATTCCCACAGCAGGAATAGAAACATATAGATTTGAGTGTTTGTGTAATATATCTTATGAAACTGCAGTAGTTATAGAAGTGAGATACCATTACCGTCTCTCAAAACCACAGTCACTATTTTCATCTGCGCCGCTTCACCTTAAAATATCAATAAACCCTTGGCAGCACCCCCACTGCTTCGCCCTGCTGCTGCGAGCACAGGAAGAAGAGGAAAAAAAAACAGATTTCTATGCTCTGTCAACCCAGATCCAGCTTTGGAAAGCCTCAACACCTACCTTTCCAATTCAGCTTTCTCAATAACCAACTCGTCCTCCTCCTCACACTCCCACTCGGCCACATAATCCATAATGTTTTGTTTCGCGGTTACGCCGATGACACCCGGCTATATCTCCCACGGAAACCCGATGATCCAAATAGCACTTGTGTCGTGTTAAGCATCGGGCTTCTGAGGACTTTTAACAGCGCGGTTATTTTTACTAGCCTCCGCTAAAGCATTATTATGAGCAAACTAGGCAATTAATTTGGAGAATTAGGGTCAGCATGGCTTTAGAAAATCAGGTTAAGAAGGTTTAACACACATATCTTGTGCTCTGCAGATTTTTAAGAAGTGCATTCATGTGATTTTGTTTATTCTCCTTGCATTAAACATCAAAGCCCGTCTGCTTTGGACTTTATTTCAGCCTCTCGCAGATCGTTTTAAAGTGTGAAAGCTCTGACCTCAGAATATTTCTGCTCCGGACATTAGTTCTACCTGAGGCTGCTGCCACACAGAAGCCTCATGAAAACTCCTCCCCGACTCATTTCTCGCTTCTTAACTTTGGTAGCAAATCCAGGTTTACCTCCTTTTTTTTATATTGGTGATCAGTCACTGATTGTTACCGTGGAAACATAGTTCTGTGATTTTTAAAGGAAGCTAACCTTTTTATATTAAAAGCTTGCTACTGGAGGAGAGGAAGGGGAGATGTGTCGTCCATGTTTATATGCAGGCCCCCCGGTGGACACATTAGATTTCATTGTTGCTCTGTTTTGGTCTCCACCACCTCTTGAGGGATTTATCTGGCTCTCTAGTGGCAAGAAACTAGCTTGATACGATTAGTGTGAGTGATACAAATCATTAAATCTGCAGTGAAGCCAACAAAATTCGCTAAAAGACGCAAATACAATTATTGGGGTTCCTCACTTTGAGTAATCTAACACGACCTTTTGCTAAAGGTCAAGATATTTACAACTACATTAAGGGTCCGCTTCACATTGCTTTGCATAGATGATCCAAATTCTGGAATTTCTGGAAGATCTCCCACAAGCGTCCAGTTGAGTTGAGATTTGTAAGAGTGACGGTCACAGAGTGTGATTCATATCGTTTTCACATTCATTATAAACCCTTGAGTGAGGCCTTGAACCCTGTTTGGAAACATGTACACTCATGTAATTTAATTTAAATGTCTTTTCCTTTAAACAAAACAAAAATAACATGTAAGATTGTTGTTATTGACATTATTGTTAATCTTCTTTAGTTTTTCGAGGCGCTGCCGACAAAAAGCCATCGCGGAGAATAAACCGAACCATTAGGAGGAAAAATAATTATTAGGGTAGGTATTTTCTTGGTGTTGTGAATGCAGGGTCATTATGCTCTCCCTAATGAAACAAACCAGCAGAGAGCCTCCATCTCGGCTGTAGCCGTTATCATCGCTCTTCAGAGAATATAAAAAGGAAAACACTTCAGCAGCCGGCTAATTAAAACCAGAGAGGTCTGGATGAGGAGGCCAAACAACCTACACAGGTGGCAGGCACGTCACTGTGCGCGTGTGTGTGTGTGTGTGTGTGTGTGTGTGTGTGTGTGAGAGCTGCTGGAGCACATCATGTTTATGCATGTCTGTATGTGACTGTGTGAGTGTGGGTGTTTGAGGCAGCAGTTCATTCTTTTTTTTTTCTTTATCTGTGTGTGTCAGTGTGGTACATCTGTGAGTGTGAGTGAGACAGCAAAGGACGATGTTGAATGTGTTCATGTGTGTGTGTGTGTGTGTGTGTGTGTGTGTGTCAGAGGTGTATGATTGTTAGAGGTGCTTTCCATTCATTTTAATGGCTTCAGCCTCCACCGCTGTCGCTTCATTCTGCTGCCTCCACCGCTGACAGGAAGGACCCGGCAGCTTTCATCTGACAGGACCTTGCTCAAATAGGCCATTGGTGCACCATAATTAGTTCAAATGTTGAAGCTGGTGAAATATTGATGATTGGGGATGAGGAGGGAGGAAGACATTTCACATCAACTGTGTGTGTGTGTGTGTGTGTTTTTTTTTAGCCGTCTCTTTTTTAAAGGACAGCTGGTGCTCTGCGGTTCCCACCACAAACATGAATCTCTGGTGTTCAGGCCACGAGGGGATGCATTTGCATCGGGCGGAGAAATAAACTGGGGTAGTAAAAGGACTAATTTCAGAGGAAACTGTAAAATAATGTCTTGTTTTTCACGGAGAACAGCTGGCTACAGAGAACACCGCAGGTTCGTTTTTTTTAAACCATGTGAAAAACACATAACTTAGCACAGGTTGGAAACAAAAAGTGAACCGCACCACGAGGACAGAGGCTAATATATGCTCCTGCCAATCATTGGATATAATTGCGATACCATGGCATAATGGCAGCCAGGGCTCAGTCATTTCCCCCTCCGGCTGTATCTCAGGTACTTGGAGAGGTTTCCATCAGCTCCTGATTTTTCAAGAGAGACCTCTCAGACAGGAATGACAATGGACTTTCAGTGGTTTATAATTATGCCACTTTCCTGCAAAAAAATGTTGAGGGCATCATTTGCATTAAGACTCGTTCGGTAAAAGTGCACCACGCGCTGCCTCAGCAAAAAAAGGCCTTTTCGATCGAGGCCCCTGCAGAAAGTTCCACCACATTCCCTGGAACGTCTCTGAGCCTCGACCGTCAACCAACGATTACCTGAAGCTGTTAATTGGATGGATGGAGTCCAGAGTTTGTGACACTATGAGGCGACACATGTGAGTGTGGTTGTGCCCGTGGATCACAAAGTGGGCAGAGAACTACCTTGGATTCACCACATGAATCGCTATGTCCTCTCTTCAAGGTTATTCCACACTGTGTCTTGTTTGGGGTTGTTTTTCCTTTTTTTGGAGACTCCTGTAAAAAAAAAAAAGGGAAAATGATGCTGGATGAGATCTGTTCTGCTGGTGAGGCCAATTGTAATACTGCCATCTAGTGGGCATGAGGCGAAGAAGCAGCTGTGGATCGGGGACACATAAGGAGAAGCTGCAGTTTTGTGAATAATAGCTGATGTTGTTCTTGCCCCAAACAAAATCAATCAAACAAAGGCATCTTTTCTTTGGATTAAGTTTGCAACCAGTCATGTGGAGAAACATCATTCACTGGTTTCCTGCTGAAACATCATAATGGTGTGTGTGTGTGTGTCTGGGACACTCGCCCGCATGCAGCTATATATATATATATGTTTGTGTTATTAGAGTTGTAATTCGAGCTTGGATGGTGCTTTTCCTTTCAGATGGCTCTTAATTCTGGGATTTGTTGCTCACCAAAAGCCGCTCTCATATCTCTTCCTCTCTGCGGATTTTTTCCCCGAGCAGTAGGCTCCTCTTATTCTGCTTGAGAGGTTGCTGAAAATAAATCATCACCCTCCCACCAGTATGCGAGAATGTCCAGATGGTTGAATTTGCACCGACGTCCTCCTGCTGAATTTCCCCATTGTCTTCCACGCTAAAATTAGAAGGTAATACTTGGTGAAAACGCTGCGTCTGCTCTGAGGGTGCTAGTTAATTATCAGGAACTGGATTTATGTTCCACCCACAATTGAACACATCAACGGCGTGTTGTGTGCGAGAGTCAAAAGCTAAACCTTGAAAGCCCCTTGAGGTTTGTTGAAGGGACCAAATGGCAGGTTTCAATGTCACACGCCGTCTCTTTTCTGCAGGAGGAACAAAGGAAACAATGCCCTCAAGGTAACCCGGCGACTCACAGAAGATGATTACATTTTTCACCCACAGTTCCCACAGTGGTTGAGACACAAAATCCTGCTAAGAGGCAAAACACACAAGCCTGAAAACACTAATCTGCATATCCCGCTCATGCAGAAGCTCAGCATGCATTTCCAATCACGCCTTGTTGCTCCCATTTACATTACTAATTCAGAAGTACAGCAGCATTGCAGCACGCTGTTACAGCTCATCTACTTAATGCTGATAATGTGTCAATAACAGTCAATTAATCAATTTAATATATGTAAGCAGACAGACAACAGGAAACAACCATTATGTGCTTCACCTCGGTGAGAAGCAACCTCTTAAATTCAATGGGGATCAGATCCAGTGTTGAGGCTGGGATTAAACCACTTAATTTCTGCGTGCGCTGTGATTGCTGGGTTTGTAAAGGTGCTGCATTTAAGTGTTTTCTATTGTCGCCATAAGAAGATGGACGACACAGCTCCTCTTCCTCCCACTATCCAGAAATGGAACCGAAATATCTCGCACTGCCATTTGTAGCTGGAGTCTGCACGGTAACAGTCAGGGGATGGTGGACGTCCCATCCTGACTAGGGAGGAGGCAGGGTTTGTGACCCAGCCACCAGGGGGCGATCAAGACATTTTGGCTCAACAATATAAATGCTGCTTCAAAGGTTTGATCATTTCCAATGTTTCTTGATGAAAACCACAGTCTCCTGACCAGTTACAGGATTGATTGAAAATGGAGAAAGTAGTCCCCCCCCCCCAAAAAACTAATCTCAAGGTCTTCTCACTCGGTTATCTCTCAGGTCTGTGAGATAACAACCCCGCTGTCACCTGAGCAAACGCCAATTGCTTAGAAAGACCATGAGATGTGGTTGAAAAAGCTATTTAGCTATTAATTACTTTTCCAAAAGTGAGAATCTAGAAGTAATTCATCAAAATTGTTGGGTTTAACTTTGCCATCAGCCCATCAGTTCTGTTCTTGACCTTTGACACAGCAGTTGGACCAAAAGTTCACTTATACAGTAGCTTTGAACTGCAAATAACGACGTTAAACATCTGGGTGCACGTGATTGGCGTTTTCCACGACTTCAACACTTAAATCAAGTGAACAATAAGGAAGATGACGCTATTAGACCATCAATAGAAACTGTTAAAACCTAAAAGGTCGGATGTCTAAAAGAAACAAGAACAATAATTCAGGACTCACATCAGACACTGAAGCACAGAAAATCGCGCATGTGTAAAAATCACTTTTACACCTTTATTCGGGCTCCCAATACACAAATCCAGGATATGTTCGTCGGTACAGTCTGCTTGAGATCTCATGATACACTGAATGGAGGGTTTGGACTGATGCAAGGAACCAACAGCTTCTTTTAAATCTGAACTACAGTCCTATTTACACTATTTCATTTGAAGAGATCTTAAATTTTTTTTTGATAGTTCATAACATTTATCATACTGAATAGCGATTGACAAGGTACAATCACAAAGGCCTTTTTGCAATTTTAGCCGATATATTTTAAATGCACTTTCACAGCAGATGTAACGTAAACGTCGTGTGTCGCTCTATACCGAGTCTGCACATTAAGTTCAGGTGCGGCATCGCAGGTCCCCCGATACACGGCAAATGGAGTCGGCCTCACATTTGTGTTCGTAACTACTGATGCACTGTTTGAAAAGTAAGCAGACCATGTTCTCTTAAGACAGAAAGTTCTGCCGTCTTCGTCAGCAAAAGGACGAGGTGATACATCTCCACGGATACAGGTGATAAACCCAAACAGAGGAAGATTCGTTCTTATATCAAAAAAGTTCAAGACCTGAGATTTTTAGTGGAACACAATGTCTTAACATACAAAACAAAAAAAAAGAGAAAGAAAATCAACTGTAAACTGTCACAGTGGCTGCGAACACTAGCTATGTCTTCCCTTTTGTGACTGAAAACATGCACATTAAAATCATACGCTTGCATTAAAACAACGTTTCAAACTCAGCCGCATTCTTTAAACATCTCGTGGTTTTTCTGTTTTTGCAAGCTAGTAAGTACACAGCTCTATGCATATCATTTCATATTTGACAGCTTTAACACGAATCACCGATAATCAGTGTGGAGACACGACTGAGAGTGATGCACAATTCAAGATAACTTAAGACAAATAAAAATTTTAAAATTCTATTAAACATGGTAATACTTTAAATCGAGACAACACTGAGGACTCTCTGAGGGTTATAAGTTCACTCCTTGGGCACTTAGTAAAGAGTCCAGCATGTCAAAAGTGTCTTTGTAGTCAGTGTGTTGGCCGTTGGTGGTCATCATGCCGTTGGTTCCGTCATGGCCGTGGTGCTCCAGCATCCTGTGGCCGCCGTCGGCTGCGTAGTGGGCCGAGCTCAGGCCAGCTTTGGAGCTCCTGCTACTTTTGGACGAGTGGTGGTGGTTGCCGGCGTCGGAGTGAGGCCTCTTACGAGACGAGCTGGAGGTGCCGCCGTCGTTACAGTTGCTGCCGGGAGGTCGTAGAGACAAGGAGGCGGTGTCTAATGCCCCTCTGCCGTTCCCGGTGACGGAATAAGAGTGTCCATGTTTCAAGTGGCGGTGGCTGCTGTGTTCTTTGTGCTTGTCTTTCCCAGGCAGAGTCCCGCCCTGCTCGGCGCCCCCGTGGCGCTCTGATGAGACTTTGATTCTCATCTTGAGCTCCTCGCTCGTTGCAGAGCCGTTCTCAGCAAAAGAAGGAGTCAGCCGAGGTTTCTTAGAGCTGGGCTTGTCGCTCCTGCCCTCACCTGACTGGCGGGCCTGCTGTGAGCGTTTCTTGTGGTGGTGAGAGGACAGAGCTGGCGGAGGTGCATACATGTCTGCGCCCGGCTCATCCTTCCCGCCATTCTGCGTGGCCATTTCAGCCGCGTGTTTCTCTCTGTACTTTTCCAAAGTCAAGACTTTCTGCGAACGGGGACAAGCTGCGGCGTTCGCATCGAGCTGCTGCTGGTTTTTACTACTAGACCCGCCTGCAGATTTGTGTTCGTGTTTCACCAGTGTGAAGTCTGAGTGGGGAGGCTGGGAGAACTGGTCGTAGTTGCAGCTCTTTGACAGGTCGCTGAGCGGCTGGTAGTTGGCGTAAGGGGCTGCAATGGCGTTCAGGGAGGGCATTTCCATAGAGTCTGATGAAGACGTGGAGGGGAAGAAGGAGTTGGCGACACCAGAAAGGCCGTCTAGGGACGAACCCTGGAAGGCCACGTCCACTGCTGAGCCCTCCGTCTTTGGCTTCTTAGCTGCTTGAATAGCCTACAAAACAGAGAAGCACAGATCCACATTAGATATAGTAACACGTAATTTGTCCTCATCCTGGACCATTCACGCCGTACTGCCCTAATAAGTACCCTCCAGTTTCGTATCCTCTTCAGCCTGCTGGGCGTCTTCTCCAGGATCTGGAGAAACTCGTGTGTGAGCTCTGAAAGCAGTTGAAGACAGCCATGTCAGTGATCAGTGTTCTGTAACTAGGGCTCATTTTAACACAAGCTGTAGCTGAATTCAGGGGCCGCCTCCTTCAGTGGCGCAGCCGGTTCGAAGGCTTCTGCAAATGTGGTCGTCAAATATGTGTTTTCATCACCAAGCAACAGAGGTGGATTCCTCTCAGGCCCACCAACCCAAGATTCTTTACGCCTCTATGACAAACTATTTTCAAAGAGATAATGGCAGCAAGCAGCAATACGTCTGATGCTTACACTTCTAAACTCAACCAAAAAGCTAATGTTGAAAACTAAGGGACATTCAAACTTCCTCATCCTGTCCAGCTGCAGCTGTGTTACTCTGCGACAGCGATGATGACTCGACAAATTGGTGACGCACATCGTTTGAAATCCTCCATAGACCAGATTAATTTGATTCGGCCTTTGCAGCACACAAAGGAGGCAGACTGCAGGGGTCCCCCCCCCGAAGATGCTCTTACGATAATGTATTTACGAGGCAGAAAGGGGTTTTGTTAAGTCACAGTGACCTTGACCTCCAAAATCTAACCAGTTTATCCTCGAATCCAACCGAACGTTTTTACAAATGAAGAAATTCCCTCAAAGCGTTGCTGAGATTGTGTGTTCACAAGAAAGGGACAGATTGATGCACAACTCAAAAACATCCATGGAGGCGTAAAAAGAACAGAATAGAGGATAGAAGCTCTTACCGTCCAGCAGCTGTAATGTTACGGTGCGGTCCACATACTCCCACCAGTGTTTTCCATCTGTGGACACGGGGATCTCCCAGTTGGACCACTTGCAGGCCAGGTGGATGCAGACACACGCCACGACCGTGGGTCTGTACTGCAGGCAGAAGGTGGTGAGGTGCAAACTGCAGGAAGAGACAAGAAACACCGGAGGTAAAAAAAAAAAAACGGTCAGCTGTTTGCAGAGCTTTTGTACGAACACACACACACACACACACACCGAACAGCCACAACCTTAAATCCACTCACGAGTGAAATGAATAACATTGATTATCTTGATACAATGGCGCCAGACGGGGTGGATTACGCTAAGTAACAAGTGAACAGTTGGTTCTTGAAGTTTGAAACATGAGAAATGGAATAAGGGACTTATTATATTATATAATCTACAAAACAGCGGCCATGTGGGGTCAGTACCGACTATCGCCCAGGACAACCAGTGAACCGGTAAAAGACTTAAGACCCGCTGATGCACACAATATCAGGCAGGTGGTTTTAATGTGGTGGCCGACGGTCTGTATTACACATTAAGAGCATTTGAACATTCAAGTGAACAGGAGCTGAAAGCAAACTCCAATATTATTTCCAAGGATTCGAAGTTGAAAACACAATGTTCCATGAGCAAGATGTTATTCATCATCAGCTCTGCTCTGATGACACGTTGTTGGCAGCTGGATTCATGTTTCCTAATACTTTTGAATGTCTGACACTGATACATTTGTTCTGTTGTTGCCTGCTGACGTCCAACAGCAGAAACTGAAGCTACATGGAGCAAATCTCTTTTTACTATTTGGTTTTTGTGGAACCCTATTTTGAGGGAATTCATTATTCTAACGATCGTATTTCATGTTTATGCATCGGGCTCAATAAACCTAACAAGACGGTTTTCTTTCTGAAATTCTAAAACATTCAGTTTGCAGTAGTTTGGTATTTCACTGTTTTTGGGTGAAAAATATACACAAATTTTAAAAGAACTTTAAACTATACTTACCAAAACACTCTATAAGTTTAAGAATCTTTAGATGCAATCTATATTCAGGCTACCATTTCAGTGTTTTTTAGACATATGCACTCCGTACCCAACAACCTTGAGAGGTAAACAGCACCACTACACTCCACATAGTGCATTCAACCCCTATGTGCCAACACAGAGCCCTTGTACAATACACCGCACACAGCAGCCTGGCTGGTACTTCCCCACTCTGGGGGTTCCCAGGATCCAGACGCAAACAGGGCGTTGGACACAGGAAGGGGGACCCTGCAGGACAGGAAGCTATAGTGTGCCATTACAGTGCAAGAATGGGAACAGGATAATAACCTGTTGGTAGCCATAAAATAGGAAGTCTGTGCCAAGTCCTTGCTTGCTGTAAAAGAAGAAGAAAAGTGGGTATTAGAGCAGAATTCATTTTACCCATTACTGTTTATGAAAAACTAAATAAGGCAGTAAGCTAGTGTAGAGATATAGATGAAAAGCTTGGTTCTAAGGTGGGATCTGCACTAACATGGTGGCATGAAATTTAGCATTAAAAAACAACACCAAACAACATAGACTCACTGAGTAGTCATAGAAAAAATGGTTCTTAAAATGATTTCAAGTAAGAAAAGCAGAGAACAGAAGGTCATACCTCGCACTAGCTCGCAACACCTCACAACATCTGTGTGTGGATGATCAACTGTTATTTCAAACCCTGCGATGAGAAGGTTGAATGAGAAGCAGCATAAATTTGGGAAAAACAGCAGAATTCTGAGTCATACACTGTCTGACGCCCTGAAGCTTCGACTGGACTCACCCAGTGTTTGCAGCAGTATTGTTTCCAGTGCTGCAAGCTCTTGTGCCTGCTGCAGGAATGCCTGAAAAAGATAAATCAATGAGGAATTTGAAACCTGCTTCCCAACAGCTGGAAACGAGCAAATCAAAATCAAATCAGTATTCCTGCAAAATAAGGAACCGCACTGTGGGAAATGATCATTTCAAGGTGGTAGTCTTCGGCCTTAAAGGTAAACTGCGAGGACCAAATCAAGCGTTACTGGAATAATAAGTACCCACACAATTTAGGGCTGCAACTTATCACCATTTCAACTGTTACACTATACTTCAATTGCGTGATTATCTGGTGTCTAACACGTCAAATTGTGGGGAAACGTACAACGGTTGACTCAAGCCAAAGGAGATATCTTCAAACGGTTCAACCAGCTCAAAAGCCATCAGCACACAAAGTCAAATCCTCCAATGGGAAAGTAATAAACGATTATGTGTTTATCAAAATCATTGCCCTGTCAAACCAATAACTGCTCCACTGACGATTTAAGATATTGTTGTAATTGCAGATGAGCAAAAACGTCCGCATCTTAAGCTGCCGTCAAACAGGCACTGATCTCTGGACAATTTCCAGAGTGTCCCCTGCCGACCCCTGATTAAAATGTCAGGTAGCCCACCAGAGAAAAATACAAATATCTAGACGCACATGTAGAAGACGCTGATTAAGATATCACTTAGAAAAGACAAGAGATTTTTGTGACAGGAGCTGACGCTGTTGTTAATGTGCTGTAAACAAAAACACGTCATTCCCGCAGCAGTTTATAGATTACACCCTTCCTTCTGCACGCTCTACCCCGGCGTCACCCTTCGCCTGAATGTTCCCAGCATTTGTTTCTGTTGTTGGGAAAACTCCTGACCAAGTCAACCTCCTGCGGCATTCTTCACATGTGCAAAGGAAAGCCTGGAAACTGTCCAGACCAGTTTCTCCGTTTGTTTTCCAGAGTTGGTGCCTGAGAGCGGCTTCAGTCCGACTTTACTCACATTGCTCTTGGAGTCTGGGGCAGGCTCTTGGGGGTTAATGCAGGCATGGGCCATTTTAATGACAAGCTCCAGCTTCCTGGGCTGCTCTTCAACTTTAGTTGCCAGGAACAACGTGGTCTGCGAGATGATCTATTAAAAAACAAACCCAAGAGTTTTCACAAATGCTTTCCCCAGCAGTGGTTGCGGTCTCGGGCCCGAAACTGCTGTGATACTTACATTGCGATGGAATTTGGCGAAGGAGTGGATCATATAAAACTTGTGCATATATACTATAGCAGTGTTGATGGTTAGTTGAGAGCTGGGTTTCACAGTTAAGGCACAAAACAAAATCCCATGGAATCATTTTCAGTGAGGGGGCTAGAAAACATGGCACGTTAGCATCAAGCTAGCTTTGAGTGGACGGCTAGCAAAACGTGTACCCCTGTAAGTGAACACCGGGCGCAGGGTCGAGACAGTAGCTTCACCTTGGCCAACGCTGCACGACTCACTATTAAAAACAGTGTGAGGGTCGAACAACACGAACAACGTGTATCGATTATCCACGATCACTGATTTTATAATGACACACTGCTAACAATGGAATCTGCAGAGACTAAACAATAGCTACCAGAAGCCAAGCTAGCAGCCAGGCCTCGGTTCCTTTAGCGGGTTATAGATGAAGTATTACCAGGGGCTGGTTGTTAGTCCTGTTAACCAGGTGACAACAACACGTTTAAATGTGTTATAAAGCCTAAACGATTAAATAAAACAAGCCCTGTTGTTCCACCATTCCGGGAGCTAAAGCTAACGTTTAGCTAACCAATCTGAAACTTAACCCCCATTGGCTGCGACCCGTCGAGCGGTGTAGTAACCAATGTGTATCGCAGTGATAGTGTTAACGTTCAGCTCATAACGTGTATCGATTATCTGTGATCGCTGACATTACAACAGACACACTGCTAACAATAGAAGCTGCAGTCTTGAAGGGGCTACACAATAGCTAGCAGGTAGCTAAGCTAGCAGACAGGCCCGAGCGACCTTAGCAGGTAATAACATGTCGTGTTGACACATGTGGATGATCCATCTTGTCTGAGAGGATGTGCACGTGATGAAGAAACGTTTTAAACGTTCAGAGACAAACTGAAATACAACGAGCCGAGCCGTGCCGTTCCGGCCCCCGGCCCCCCCTGTGAGCTAATGCTAACGCCGGGCTAACCCCGCTAGCCTCCACGTTTCAGAGAGGATACACGTTGAGTTTCTGGCCGATGTCCTGGATCAGGTTGGCGGCTTGCTGGCGGTACGAGAGCTCTCGGTCCGCCTCGATCCCGCAGCGGCGAGACGGCGTGTTTTCCAGCTGCTCCCGGGTGAAGAGCCATTTCGTGGAGGGTCCCCGGTGCACCGCCATTACGCTCCCCCCAGCCAGGCCGGATGCCGCCAGCGTCTGGAGGGCGCTCAACAGCGCCGCCAGCGGCCGGTGGTGCGAACAGCTATTTCCAATTAAAAGCAAATTCAAGATTTTTATAAATACACAAAGCGGTAATATTCAAAATAAATAAACAAAGTACTCAATAATTGCTTTATAGATAAATAGATGCAGAAATAAACAAGTGAATAGACAATTGATTGACAAATAACTGCAGTTTGAGGGGGAAGGCTATTTATTTATTTATTTATCTTTCTATTTATTACATATTATTTTATTTTAATCGGACAAAGTTTGATTGTATATTATGATAGAAATATTAAAAATTAATACAGGATTGTAGATGTCAGATGTCCCGTGTTCTTTTCTATTGAGAGCTGTAATATACAGATTGGCCACTAAATGTCAGCATTGTACTTTGGGCCAGTCCTGTATTATCTGTCCTGTATTTGTGAGAGGTTACCTTTATCTAAAGTGTGGATATATTTTGCTGACTAATGCTGCTAAATGACAAATTCACAGTTTGAACATGTGTATTATATGCATGATGTGATGAGTAATTCGTATTTGATGCTAAATTAAGGCCCTTGATTAACTGGGTGGTCAGCTAACACTACAAGTCCACGTTTATTTTCACTATCTCAGGTTATTTTACATGTTTAACAGTAATATTGTCACTTTTTGAGAGTGATTTCAGAGGATTACTTGTTTTGTTGTGGAGCGTTTCCTCCAACACCATCAAGTGACGTGGTACTAATGCATTAACACTGAGTTTAAACTACAGTGAATGTACATGTTCAACACTTAAGCCAAATTTAGAGGCGTCACCCTTTAGTGCATGGATAAATATAGATATCAGTGTTGATCACAACATATTTTTAAATCTTGATATCATGTTTTGTCTGGATCACCAAAGACACAGAACCTCACACATCCTCCCACTCAATCACATTTGAATGATAGATCCTGTCAACATGGGGTTCATCCTCAGAGGAGTGTGACAGTGTGAGAAGTCAAGAAAGATGATGATGCAGCAGATGAGTTCAAGTCAACGAGGATCAACCACTGACTCACTCTAACTATTTCTCTCCACAGGTGGGGGACAGAAACGTCTTCCTGCACGTCCGCAGGCTCGATCCACATGTTTGCTGACAGATGTTTTCCTCGTGTGCAGCGCGTGCGGCTCCGCAGCTGTGCAGAGGTCTCGTGACCTCGGCGGGGATCAGTAATTAGAGTGCAGGTGTGTGTGTGTGTGTGTGTGTGTGTGTGTGTGTGTGTGTGTGTCACCACACTGTGAACTGTTGTTAATATGGACATGTGTGTTTTTCCTCTTCTGCTTCAGTCTATGCGCAACATCCTCTGTCAGGTCTGACAACACCTGCACACACTAGTTCCGGTTATTACTTTCAAAATAAACAGACAGTTTCTTCCACAGACATCTGAACTTCTAACTTGTTTAAGAAATATCCAGAACCTTCACTTAGGTTAGAAATAAACAAGCTTATATGTGAAATGAAGCAGTTATGAGTTCTGTATTCAATGTATTTGTAAAAAAGCAAAATAACAATTTTTGAAAGAGAAAACCACAATACATATAATTCATTATATTTAACGTAAAATACACAATAATAATCTAATTACACAAAATAAAGGCATTAGACGTGTTCTCATATACTTAAAAATTACAGAGAGAACAAAAGATACTAGACGGGGAGAGTATACAAAAGACAATAACATAAAAAGGGGGATTTGTACTATTACACAAAGATATTCAAATAAACTCCTTTTTGTTACAGGACCCAGAAATCAGATTTTTACATCTTTAATGAAAAGAAGAATTTGTTTTAACTAAATCGACATGTATGGATAAAAAACAATTTTTCTCCATCATCAGTGACAAAATCAATGGAAATGTAATTTGCTGTGTGGGGATTAGACGTTGTGTCTCACAGACTTTTATTCTGATGTGCACATCCTCTGATTTCCGCTCTCATTTCCCCTCACAGTGCGTAATTCGGTGGCACTGGACCCGCAGCCCCTGACAGGAGTCTCCCTCCCTCCCTCCCGTCCTCCCTCTCTGTCTCTGGGTGTCTCCCCCTGCACTTCTCGCTCAGGTGCGACATTCTTGCGGTGCCTCCCTGCCGAGAAGATGACGGACTCCGCGCCGCCCGACTCCACCGCCGTCCCGCACCCGGCTGTGGTTGTGGAGCCCGCGGCGGTGAACGGCCAGTGCGAGCAGGCGGACCCCCAGGAGCAGCAGCAGGAGCAGGAGCAGCAGCAGGAGCAGCAGGAGCAGCGGAGCGGCACAGAAAGTCAGGGAGAGGGTCTGAAGATGGACCAGGAGATGAAGATCACAGAGAGCATAGATGACAGAGGTAGGTGGAGCGGGGTCGAAGTTCCTCAGATGCCCAGAGCGCACAGTGCGCCCCGGTGCCATGGAGAGGGTCCTGATGTGCGTCCATCCAGATGTGCAGAAACATGTTCCTCCTATATCCCAAACTGGGAGAGAGGATGACGCTGTGTTGTTGTGGTCCACACGTTAAAGCAGAAGTTTGCATCCCTGCGTTCATGGCTGAACAAAACCCAGTGCTGTGATTAGGATTGATTTAATTCATTAGTGGTTTGCCTTTGGGAGGGAGTGAGTGGAAAGCCACAGGCGAGCGTTGTGTTCCACATCCAGAATATGACACAGAAAGAAGTGTGTGTCTGTGTGTGTGTAGTTCTCTGCCTCGACAACACAACCAGCCCATGTCACATTACACAGATCTGTATTTTAATACACAACTCAAATAATTTTAAGCCTCATGTGGAAAAAACTCAATTCACTTGTGTAAATCTTTAATGTCATATAGATAAATACATTTCATTATTATTGTAAAAACACAATGTGATTATTGTCATTCAAACCAATTCAATGGATGCTTACGCACAAATAAGCACAACTTCAAAAGTTAAAAGCAATAGTCGTATATATGTAAGTGTTAATCTAATGCAGGGAGTATGTTCACCAGTGTTTGGGAAAGAAGGTTTTAGCTAGATTTTTCTTTTATTTATATTTGTTTAGATATTTTTTACTCTGTATTGGTATCCGCCTTCAAAAATCCACATTGGGCTGGGCTGAGCTTCAAATGAGTGCTGTTGTAATGTGTTTGATGTGTAAATAGACAACTGCTTGATAACACTTTCACCATATCAGCTTTATGAGGGGATATGTCCTTGTTGTGCCAAAATAATCGGTTTACGTAGGCTTAAGTATCAAGAAGAAATATTGTCACGTATTTCCAAGTAATCCGCTGCTCTTTAAAGGTACATTATGCATTATTACGAGTTATTACTGGTGTTTATCAGTAGGTAACAGTTGTCCTGTGTTGTCGTGTGCAGGTCTTCTGGAGAGCAGCATGCGTCTGAAGCCTCATGAAGCACAGAGCTACCGTAAGAAAGCCCTGTGGGTGTCCTGGGTCTCCATCGCGGTCACCATTGTCCTCGCCATCGCTGCTTTCAGTGAGTAGCACCGTCACGTCTCATCTTTCTGGTGAATGTCACAGAGAGAAAGTGCTGCTTTTTACATTCCTGGTGGGGGTTCAACTAAATAAAGTACACAAACACAGTCCTAAGATAAACCGGCGCACGCTGTTTGGTGCTTCAGCTGAAGGACGGGTTTGTTAATTATTGTGACACCCTGTTGATCAACATGACATCCAGCAGCTGGAATAATCAGCAGCACTTAAGATGAAACCTGAAGGACGAGCAGTTGACACGGGAACACACTCCAGCACGCAGAGTCTCACACTTCACGCCGACGCCATGTTTCGTTCCCTTTAAACTTTTAGCCTCCCACTGTTCCCACTTCAAATGACCCGTCCAGTTCCTTCTTTCCTTTTCTCCCAACTATCACGGATGACGCCGCCCCTGAGTGCATGAGACTCATTCTCAGTTTCTTTGATTGTGTGGAACAGGCAAGAAAATCTCTCTTACCTCTCTTACATCATGTTTTCAGGTCCGCTCCGTTGTTGTGAACGTGATACCTCGAGAACTTGAGGGAACTTCTTCAAATTGTGTACAAATATTCACTAAGACTCACGGATTAATTGACTATTCATTAGAATTGTGAGGTCAAAGGTTAAAGGCTCACAGTTCACAGTGGCCTCTTCAACGTGATATTTCAAGTCTGCCTCCAGAGAATTTCTGCAAATTTTGCCCAGTTGTCACTTGGACTCAAAGATGAACTGATTAGATTTCAGTGGTCGAAGGTCAAAGGTCATGGTGACTTCACGCTAGTCTGGGAGAAAATTGTGGAATGAAGCTGCTCTGGTTGGCGCAGGGCGATGATTCTACTTTAGTCTCTGACATTAAATTCAAATGACATTAGACAGATTTGGAGAAATGTACAGATGAACTTGTGTCACAAAAACATATAGATTTAACAAGTTGTGCTTTAAATGAGAGTGTGTTGTGATGACTGGACTTTATGAGTCTGCTCTCAGAAATCAGTCACCATCTCATACTGCAACGTTAAACTGAAGCCTCTTCCTCCGCCTCTGCAGTAAATGCAAATTAGGACTTGACATATGCACAAGTAAGGAGGACAAGTTGTGCTGCAGTGTGGTTGATCACCTCATCGCTGGTTTACCGATGTGCAGGGACATCCTGTCTGCTCTTACTCACAAATGAAGAACTGCACTACTTTCAAATCACCTGCAGAAACGAGCAGAGGGTGAGAGCGAGGCAGCTGGGATGTGACCTGCAGCCCCACTGGGTCATTACTTTGTGTTTAGAACCTCTCGAGGAATAAGAGACCGATTTATCTGACTTATTGCTTTTACCTGAGTCAGAATTAGTGGAGTGACCCAGCAGGCGAACCAAGTGGAAGAACGGTGATACTTTTGTTTTGTAAATGTCAGCGTCTTCCTGTTCTCAGTCGATGTTGTTTCAAACATTAAACCCACTTCCTGTCTGATAAGGAAATGCTGGTAGAGCTGCAGAACACAACAGGCCTGTCCGACAACTTCTTTCTGCCCCTTGTATGTTGTGTGTTTCATATAATCCACAGTGAAAGAGGCTGATTCAGTGGAAATAAGAGAATCCTACACTGTTCTGCTGCAGATGCTACAAAGTTATGCTAAGTCAAATGGTCTGGGGGATGTTTTCGGGGATGACATCTCTCATCTGAGGGGTCGAGATTACTGAATAATGTTGTATTAGTTTAAAAAAGAAAGTATTTTTCAATGAAAGACTCAGAAAGGTGGACGGAGCTCTGCAGGGCGTCGGTGAAGTCCCCTCCACCTGCTGCTGCTCCCTGTCGTCTCTACGTGATGACAGGAGGATGGCCGCTGGGTAACATGTCCTGTAAAACATTAGCATTACTCAAACATGGAAAAAACCTGCTTCTACTTGAGCGTGGGTCTTTGTGTGTGTGAATTTTATTAAGGGCTGCCAGGTGCAGCTATCGTGTAGACGTCCTAGTTGACACGTTCATGGGAAACTTGACACACGTGAGCTGTTACTGTTCCACGCTCAGATGAGGCTGACGGATTTACGAGTGAATTCACATTCGCTTGTGCCGGATTATCCACAGAAAAATAGTAACATTGTAAATTAGAAGATTAACCACTTTAACAACAGTTACAAATAGGACTAAAATATGCACAGCTTCCTGACGGGAACCCGAAGAAGAGCAGTCAGTTCCTGTCTGAACCACAGACTGTTTATAAAGATGGAGAGCAGTCATCCATCTTCAGAACGATCAGAATCAGAGCTTGGCTGCATGTGACCCAGAGTCGGGTCCAGCTTGTGTTTTCTCCTCTGTGGAGTAGAACTGAGTGGAATGAACGTATGACTGACAACATAATCCCGCCCCCTGTAATAACAAGCACGGTGAGACAAACACCATCAGGCCACCAGCTGGAAAAACAACCTTGACAGCAAAGTGCTTCACTGATATGCAAAACGCAGCTCAAGAAACAGCCAATAAAGCTGCAGAGAACGAACGGTGTTTTATCTTCTTCCTCTCTTGTCTGTGTGACAGGGAGGGAGGAGGGGGGGCAGGGAGATGAGAGATCTCAACTGTGTGTGTGTGTGTGTGTGTGTGTGTGTGTGTGTGCGTGTGTGTGTGTGTGTGTGTGTGTGTGTGATAGCCCAGTGCGATGCTGGAGCTCCGTCCCAGCTGACACCCACCCAGCTTTCTTGGGAGCCAATTAGCCGTCGCTGTGCTCAGCTCTGACGACCGCGGAGCCGCCGCAGATTCACTTATACACGAGTTCTTCTCTCTGCTCCTAACGAAGGAGGTAGGAACGGATTGAGGAAAGGAGGGGAGGAGGGAGGAGGAGGAGCAGCAGATGTACTTTTCTAGTTGACATTAGAGGCAGATCTGTTGGGCGTTGGATATAAGATCTTTAAAAAGCTAATAAAAATCAATTCATACATTTTCATTTCTCACGTTTCAGTGAGTTTAAGACGCTGCGAGACAAACACACTCTCACGTCAGCTCTGGCAGATGCCTGACACCGGTGTCCACACAGTCGCTCCCTGTTATTGACTCTCATCAGAACAGCTGTCAGCCTGTGTTTGCTGTAGCATTTGTCTGCTCGCACACCGAGAGCTCGGGCACACAGGGTTTGCCAAGAAGAACGTCTCCACTCAGGATGTTTAAAGAGCATAGCCGACCAGTCGTCACCAGATCCGTTTAGATTCCATATGCTGCCACACAGTGTACATATGTGATGTATAGATATATAGGCTCTGTGGCTAAAACACACAAGTCAAATGCAACGTGGACACTCCTCACGGAAAGACGCCGGCCAAACGCCAGATTCAAACCAAGAACAGCAGAATAAAGGATAAATGTTATTTTATCACTTTCTTTAACATTGCCAAACAGGGCACTTTTAGACATTTTCACAGATTTCACAGAGAATAATTCATGAGTCTGCAGAGGGCTGGTCTGTGCAATGCGGTGCAGCTTGATTGAATTTAAGCAGGCGGCGCTCTGGGCTCTACTTAGTGCTGTTCTCGTTATAGCGTTTGCATTTGCGGGTGTTTGAACATATTATTTCCTGTTTTACTTTGTAGTTCTTTCCCTATATGTCCCCGGCTTGTTGTACTTCCTGCCTTTGTCCCTGTTTCCCCTCCTCTGTGATTGCCTGCTGATGTCTTTCACCTGAGTCCAATCACGTGGATTAATCACTGCCAGGTTCTCTGGCTCAGTCTGGTTCAGTTTAGTTAAAGTTTTCTGCCTCCATGGATGACAAGTAAGACAACTTTTGGGGTTTAAAGTTTCTAAACTTAATGTTTTAGTTTTGCTGTGTTTAAACCTGTGAATCTTTTAATTTGTGACTTGTGTGTAAGAATTACTGAACCAGAAATGTTTGAAATGTTTCTAAAAGGAATGCAAGGCCTGTACATTTATCACATTAGAGCTCGAGCTACAAGTCTGACCCAGTTCTTGTGTCAGCAGCTGTCTCAGTAACACGGGACATTCTTTGCCTGTATTGAAGAGCCCCAGAGCTTTCAAACAATATAGAATTTGTCATGGTGGTGTGAAAATGAAGTGTGGCACAGACCTAAATGTACTAGTAGCACCACAGTGTGACGAGTGCTGAAAAAATGAAACAAGCAGACAGAGATTCATGTTTTTCCCTGAACCACCTGAACTCAAGTTGTCTGTGTCTATGAAGCTTGGAGGAGGAGGAGGATGTGCAGGATATAGGATGATACCAACTGTTGCTTTTAACGTGTTTTTATCAATAATATGAAAGATAAATAATTCTGTTCATGGATAATTGATCCTCGTAACAATATTGGCTTTTGTGGTTTTCAAAACCGAACTGCACAGATTGTTTTTGTGTCACAGACGAGTTAGATTTACTGACAAAGTTGTTTCATAGATCATTTTACCGTCACTGTTTCCATGCTGCATCTCTGCAGATCTCTATCGCACTGATTTGTATTCAAGGCTCGTTCGCGTATGCATAAGTCTGTGTGTGTGTGTCTCTGCTCTGGTTTTGGTTGGGGCGATGGATGGCAGGGGAGGGGAGGATCGTACCTGCAGCCCAGAGAGAGAGACTGAATGAGGATGAAAAATAAAAGGGAGGATGGAGGAGGAAGCTTGAGACTTGAGGGGGCAGGTGTAGGAAAGAGGAAGAAAGGAGTTTGTCGCTCTTGCAGAAGAAGGAGAACGAGCAGCTACAGGGGAAGCAGAGGGAAAGAGTGCAGTGTCTCTGTGTGCAGAGCTGAGGCGAGTTACTGGCCCCCAGTGAGTCTAGCTAAAAATAAACCTGAGAGCAGAGGATTCCTCCCCTCCATCTATCAGCATCTTCCTCTTTGTCTCATCTTCCCTCTCCGCTCGTTGCAGGTGTGAGTGGATGATTCCTCACAGAGCGGCGGCTCAGTGTTTGTTGTCAACACATCTCCAGCTCCATTTAATTGCTGGAGAAACTAATTAAAAACAGAAAAGCAGTCGCTCGCTGGGATCAATGCAGTTTAACAGAAGAGGACTCGGCCAGTGTTTATTGGCAGCGATCATCGTGTTTATGACAGATCTAGTTCAGTAAAGTGATCCACAGCTCGTCTGTGTGAAGGAAGTGCAGCTTGATTCTAATGCTGGTTGTTTTCATCGATCAAACTTGGCACTGCTCTTGTTCTTGTTTAGTTTCCCACACGTCTTCCACAATTCTGACTTTCCTTTCACTTGCTTCACCGACGTCAAGTGTGAATAAGTTACAGCTTGAAAATATACAGATGTATATTGTGCTGTTTGACCGACAGTAGATTTTCCAGCTTTGCTACGGCGTCTCTTTCATAAAGACGTCCTGTTGTGAGGGTCAAGTGAGAGACTTTTAACATTTGTGTTGAAATGATCTCTTCCTTTATTTAGTGACAGGAAGTGATTTCATGTGGTCACATGTGCACACGTTAGAGACGCTGGTAGAGCTGGAAACGTGTAGATAAAATGTGACGTAACGTACAGAAGACAGTCACTGCAATGTGTTTTGATTAATATGTATAAAACAATAAAAGCATCAATCCCCACGGCCGTAAGAATGAAGTGATTATTTGTGTCTGTGTGTTATTACTCTTCTTTACCTGCACTGTGTACTTGTGTCCATTTGAACATTACTTGTACAATTTATTATGCAGCTTATTCTGAAAATATACTGATTTATATATGTATGTGTGTATATACTGTTTTATTCGTATATTGTTGACCATACTGTTTATATATACATTAATTTTCAATATCTCCTTATACATGGGTACAAATATTCTGTCTGTAGTAACGGGGTATGTAATGTACATATTGTCTGTGGTTTCACTTGCTCTGGTTGTTTTGACGCTTTGCTGCTATAACTTAACAAATGTTTATGAATGAACAGTAGATGATGAAACTGATGTTACAAACAAATCTGTGGAAGTTGAGTCATGTTTCATTCTCTCTCTGTTTTCTTTTGCAGCTGTTTCCATCATGCGTCACAGTGCTTCAGCTTTCGGATTCGCTGTAAGTCAATTGAAAAGATGTGTGACGCTATTTGCTGGAGTGAGGAGAATATTACATGTTTCTGTTTTTACTTTCATCTACGTGTAGGAAAGAGAAAAAGTTTATCTAACAAATTAAACTTAACCCTTTAACTAGAGCAGGGAAAGTGAAGTAGGGAATCTAAAAAATTGGCTCAGTTGTCAATGATCTACTAATAAGATGTTTTCCTTGTCTTCTCTCTGTAGTTCGATGCAGCGCTGGACGTGTTGTCCTCCGTCATCGTGTTGTGGCGATACAGCAACGCTGCAGCGGTTCATTCTGCACACAGAGAATACATGTGAGTACAACCACCGCTCAGCCACAGCAACAAAGAAATGAGCTCATCACCAGGAAGTGATCGAGATTCTGAAAACAAAATCAAGCAGATGTTGTAATGGCGTTAAATATACAGATAGTTATTAATATAATGGAATGTTATTGTCTGGTGCTTCTAAATCAATGTTCAGGCAGATCATGTTGGTGTTGCTTTGTTTCTACGCAGCCATCTTTAGTCTTAGAAGTATATTTAGAAGATTATTTGCAGACACCTGCATTTATCTGAGCCTTTGTTTAGACCCGTCAGAGCCAGTTGAATAAACTGAAAGATCACATGAGACTGAGTGGGACCCAGTTGTCCGTCACGTTATTTCCACTCAGTTGTATTCACCACGACGAGACAAATTCCAATCAAAAGCATCTTTTACCGAGTTAAAGAGATAAAAAAGAAACCATCTCAGCCCCGACTGAGGCAGTGTGTGGTAGCTTCAGTCTGTCAGCCGCCAACACACATTCCAGACGTGTGGAGGTCTCAGAGGAGAGACTGCTAATTGCTGCGGAGACGACGTACGACATCACGTCCTCTGGAGACGAGACACAGACGGAACAAGACATTAATTCAAACATCTGACAGGCTGCCGACGTATCAAATACTGGTTTCTATTTCGGAAGAAATTAAAAACACAAGCTTGCTTTTTGATCGATATTTATACATTTGAGTGTGAAACGTTCCCACTGATCCACAGATTTCTTTGTTACTTCAGCTGCTAGTTGGAGAATTTGGACATAAAAGGCTTCATGACAGACCCGGCCCATGATTACTCATTTTCTACATGAGAAGTTTAGAAGGAGAAGTTCTTCTGCAGAAAGCCTCAAGTCAACATCGACTATAGGTTGATTTAGCTTCTTTTTTTATATATATATCGTTGCAGGATTGTGATTTAGCAACTGCATTATTATGTCTGCAAGTACAGAAAAACAATTGCTGCAGCAGATTGTGTATATTCATGAATTGATGTACTGAAACGCACAGGAGAGAGAGAATCACCTGCACACAACTACAACACCCACACACGTGGCTGCACAAGTGAACAAGCACTTACTGTGTGTACATACAAACTGCATGTACACACACACACACACACACACACACACACACACACACACACGATAACAGCCATGTTGTGCTTCTGTTTTTCTTCCAGCACTTTCTCTCTGTTTGTTAACAAACAGAAGCTCCCGTCAGAGCAAACTAGCGACTCACAACCAGCGAATCAATATTCTTCTTAATTCTTTTATCCGTCTGCGCCTGATCGAGGGTCAGTGGTGGAGCCCAGGTAGAGACTGGTTGCCACGGCAACAGGCTCAACCTGTCAAAACAAGACAAATTAGTTTCCTAGATGAAAGCGTGGAGCTTTTCGAAAAAAGCACCTTCATTCACATGAGTGATGCTGTTGAGCAGATTTTAATATTAAAATGTGAAGTCGAGTTGAAACAGAACCTGAAATTATACAGGAGATATTAATGGTGGTTTCTTTGCGCTTCTGTTTTTCTTGTGGCGAAACGGCTGCACAGAGACGTCGTCATTTTTACATCCATGCTGGACAAGACACAACAGGGGGCGTGTGTGTGTGTGTGTGTGTGTGTGTGTGTGTGTGTGTGCGTGTGCGTGTGCGTGCGCGCGCTGCTGTGGACTTCCCAGAGTGATGTTGGGTGTTGCCTTGGTTACCTCATCCGGTCGAAACCCAGGATGCTGAGCGTGGAGCAGCCCTTTACACTTGAACACGCTCCTGTCTCCGGTCGCCATGCGTGACTGAGGCGTACGCTCCAATAGTTTCTCTTTCTTTTTTGGTCTCCCTCCGGAAATTTGTTAATTAGGTAAAGATGTTAAAAAAAGGAACATCTGCTGCTTCCAATAAATCTGTGCCGACCATTTTCCCTTTCTCCGTGTTGTGAAGTTTTGTGAAACTCATGATCATTTTAGGACGACTGGGGGAATTTATTTCTGTTGGTCCACTGGGCAAAGATGCGTGAGATTTATTCTTCCTAGTTTATAGCTCGATGGGTAATAAAATGCTCCTTGTTGTCCCTGGTAATTCAACCCACACTCTCTCCGATTAATTGAACCGTGCTCGGGGAATTTGGACTCATTACGTCTTGAACTGTATTTCTTCAACTCTGAATTCATCCCTGCAGGTAGCAGCTTTCAGTGTCGGGGTAAATAGTTGCATCAATGTTTTCCTCCATTTCATGCCGATGCTTTTTCTGTCTCCTTGCAGCACAGGTGACATCTTTTTGTTTCTCCTCCTCAGAGCCTGTGTCATCCTGGGTGTGATCTTCATCCTGTCCTCCCTGTGCATTCTGGGTAAGGCCATCCATGACCTGGCCACCAAGCTGTTGCCTGAAGTGGTAAGAATTTTTAACAACTTGAATTTTACACGTCTTCTTTGCCTCTTACGTGCATGAAACATGACGCACGTGTTTTATAACATTTCAGACAGTTGCACCTTTGTTTGTACTGAGGCTTTAATTTGACCTAGAACATTGAGTCAAGAGATAATTTGTCTGTAAAGCTGGAAATTTGAAATGCGCGTTTGAGAAATTCTTCCCCGTTTACTCATGTGGATGAATTGTTTTGATGTTTAAAATGGGTCCTTGGAGCCAAGAGGGTTCATATACATGTTCCATCGCAGTGCGGGGCTCTGACAGCTCCATCACTGTCAGCTGAACTCTCACTAAACAGATTTGTGCTTTTCACTGAACTCTGGTGAGTAATCAGATTTTTTTTTTTTTCTGTGGAATTTGTGGCTATTTTTAAAAGCCTGGCCAGACACTAACGACCACTTTGTCCTCATCTGCTTTGCTGTAATACCACCAGTGTGCCACGGAGCAGGATTTCACTTAGAAGCCCTTAAAAGGCCCGGCCGACTTTGTCTGTGCCGATGTCTATTAATACCTCGTCCAAATCTGCGAGTAGACGGCTGCTGACGTGATTTACATGAAGCTGCAGGTCTAACCCGGCTGCTCCTGTAGATCTGATAAGACGACACGTTGGATCTCAGCTGCAGCCACAGCTCAGTTGTTGGGGAACAGGTGGAAGGTTTCGACTCTGTCTCCTGAAATCCACTCTGGATGATTTGGTTATAATTAGGTTTTAAAACTGAGGCTGTAGTGAAGCATCTCGTCACACCTGCAGTCGTGAATCCTGCACATCTGTATTTACTGTAACTTTCATCTGGACGCTGTGGGGGGTCATACAGGTTTAGGATGTCTTGGTTTGTGTTGTGACCTGCTGTTGTTGAGAAAATCAATATTTATGATTTTGAAAATGGTTTAGTAGTTTCATCCTACATGCACACGTACTTTATTCCTCTTTGCTAAGTTCAAATAAAGTCAAATGTTGTTAGAAAGTGGGAGAATGGTTGAAGGATTTCTTCAATTCTTTAGTTTTCTTTAACATTAGTTTCACCTAAATGGTCAAATTTCATTTTTTAAAATCTATGTATTAATTGAGATTGTGTGTGTGTGTGTGTGTGTGTGTGTGTGAGAGTGAGAGTCAGGACGAGCTGAATGAATCGTGTGTAGCTCTGCTGCAGAATAAGATTTGACCAATTCAAGAGAAAGTGGTCTGAGTGATTCTCAGGATTCAGTCACAGTAAGAATCTGAGAAAATAAGGTTTCAAGCCCTTTGTTGTCAGATTGAATGTCTTGTTGTTGTAAAGTTTGTTCTGCAGTTTGTGCTGGAAATGATTCTTCTGATAAAAACGGGCACAAGTGGAATACGAGTGAAATGATTCCACAGCAGCTTCAATTGGTTTCTAACACAAACCTGATTTTCAGACTGAATAGATTCAGTTTGGTGTGAACGTGTAAACGTGTCGCTGCTGCTGCTGGATGAAGAATGTCTCAAATCTCCAGTGTGAAGACTCGGGAGGTTTCTCACTTCCTGAAATAGCTTTATCACCCGGTTGCCGGGCAATAGTCATCTCCGTAGAAACGCTTTGAGTACGTAGTGATGATGATGGGGACTAAAAATGGAAACAGAGATGTAGAGAAACTTACTTTGAATTGATGATTGTGTATTTGTACAATTTTTGTTTTGGGTACTGATTTAATTTACTTTTAAATTTAATTATCCCCCAAATATCTTGTGTTATTTCAACATGTGCTATTTAGAGTTTGTGAGGAAAAGGAGAACTGAGTCTGTGGTGCAGGAGGCGACGGCAGCTCAGTCTGAGGTGGGATTTGTGGAGTTTGGCATGAAAACCTAAACTCAGGATCATAGCTGGATGCCTTTTTTAATCTAACTTCCTGGATCAGCTGCAGAACCAAAAAATAATCTCTCCAGGCTCAAACCTGATTTAGTTTTCAGATGCGCTATTGATTTATCGCTCCAACTCGTTTCCCGTCTCTTCCTCTGCGGCTGCAGGCTCGAGCCCGACAGGCGGCCATCGACCAAGGAGAAAGAACATGAGAGCTCCGAGGCACAGATTGTGTTTTTCTGCTCCTACTTTATCAGACTGGTTTCTGGTGCATCATGGATGGAGATATAAATAGCGTGTGCATGTGATGCCCCCCCCCCCCCCCCCCCCCCCCAGTACCCCACAGTTGGAATCAAGGTTTATTTTCACCACCTCCCTCTCGTCTTCCTTGCTATGAAATGTTAATAAGGTAAGCGGCTGGATAAATATGCAGTGGTGAGACAGAGGAGGGAGGGAGGAGGGGAGAGAGTAACCTGTGGAGGATGAGGAGGAGGAGGAGGAGGGTGCAGACAGAAACACGAGGAGGAAGAGGAGGAGGATGTTTGTTTTTTTACACCTGAATGTTCTGACACCGTTAATCCTCCGAAGCCCAATTAATGTCATTTAGCGTCGCAGACATAGATTCACTATTCATACGAGCAGTTCAGCATCGGATTGTGAGTTTTTTCATATTTTTATGTAATTAGAAGAGCTGCAGTGACCTCAGACCCCTGAGCCAATGAAAGCCACTCATAGATCACTATACTACCTTTAAAATGAAACAGACTTGTTCTTAAATCTGCTTAAAGATTACAATTCTTTATTAAAATGTCTAAACTGACTGGGCCTACACTGTCGTTTTTTTTATTCTTTGTTTAAAACCCATAAAAATACAGTCAATTACTTTAATTAAGAATAAATAATACAACAAAAGTTGTAATCTGTACATCAATATTCAATATAATGGAAATAATGGATTTTTACAGGATTATTCATGTGCGCAACTATCTTGAATGTTAAGTTACATTGAATTCTACGTAAAAACACAAAACTACACATCCTATTGCTTTGTTTTTATGTATTAGTGTTTTCTTTTCTTTAGTTTCTTCCTTTCTCACTATTTACTCTGTAGTTTGGTGAATTGGATTTGATCAGATAATCCCAGTTTAATTTCACCTCACATTTAAAATGAATTTCCACTCGTCCTCCCCTCTGCTCGCTCTGTTTGCTTCCTCCAGGAAACTGTCGACGTCGTGTTTCTCACCTGACGACGTCTCCGCCTCCGAAGAGAAGAACACTTTGTACCGTTTTCACATTCTGCTCAGGGATCTGTTGTCAAATGTAAATGTCAAGTGCTGCGTTCATATTCTGGGCAGGGTTCGTTTGTCGTGACCTCTATCCGTCGTTCTCCGAGTACTGAGGCTGTGTGTGTGTCTGTGTGTGTCTGTGTGTGTGTCTCTCTCTCCCATGGGCCTGAATGTCTGCCCACCCACTTTGAATGTTGATCAGAGGGTCACTGAGGGGCTTCCTTACGATAACAGAGTCACAGCGAGCCATCTGCCACTGCCGCTTTCTGGAAGCAGGACTCTTCTAACTAACTTTATCTCTGTATCATTTCAATGTGATCGTTGAGTTTTGAGGGATGAATGATCCAGGTAACTTGCAGCCGTATAGAACTGCTGTAAATCCAGAATCTAAAGTGAAGCTGCTGCAGGGACGTGACTGTAAAATCCTTGTAATGACGTCAGTGCTCCTGAACCAAATGTGGATCTGCGTTAATGCATTGAAAGACAAACAAAGCTAAATCAACACATGCCATACCCAAACCAAACCTAATTCTAACCCTAAAAACTTGTCTTAATCCTCAAACAGTGCTCACAAAGAAGTACAAGTACACACACCTAATTTAATCCAACATAACTCCAAATAAAGTGTTGTGACATAAAACTAAAGAGTGAAATCAATTATAATGATTCACTTATTTCCCAAAGTGTGGCACCTTTACTACATTAGACTCAAGTGGGACTGAAATCCATCCCATCAGATCCAGAGTCTGTCTCTTGGCTGTGATGAATGAATTCATGAATGTATAATATTTGCAGAAGGGGCTCGTTTCATGTTGTGAGTCGCAGGTCTGTGCCGAGTGCCGAGGTTTCCTCCTCGTCTCCTCTCTGATGTCTCCGAGTTCAAATTAGCTTTCCATGGCTCTGAGGCCATAGTGCAATATTAATGCTGCCGCAGAGGCACTGAGTGCTCTGCAGCTCCACTTATTCCCCCCCCCCTGCCCGCCCGCCCCTCATCCATCCTGCTCCTCCTGCATCCTCCTCCTCGGTGATGATGATGGGTGTAACGGCATATTCTAATATTTTAGAACCAGAAGAACATGTCTGGAGGGTTGGAGCGTATTCAAACCCAGATAAATGAGGAGAGGATGTAATGGATCAAGATGAACCTGAGGAGGGAGAATAGATGAGGGATTGTATGGGGGGGTGTACGGCCATGGCGGTGCTGTTGTACTGAGCTGTGGTTGTGGTGTGTCTTGTGGAAAGTGATGGAGGATCTGTGGTTATCAACTCCTCTCTTCTCATCTGGATATTGACAGTTGAGTCAAAGGAAACTGCTCCGTTGAGTGAAGTCATAACCGTTTGCTTGATGCCAGTAAGTGACTGAGTCTCGGACTGGTGTGGATGAACCAGTGGTGTCGGACCTAGAATCAAACCCTGAGGGACACCAACCGAGTGACCAAGGCAGACAAACCCTGACTCTCGCTGTGCGTCTGTGTTTGTCTCCCTCAGGATGGCTTCCTGTTCAGCGTGTCCATCGTCAGCGGCGTGGCGTGCATCCTCCTGGCTGTGGTGAAGTTCATGCTCGGGAGGGTGCTGACGAGCCGAGCCCTCATCACCGACGGTGGGTGAACACACACACACACACACACACACACACAGACACAGACACAGACACACAATCTTTCACCCCTCTTTACCCTCAAGTGAACTGAGACTCACGTGTCCACTGAGGCCTCAACACAACAGGGGCTGAATTCCAACACTTTGAAAACCCGCTGACTTGATAACAAAGAGACGGCATCAAGTGTTTTTGTCTGTTGCAGGATTCAACTCGCTGGTGGGAGGAGTCATGGGCTTCTCCATCCTCATCAGCGCCGAGGTGTTCAAGCACGAACCCCAGGTGTGGTACCTGGACGGGACAATAGGGGTCCTCATGGGCCTCATCATCCTCTCATATGGAGTCAAGTAAGATCTCAGCTCTCCCAGTTTGAACTGAACTGGTTTCCTCAGGCTTCACAGAAACTGTCCTCACACACACACACACATCCTGGGCTTTGAATAAATTACAAGAACAATATTTGTCTAATAATTTCATGTTTAATTTGTCTTATATTTGTACGTCTGTGATTTTCACGTGTGATTTGTGCGTAATATAAGTTGTGTATTAAAAAATGTGATTATTTGTTTACACTGAAAGGTTTTAAATGTTGTATGTATGTTTTTAGTTGAGCTACAGGCCACAGCAAACAGTGTGGCAAAATAAACTTATAGTTTACAGGTAAACATGAGTTAGAGGAGATGGTTTTGAATATTTCTGTGTAAACTCTAATCAGCCACAAGATTAAAACATGTTGTGGCTGATTAGAGTTTATTCTTTATGAAATGTTATGAATGGATACATGTCGGAGTTATAAAAATGTCTGGTCTGAAGTTTTTCTCTAAAGTAAGTTTCCATTTCAGGCTAAGAAACAAGTTTTGATAAATCCCAGGAGGGAAATAAACAGTTATAAAGTAAATAACAGTAAAATCCGTAAGTTCCTCAGGAGACGGTTTGTAACTTGAGTCTTCAGTTTGAAATCATCGCTGCTGATGGGTTGAGATTTTATTTTTTGCCTCGAGCAACGAATAAAACCAGAAAAATGAATTTGTCTGCAGGGACCCAGAGAGGCACAAAGTTTATTTTATACTTTATTTAAAGACTCATGTTCCTCCTCTTCCTCCTCTTCCTCCTCAGGCTGCTGCTGGACATGGTTCCACGGATGCGACAAACCAGGAACTATGAGCGTTTTGAGTGACGGAGCAGAGATGAAGAAGAAGAAGAGGAGGGGGGGGGGGGGGATTGACAGGTCTGGGATCACTGCCCCCCCATGTCCCTCCACTGACTCTCAGGCCTGGAGGAGGTGCCAGCGACCTGAGGTTCAGGCCGATCAAACTCCTGTGGCACCTTTTTAAGTGTTTTACAATTTGCTGTAAATATAAATTCTTTGTCTTTGAACCGTGAGCAGGTCTGTTGTGTGTGTCCCCCCCCCCCCATCTGCACAGATTCATAAAGGCCACAGTAAGATGATGTACGATACCTCAGTTCCACGTCATTCCACTTTTCCCATGGTTTGTGTGTGTGTGTGTGTGTGTGTGTGTGTGTGTGTGTGTGTGTGTGTGTGTGTGTGTGTGTGTGTGTGTGTGTGTGTGTGTGTGTGTGTGTGTGTGTGTGTCAGTGAAGTGTTGATGGTGTTTTGAGGATGTGTCAACACACGAGGCCTCGCACGGAAACAAACACACAAACTGTCAGTGATGTGATTTCGCTGTCTACAGTATTTATCTGGAGTGACGTCGTAGTGACCTCATCATTAGCCTGATGACATCATCAGTGTACAGTCGTGACTCTACCTCCAGGTCAACGTGACACACGAGGAAAACACTCTGTTTACTTCATGTTAGTGAATGTACTTGATTGTACTTTGGCCTCTTGTGCCCCCTACTGACGAGTAGAGGCAACTGCATCTCTTGTATAACTTCATATGGGAGATGAAACGGATTCTTTTTAATTTTCTTTCAGCGAAGAGTTTATCAGAGAAACGATCTTTGTGTCGTGAGTCGAGTTAAAGTTGTTGTTTCACGTTCTGAGGTCAGAGTGCAGCTGGATGATCTGATGGGAGTTTGTTCTCTGTCTCTGACTTCAGATCAGATCCACAGTTTGTAGTTGAGCTGACTTTGCTCTCAACTCCTTGTTCTCGTTGTCACAGCAGCTGAGCCAGTTTGTGACGAATGGGTTTGTTCTCACTGTGGTTTGTGGATTTCTATTTAAGACATTAAAACAAAATGATCCATGAAAGGAAGAGAAAGTTCCTTGTTTGGATTCAGGTCAGATTCATGTGTAGTTTGGAGTTTGACCTCGGTGAGAATCGGTTTCTGGTGTTTTTCGACCAGAAGTTCGTATCTGTGATAA